>NW_015622542.1:0-640443 GCF_000835495.1 Cladophialophora immunda
AACCCTAACCCTAACCCTAACCCTAACCCTAACCCTAACCCTAACCCTAACCCTAACCCTAACCCTAACCCTAACCCTAACCCTAACCCTTCTCCACGCTCTGTCCGCTTACGGGTTGCCCTCCGGGTCGCTCACGCTCCCCCTCTGACGCTCGAACACCCCCGCCCACGGGGGACGCGCTTCGCGCCCGGGTTACGCCCGCCCCTACCCATCGAACCCCTTAACGTAGGGGCTAAAATCGCATCACGTGACCTCACGTGATATCCTCTGGACCCCTCTCTCCGTCAACCGGTAACCCTAACCCTCTCGGCCCCACCCCGCCTCGCTAGCGGCATACCTCCCCAGGCCCCTCACCGGTTAACCCTAATCCTTACGGATCCCTCCTTACCTACCCTTACCCTATCAACTATAAACCCTAACCCTAACCTTATTATAAACCTTCCCTTTTTCGCCTAGGAACCCTAACTCATTGTCCCTCCTACCTTTCTCTCTCTCTAACCTTAATCTTAATATTAATTCTCTCTTATCTCTTAATTTATCTATAATACTAACTACCCTCTCCCCGCCCTTACCCTTAACCTAATCCCTCCTCTCTTCGTTACCTCTTATTACTACCTTTAATCTCTCTTCTCCGCCCCAAAAATCCGTCCCTGACCTTCTTCGCTTAATTCGACTCGTTACTTCTCTTTCTTATCCCTCTCCTAAATTTAAATACTATAAAATATAATAATATTACTAATTTATCACTTATTCTTCCTCCCTTAAATCTCCTTAACTTACTATTCGTACTAAACTCTTATGGAATTACTCCTTTTCAATAACTTAGCTATTTTATATTATATTCTTCTCTTAATCCTCGATAATATACCCCTAACTCTTATATTAAACTCCTTCTATATAACTTCCTTCTATTGAACTCTACCTATTTATAATTAAATTGCGATAAATAATCACCCTTCATCCGTAATTACGAACTTATAATAATAATAATTAATATTCGCCGTTTACTAACCCCCTACTATTACCCTTTAACGTCTTACTACTACTCCTACTACCTTATTATTCTACTACGCTTTCCTCCTTTTTATCCCCCTATTACCTATAACTACTTTATTAATCTTTAATGTTTTTTCTTTATCTTATCTTTTAAACTACTCTATTACTCTATTACCCTATTACCCTATTGCTCTATTACCCTATTACTCTATTACTCTATTACTCTATCACTCTATTACTCTATTACTCTCTTACTCTATTAACCTATTAACTTATTTTATTTTATTCCTATTTTATTCTTAATTTTATCCTTAGCTTTATTCGTTATTTCTACGCTCATTTTTATTTTGACTTTCTACGTAAATAACGTAAATTGCCGTAGCTATAATAATATAAAATCTACGGGAATATCCTATAGAATGATCTTGGAATTAACTCCGATATGGGGCTATTCGGAAAAAATATCTATAATATAACGAACTATATCTATATATATTATAACCGGCCCTCGTCAATCTGCCGTACGCCCGCTAACTCCTCCAGAAACCGCTACAAATGCTACTATATATACTAACATTCTTATAATAACCGACTTATCTCTAACCCACTACTATCCGCTACTTAACTAAAATATTGAATTAATTCCCCCGGTTCTTCCACCCCCTACCCGCCCCCCTATTAAATCCGCTAGTCTAATCTGTCGATGTACGCCTCCACCCCTATACTACCCTCGAAAACAATTACTGCCGCGATGATGCTCAACATCATATCTTCATATTGACATCGCGTCGCCCTCCTATACGGGTCCAATCGCCGCTTAAAATCCCCGTCCCTATCGCCGCCCCCCCGCCGATACTATCTGTAATACTATACTTAGGGGATAAAACAAAACGAATACCCGCTGAATCGTTCTATCGCCTTCCGCTCGCGAATCCAACCTTTGATCCCTCGGTATAACTCCTTAGCGTTTTACGCTAATAACTACGGGTAATGGTATATTGATGAATATACCGTCAATGTCCCTCCGGGCTAAAAACAATAAATGCATTTCCTACGCACTATCTCCAAATACTCTCGAATCTCTTCCATTATACGGCGACTCTCTTACTTCTACGTCTACTACCCTCGACTAATATACTATTATTAACTCTATTACCGATAAAACTCCTAACCATCTTCCTATATAGCCTCCACCCCTCGTTTTCTTACCCTCGCCTCTTGATATACTTCCCTCTCGCTCCCGCCCTCGCTCTCGCTCTCATACTCACTACTATTATCGTTATCACCGTCGTCAGTCTCCTTCCTCTCTTCCTCATCACTCTCGCCGATCTTCCTACTGGTATCCTCGCCTTCGGCCTCATTACTCTCTACGAACTCTTCCTCCCGCTGATAACCTTAATATACCTCCTTATTACTCCCACACCCCTCACGCCGAATGTTCCCATCTATAAATCCGTCCATCACCTCTCGCTAATACTATACTTCTATGAAATCCCATACCTACCGTCGTGCCACCTCGTCCACCTACCGGTCGCGGGGTTACTATGATAGCTAGTAATGTCGACCCGCTCTAGCCGGCAACATAATGATCGCTTCACTCCTCTACCCGTCCTGTCCGGCTCAACCACTTTCTTACCCGTAATCCAATAATGATCGCGGTTCGTCCATATGAATAATCACGCAAATGTCGCGGATGTCCACCCCTATACCAAATATACTAATGCTGACAATTAACGACGTCTTGCCGGACTGAAACGCTCCCATCTTGATGTCCTTATCAGCGGCGTAGTGATAGTATGCATCATATGCTAATAACGCCGCCAACGCCTTGGTCTACGGTACGGTTTGACAATATACCACGACCTTACTATGGGGGTGACGTCGTACCTACTGGCGTACGAAATGCGCTATAGTCTCTATCAGGGCTAGTGCCTCCTCTTAATCTAGTAGGAATCGCTAACTTCTCTTCTACGTGTTACCCACACTCTTCGTACGTCTCAACTAATAAATACGGTATGTAATATTCTTTCGTATTGTAACGTCTCGAAATGTACTCACGGCCACATCAATAATACCTATCTAACGTCGAAATTCATCCTCTATATGAACGGGCATAGTAGCCGTTAATATCAAAATCTACATATCCTATTGATTTAACGCGCCTAATTCTTACATATGACGGCGAAAATGCTTCTACTTATTCAACACTATATGACACTCATCCACCATAATGCGATCTAATCGTTTCCCGCTCTTTATGCGCTATATGAACTTCTAGAATACGGCACTAAACACACTTTTAGGCGTTACTAACATAATGTCGGCCCTATCGGTAATCCGTAAACTCGACCACTTAACATACTCTAACCCTAACTCCTGACATCGCCGTTTCATATCTCTTCATAACGCGATCAACGGCACCACTACCACGGTCGTGCCTCTACGGCTAACGCTACACTATACGGGTAACATGAAAATTAATGTTTTGCCACTACTAGTCCCTATAAACACTATCACGCGCGGATCGCCTCGTATTACGGCTTAAATAGTATCTCGCTATACGCCACGAAATTGACGGCCCCGACCTATTATCTTCTCTAACGCTATCTAAATGTTAACTTACCGTAAATACTACTATCGTCGAAACCGTCCTACCTCGGCTTCTTTCTCAAACGGTTTACGTCTACTGCGATATTATTATTGACCATCCTCCTAACTAGACGCGAACCCCAAAAATCGATACCATAATATACTAACTCGTCGAAACTTCTCACGCTTATTAGCTACTTCACCGTCCCGCTCACTAATGCCTCGTGCGTAAATCGACCACGCGATGTAGCTAATATGTCCGGCGGATTGATCGATAATATCGTCTTTATCTTCGTTAATCTCGCCCTATTCGTCCTTAGGGTCATACTCGAACCCGGACTTAGTCTATAAATATCGCTAACTAATGCTAATACCTAAATGACGATATATTTAGATGTTTAACGCGTAGCCTAAGTTAACTATACCGACTCGCTTCAAACCCTCCTGTAATCGACCGAGGGTGAATGTGTATCCGCTAGGACTCTAGCGCGGCCAAATAAAACTCGTTCGACTCTTACGGTAGTATATCTCGGCTTTAATGCGTTAGCGTAATAGTAACACTAACTATATCTATAATATATCTAGTTCCCCTACCTCGCGTAGTATATACTAATGAATAATCTTCACGTCACTACTTATACTATACCCTTTATAGTACCGGATAGCGGTGAACACTAATCCACCCTTAATACCGATGTTACGATATCTACTATAGCTAGTGTTACTATGACAAATGCTTAATAACTTAGGTGCCCGTTGGGGTCCTCCTCTAACGAACTACTTCAATAATAATAACCCTTCTCGGACGGTATCTTCCTTACCTAACTACCTCTGTACCTCTTCGATATTCTACCGCATATCGTCTCTATCCTACAAAAATTAATATTAACTACTCTTTATTAATTAATCGAATAACTACTATTCACTATTTACGGGCTACGGGTTCCGACGATCCTACACAAAATTCCAACTGGGTTATGCGTTAGCGGGATCGTTACGTAATTCATCCTATAGAATAGTGAGTAATTTATACTCTTAGTGGGGACTAATATCTAACACGCGGCGTAATAACTACTCACAGGTGTCATGTACGATTTGGTGCATTATCCCGCAAAACTAGCTTATAGTGAACTGGATATCTTTGTACATGATTTGATCACTATACTAATCGATAAAACCGGGTGCTGTACCACTAAACTGAATCTTTATGCCGTATGTGCGTAAATCTAACATCTATTCTATGGGACCGTAGCTAGTACGCAATATAAATTAGTCCACTATATGCTAAACTACGTCGATACATCCCACTTACTTAGGTTCTAGACCAAATGGATAGTTATGCTCGTCGTGACTATAGCTATCGTCTTCACCATCATTCGTACTAGGGGTTGAATCGTCGCTATCGCTATCGCTATAGGCGCTATCGGGGTCTAGGGTAGTTTCTTAGAACGCATACTGAATCATTATCAACCGGGCGATTTTAATCATACTAGATAAAATAGGCGGATATATGTCATATCCTTTCCATCTATGTGTATTAACACCTAATACAGCTAATGCGCATACTAATACGTATTCGTATTCATATTAGTAGACTTTCTAGTATAATAACGAAATGTAAAACGCTAAACATACTCACTAGGTACCCTCTAACAGGATAAATCCTTAGGGATACTATAGTTCTATATTATCCTCGCCATCACCACTCCTCTTATCCAGCGATTCAACCTCGATATTACTCATATACTCACTAGCTACTATAGCGACGTGCTCACCCTCCTCGTACTATAACTTACTCCTCTCGACCTCCTACTAGACCTCCTATATCAATTACTAAAACGCGTACTACTAGTGATACTTCAATGTATATTTGGGACTCTTCTATAAATGTAACCACTGCGTACGAACGAAAAATATAATAATCTACTACTAATATTGACCTTTATCCTAAATCTCTTCCGGATTTTAGTATCCTTTTAATGGCACGAATCGACTTTAATCTTCTTCGGTCCGTATCACCTCCTTACGCACAAATACTCCGGTATGCGCCCTGACGGTAACTTAATATTATCGCATCATCTTATCCATCGCTTACTATATCACTTAACTAACGGGTTCTAGATCCATCTCTAGCGTAGCGATACTCTATAATAACTCATCACGGTCTAATTTACGTAAATACTAGGCCTACCCGGTTCGTTCTAACTATAAGCTGAGCTCGTTATACGCTCCTTCGTCGATAGTACGCCGTTCACGGTCCTGGATCTTTTCCATCCTTTACTATAACATCTATCGTACTCGTTCGACCTTACTAGGTAGTGATGGTGATGGCTTTAGGGCGGCTTCTTCGGCCCGCTCCGGGGCGTAGACCTCAAAATACTAGGACCCTTAACTACGGGGGAATACCCGCTAATAATATACCGATTTCTACGGTTGGGCGTAGGGATAGCCTCCTTGACCGGTATACGGCGCACTAGCATAGCCTCGCTAACCAGGATGACATCGTGCCTAATGAACCTTTATAGTCGCCTTACCGCGATATATATATCGACATTACTCGGTCGGACTACCGCATAATAACCCGTCCGTATAGATATCTAACTAGGGAACGGAGTCTTAAATCCTCTAGTGGATCGTATATATAATGTCCTAATTCTACAGTAAATTAGGCTACTAGAAAACTTGATTCTGGACATACCGGGCATCTAATAGGCTTAATCGATGCTATCGTCGCTATAAATAACTAGTAATCTACTCTAGCTATATGGCATATCGACATTGACGGTAAATAGGGAGTTAGATACGGTACGAGTACTGAAATACTTCGTCGACCTAGATAGGTTCGTCCTTAACTAATGCTATTATCGTCGTTGAATAACTAATGATATCAATAAACGCGAATTTAATAGTAACTAGTAAACTATTATACTTTAACTCAAAGTCCTCGTATCCATTATCTATATTATATTCATCCTATCCATTCTACTAGATTCACCCGTAGCTCCTAACTCTACTAATTTCGCTTACCTTACCCGGTTCGGACTCAACCCTAGCTATTCTTTAACCCTAACCCTAAGAGCCCCTTTTCTTAACCTTCCCGTGGAAATTTTGATGTTCCTCCCATATAAAATGGTCGATTTTCCATCTACGATTCTACCTGTCTACGAAGTGTAATTATGGTGTAAATCGCGTAAGTTATAAACTACGGGCCTCTATTATAATATACTCCAAATGCAGAACTGTAATCGCCCGGGAACTAATTATTAGTCTGAAGAGAAGTCAATTATTATCCTGAAATTAACCCGCTAAGACTAGGGTTAGGGTCTCTATATATTTTGTATGGGGAGTAATCATTAGTCTAGGTAGGATAATGAACCACATTTTGGATAGGGTCTCCATACATTTTGTATGGGGAGCAATCATTAGTCTGGGTAGGATAATGAACCACATTTTGGATAGGCTATTATTTAGCGGATAACCCCTTGTTTATTCTGACAAAGGAGTATATACGGCGTTAGCTTATCGACCCGAACTCTCTAATCTATCAGTCGCTATTTTCAAAGGGTACGTTGAACGGGACGAGGCACTAGTACCGCACAATAATCATCAAGTTCTTCTGAGTACACTAGGCCTTTATAAAGCTCTTCCTATTAGCTACGCACCTAGTGAGCGGAAGCCCTCTATAAGGAATAGAGTGGGAGTATATAACCTATCGAAATATTCAAGATACTAATAGTAATGTTCGAGACATTATCTAGGATCGCCACTAGGGGCTCGTATAGATTACTACATATTAGTATAAAAGTCGAAACATTACGCGAAAATCATGACTAAACCTTCGATTTTTACTACTAACACTCTCCTATATTCTAATCTACTACCTCCTCTACGTAATCTCCGTATATTACTACCTTACTCTCAAATATCTTAAGTGAGACGAGATCTCCCCCTTTCTCTTTAAGATTAACGCTAACCGGATTTAGAGCTTAACTTTATCGAGGACTCTTTATATCTAATTAGGTTAGATTTTTCGAACTAGGTTAACTCTTAATCCCTATCGCTACTTAATTAATCATATCCTTCTTAAAAAAATTAGTCCCGAGACAGAAGAATTTATCGATAGAGGTAACGAAAACTACGAGTTGTCTCTTAAGTAAAACAACTTAATTATCGATATTTAGGTAAATTAGTCTTCTAAGGTAGGCTAGCTTTACTATAGTCTACTAGCGGACTAGCCCGTAGCCAGACTACGGCATTAATATATATAAACCGTCTACTTTACCTAGTAATATCAGGCACTCTTTAAGATTAATAAGTATAACTAAATCTTCCAAAAATTCGAGTTAAGAGCTAATCAAAGCGAAGCCCTAGAGAAAAGCTTAGGATCCTAGCTTATCCTACTCTACTACTCTCGCGAAAATACCGTATCGAAGACTAATATTTACTACTAGCTTACTCGTTTTTTCGAAGATAAGAGTGCCTAATTTCGAGACCTCTATCAACGTAAGGCTATCCTCGCTATTTTTAAGAGTATTACCTACTTAACGTACGTGAATAAGACTAGCTTAGGGAAGAGTCTCCTCTACCTCCTTCCTATCTTTATCTAATATTAGGATATAGTTAATATTATAATTACTCCTTAGGTAAGTCTAAAGGATAATCTTTTTAAACGAGCTTAGGATCGAAAGATTTAAGTAGCTCGCTTTAAGGATCTTACGGCCGAGATAAAGGAGGAGTATACCTATCAGTCGTTTAATCTAGTTATTACCTTAATTAAATCGATCTAGGACTCGACTTTTTTAGAGTATATAATACGGCTAGTGAAGGGTCACTATCTAGTCCGCCTCTACCTTAACGAAGTCCATATAATTATCCTCGAAAAAGACTTTTAATAGATTATAAAATACGTTAATAGCCTCCTATAATACTAGGTCCCCCTCGTATTTATCTTAGTTACGCTTCTTATGCTACTTCTTAGGCTCATTAAAAGCGAGTTCTTCCTCCTAGAGGGAACAAATCGAATTATTTAATTAACGATAATCTATAAGAATATCGAGTACGAGATTGTCAATATCGATAGGAATATAATCTAGATCGTAGATATTGAGGAAATCCTCAAAGTTTTCGAGTTAAAGAGACTAGGCCCGAAGAGTAAGGTAATCCTCTTTATCCTAACCTACTAATATAGGGAAGGACTCTCGGAAAAGATAAAGATTCCCTTCTATAATACGAGAGACCCTCAGAAAAAAGCGATCCTAGACTTATTTTTAACGGACGATACGGTACTAACGCTCTTCGTGATAAGCGCCTTATCACTTAGGGTAGACTTCTAGCTTATTCAATTTACCCTCTATCTCTCTCCTTATCAGCTAGGCTTGATTAAATTTATTTAAGACTTAAGTCGGATTTATCGAGATAGACTCTTAATTATTCTACAAAGTAGATAATCAGAAGATCTCTAAAGCCGAACGCGGTCCTTGTACGAATTGATAGATCTCGCGAAGATTTCGACGGTAGAAGAGTTCAAATCGATCAATTAGTTGATTTTCCAGAAGCTCCTAAACGAGGATTAGTATATATAATAGATTACGAGTCACTTCCTCGATAATATTAATATCGTTAATTATACGTCGTATAACGCGAGGTTAGCGTTGAAAATCAAGCCTTATTATATCTGTCTCTGGGAGCAGAGTATGTTTAAGCGCTAGGCGAATCGCGAAGAGGATAGTACTAGAGCGACTAACATTAGCCTCGCCTAATTCGAAGAGACGATCGAGGATTTCGCCCTCTCCCCGTGTTTTTTCTACCTCTTCCTCGGAAATATCGACGAGATCAACGCCTACTCATTCCTCAAGTGTCCATACGTAGGCGCACCCTCCTTCTATAGGGTGAGAGGGGTAATAAAGACTCTTCAAAATTAACTAAGTACTCTTAATTCTTATCTATCCACTAGTTAGGGTCTCGTCTAAGGTAGTTACTACTACCAGTGCCTCCTCCCATCGCGAGTATACGCTTATCTTAAAGACCTCGAAGAAAAAGAGGCGACGGACGGATGTGTCTACCCGTTGACAGTTAAGACCTTTATCGCTATTATCGAACTCCATCTCGAAATAGGCTATATACGGGTCTTCTTAGACGCCCTTAAGGTTAATCTTTCCGGGCTTTAGATAGGGAGCCTCGATTTCGTAGGGATCCTTAACTACTTTCGGTAACCTATAAGGCTATTAGGGATAGATGCGATCTAAGTGTATTAAGTATTAAACGACCTAAGTGTCGTAAAAATCGTCTAGGCCCGCGAGAAGATTAAGGGAGAGAATAACCGTAAGCGATATAGGGTATTAACCTAGGTTTATATAAAATCGACCTTAAAGGAATATACTCGTCCTTTATATAGATTAAGGGGGTCCTCATAAAAACCGGCCCTTATCTTTCTTAAGCTGATAGTTAGGAAATAAGGGGCGAGGGGAGCCTTAGATTCTTCGTCCCTTCCCTCGTTTTTTTCGAGGCTAGGTGAGGTCCTATTAAACTTGACTTTTGATAGACTTATAGATACCTTAAAAAAAATAAGGTATCCCTCATACGAACTGAGGCGATAGGGACTAAGTTAGTGAGAAAGAGGGACTCTATATAAATATATAGATCCTTAGAATAGTTAGTTAGTTAGTTAATAAAGTTAAGGAGGGCACTAGCTCTAATAGGTTCGATAGCCCTAAGGAGGGCACTAGATTTAATAGATTTAATAATATTAAGGCGTCCCTTATGACTATTCCTCTATAAAGTCTTAGCGAGGTTATATTATTTATACCTTCTCTTCTCTCTTTCTAATCTTTCCTTCTTTATATTACTCTAACTTATCTACTTAGGCCCCCCTACTATCTAGTAAGACCCCCTTTTTTTTCGAGGCTTCGGCCTCGTTTTTTTTTAGCTAAGCACTAGCCTAGTCCGTCGAAAAAAAAGAAGCCCGCCCTATATTCTTCGAACCGTCTAATAAAGTATCTAGTTTTAAAAAAAAAGAATACTCTCTTAAAAAAACCGAACTAAAATACCTAAAGTCGTAAAGATCCCGAAAAAGCTAAGCACTAACTCGAAAAATAAGCTAACTCCCTTACCTTCTCTATCCCTAGTAGTAAAGGTTACCCTAACTATACCTCCCCCTAATATTAGTAATACTCTTAAGTAAGGATCTTCGCCTCAGAAAAGACGAAAGCTAACTCAAAAAAATAGAGTGAAAGTGAAAGAGTAGCGTAAGAATAGTTATAGCTAGGTCTAACGCCCCCTCCTCACTAGTAAGTCTACCGTTAAAGATAAGCTTAAGTAAGCTCTCTTTTTTTAAACCCCCCTCGGATTTTTTAAAACTACCCCTAAGAGGGTTTTTTTTTAGCTAAAAGTAAAACTAGTTCCCTTATGTTTTTTGGCCTCCCCCTTATATTTTTCGAAGCGCCTCTAAACCGCTAACCGTTATTTTTTTTGAACTAGGGCTCGTTTCTAGCGAGGTAAGAATAATCTAGCTATTAAGACTAAGTACTAGAGTTATTTTAAGGGGAATAAGGTATTTTTTAAACCCCCCCCCGAAAAAAACGAGCTATACTCACCTCGAAATTTTCTAGGTTATCCCCTCTATCGTAGGAGAGGCTCCTAATAGTACTAAGGATAACCCCTACTTAGTCTATAGATATCTAGTCTCTATAAGAATGATCCTTACTCTATCTTTTTCGACTACTAACTCGAAAAAATAGTACGCCCTAGTAGAAGAGCTCTTAGTAGTTTTCAATATCTACCTAAGCGACCTTAAGGAGAAGAAGGTAAGAAAAATTCGAGTCCCCTCTTAAAAAAAACTAACGGTTAAGATAGAATAAAAATAAGGACTTTACGCTAGTGTTAGGCTAGTACCGCTTTAACTTCCTAGAGGTCAGATTTTACGATTCCCCCCTCGAAAAATACTAACGGACTTAGTTAATCAAAATGTTTACGGTTAAGGCTGACGCGGTGGACGATTAGGAAGTAAGTTCAAAAAATCCAACCCCCCCCTTAATTTTCTCTAACCGGGACCTAGTTTAACGTCGAACTTATATATAAGACCCTAGTAGCTAAAGGCTAGGAGTGTATATTATGATCGGGTTTTCCGATCCTTAACCTATTTTTTTCAACCCTAAGTTAACACCGTCCTACCTCGAAAAAATTAAGGCCTAAGTCCCTCGGTACTAGGCGTTCTGGTAGTGGGTGACTATCTTCGTCTTTTTCGAGCTAAAGTACTCTATATACTGGATATATAACTAGAAAGACTAGAGACTATAATTAGATTTTTCAAGGGAAGCCTATACGATTTTAGCTAATATATAAAATTAGGCTAAGGCTAAAGCGCCTCTTGATTTTCGACCTAAGGGTTGAAAAACTCGACTAGAGAGTTAAAAAATATAAAGATAGACTAAGCTTCGAAAACTATAACCCTTCCCTTGAAAAAAACGAGGGGCCCGGAGTGCCCGTTAAACTAGACTTTAATGGCCTTTAGGACCCCTCGAAAAAACCGAGGCTAACCTCGTATAGACTAATGCGGGGTTTGGAGACTCTATATACCTAGACCTAAGGTATAGCCCTCCTCCTTCTACTCTAACTTTATGAGTTTAGCGTTAATTTCTTTGAAAATTTATATATAGATAGAAGTCAATATTCCTAATTAAATAGGCTAAAAAGATTAACTTCGAAAATTTCTAGTTCGTAAGATATAAGTAATTTTATAATAGAGAGTATTTCTCCTCTAGAGTTAACCCTATAACTAGTAGATTACGCTAATACTTAGAAATCTAACTATATATACTCGTAAAATATATCTTAACCCTAATAATACTCGAAAAAACGATCGAATTTTACGGTGGATACTAAGAGATATTCGACTTTAAATTTCCTTAGTACCTATCGTATAAAAAATCTTGGTATCCTTCGATGGGTACCATTGAGCACATTAGTAGGAATTTATGAATACTATAGGACCCGAAATCATCTTGCGGCAGTACGCTGTATACCCCTAATGATACCCTAACCCTATCAAAACCGCACCTAAGTAACTATATCTCGTCTAATAGTGAATGATACTGGAATCGATAGAGCTCATTGAGTAGAGTCGAGCCATCTACTTTTCGAATGTATTAGCGTTAGTGTATGGAGCTAAGTAGAAAGTAATCCTACTAAGTAATCCTACCTAAAAACCTTAAACGCAGCTCTCCTATTAGTCACTCTATAAGTAATCCTATAGGATTCTAGGGTCCTCTTAGATAGGATTCTAGGGTCCTCTTAGATAGGGTTTCCCCCCTACCCCTATCTTCGACTTAGGCCTAGCCGCCTATTAAACCCTTATCCCCTTAAACGTTACCCCACTACTACGGGGCCCCGTATTCTTTAGGGTATTTCTAAGGGTTTAACCTACCCCTATCTTTAACTTAGGTATAGTAGCCTATTAAAATCCTTTCCCCTTTGTGGAATATCGCCATTTAGGCGTATGGCCTAATTAGGCCTAGCGTCTTATCACGTGACTAGTTAACGCTACTAGTCTATACTAGATCACGTGATATAGGCGGTGGCGTTAAGGGTGGCGTTACTATAACGTGATTAATTACTAATAGTGATTAGAAATCTACCTTCGAGGTACTTCTATCACTATCTAGTAGTGTTTCCTTTGTCTATATAAGAGCGTTCTCTCCTCTCAGATAGTTAACTTAACTAAGCTTCCTAACAGTCACGTACATTACCTAAAAGGGTACGATCCTATGAGCCAATCTACTCCATGTCCTCCGAACACCCTTAAAGGTTACTTCGTAACTATAGGCCCCCCGTTCTTTTAGATAGGCTACTACTCTAAGTTTCGAACTAAATACTCTCTACCCTTACTTTTCTTAAACCCCCCGCCCACTAAGATCTACTATAAATCTATCTACCTACTTTAGCTTATTTCTATATAACTAACTACTAGAAACCCTATTACTACTCTAACTCTACTTCTTCCTATACTATTGTTAGAAGGTCTGAGTGTACGGTCGGAGGAGGTCATTTACTAGATACTAAAAGACTTGAGTTGAGATAACTATCTAGGAGGTAGAAGCGTCCTTATATAGATAATAGGTGGTAATAATAGAAGATAAAAGAAATCCCTTGAATCGCTATTAATAAGCGATTACACCACCTAGTATCGCCACTTATACCACGTGATCTAGTACTAGTATAGACTAGTAGTATCCACTAGTCACGTGATAAAGCGCTAGGCCTAATTAGGCCGTACGCCCAAATAGCGATATTCCACAACTATTAATCTATAACCCTACTCTTTATATTACTTTATAAATCCTAGCCTTAGTCTCTTAAATCCTCCCCTCTCCTCTTTTTTTTACGTACCTACCTCTCTTACCTTTTCATAATTAAATCTTTCCCTTCTCTAACCTAAATAACCCTTTATAACCTCTTCTTATTTCTTCTATAGCGCGCTACTCTAGTCCACTAATATTAGTTGTAATTCCCAGAAGGATATACTATAGCTCTCCTTCTATAGAATCTTAATTACGTTTTAGTATAACCTTATATAGTAAATAAATCCTAAATATAATCCCTAGTTATATACCTAACTCCGTTATTATATAGAATAAAACTC
This sequence comes from Cladophialophora immunda, assembly GCF_000835495.1. Lineage (NCBI taxonomy): Eukaryota > Fungi > Ascomycota > Eurotiomycetes > Chaetothyriales > Herpotrichiellaceae > Cladophialophora > Cladophialophora immunda. The sequence continues at coordinate 14,222 of NW_015622542.1, forward strand.
TATTAAATATTTAGCTAGATACTTATGATGGAATCACTTATCTAACCGATAAATATTCAAATATATCTTTACCCGTCCGTATTTATCTCCTAGATAACCTAGACCGTCGAGCGCGATTTGTTAGATTATCAAAAATATAGCTCTATTCCCTATTAGGGTAATTCCAGTAATACCCTCTAGGTCTTAGTCTACTTATCTACCTACGTCCTCTATCGTTTTCTCGTGCACCTTATAAGATAGTCAGACTACGGTCTAATTTCGTCCCTAATTCATCAATCTATCTATCTTCTAGGGGTTCTAGCGTAGATAAGGGTGATGACGTCTTTAGGAGGTCCAAAACGCTATAGACGCTTATATCGTTAAGTGGATCCTTCTTTATATGCGCTAAGAGAGTTAATACTATCACTTACGATAGACTACTAATAATATGACGCTATTCCTAAGATAAGGTCCTATCTTCTATATAAAGTAGTGAAGCGGATATTTCTCGCTAGCCCTCAATAACTCGCTATACTTCTTTAGGTATAACCTTAAACTACTTATTGTATTTCCTTCCGCACCGTAAGTAGCCCCGGCGTAGGATATACCTCTTACTCACTAAGTCAGTATGAATTAGCGCCTCTATCTACTCTAGGAAAGCGATATTAACTTTAAAGAGGTAAGTTACCTCTAGGTAATAGTATTCCTATATATTAACTCTCTTTTCCGGTAATAATTTTACATATCCTATCTTCAGAAGGCCTAGAACCCTAGGCTATTTGAAAATGTAGATTGAGCCCTAGGCGACTTACTTACGGTTAATTTCACGGAGTAGAACGCTATGAAGTATACTTCTACGTCCTAGAGGAGGATAACGTTTAAAGAGTTCGTCCTCCTATAGTAGCGGGGATATTTTAGCCTTAATATAGTTCTTTTAGTATTCTTTAATAAGACTTTTGAGAATCAGTAATTTCTTAAGTACCTTCCGGTAAGTATTCTTATATACGCGTAGACGAATAATCTATCTAATAGTGCTTAGCTCTCCTATCTGACCCCTAAGCTCTAGGCTTAGCCGTCACGCCTCCTTTAGGTCCTATTCAGTAGTTAGGCACCTATAACGTTGAGGCTAGTCGTACTTTTTGTCCGGGGGAAGTATCTTAATGCACTATAGAGCGTCCATTAGTAGAGGGGTAATGTAACCGTAGTAACCGTTTATCTCTATACTATAACTAGTAGTTAGTTTATGATATTCTTATATAGGGACTAAGAGATAAAAGAGTAGGATAAGAAGCTAGTGGATAGATATACTACGTCTACGTTAAGCCTCAATTATTAAAGGTGATTAGTTATTCTCTAGCTTATAGAGTAGCTTTAGGCTTATTTATTAGATATTTTAGTATATTAAGCTCCCCTAATATATAACGCTTCCCCTAAACTAATTAAGCTTGATTCTGAGTAGACGAGAGCTAGTGACGCTAACGACGTACGAAAATAACTTACTCCCGCATAGCTTACTCGCTCTCTATAGTTCGTTAGAACCGTACCTTCTCTACCTAAATACGGACATACTCTTCCTACTACGCCTACTAGACGCGTTATACCTCTAGTCGCGCTCTTTCTCACCACTAGACTTCCTCTACCGCTTGCGCTTACGCTTCTCAGGCTCGCCGTTCCTCGATCTACAGTTATTCCTATATTCGAGCCTACTGAAGACTGAGGGAGCGGTAACGAGATAACTAGGAGGTAGCTTAGGTATATTATCTTTATTCCTCCTCTATATAGGTTAATCTCTTATCGTATTATCGTATTATCTCAGTAACGTCTCTATTAAAGGGGACTTTAGTTATATATCCCTTATCTACCTCCTTATTACCTAGTATTACGTAGTGATCGTGATAAGGTATTAATTTACGGAAAGCTTACTACTTAATGCGAAGAGATTACTAAAGGATTCTAAGGCGCTATTATTACCGCTAGTAGACCTTCTCCTTATGTTAGAGTTAACGCTAATCCTAGTACTTAGAGAGCTGAGAGTTATCTAAGTTAAACGCACTAAGCTCACTTAATGAGTCGCTATACTCTTCAGGAGGTAGCTAACGTTCCCCAAATTCATTACGAATCCTATTAGCGTTAATCCTATCTTTATCCTTATTCATCTTATCTATATCTATATTAACTTCTTACCCCTTAAGACGGCGGAGCTACTCTAAGACCTACTCTAGGCGGAGGAACGTAAGATAAAGGTTAGGCTACGGTAAACCTCGCATAATATCTAGCGAACGTTATCAGAGAGTAGCCTATAGGTAGATTAAAAAGCGATACTGATTAGATTCCAGGGTGACTAACTAGCGGCCCTTAGGCTAGTGACTCCACTAGTGACATTGAATAAAGCGATTCTTGTCTACGCTATAGTACTATACGAGTTTATAGTTATAATTAGACCACTATCGAAACTATCGACGTTGATTATCCCCGCACTCATAACTAATAAGTGCTTTTAAACTTAGGTAAGGAAGGAATTAGAAATTAATACGAACGTGTTTACTAAACTAACGTTACTATATTAGATAGTATTCGCGGCTAAAGATGTCTATAATAACCTAGCTATAGAAAGTATATAATATCTAATAAGGGAGTCGCTTCTATAGCCCGTAAGAGAAGCCGTTATCCTCCCCCTATAACCACTAGAAAAGGCTATAGAAGTTACGGATCTTTTGAAATAGCCGCACCATCAAATGAGTAGTCGCCCACTCTAGGTTGAGGATACGGCGGAGAGTGTCTACTAATAGCCCGATTCGTCCTTTAATAATATTAGCCTAGTTATCAGCGCGAATATAGAGTTAAAGAATCTGAAAGACGTCCCGTAGGAATACCTAGAGGTAGATAGCCCAAAAGAGTTAAAGGATAAATATAATGTAGATTGGAGATTCCTTCCACCGCAATAGAAGCGAGATAGATAAGGCCACTAAGATATAGTCGTCTATATAGTTACGTAGCTCGCAATAATATAATTGAAAAGTCTCTAGGATTAATACATTTTACACCCAAAATTAACTACTAACCTCGGGATAAAGTACCTAGTTCTCCTAATCGATCTTATCTACGAGCTACTTATAGTTATATACTTATAGATTCGTTCTGATCCCCAGCCCCTATTAGGGTTCTCACTACGCGATCGCCTCACGCGAACTAGGATAAGACCGAGAGCGATAGTGATCCTACTAGAGTATGGGATAGCTACCTAGGATTAGGACTCTAGTAAAGCACAAGATATACTTAAGTAAGAGGATTATGAGCTAAGTATACTCCTAGGCGATATAGGGCTTTTCTTAATAGCGCCCATAGAGGGTCTTGAACCTAAAACAGAATTTGTTCAGGTTAAAGCGATACTACTTAGTGAGGATATTAGTAGAATGAATAACCTAAGAGTAGGTAGGAGTTACGGTAAATGGGGTTATAGTAGTAGAGAGACGGTGAGCGTATTAGTTAATCTAGTAGAGGAGATAGAGAGTCACGCAGCTCTCCTAGCGATTTCTAAACGATTCCGTTACTAATGCCTAAAGCCCGTAGTAGTAGCGAAGCTTACTATGAATTAAGGTACGAGCTAGGACTTCCGGCTAGACGCTAATAGCCCCACTGATCTATTAGAATATAGTGATAACTTTAGGGCTTAGCGTAAGGCTGGAAAACCCCTAATTAGAGAAGGAATAGGTCTTTCCCGTAGCTAAGATCTCTTTAAAATCTGAGTAGTGCTAGATATAGGAGACGCCCTTATTACGGAGTTAATATTAGAGCGGTAGTTCTAGAGTAGCACTTCCCACTCCGCGAATAAATCCCTATAGGTAGAGAGTTAGTGTTAACGTAGGCGATTCTGGGTCTAAGGATTAGAGGTATACCGCGAAGAGGCGTAGAAAGTCTTCGCATTAGAGTAAACTATAAGATAGTAGAGGGAGCGTCTCTTTACCAATATCTACGTATACTACGTCCTCGCTGAAATACTAAGGGTTAAATTACCGCTTAAACTAGTGAAAAAAGTAGTTAATAGTGATAGCCTATAAGGCTATCTTCTACGGCTATAACTTTAACCCTTTACCTACGATAATAATGTGGGCGTCTTAAAATTCGTGATTACTAGGCGCTTAGGCCCGACACTAGATAGCCTCTTAGATAGCGGGAAGGTAGGTAGCGGGGATTTCGTACTGTAGATTTTGATAGTAGACGGCGGTATCTACGGCCACAGTTTAAGTCTCCGTATGTAAGGCCTAAGCGTTAGCTTAAGCTTACTTAAAACTAGCCGGAAGATAGTGAAGATAGCTAGGAGGGAGGTATTCACGAAGGCTCGGGATTAAGATATGATCAGTCTAATGCTAGAACTACTAATCGGTAAGTCGCTATCCTTCTTTCTCTGCCACACTAAATGACGACGGCTAGTAGAGTTACGTAAAGACCTAATGCGCCGTAAATCTATCCACCCTAGGGAGGCGAGCAAAATAATAGTTTAGAATGTGATAGATAGGAACTTAACGCTGATAGAAGTAACTATAACTATTATAGTACTAGACTAATATTGACTTTATGTATATACTAGTGGTTAAGGCGCCTAGGGGCATCTAGGAAGGGTACCATAAGATACCTTACTAAAAGATACTAAGGTATTAACTGAAGAGTACTAAGCTATTAATATTAAACTCACTCGTAACTATATAGTCGTAGATCTCTTCGACTAAAGGGTTGATATACGGTCGAAGATTTCGATCCGCCTTATAGATATAGCCCGTAAAGAGGTATTAAAGCTCTTTAGTCGTATACGTAATGTCTAGGCGCTTAATAGATAGGTTCGCGATAATATTCGGGAGCTACTTATTAGGGGGGAAGTAGTACTGAATATAGTTGAGACTCGCGCGGAGGCTCAGACGGTTATTAGTGGGAGGGCCCTTCTCTTAGTTCTCGCGTTATTAGAGGGTCTTGAGTAGTAGAGGAGTAGTTCCCCGTACATTTTGCGTAAGCTTAAGTAACGTCTAGGCGGGATCGGCCGAGAGTAGCTAGGTAGCGAGGAAATATGTGAGAGCGGTAGGGGGGAGAGGCGCTATCTTATTTGAACTAGGAGAAGTAGACCACTTATAGGCGCGGTTACTGCGCGTAGGAGACCTAGTGTAGCGTAGAGTAGGCTATCGAAGGTGACTGAGTTAACGTAGACGCTATCGCTCTAGTGAAGCTAGACCTAAGCTTCGACGTAAACGGGGGGTGACTAGGGGCGTAGATAGATCGGATATATCTATACTTACGCTAGCTTAGGACTAAGTATCAATATTCCGTCTATCCTCTACTTCTAGATTACTATTAGGGTAGAAGTTCTTAATATAGAGCGCATTTTCACCGCGGTCTAACTTAATATTAGTAAGAATATTATGTAGTAAGATAGGGTTATTAGGCCCGCGCGGTAGGGAGACATCTCGCTAGGGATCGGCTACTTCCCATACTATCTAACTAAGTAACATAAAGGCTGACGGAGGCTATAATCTATGGATTAATAAGAGAGAGATATTGATCTTCGGTCACACACCTATAGTGTTTCTAGTGGAGGCGGACGGCCCTACGCTTCTCCCTATCGTTGAGCTCGGCGCGCAGTATTCCTTTTATTAATGTTAGTATATATACGGGGCCAACCTCGAGTCATATGGAATAATGAGAGATAAAGCCGTAGACTATAAAACGGATGTTACTACTAGATTTACTGATCAAAACCATAAAATAAAGGTAGAGAGAGTAAGACTAGTTTAGCTCGTATGAACTCATCTTCTATACCTAGATCCTAAGGCGACAGAGGGAGTTAGTGATCTCGTCAGTAATAAGGTTAATATCGCAATATCACCCTCCTACGAAGAGACTGGGGTTTTAAGTTGGTTTTAGGATAGCGGTAAGGTCCTATTATTAGATTAGGGTACTATTATATGATCTAGGAGAGGGCTAAAGTTCTCCCTAAGGGCTACTTTAGTGAGGAAGAGTGAATTAATAGCCTAGGTAATCAGCTTTAACTCGACTCTCCTAAAACTTACGAGGATAGTGCTCATTATAGAACAATATGGCTATAGGATCGTCAGCTAGGCTTGTTAGCGAGACCATCACCACTCTATAATAATGATATCCTAGCCCTACTTAATAGATGATTAGTGTTCGTGTGAGAGGATAGGTAATCTATAGTGTAGAGAAGAATGTAGTGTAGGGAGACTGCGTGGATATAATTAGTGTGATGGTCCGAAATTCAATTAGGAATAGTGCGTGGGAGAGATGCGCGGCGATAATTAGTGCGATAGTCCAAAATTTAAGAAGGGCTTAGTGCCCCCGAGAATATCTTGGCGGAGCCTAACTAGCGCTCGAGACTCCCAACTTCAGAGCCACATTCTGACAATAATACTAGGATTATCGTAAAATAATTGATATCGGTGTAACGAGGGCGACGAGAGCTATCGATTAGTGCCAGAATATACAGACAAACCGAAAGTTCTTGCGTGGCGTTGGGTTCGCAGATTGCCCTATAGAATATAAATACGCCTTTAAGAGACTAAAGGAATAGATAACCTCTATACCTATCCTTATATTATTTAACCTAGAAAAGGAGTTAATACTCGAAATCGATACGTTAGACGAGGTAATAGAGATATATCTTATATAGAAAGACGAGAATAGCCGATCACGACCTATAGCCTACTACTTAAGATAAATAACTTAACTAGAATTAAACTATAATATCTATAATAAAGAATTACTCGCTATTATAGAAGCATTATAATAATAGAGAGTATATCTAGAAGGGGTAAAGTACCTAGTATAGATATTCACTAACTATAAAAACCTTACTTACTAGATAATAATAAAGAATCTAAATAGACGATAAGTAAGATAGGTAGAAACCTTAATAAGATATAACTTTAGAATCTACTATATTAAAGGAACTAAAAATAGTTAAGTAGATACGTTAAGTAGAAGACTAGATTATATAGGGATAATAAGACCCGAACCTAATATATTACTTAAGACTAATAGATAGATACTATAATATAGAGGATACGACTATAATCTAGTAATTATAGATATCGAACTCACCGAAAGATAAAAATAAAATATTATAAGAGAAAGATATAATAGCTAACTTATAGAATACTCTAGAATCGTAAAAACGATCGAACTAATTATATAAGACTTTTTATAGAAAGGACTTAGAAAAGATATCGAAGAATATATCGGAAAATACAATACCTATAAGAAAATAAAGAAAGAACGATATAAACTATACGGATTACTTATAGTACTATAAATACTAAATAAACTATAGGACTCTATTATAATTAACTTTATTATAAAACTACTAATATCTTAAGAATCCCTCACGAGTAAAGAGTATAATAGTATTATAATAGTTATCGAAAGGCTAACAAAATATATATATATACTACTATTTACTGAGAAAGCGATAGTAAAAGATTTAGCCTACTTATTTATTAGAATAGTTATATTATAATACGGGATACTAAATGAAATAATCTTAGATAGAGATAAACTTTTCATATTATAGTTTTAGTAATCCTTAATAGACCTCTTAGGAATAGATACGAAGTTATTAACGGTATACTACCTATAGATAGATAGTTAAACGGAAAGAATAAACTAAATACTAGAATAATATTTACGATACTACGTTAACTATTAGTAAGATAATTAGGTATAACTACTATTAATAGTATAAATAACATTTAATAATAGTACTGCCGTAATAGGAATATTACTATTTTACGTAATATATAGATACTATCTAAATATATTTAAAATACTAAAACTTAAGAAACTAATATTAGAAGAAGTAAGGATAGAGATCGATAAAATAAAAGAACTATATAATATAATATAAAAGGAGTTATAGAAAATATCGGAAAAAATAGTAGAAAGAGAAAATAAAAGAAGATCTAAAGGACTAGACCTTAAAGAGGGAGGGATAGTCTATATAAGAAGAAAAAACATTAAAATAAAATAATTAAGCGATAAACTAGATTATACTAAAATTAGACTATATTACATTAAAAAGAAGCTAGGACTAGTTATATATAAACTAGATCTCCTAAAGATACTAGAAATATACCTAGTATTCTATAAATCTCTACTAGAACTATATAGAGATCTAAATGCAAAACTAGGACTAGTAGAGATCGATAAGGAAATAGGAGAACTAAAGTATAAGATTAAAAGATTAGTTAACTTTAGCCCTAGATTAGAAGCTATTAAGTATATCGATATATATCTAATTAAGTAGTTAAGATATAACGATTTAGAGAATACGTAGGAATATAGCGATAACTTACTATCTAGAGTAAAGAAGGAATACTATTAAAGAATAGGTACGCGATCTATTATTCTAAAAGAACCTGAATCAGAAAATAAGACTAATACTAAACGCCGGCGAGAAATAACTAATATAGGACTCTACGGGATGTAAGAAATGAAGCTAAAAAAGATATTAGCCTATTAAGGATTCCTAGTACCGACGCGATACCTAGTACATTAGTTAATAATAGAACCTAATACCTAGGAACTAAGGGAAAATATACCTAAGATACTTATTATTAAATACTACTAGTACTATATTAGATTATCTAGAATCGAGCCTAAGGACCGGAATAAAGAATAATAGTACTAAAGAATCATCGACTAGATAACTTAGAGAGTTATCCTGTATCCCTAAACTCAGGAAAAGGGAGGGACGGATTAGAAAAAATAATTACGTTAAAAGCCGGATTATCCTAAATAAAGAGATCTATGTCTATTACTACTATATCCGCACTATTATTATTATTAAGTAGGCCTAGGGCCGCTACCTTATAATCTACTATATCCTCCTAACGCTTTGTTAGGATATCTACTCTTTTATTTATATTAGCGATACGCTACTAAGTTTCTAATAATTACTTAGTTAAGGCTAATATTAAATTTTAGGCCTCCTAACCTTACTAAACTAACTCCTACTTCTTATTTTCGAGTCGGTTAAACTCGGCCTTAGAAAAGTAATTATAGTAGATTATATTCTTTTTAGTATAGAGACTATACTTTAAATAGCCCTAACGAATAATGTAGATAGAGTGTAACTTAGTACACTTAGAGTAGGGATTAGGAGCGTAGGAGCTAAGCTTTATAATAGCGTTACTTAAGTTACGATATTATCGGGATCGAGAGGGTTTTGGAACCTTTAGTATAATTAGTCATAAGGAGAAAGTAGAAGGTAGAAGGAAAGGGATACGCTTACCTTAAGTACGTTAAGGGTAATGCATATATTAAAGGAGGAGAAGGTATTATAAACTGACTATATAGGAGACTAAGGGGAAAGATAAGGAGGAAGGTCGACTGAGGAGAATATGTCAGACGTTAGTGTCTTAGTAAATATATTAGTATAACCTAGCGGAGTAATAGAGTAATATACCTAGATAGGCTTAGAAATATATTAATATATTTAATATATCTAATAGAGTAACATATTAAATATGTATCCTAAATAGTATATAGCCGTACTTAGCTACATAGTTCTCCTCGTAGTTAATAATAGTTATAGAGAATCGAGTTTCTCACGATCATCTACTATACGTATAGGTCTATATACTATATACTTAGTTTCCAGTCTTAGCTATAGCGTCCCTCCCTACTATATCACTAAGTAAACCACCGCGGGTTTGCCTGTGGACACCTCACGTATCATATAGCAGCTCGTAACAGTAATCTAGCGATACTATTATTGCCGTCATCTAACTCCCCGGCGCGGATGCAGAAGAAAGTAAACCTAGAGAGTAATCCTATAGAGATCTCCACATCCTGACGACCTAATTGGTCCATTCCTGCCGCCTTAGTAGGAATCCTACTAGCATTCCCAGGTCCTCTTAGATAGGGATAGGGGTTACCATAATCGTATTCTATAGCTCGTATAATAGATAGTTAGCTAGGAAGGTCTTCTTAACCTAGTTATCCCAGCTAAGACCGCTAACGTCTAGTATTGTACGGTCGAATTCAGTAAGGAACGTACTAAATGTCTTTATCCCTTACCGCATAAAGCTAAGTTTCTAAGATACTCGCTTAGCGACTTTATAGTCTTCATATACTACCTATAGTTACGTAAAAAGACCTTAAACCGTTATCTAGTCTATTAAAGTGACTACGTCTACTTAGGCGCTAACTTACGTAAGAGCTTCTCCTCGTAGTCTACTATATATATACTAAAATCGTATAATCTTAGTATCCTTATCCTTATTAATACTAAGCTTCGCCTTTACCTACGTAAGCTATAGTTAAAATTCTATCCGCTTTCCGCTAAACTTAGAGAGTTTAGGGAGTTTCCAATATTTCTAATCTAATAATTCGCGTACGGCCATTAGTTCCCGTACGTTACTATTCTCCTATAATGTTAACTTAGGAATAGAGGTACTCCCGCTATTTTACTAGTTCTAGAGTAGCTACTCTAGACCTTCTATTCGCTAGTTCTATATCTAAACTATCTAATATAACTACGCTATCTACTCCGGGGGTAGAGTTAGACCTAATATAGATAACGAATCTATTTCTATTATCGATACGTATAGGGGAGGTACGAGAAATAAGAGATTTATCCTAATATAAGGGTTTAGAAAGAGTTCTATAACTAGTTAGCTAACTTAGTAATAAGGAGGATAAATCTAAGGAGAGAGAAGGAAGGAATAGTTATCCTTCCTTTCTCCTTATATCCTCTAACGCGTTATAAGGAGGTAACTATTATCCTCACCTCCTTACTCCTTTCCTTACGTACTTATTCTAGCTCCTTATCTTCCCTTACGTACTTATTCTAACTCCTTATCTTCCCTTACGTACGGTGTTTTAGCTATTAGGACTTTATATCCCTTATACCGTATGCGTCTTAACTAATTAGGAGGTAGTATTTCGCCTATATATTATATAGGTAAATCTTGACTAATTAGGAGGCAGTATTTCCTGGCGTTAGTCTTAGCGCTGGTTCGCCAGAACCGAGCCTTCTCCTGGGTTCAACCCATCATAAGTACCTATTGTATAAAAAATCTTAGTATCCTTCGATGGGTACTATTGAGCACATTAGTAGGATTCTTAAATTCTCAAGTAATATAATTTAATATACTATACTAAAGTTTTCAAGTACTCTAGGCTAAATGGGTAGTCGTTATAACCTTCTTCTTGTTTTGGCGTGTAGAAAGTTGTTCGATCATACTTGGCGAAGGGAATATTCTTCTGGATGCGGAAGGGAAGGTCGGGGTTACTAATGAACCATCTTCCAAACACCACAGCAACATCTTTATCGCGATATATTCGATTCTCGTCCAAAGCTTGTCGTGCAGTGCTGGCGTTGTAGCCTCCAGCGACTAAGATCGGCGCATTAGTCGTCGAGCCCCAGGCATCAAATGCAAATTCCAAAGATTCTGCGTCCTTGAGATTGATATCCTGGTCGCCTCCGATCCTGGGCTCGACGAGGTGCATGAACGCGAGGTCCAAGTTTCTGAGTTCTTTAATCAAGTAGGTAAACTGCTCTTCCAATCTGCTGTTGTCGACCATTCTCATCCCTTGAAACGGGCTCCAAGGACTCAGCCGGAAGCCTACACGAGAAGCTCCGATAGCTTCCAGTACTGCCTTCGCTACCTCCAGTCCAAAACGAGCCCTATTCTCCACTGAGCCACCGTATTGGTCAGTACGGTTGTTGCAAGTGTCCTGTGTGAACTGATCAATGAGATAACCGTTCGCCATGTGAATTTCAACTCCGTCGAAGCCGGCCGTGATAGCATTTCGGGCTGCTTGGGCATAGTCTTGGATGAAACCTTGAATTTCCTCGATAGACAATGCACGAGGAATAGAGGAGGATGCGTCGATAGGCATGTTAGAGCTGCTAACAACGTCGAATGGACCGTCGGGTTCTGTAGTGAGAACTTCGGCTTTGGCTGCGCGACCCATGGCCCACAACTGGCAGATGGCATATCCCCCGGCGTCATGTATAGCTTTGACAACCTTCGCCCACGAATTGATCTGGTCCTTTGACCATATTCCTGGGACGTTGGCGTAGCCTCCTGCCCTGGGAGAAATAAGTGAAGCTTCTGTAATTATGAGAGTCCCCGGCAAAGACCGCGCTCGTTGTGCATAATAGTCAGCTACAATCGCCATCGGAACGTGGTCGTCCAATGCACGATAGCGAGTGAGCGGCGCCATCATAATACGATGCCCGAGAGCCATTGAGCCAATTTTAAGAGGCTGGAAGAGTTTAGAGCTAGCCATCTTATCCGCCATTTGGTCTTCCAGACCGAATGAGTCGTTACGAACTTTAGGAGAGGGAACTCGCGATAGTAAAAATCTGAATCCAAGCACAATTAGTCCTTAATATATATTGATAATTTGCAGTTCACGAGTTCTCAAGGCACATCTGTTTTGCCGGGCATTAAGTACATCCGCGGTGGCATTCTCCGATCCGTCTTGGGGCTCTACTTCGGCCCCCTTGCAATCCATAATTCCACGGCATTGTTCGGCATTTTGGGTAAAGTCTACCCATTTGAAATCGAGATAGTCCTTAGTCAACTCCATTCCGCTCTAGACCATGTTCCACCTTCACATGCATCTTAAGTGCCAGAGCGGGATCGATTTCCATGGAATATCACTTCTGTAGAGTTGCCCGTAGCTCTCAAATACCTTTTGGGCTTTCGTCAATGTATCGGCACTTATGTATTGATATCTCATCAATGCCAAACGCCGCCGTGAAACCCACCTCGCCTTATCAATACAGAAGCATCTTCTGATGAGCTTCCCGTCGCATTGACAACTCGCTTAAGCATTCTATTCAGATCCTGTTTCGATATTGGGTTTTTCCGTTTGGACCACCCTAACTCAAGTGGTAGGTGCTCGTGCTCTATCGCGATGGTGTGTTAGTTTCTAGCTGCGCAGTCAAACTAGCCCTTAGACTATAACTTAGTCCTTACCAAATAGATACTCCACCCAGGCTCTCCTCACCGTCCCAGTCACTCTGTCGCCGAGGGCGGTGATATAGGCAGCAGTCTCTCCGAAGCTAAATAGCGTACCAATTGTGGTGAGGTTGAAAGCGGGGTTAGTAGCTTTGGAGGTGTTCACACGGGCTAGACGAGCTTTGGCTGCTATTTCAATATCAATAATTGGAACAGTCCAGTAGGACTTCGTTTGGTCAAAGATCGTTTGGTTGAATGTATGGTCGTCCCCGAAATAGTAATCTCCGCGACTATAACGTGCATAGCCAGTTAGTAGATCATATTTTGAAGTTTCAATAGAAAACGAAAAGTATCTTGGGAAGAATTAAGGAGATGGAGTGAAATGCCATCGCACCTCAAGCTTGCATCATGTTCCAAGATATTGTGGCGGCTGAGGTCGTTGAGCGAAAAGTCAGTGGCATTTGGGGCTGGATTGGTGCTAATCGCGTGTTGAAATAAAAAAACACCAAGTTTTCGATCGACATTCAGAGCTGTGTTCAAGCCATTAACTGTATCTTGTTCAGTGATGCTTTTGCCGCTGTGTGGTAGAAAGCCATGGTTTGCTAAAGTATTGAGCATAGGGCAAGGTCCACGAACTGAAAAATTCAGTATTCCCAATCAATGTACTACTCTTTCTGAGCTCAAACATACCATCGTGTGGTCCAGGAGGGTTCCAAGTGAAGAAATGATTTACGGGAGATGAAGGACGAGCAAATGTCAAGGAAGCTCTCAAGATCGCTGCGCTGACTAGTAAAAAACATTTCATTTTGGCTTGACATCAAAACTTTCCTGCTAAGGTAAATATATCACTTCCAGTGTCACCTTTATATGTCTCGATTGTACATCTCTAGTAGCACCATCCTAGCAATAGCCAAGACTTTCAACACAGCCGCGTCATTGTTTCCCAGTGGTAGACAGTAAAGTGCGACTTCCGCAAGATGCTGGGGATGGGAGCCAGAGAGCGAAAGGAAGGGATGCCAACACATACCGCCAAATACCGGATAGATACCGCAATCTACTCAACAGTCCAGTCGTTTGAAATTGACAAAATTACTATACAAAGTTTCTAGATCACGAAGCTATCCAAAGCAACGTGGATAAGCTTGCGTGCACTTTCGCTCGCGAGACCTACTGCATATAGGAAAGCGTTCTGACTACTAGGTTTACGCATAATCGCTCGCGCCTTAGCGTAATTGGCTTATGGTGCTCAAATTGCGAAAACCGCAACTTCATATCTAAGGCGGATGTTGACCTTTTCAATTCCTCCTCAATATGATTGCAAATTTTGTAAACAGAGAACTGGAGAATTAGACAATATGGTCGGAAAGCCCAGATCTTGTACAGCCTGCCGGCAAGCTAAGATAGCATGTGATGCTCGTCTGACGGCTCCAAATCCGTGCTCGAGATGCACCAGGAACGACTTGGACTGCAGCTTTGCGAAGAACTTCAAGAGGGTATCAACTAGGCGGTACGGTGGACCCCTCTTCGACCGGCTTTACTGCGAATACTCATCGAGACAATTTAGACTCACCCGAGACATTGTAAAGGAGATCCATATGGTGCGAGATTCGCAGAATCTCGCCGACGAGAGTCCTTTGCCATCAAACCTTCTGTCAACGGCTCCGTCAGGAGCTCGCTCCGCGTTTGCACTGTCGGCTGACCTGGAAGTGGAACCTTTGCCCAACTTTGAGCTGCGGAGTGTTTCCATCCCTCCAGGGGCCGCAGTTGAATTACTCCAGCAGTATGCTATTCATGTTCGTAAATGTCTCGCAGCTACGGATACTGATCTATTTCTAAGCTTTGAGAGATATTATTTCCCCTATGCAACCTTTATAAGGCCCATAAAATCACTCGCTCGATTCGTTATGGACTCGCCACTACTATTCTGGACGATGATCTTGATGGCCTCTCAGCATCATGACAAGTACAGCCATTTATATCAAAACCTATTCGTCTCTCACCAAGATTTACTGGTGCCTCTTTCCAATACAGCCATCCGATCATTGGAGGATGTCCATGCCATCTTACTTCTATGCATTTGGCCTATTCCGAAGCGGCGGATCTTGCACGATCCATCATGGGCCTATATCGGCATCGCAGTCAACAGTTGCATGGTCCTGAATTGCCATACGCCGCTGGCGCAGAAACAGACTGCCCCTAAAGGGACAGACCTGTCTGGAATCGTTGATGCCCAGACACAATGTCTGACTTGGTTAGCTTGTTTCAGTGTCGGGACCCAGTACGTTCCTCTACCTTGTTCTTTTGACCGATGCTGAGTCTGCGAGTAGGATAGCCATCTTCCGTGGCTTTGTACCTCCTATTTCATCGTTCCACCAGCTCAAGCATGTAAGGAAGGCCATTGATCAACTTAAGCACCGCTTGTCGCAAGAAAATCAAGCTTGCTTTGCCATCTGCGAAATCGTGTGCAACTACACTATATCTCTTGAGGATGTGAAGGATCCAATAGCACATCTATCTCTCACAAACACGTTCGACAGCTCCCTTGATAGTATCAAGCAAACGTTCTTGACTCAGTGGACCTCCGAGCTTGGTATTCAGCTACATATGGCCAAATTGAATCTTTACGCAACATCCGCCTTGTTACATTTACAAGTGGATTCTCAAGCGGATGGTCAAAATCTCATCAACAGAGAGACAGTGTTCCTACGCGGGCTAGAATCAGCGACGACAGTCATACACTATATGAAGAACATAGCCTCTATACAAGGCTCCGAGGACCAACCTCCCGCTGGCAAGCTCCCATTCGTTCCCATCCACTTGTTCTCCAGCCTGTTCTTCTCCGCAATCTTCCTCTTCCGTATCTTTGTCTGTCTCAAGCCACTGAGCCCTGCTCACACAGAACGCGCCATCCAGGGCATGATCGACGCGCGATCGATCCTACAAGTTTTGCCCTACCATCGCAGCCTCGCGAGGGCCGCAAGGCTGATCGGTAAGCTCGTCGAAAATGCGCAGACCTTAGGCGCTGCCAGTGGCCACTGGTCATTGACGGAGCTCACCGTGACGAATCGTCTTGGTGCATCGATCTTGTGGGATACTTTTGCGCGCATGCAGGCGAAGGCAACCCTTGAGCGCAAGAACGCCATAGGGGACCTTGTCGATACGCAGAAGATGCGGCTGATTGGGCGCGATCCGCTACCACCGGCCCCGGAGATGAAGTATCGTCTTCAAAATTCCGCTGGGGAACCGTTGGTTGCAATGACAGCTATAGAAGATCAGGAAATGGATCTTTGGGGATCTTGGAGCGTCGGGTTGGACGATTTTGGGTTCGATTTTGATCAGCACAGGCTTTGAGGGGCACGAACCATAGTGAATCCTTTGGTTAATGTAAGAGAAGGGAGAACGGTACCAGAACATTATGAGATTCAAGATTGCATGAGGTCTACGAGATGCCCATGTTACCGGCTTACGGAGCTTTCGTAAAAGTATTCAGTATCGAGGGGGCATAGCTCAGGGACATAATGTCATGGCTGACAGAGACCTTTATCTACTATGGTGCCTAATATTCGCCAAGAATTCGCGAGATATCCCGTCTTTTTGCTGAAAGGGATGGAATCGAGGCACTGTCCTGACACGCTGCGAACGATCGAATGGCACGATGACCGTAATAGAGATTGATAAAGCCTGAAGAAGCAAATTAGATCAATCAAGTTCTCAAAGCTAAGAGAGATTGATAATAAAAGTGCCTTACTAGGCTGTCCCATCTGCCCACTGACCTGCTCCGTGTCATTCAAATTCTTATGATATGAGCCTGCTTCAGTATGTGAGCTTCTTACCGTCTTTGATAAGCCCGAGCGTGAAGGCCAAGAATAATATCATTTGTCAATAGAACATTGAAGCAATTGCAAATCTTTATTTCTCTTACTCAACCAATTCAAAAATAAGAGCCTACTTCTCACAAATCTATCCCACAAGTTAGGCTTTGCAAGCACCCTCCTGCCACATTCTAACGGATCGAACCGTCAAGCCTCGTTTTCCCCCCTCTCCCCAAGTCGGTAGCCACTGATCTCTTGCCTCCCAAAACTCTCGTGGGGCTGTCAAGCTCTTGTCTCCCCAAGGTTTGTTTGCGATACCATCCTTGAAAAATCCATTGGTACTTCCAACAGCAACGTTGAGAATCAGGTAGAATGGCTGATCAAAGGGAGTTTGCGGCCGCCCAGTCTGGGACCATGGATCATTAAGAGCGGAGTTGTTTACAAGAGAAGAGCCGAACTTGCCGTGGTCCCACATGCTCTTGTATCTGTCGAATTTGGTGAACATCACTTGCTGTAAAAGAGTTAGATATCAGTCGAGTCAAGGTTGGAGCCCATAGCTTACCACAAGTCGAGTGTCCACATACATGAACAAATATTTCTCTGACCACTCCAGCCCATAAGTGTGAAAAGTTGCGGCATAGTCTGTGCGGCGTAAATTGTGCTTGCCGGAGGTTCTCCAAAACGCATCTGCAGCAGCAACCGGGCCCCAATGCAACGTGCTTGAGACACTATCCCTCCCATCAGGGTAGCTGGCGCCAGGGTTGCCGCGGAGCTCTGCAATGTCAATCTCTCCACTTGCAGGCCAAGGACCATAAGCACCGGCACCGTGTGGACCCTGGGGCTCCGGCATCATCCATATTGCTGGCCAAAGCCAATTCCCAGCTGGAGCTTTGGCAACGACCTCCACTCGACCGTAGGTGATGGTCCTATGGCCTTGTGTGTTGAGGCGTGCACTTCGGACTGGATTGATGATTGCCCCAGAGGTGACGTTGCTGCGGATAGAGCAATCCGATTCGTCGCCAGAGACGGACGTGCAGGTACCCGCTGTTGTCAAGTTCAGCACGTAGTTGTCGTTGAGCTGAGCCGAAGTGATGTCGGTGCTTTCGGTGGTGAGGGTTGGTACGATATGCAAGCCTTCCGCATCCACATAGGCATTCTTTGAATCTTCCGTGGTCCAGTCAAATGAGCCTGTCCCGAAACCCCCACGTTGTATTTCGTAGTTCCATATCTTCTTGTCGATGGTTTTGAATTCATCTTCGAGAATCAAGCAATACTCGAAATTCGACACGGACTTGTATTGAAAAAGGCAAATAACAGCGCCGATCAACACCCCTAGGACTATAGACGTCCAGAATATGACTTTCTCCCATGTCTGACGTCGATCACGCTGGCCCGTCCAAGGTTTTGGATATTCTGGTCCAAGAAATCGAGCCGACCTGAACTTGCGCTTGCGTATCGGGAGAGATGGACTTGGTATTGAATCCTCATTTGAATGCGGTGTTTGGACCCCATTGCTCGGGGCGTGAATCTCATTCTTGGATGCAGTAAAAGGGTTGGACCGAGAAGAAAAGGAACTACATCGAGAGATCGCAGCGCTCATAATGGCGTTGAAGGATAGTATGCGCTTGAGAAAGGAAAATCTCAAGTAGCACACAAAGAATACAACGAAAATGCGGCGGCTAAGAGAGAGGACCGGTCACAAAGAAAGGTGATATGGATCTTGGAGAGCTCATTTCCACCGCGGGGATGCAACAATGAAGAAATGTAAAGATAGCAATCCTTACGGAAATTTCGCAAATTTCCACCATGGAAACTCGAAAAACAATAGATCCCCGACAACTGAAATAGTATTGCATCGTGGAGCATTCCACTGAAACATGGCTGCTAGAAAATTTGGTCCTCGAGTCCTATTTTCCGGTACAAATCTCCAGGTCGAATCAAGATTCAAGAACAGTGAAGGGCGATGGTCGAATAACTAGATTCAGCAGTATCTGTGAGTCGGGCGTTCTTGACCCTGGTAAAGGAGTTAAATATATCCATCGTAATCGGTTGTGGTGGGTTTACCATAAAGGAGATTCTCAATTTGGCGAAGAATCCTGGCAAAGCACAAATAGACGGAGCCTGAGAGAGGTGTAGTGTCGAAGGTTTTGAATTCAACCCCTGTATGGCATGGAGACGCTCAGGGCATGACGCCACCAACGAGGGAAGACAGAAAGACCAGAGGTTGATGCGTTTGGTAGTTACATAAGTTGCAGGATGGGGTTGGTTTGCATATTCGCTGTTCACCTCGAGATAACATTTACATGGGACCCATCACACACGTGGCGCTTGGCCGGTTCTAGGCTGCGTATCGGTCCGCCTAGCTGTCAAACATGTGTAAAACCTCGCCCAGAGTGGGCGCCGCACGTGCTGGGGAGTGGTGTGGGTGCCCACTCAGCTTGATAGGCGAGCATCCCGCGGGTGCCGGGGTCCATACTGTTGCGTCATGTTGGCCCAATCATAGCGGGGTTAGAGGTCACTTTCTACCACATGCGCTAATCAACATCTCCAAGATTACAGTGTAGCCACCGCTACTTGAAGCACCGCCGTTGAACTGCCGAGGTGGCCCTGCATTCGAAAATTACGCCTTTGGCACCTTGAAGAAGCCTGATCTTCCCTGACCATTTGCAGAGAATGGAGCCTAGTTACTGCTCAGCCATGTACCTCTTTCGCTGGAGACTCGTCGTTCAACTTTCCCTTCACCAGGTCTGAAGCCAAGGTAGTAGCCACCCGATTAATAGCTTGGCCAGGGGGGATATCGGCTCTTAGTGAGACAAAACCTCCAAACCGGCTGGAATCGTGACTGCCCGGTAAGTGCGGCGTCTCTGGCAATCTCAGTCAACCAGCTTCTACACAAACACCTTACCTGGGCTTGACTAAAGACACCCCACCGAAATATACAGCTGATGGAGACATTCCCTGTCGTGTTTTGATTGTTTGTCCGCCACTTTAAGCCATGATACAAGGCAGTGCGTTTGGGTGGCGTTCTTATTATGGTAGCCATTTCGGACAGGGGTGATGACGAGTTTCCGCTTTCACATGCACCAATTTCATCACCATCATCTTGTAGATGGTGGAGCAAAGTTTGCCTTGATATATTGCAGTTAGTTCTGGCTCCGTTTTGTGTTGAGTATCCGGAGCACAGGAAGTTCGACATCTTCCAACCTTGACGGATCAAACGGTCGGGGAAGGCAAGCTGTTCCAATACCAACATGCAGAACTTCACTCAAGCCAAATTCGAACTGTTTGGGAGTCCTCTACCTTCTTCACCTCAAAGGCCATTCACGAGAATGAGCTCCTGCTCAGATATATCGCTTAGAGGTTCAAAACTCAAGGTCGACGTTGTGAGTAAGATCTTCTTAGATGAGGAATCTGCTACTGATATACCAAGCTTGCAAGCTACCTCTACAAGAAGTGTGTCCAGCAAAGATGGTTCGAAGACGACAGCGAAGATTTTAATGGAGAAATCGATACCGAGAGCTGCGGCGTCGTCCTAAAGTCGGAAGATGGATCTTACACCAGCGAGCCACAAACCTTGAACATCACAATCATTGAAGCGGTAAAACATCTACGGGCGAACTTCGCAGTCACAATGAGACCAGGTGTAGCCACGGCACTCCTCGAACAAACAGTTGTGACGAACGGAGAAATATTACTCAGCAAGTCGAGACCTCTGCGAATTCTCAACAATGTCGCCCAGATCCTTGCGCAAGATTTTGGCCCTCGTACCGACGGTCTCGTGTTCCTTTGTAAGAAGGAGAGAGTCCTTCTTATTTGCACCGAACAATCCAAGGATCTCCTAAAACGAGGAGGAGAGCTTGAGGATCTCATCTTTGGTTACCTCTGGGGGTACCCTAATCCCAACCACTACTCGGGGAGTCACAACGGGAGCTTTGAGAGGTCGCGAGATTCCCAACTCGGTCGATTGACAAAAGGGCGGGTCATTAGTGAACAACTATTGCCGTATCTGTCAGAGACCGCACTCCACGACGAGTCTGTTGTCGAAAAGCTTAATATCATTCAGACCGCGGTCGAGAAGGAGGAGCAGGGTGACAAAATTTTCGATCCAGACAAGGAGAGCCAGGAAGCGCCGGAGCGCAAGATATTGTTGAACCATGCCCTAATGGTAGGGGCTTCAATTGTTCTGGTGGTAATAGTGGAAATGGCTTGCATTTCCCAAATGATACGCGAAGTCAAGCTCGACGGCAACATGATCAGGTTTGCCCTGGTGGCTACAGTGCCTTTGTTTGCAACATTCTCCCTATTCTTCATGATTGTCATTTGCGGATCACTCTGGCAAATCTTCGGTCCGTTGTCCACTCTGAAAGAAAACAGCAAGTACTACTCGGCGGTTGCACCCAAGCCCGGAAGATATCCCAACCTCGAACTGCCACATATCACCATCCAAATGCCGGTCTATAAGGAAGGCTTGACTGGTGTCATAATGCCGACGATAAGCAGCATCATGGCAGCTGTCAGGTACTATGAGCAACAAGGTGGTACAGCATCGATATTCATCAACGATGATGGAATGCAGCTGATCAGCAAGGACCTCGCACAAGCGCGCAAGGCATACTACGAACTAAACAATATTGGTTGGTGCTCCAGACCTAAGCACAAAGAAAGGAAAAAGCACCGGGGCAAGAAAAATGCCACGGAACCCGAAGACGATGGGACATACTTTCTGCGCAAAGGAAAGTTCAAGAAAGCCAGCAACATGAACTATTGCCTCGACTTTTCTCTTCGAGTAGAGGCTGAGTATCTTGGTGCGATAAAGCAATTATGCCAGCAACGAGGTTGCAGAGAGGAAGATATTGACGCTGAAGAAGACTATCAAATCTATGAACGCGCGAGGGGTCGTGTCATCGACAGTGACAATGGCAGAACGTGGGCGGCTGGCGACGTCCGGCTGGGAAGTATTATCCTCATCATCGATTCCGACACCCGTGTTCCCGAAGACTGCCTGCTCTACGGTGCACTCGAGATGCACGAAAGTCCAGAACTGGCTTTACTTCAGCATGCCAGCGGCATTATGCAAGTGGTCAACAATGTTTTCGAGGACGGCATCACCTACTTCACAGATCTGATTTACAACTCGATTCAGTTTGCCGTAGGGAACGGTGACTGCGCCCCTTTTGTTGGCCACAACACTTTCATCCGATGGTCAGCTCTCCAATCTATCTCTTGGTATGATGAGGAAGACAAATGCACAAAATTTTGGTCCGACAGCCACGTGTCAGAAGATTTTGATGTCAGTCTGCGCATGCAAATGAACGACTTTGTGGTCCGCCTAGCTTGCTATCATGATGGTGGTTTCAAGGAAGGCGTCAGCCTCACAGTCTACGACGAACTCGCCCGCTGGGAAAAGTATGCCTACGGCTGCAATGAGTTGGTATTCAACCCTTTGTACAAGTGGCCGTATAAGGGACCATTCACAAAGCTCTTCCTCCGGTTCATCTTCAGCAATATCAAACCCACAAGCAAGATAACCATTTTTGCATATATTGGGACTTACTACGCGGTCGCCTCAGCAATTCCGTTATCATTGGCTAACTACCTTATCGTGGGCTGGCTTGACAACGACATCGATCAATTCTACCTAACCTCTTGGAAAGTATTTGTCGGAATGGCTGTTGTCTTCAACATCTTAAGTCCTCTAGGTTATGCAATGCTTCGACACCGCACCGGCAAGCGGACTTTCTTCCTTTCTTTGTGGGACACCATGAAATGGACACCAATGTTTTTGTTGTTCTTTGGCGGAATCTCCTTCCATTTGATGAAAGCAATTCTTTGCCATTTCTTCAGCCTTAATATGGAATGGACAACTACCGCCAAAGAATACAATGGAGGTTTCAGAGTTGGTCTCGATCGGATCGTCCGCGACTTCAAGTGGATGTATCTTTTCATCGCAATCACAATTGGCGGCATGATTTATCTCGGCCGCTTCGCGCCCTATGGTTGGACGATCAAAGACTTTTCAGCCATCGTTCCACTGGCCAACCAGATTGGTTGTCATGCTTTACTCCCATTCGCTTTGGGACTGTTTTGAATCGTTATTGTTTGGGTTGGGGTTGTCCTATTGGTGTTGGTTTGGGCGCCTGAAAGGGTATCGGTCTGTGGAAATAGAACAACCAAGGAAGCGAGTAGAAATGGTGCGGGTAATTCATGGTGGAAACACAGCAACAACAAATAGTCCGATTGTTCACAGCATACAGAACAGTACATGATTTGGAAATCCCTTGCCGGAGATAATGTGGATTTTTTTCTTGATTTAGCTCCAAGATATCTCTATATTGATAATAAAAAAAAATTAATGTCTAGGTCCCATATCAGAAAGCTCAAACTGGTCTTACCGCTCTGGTTTAACTCGCCTAGCTCTCTGCAACGGTAACGATCATGAATGGGACAAACCTCGCCCAAAAGGGGCGGCATGGAGATGGAAAATGGTCCTATGTCTATATGGGTTGGCGCGCAGTGCCTAGGCTGCTCAGCACCAGCATCGGCTTCCAAGATATGTGGTGGTCCGAAAATACCGCCGCAACGTGATTTCCACTGTGAGGTTCAGTGGACTAACCCAGTGACCTACCCTGGAGCGTAATGCACCTTACAACTAATTTGCTCCGACAAGCGATATGAAAGGCTCAATCGTGGCCACACTCTGTTCGTATATGCACCCCCCTTGCCAGGGAGACGCAGCAATTCTCCAATCTTGACCTAGGGGTGACAGCCAGTCGTCGTCCACTTTGACTCGGTCGGGGCAAGACCCCAGGCCCTGTGGCTTGAAACTTGCAGGGTAGAGGGATGGGTCACCGTTGAGCCCAATCAATGAGACAGGCTAAATCTACACTTTTCGACAACAAAAACCGGTTAGGTTCCCGGCTAAAATTACTAACACTGCCCCTCTGGGGGAAGCTGCGGGGGGGGTTGTAAATTCTTCTCGGCTCCATAATACCCACAGTTCAGCCCAGTTCAACCCACTCAATAAGGAAGTTTCGTCTACGTTAGGAGTGATGCTACCTTTGACGACATGTGCAAATCAGAGCACTCGAACAAGCTCTCCTTTCCCCTTTCCCCTTCCCCTCCCCCGCCTCAAGCCGGGAATGCTCTGTTCGGCTTGCATAAGTGTTCAGATCGAATGATTACAGTTCCACTTGTGCCAAAGCTTTTAAATGTTGTTCACGAGCTCAAGCGAAGTCTTCCTGTGAAGGCGTCTCATAAGGCTTCAACTCGTGGTGGAAACTTCATGGGCCACCATTGGTTTTGCCCGGGCCGATATAATTACCGCCACAGATTCGCATGCGGCTGAAGGAGATGCTGGCCCTGCATGCCCAGGCACAGAGAAGGTAATTCCCACCACAATCCAGGGGTGTTACGGGAAGAGCGAGGTGATTTCTTTCTTCCCTCTCAAAAGTCTTTGCCTCATCGCCTACACTAAATCTGGACCGTGCATGACAAGCCACGTGTTATTCCTTGTTTCTAAACCTCCACATGGTAATTTCGAATGTAGCGCCACAGTCCATCAACTGATACCGTGATCCAACAACATCCAGCTCTCTGGTTAGGGCAGGGGCGCTCTAGCGTCATTGACTTTGGTAACTTATGACGCCTCCGGTGAGACATTTGGGATTCTCATATCTCTGTTGTGGTGGACACTCGAGGAGGGAGGGGTGTATGTGACCATGGGGTTTATCACTTTTCAACCGTCTTATATTCTCCTTTTGCGCTTACGCTTCGGATTGTCTCTGCTCCTTCCAAGTCGCTACTTGGCAATCCAAGCCGTCCGCTCATTTACCCTGGTTTTACTTTCAATATGGCTTCGTTGCTCAGTCGCTCACTTGCATCACTTTACATTCTTGCAGCCGTTCCTTTGGGATTATGTGGTGCTTCAGTACTTCAGAGAAAACGTGACCTTCAGGTTCCGGATGACCTAGCTGGAGGCTGGTCATATCTAGGATGCTACACGGACAGTGTGGAGGTGCGCACGCTCTCTGCTTCAACATACAATGGGAATGACATGACTTGCGAATCATGCATTTCCTTCTGCACAAATCAAGGGTACCCATATGCCGGGACCGAATACGCGGGCCAATGTTACTGTGGTACTGAGCTTGCCTCCACCGGCGCCTTAGTGACAGACTCCGACTGCAGCATGGCATGCACGGGCAACGCCAGTCAGCCCTGCGGTGCCGGAAACAGGTTGACTATCTTTCATACCACCGGCACAATGACTGGGCCTCTCACGAATCCGGGGCCGCCAGGCTGGAAGTCTCTCAGCTGTTACACCGACTCGGTGAACGCAAGGACGCTTATGAACAGCATCGCAACGACTGGAGGAGGTTCAGCCATGACTATTGCCCTTTGTACGAGCGCTTGTGAGAAATCTGGATACATTCTGGCAGGAGCCGAGTACGGCGGAGAATGTTACTGTGGGAACTCTTTCAGTAATGGAGGAGGTCCAGCTTCCGACTCCACCGGTTGTAATATGGTTTGTAACGGCAACTCTACAGAGCTTTGTGGGGGCCCAAACCGTTTGAACGTGTATTCTGCATCTTCTGGGTCGGAAACCTCGACAATTGCGACTTCTTCCGCATCAGCAACTCCTTCGTCGATACCAGGTTCAGCACCTGCGGGCTGGACTGCCTTGGGATGCTATACTGACACTGTAGCCTCTCGCACGCTACCGCAGACTCAGTATCTTAACGTTCCTATGACTTGGGAAGCATGCGTTACTGCTTGCATTTCCGGAGGCTACCTATACTCAGGGCTCGAATATGCTGGAGAATGTTATTGTGGAAACACTATTCTTGCCCCTGGTGCACCAGCACCGGATGGTAACACGGGGTGCAATATGCCTTGTAACGGCAATGCGTCCGAGATATGCGGTGGACCCAACAGATTGACCATGTTCTATCGAGGCTCCACATCTTCGACCACGTCCACATCCACTTCAATATCTACATCTACGTCAGCATCGGTAACATCAAGCAGCACGCCTACTGCTGCACTTCCCACTCCCTGGCAATACTATGGCTGCTACATCGATGGCACAAATGGCCGTATCCTCGATATTCAACAGCCGGACAATTCGGAGCTCACCGTCCAGTCTTGCGTCTCGAATTGCCGTGGACTGGGATATGGAATTGCCGGTGTAGAGTACGGTGTTCAATGTTTCTGCGATGACTTCACCCGATACAATGCCAGTTTGGCGAGTGAGTCGGATTGCAACATGGTTTGCGCAGGAGACATCTCAGAGAACTGCGGTGCTGGAAACAGAATCAACATATACTCCAATGCAACACTGCAGATATACCAACCACCAGCCGCACAGACGTCTGGGCTCCCTGGTAACTGGACCTACCAGGGTTGTCTATACGACGATGCGGTGAACAGAACTTTTCCTTACCAGATCGAGTTCCAAGAAAACAATACGGCGGCCAACTGCCTCAATTTGTGCGCAGAGTTTGGGTACGGTGCAGGTGGAATGGAATATGGGGAACAATGCTTCTGTGGTGATCAGGCAAATGTCATCGCAATGGGAAATCAATTCATGCCGGAAACTGACTGCAATATGCCATGTTCTGGTAACGCATCGCAGATCTGCGGCCAAGGCAATCGGATCTCGTTTTACAATTGGACAGGCGCGCCCCTGGAATCCTGGAGCTTTGCAACCGGACCAGCCGCTGGTCAGTACGAGTTTCTCATTGGCGGTCCGCTCATTCCACTTATCACCACGGTTGGCCTCAACAACAAGATAGTCTACATGGAGAAGTTCGGAACGGAACCTGCGAACAACTCAACTGGAACATACGAGCTTGATTTGACGCTACTGGACAATTACACGGCGGCCTGGAGGCCCATGCACGTGAAGAGCGATATCTTCTGCTCGGCTGGCTTGACCCTTCCAGATAAAGCTGGCCGACAGGTCAACATCGGTGGGTGGGCAAATGACGCTACCTATGGTATCCGTCTCTACACCCCCGACGGTTCTGCTGGTGTATGGGGCGTTAATGATTGGCAAGAGAATGTCAATGAGCTTTCGCTCATGGCCGGTCGATGGTATCCCACGGCAATGATCATGGCAAACGGTTCTATTCTCGTCGTTGGTGGTGAGACTGGGTCCAATGGTCCGCCTGTACCGTCCCTGGAGATATTGCCCCGTCCTGTGGGCGTTACCGAGCCACTGTATTGTGACTACCTCAATCGCACGGATCCATATAACTTGTACCCATATCTGGCAGTTCTCCCTTCTGGTGGTGTCTTCATCGCATACTATAATGAGGCGCGGATCTTGGACGAGACCACACTGCAAACTTCCCAGGTACTCCCCAATGTAAGTCCGTCCCTTTCCACGATAACAGTCTTTGGCTGTCTTGGTCTACGTTTGGTATTTAAGCAACAATTGGACCGACTAACTCGAATCATAGATTCCGGGTGCTGTTAACACCTTCCTGGCTGGTCGTTCCTACCCCATGGAGGGCACAGCTATGCTTCTTCCCCAACACGCCCCCTATACGGATCCCCTCGGAATCATTATCTGTGGCGGCTCGACGATTGGGCCTGAAATCGCTCTAGACAACTGTGTCTCAATTGAGCCAGAAGTGCCAAATGCCAACTGGACTATTGAACGGATGCCATCGAAACGCGTAATCTCCAGTATGGTGGCGTTGCCTGACGGTACCTACCTTATTCTCAATGGAGGCCAACAAGGGTTCGCAGGTTTTGGTCTGGCAACAGAACCAAATCATAATGCTGTCTTGTACGACCCGACGAAACCTTTCCACAACCGAATGACAGTGATGGCAAACACCACGATCGATCGCCTCTACCACTCTGAAGCTATCCTGCTGCCTGACGGACGCATTTTGGTATCCGGCTCCGATCCCGAGGATGTTCGTTTCGTGCAAGAGTACCGCAACGAAGTCTTCATTCCTCCATACCTCTTGAACGGAGTTCCACAACCCAAGTTCACTATAGTGAGCAATGCGACCGACTGGACCTACAGCCAGGAAGTGACCTTGGAAATCACTGCCGCTTCAGCGGATATCAAGGTTTCTCTCCTCGGAGCCGTTTCAAGCACGCATGGCAACAGCATGGGTCAGCGAACAATATTTCCTGCTGTGAGTTGTTCTGGATCGACTTGCACAGTTACTGCTCCACCAAACGCCCATGTCTGTCCTGCAGGTTGGTACATGCTGTACGTTCTTGACAATGGCACACCAAGCATTTCCCAATGGGTACGAATCGGAGGTGATCCTGCCGAGCTGGGCAACTGGCCGAATTTGCCGGACTTCTACCAGCCGGGCATGTAAAGGAGCAGAGATCAAGCCTACAGGAGAATCTGAAACAATATTGTCGATGAAACTCCCGATGTGCCGGCAGAAGGAGGCAGCTTGGATTAAGCAGGATGTGTTCCTGAGAGACACACGAGGTTGGACTGTGCGGTACCATATTAAAGATAACTTTCTTCGACATATCATGTTTGGCACGAAGCAAAGCTGACAGTTTGTTCTCCGTCAAATTCTCAAATAATGAATTTGATATAATTTCAAACTAGCCAGAGAATCAATTATTCGTTCCTTGCCGAGTCATGTCGACTTTTTCAGACGGCGCCACATAATCTTTTATTGGGTCCCTCCAGCAGAAAGTGCAGTAATTTCCTTCCCAATGACTTCCGCCCACGCATTGATTTCGACCCAATCCCTTGCATCCCCAAATTTGGCTTTATCTTTGGGTATGCAGCATGAAATGATAATGCGTCCAAACCATGGCAGGTCCTGCTTGTTGAAGCGACCTTCGAACAATTCGTGACGACGTAAGTTTGGCAAAGTCTTTCGAATCTTTTCTTCGATCATTTGCTCTTCCTTCCGTCGGTCTTCTTCTTTTGGCGGCATGCCAACGCTGAAAGCCCACATCGGTTTCTCTTTCAAAACAATGGCGTTATTGTGGATGAAGCGGCGGGCAGGACTTAGCCATGAGCCTGCGTGGATCGCGCTGCCCACTATGACCGCGGTGTAGGACGGCAACGATGTGACATCGATCGCACTGATTGGCGAACATTTCACAGTCGAAGCGGGACAAGATTCCCGCAGTTTTTCGGCAATGCGCTCGGCAATCTCGCCAGTCGAGCCTTTTGCTGAAGCGTAGGCAATCAAAACAGACATCCTCCTAATTGCAGTTGATATGGAGGAAGATGTGTTCCTTTATGGTGTGGAGTAAGAATGGACAATTGATGACACAGCGGACTTCATCTTCAACCTCGCATTCTATTTATCCCACGTGAATGGCTATTCCAGAAAACCACGTACTCTCCCAGCCAGAGCTGTCAAGATTCACATGACATGCAAATACGAGTTCATCAGGTGGTGTCGTCAGAGCGTGGTGTGATGCTGAATGTCGGAACACCGTAGCGTGACAACGAAGGCACTGGTGCCACGAGACTTCCGTCCAGAAATAAATGGTGTGGTTACTTTACCTTTTTGGAAAGGTAAGACGTCATTAGCTGCACTGGTCTAGATTCCGGCTTACAGTCTCGCCAGCGACTGGCCCTACCAAGTATACACTTGTCCACACCCTGAACTATTCGATTCCTCGCGACAATAGCTACCCCAGTATTTATAAAACGGCCACCTCCAGTTCCACTGACGAGTATCTGGCATCCCGAAAATGCAAATGCGACTCCGAGATATCAAATATCTTTTTCCAGAAATATGACACCTCCTTTAGTGAGTGCCTGGTAGCTGGAGATCAAAATGAGACGCATCATACTAACAATAATGCCCCCGCATACTAAAAGGAGACCAAATCAGACAGCCCTGGCCAGAAGAGTGGTCGTGACTTCCCTGCACCTTCAGCTCCAGTCAGTTTGCTGGCGAATTGTGGGCAAAATTCTGCTTCTGAGCACCCAGGATGGTCCCCTGTTAGTATCCTCTCGTTGTAGTCGGCTGGACATTGCTGGGAACAGGACTGACACGAACGAAGAAAACATCAGCATGCGACCTGGGCGGAGAAGCCCAAAAGATTCTTGAGTGCTCGCCTACACTAGGGGCTACACTATCGAACTGTTCCGACGAGATTCTGGAAGACTGCCTATGCGATAGGATAGCATGACCAGAAAGGGAGGAACGACCCAATAAAGGGCTCAACTTTGTCCATTTAATGTTGTGATGTCCGTGATAGTTGTAAACGGTTGCATATACTTCAATCTGGACTAGCTATTTCACGATCTTGACCTTTTATCAACACACTTAGTATCAGTGAATGTATTCACTCCTAAAGTGGTACATTTGTACAGCCTTGGAGTTCTTCGCTGATAAATATCATGTAACGTAGAAAGTTTCCCGGAACCTTGACAAGCCAACACCCTCCACACAAGTACCAATTTCCGCCTTCCTCAGGTAATAATTCAGAGAGCGCCGCTATATCGAAAGTACAGGTACAATAATGTCATACGCGAGTATTCCAACCCATTCAAACACCACCTCCTCACGCCAACCGACCTGCCCTGCTAGACTGCTCCAGATAAATCTTCAAATGGGCTGAAATCTTCCTCAGGCAGGTGGTATGTGCGATCATGCGCCTCCCATGTCTGTCCTCCATCCGGTGGATGACGACTATGAGGTTTGGCGAACTTGGGTGTGTCGTACATTCCGCCGGGCTCGGTGCCATGTTTGATAATGAACTGGTCAACCTTTGCTCTTTCATGCTGAACATGTGCGACGAGCTTTTGTAAGTCTACTGCAATGTGGGGATTGCATTTCGCAGCGCCACGAAGGGCGGCCTCGGCAATATGATAACGGCTGCACTTGTTTCGGAGGAGAGTGTGAAATGGAGTGGTCGCCCCGAACTCGTTCTGGAAGGACGCGATGGATACCCGGTCCAGTTTTGGCCTTCCAAAAAGCAGTCCCTGGAGTTCATTGGCATAGCCGTGATAGGTGAAGTGGATGTCTCTGTGAGGGGTGAAAAGTGTGTCGAAGTCGCGGTCGCTCAAAGCATGTGGGTGAGAACCTTCGCGGCCTAAGATCATCAGATCGGTAACGTTGACCACGCGGAGAGAGAGAGACGGTGCCACTCTTCGGAGGTACGCCGCAGCTGCAACAACTTCAAAAGTTGTATCTGCTCCTATCCCAACGAGCACCACATCTGGATCAATGCCATCATCGGTGCTGGCAAATTTGAAGACCCCTCCTCCAGCCCTGCTATGAATTTCTGCTTCCTCTGCACTCAGCCAAACAGGGCCTGCGTGTTCCGAAGCCACAATAAGATTGACGTAGTTCCGTGATCTCAGACAATGAGCAAGAGTGGAGAGGAAGACGTTGGCGTCAGGCGGGAGATATACCCTTCCAATAGTCGGTCTCAGGTTCAGTACCGAACCGATGAAGCTTGGATTCTGGTGTGACAGGCCATTTGGCTCCGGCCGAGTCCAAGTACTCGTAGTAATATAGTTTAAGCTGCTGACATCTCTGCGCCAGGGAATGTTCCTGGACATTCTCAGAAACTTACTATATTGAGTCATCATGGTAGCGATAATTGGGAAACGGCTCTCGTCGGCTGCCATGATCCCAGTTCGTCCTGTCATAGTGTAGCCTTGTATCAGAGCTAAATGAGTCGGCGTCAGTGACTAAATGATGTTCCACATATAAGGGAGGTACGTACCTTGGCAGGTGTGTTCGGACGCGAACTCTATCACCTGTCCGCTCTTGTCGATTCTTCCACCGTCACATTGGAAACTGTGAAACGTCCGGTTTGATATTCTGTCGAGTCTCTGGCTTACAACATTATCCGGAGAAAAGATGCGCAAGGAGGTCCTGTTTCGAGAGAGGGTTTCGTCGAGATAAACGGCTGCGGCTTTGAGATAGCTATGATGGTTACCTTTTGCGGCAGCAAAATGTCTCCATTCAGGCACGTCCAGGCGATGATGGACATCCCATGTAAAGCGGTTTTGCCCCAATCGTAGCTTCTCATTCGGTGGTAGAATATTTTCGATTTCTTGACAGATTGACCCGGCCGGGAGAACCCCCTCTGGCTCGTAGGATTTCAGCCACTCCTGGAGGTGTTGCAGCTCCCCTTGATGAATCTTGGCACGAGGCAAGAGGACCTCGTGGCCATGGAACGAACCTGCAAAGTGCTCACCAGGAGCTAAGTGTGGGTATCCCCAACCATCTGGGATCCTCAGGATAATCATCGGCCAGCGGGGTTTGTCGTTCGACGGGCCGGCCTGGGCATCAACCTGGATGTTTTGGATTGACTCTATAGCCCATGACAAAGCTGTATGCAGCTCACGGTCAATGTCATTGATATCATCCACAATGCACGGCTCATAACCGTAACCCGCAAAGAGGCAGCAGAGCTCGGAGTTGTCCATAGATCCAAAAATTGTCCTTCCACCTGTCTTGGAACTTTTCAGATACAAGATAGGCAAGACTGCACCTGACTTCTTTGGATCAATATAACGACACATATGCCATGCGCTTGTGCCGTTAGCCCTGAAACTTGTACTTAACGGAAGACTTACGTCGCTGTAGGTCCGCTTTCGGCTTCATCGTCACCTACCACTACCACGCTGATCAGATCCGGGTTGTCCATGACACATCCGAACGCCGTTCCCAGAGCGTGACCCATCTCGCCACCTTCATGGATACAGCCTGGGACTCCAGCATTGATATAGCTATTTACCCGTTAGCCCCCTCGGCTCACATAACTTAGCTTGGGCTACCCTTACCTTGGGAAACCTCCAGGAACGCTGAAACTGGTCACTAGGTTTTTCAGGCCTTTCTTGTCTCTGCTATAGCACGGATAAAAGCGCTCCAGAGACCGTTCCAGCCATAGGCAAGCGAGTATTGCAGGAACAGCGTAATTAGGGTCGACGAGCAAAATCAGTTGCTGGTCGTACTTCTGAATGATGAGGTTTAAGTGGGCAAATATCAGAGTGATTCCAGGGGAGATGCCCCAGTAGCCTTTCACACAAACATTAGTTGTTGTAGAGAGTATTACGTAGGAATCTCACCGATCGTGTGTTTGATATCGTCGTGAGCGAGGTCGCGCTCGAGAAGGGCATTATCCCGAAGAAAAATCATTGCTATAGCCTTGTCAGAGTTACACAATTTGGTTCATGGCCCTTACTTGCCAGCGGAAATGTAGTCTGCAGCTCTCCGAAACTTCAACAAATGGTCTGCGGTTTTGAAGTGTAACACATCAGGATACAGATTCTTCCCCATCTCCAAAGCACAGGTTGGGAGTTGAGATAGGGGCATTGGGACTGATGCTTCTTCTTTCGAGTCTGAAGCCATCTTGTAGTACACTGGGTGAGAGGTCCGAGCCTGATTAACACGATATGTAACAAGTTAACAGAATCATATGGAGTTTTGTGCTGTATCAGCAAGCAACTTCGAAATTGATATAGCTTCCGATCAGACCAGCTAGTAGGGCACGTTATTTAAAACAATAACAAGTCTACTCAGTCATGGGATTCTCTTGATCCTTGGACCGTCTATCTCTGTCAATTTACTGGTGAGAGTGGTGTGAGGAGCGACAAAACGAATCGGAACTGTTCCATCTGATGTCAGAAGTTTTCAAGACTGCCAATTGGAATTCTTCGCCTCACACCACTATCGTAAGCCGCTGGGTATCTCTGACACTCAAGGGTGCTACCACCAGGAGCGGATATCCGATCGAGGTACGTAATCGGATCGAGTGCAGTGACATCGATGCAGGCGTTCCTGGAAGAAGTTGTACCGTGGAGCAGCATGAGTCGAAATCCAGTGATACAGTTCGGACTGGCGAAAGCTTGGCACTCTCTAGTGACAGCTGATTACCCTATTTCGAGCCAGCCTTGTCAAGCCTTGAGTGGATTCGCGAGCGGCTCCTCTACTCAGAGGAAAGGTATCGTAAAAGCCTGACTGCCAGATTGATTCCCACCTACCTATTTGTACTACAGAGTTTAAGCATAATTTTGAGGCCTCTCTCTTCTTCCGAACTCGAATCACTTAATATGATCCAAACGAATTTCAAGTGCGGGCTTAGATAATTTCTGTATATCAAGTACGACTCAAAAGCTGAGGGTCATCCCGCTTTTTATCGATATCATGAACGAATACATAGGATCAAGTAATCTACTAGACCATATTTGCTGCGTCTGATATGTGAGCAGGCTCCATTTTAGAAAGTTCCGCTGACGACTCCTCGCTTAACCTAGTGCGGCAAAGAGGACATTTGAGTTGATACTTTGTAAGAAGTTCCGGATCTGAATCAAGATTGCTAGTACCGTAAAAGGTCAGGGTGACTGCTCTGTGCTGAAGCTCACTGTCTATCCACCTTTCACAACACTCTCTGTGAAAGACATGGTGACAGTGAGGAAGCCGCTGGACAATGTCGGCATCTTCGAGTTCTTCCAGACACACTGCACTAATTGCGAAACAAAATGTATTAGCTAGAATTCAGCGATTTTGCGAGCATAGCATATTTACCAAACGTCGTCTCCTTGTACAATAGGTGTACAATTTTGTTGGTGGGAGGATGAAGCAGCCTCCCTCATCTTCAGTACGTCACCCCACGTCGTTGAGACAGGGAGGGATTTGAAGACGAATTTCTTTTGCTCTTCTTTCGTTTTACTTATAGCAATACGGCTTCTCGAACTCGAGCGTGCACCGTACCTGAGGAAGAAGAAAACGGTTAGTAGTCAAATACATATTTGGTTCTGTCAGAACTAAAGAAACTACATCCAAACGTACCAGAATGCAATGATAATTGCTAGTATTATAAGAGCCGGGATGGTGAACAAGAGGGCAAAAGCAGCTATCGGTATGGAGTTCTTGGTGGAACCTCCCCCATCGGTCGGGACCGAAGATACTGAAACTGGAGTAGATGTTGTGCGAGCAATATTGTGGACATTCACCAAAGTATGGCCGCTCATCTTTATTGTTTCCATAGTGAAATTGTAGTATAGAGTGAGTGATTGAGCTAGTTCAAGGTGGAGTGGGTAGGCGGGCGAAGGTATACCAGCAATATAAATGATCTCGTCATCTCATATTCAACTAGATAAACGCTTCGGCCAATACTCTTCATATAGCAGTCTCTTACTCTGCACAATCTGAAATGTGCACGAGCTTTTCGCGTGGTGTTCAACAGAAGACAACGGAGAGGGCACGTGGAAGGGCAGCAGCGTGAAAAAGCGCACCATTTCTCGTTCCCAACACGAATCTACTCCAAATCACACCACATACTATCGGCGAACACTGGGAATTACTGTGATGATGTAACTGGTTCCGCACTTCGTTGAGCTCGAAGCTAGCGTCCTTTGGGTTGTGCAGAGACAAACGTAATTTGTGGGCATGGAGTCCGCCACAATGTCTCCAAGAAGTGCAAGGGCTATCTTCGGCCGTTTGGCAAAGCTAGAAAAGCATATGGCGAGATGCGCCACAACAAGAGAATTAATTCGACAATACCTAACAAGTACTTGTATCAAGCAGAGGCTGACCTTTTCGATCGAATGATGTCGCCCATACAAGCTATATAATCGCATGATTCCAAAAGAAACTCCTGGTCACGAGCGTCGTCATCTCGTGTGATCTAATAAAGTATTGTTTGCGCTAACACTTTTCAGGTATACCGCATTCTGATTATTGGCTGTATGATTCCACACTACCAAATATGACTAGCGCCATTTGAAGGCTGGTCTGTACCATTATTTTGTCAAGCTGGGAATTCTAGAATATCAGTATCTAGAGTAGATGAAACTACTCTTCCGCTCAAGGTGAAGTCATGGAAAATTGTGAAATTCCTTCAATACCCTTATTGTCCTTATCTAGGCGTACAGGGAGCTTTGAAATTGGTTGTTGGCGATCACTGTGCCGAGCAGACCAGCGTACTTGCGATATCCTCAATCCGTCAGAATATTGGAAGTATATCGTTATATTTAATTAGCTACGCCTTCTTATGAGTTGTTGTGCGCAATTAAAAACATCCAGGTAATGGTGAGAGGCGCGATAGGACATAGAAGTTGAGGGCAACTTTCAGAATATATCAGTCACTAGCATATTCGCGGCATTCTAGCTGTACTAGACATTGACCTCTGGTAAGAGATGAACTATTCCTGCCACGAGATCGGAGATCCTGAGATATGTTCGGACGAAAGCCATATGACCTTCTACTGGAAGCGTACTGGGCAAGAGTAGAATGTGGAATATGAATCAACGCTAGGTTGTAACTTCTTCTATACTCAACTTGAAAAAAGTCAAACGACATACCAATATACTGTGATTTTGCTACGCTTAGGTTGACGATTGAGGTCATTGAAGAACGAACAAGCTTCTGGGGCCTTCGCGGTACACGATTGTGGTTCAAACTTCACCAGTACGACAAATAGCATTCTTGATACTGCACATAGAGGAGGAGGGGAGGAGAATTCATGAGCTAGTTTCGTTCGATGTTCGAGGCTCCGGTTTAGAGGGTTTTCAGATGTTATGTTCCTCGTCTTTGAATCTGGGGTTTAGTGGTATGGGCAATCGCATTGGATCTGTTAATCACTTTCCAGTTCTTGCCCAGTGGCAGTTGCAAGAGACAAGGACTTGGAAAGAACCTTTGTATATCGGTACATAATCAACTCAATCGGAACTCTTTCTTGTTTCTCTCTTCCCTTTTTTGACGAGTAATAGTTCCATTGTTGGGGCGCTTCTTGAATACCGCTTTGAAGATGATTATAGCGAAATCGAGCGCCGGATCTGAACTGCGGTGTACTATATCGAATAATGAAGTACGATGGACTATCCAATATGAAGATTCTGTATGGAGAGGTCTCATATAAAGCCCTGAGATGAGGTCCTCATAGAAGTTGTCTCGAAGCACCCTTCACAGGTACTTTCCTTCTTCATTGTACCAGAATAGTAATACTGAGAATGTATCTATTAGGGCTGTACAGCATTATCCCAAAACAACTTATGCGATACTGCAATCCTAAGGAAAGGATACAAGTATGCTCCGCTGAGACTGGAATTGATTAGAAGCAAAGTGATTCGATCCCTCGTTTTAGGCGATTATCTCCGGATTTTGGGGGATCCCTACTGGACCGTCGGGGTCAACAGTGGCGCGCGATCCATCTCTCGGAAGTAAAGCTTATTGTGGCCTGGAGCTGGGAAGCAACCATCAAGCCAATGTCATGAGACTCTTTTCAATTGTATAGGGCTTTGTAATTTGGGAGTACTTTGTTGGTAAATCGATCTTTCCACTCATATTTCTATGCGACTTCGGAACATTTTGCTCACCAGATCCAATGTTCTCTAACTTTTCAGCCTTTCCGCATTGAAAACGGTGTTACCTCACTTCGCTTAATAGGCGCAGGGTCAGATATGGTGGTAAGGGTTTAATTTTTGAAATATTCAGTCTATATTAACCTTCGCTAAATCCTTAAGTTGGTATGCTAGTATACATTGGCACATTCGACATAAGTGAACATGTTCTGAGACTTGTGAATCACCTTGAGTATATATATCAACCTCAACGCGGAACGAAAGCCTTGACTCAGTACTATGCAAACCGACATCATCGTCTTCATTGAGAAGATGAAAGGCTACATGCGATATACAGTGGCAGCTGACTTACCGGAGATTGTGGCTGAAAATCATTTCTATACGGAAACCCAGCATTCTGGTGCGATCAAGGGGGGCCCAAGCTCCGCAGTCTCATCAGCAAATTCATCCCACCACGGGTCCTTGTCGGCACCACCGTCCTTTCCATATGGTCATCTTTACCTACAACACTCACAGAGTAATGGACGAATATCGAATTCGAATGACACCATAATCCAGCTGTCGCGCAGTCAACATGAAGGGCATGATGACTTCCAACCCCAGATCTGGCAAGAGATTGAGAGAAGGCGGAAGGCCGATCATATCATTGACAGGATCACCAACCCCAAAACAAAGCAACAAGCTAGGATCCGTGAAGAAACGAACCGGTCAAGGTGGGCCAAACGCACCGGTGTATCTGGAATCTAAGCAAGAGGAAGCGTGGATGAAGCTTCATTCCCTGGACTCGTGAAATAAACTCAGGTGCCACTCTATAACTTCACATTGTACGCAATGTCTATACAATCTCAGGGTTTTTCTCGACGGTTCGCTTTACTCAGTAACACCTGGCAGATGGTGCCTGCAGGCAGTGTTAACGACTCAGAGTTTTTAATTGGTTTTAAAGCTCTTCCGACTCATGAGGTCCGTCGGCTTCAGTTGTTGGCTAGCACCAGCCGACCAGGCTTGTGATGCGTATTGTTTTCACAAACCATCGACATCGACTCAGGTTTCCAAGAGGCAATTTGAACATTATTTACCGTCACTGTGGTGTCTGTTGTATGTTAAGATACGTATGCGAAGGATCGTGTCTAGGTTTTGGCCTGTTGGAGACAAGGATGATCGATCTTGGATGCCATTGTGTATTTACATTGGTGGAGGATTGGGAACAGCTGGGCCACAGACCTGCGCGACAACTGTGGCTGGTACCCACCGCCTCTGGGGAAAGGAAAGCTTACGAGATCTCCGGACATTACTAACATAACATTTGAAAGATTTGCATTATACCAGATGTTGCGGACGAAAAGACTGCTCAGTCTCGGCTTATGCCCGGCACCGAGGGAATTGTTTCTCAAATGTGGGGTTGCGCACAACTACCGACAATGGAGGGGTTAGGTTATTTCAAACTTCGAAGACATTGAGAGGTCGAGTTTCTGCATTTACTGAATATATACGTCTTCAAAGCCTTAACAAGAATATCAGAAGGCTCGTAACAGCGCCGTTAAATTGCTCTTGTTTCCG
Source organism: Cladophialophora immunda (assembly GCF_000835495.1). NCBI lineage: Eukaryota > Fungi > Ascomycota > Eurotiomycetes > Chaetothyriales > Herpotrichiellaceae > Cladophialophora > Cladophialophora immunda. The sequence continues at coordinate 52,826 of NW_015622542.1, forward strand.
GTGTCTTGTCTTCATCCCAGTGGGTTTTAAAAAGTCTTCGCCATCCCTTTTAGGAGCAACCACAGTTCCGTAGGATTCTGAACCAGCAATCTTCTACATCTCTCCTTCAAGATGTCGTTCGATGAGCAGTTTGAATCTGCCACCAAACCTAGTCCAATTCGAAAAATCGTTGGAGCTGTCGTGATAGCAGCTGACGCTTCCGGTTAACCAGTCCATTTGTCCCTATCAGCGAAAATTGTTTAACAGCAATCTAGGCGATATCATATACCATGGTGCTAAAGGATTCACTTCTGTTGATTCAGAGGCCGCCAAACCGATGACAGAAGATACTACTTTCTGGATCGCTTCATGCACAAAGCTTCTGACCACCATTTCAGTCATGCAATGTGTCGAGCAGGGCAAATTGAACCTTGATGAGGACGTCTCCTTAATCTTCGATGAGTGGAAGTCACCAGACATCTTGACGGGGTGGAAGGAAGACACGGGAGAACCAGAGTTTAAAAAGGCAACGAAGAAGATTACGTTGCGCCAGTTGCTGACACATTCTAGTGGTATGGGGTATGATTTCCTTTCACCAGACCTTATGAAGTGGCGACAGTGGCGCGGCGAGACAACCCGTCCGGGTAATGGCGAAATTGTAAGATCAGGTCCTTGATATTTGACTATTCTTGAATTCTGACGTAGTCGACATTAGCGGAAACAATACCTTATGCCCCTTTTGTTTGAGCCAGGCGAAGGCTGGAGCTATAGCTGCAGCATTGACTGGGCTGGCAAAATGGTGGAGCAGGTGAATGGAGGCATGACGCTTGGGCAGTACATGAAGAAGAATATTTGGGAACCTTTGGGAATGGCGTCCACGAGCTTCCGCCCTGGAGAGAACGAAAGGGTGCGCAGTCATCTGTGTGCCACGACTGCCAGAACACCGGAAGGAGACCTTGTATCGGCCGACCCATACCCCAATCCAAATCCGAAGGACGACCTTGGTGGCGGAGGGCTGTATTCATCTGCCCAAGACTATATCAAAGTGCTCATATCATTACTCAAAAATGATGGTATTCTCCTCAAATCAGAGACCGTGAATATGATGTTCACACCACAACTTTCGGACGAGGCTAGTTTGGTTGCAACAGTGACTACACCAGGGGCAGGGCCTATGTTTCGAGGAGGGATTGACAGTCCGGCGTGGAATTTCGGCCTGGGAGGCATTCTGAATATGGAAGACGTGAAAAATCTTTGCAAAAAAGGAACCATGTCATGGGGCGGCCTTCCAAACCTTTTCTGGGTCCGTCCTAGTCCTGTATATGTTGTTTTCCGAAGCTGACCGCGATATAGTGGATCGATCCCGCTGCCGGGAATTGCGGCATGTACGCATCCCAAATTATTCCTCCCGGCGATGCAGAGTCAATGAATCTTGCGGTCGCGTTTCGCAGAGAGATCTTTGCTCGGCATCATGTCCAAAGTAAAGCATAGGCATAGACGAGAGAACTGCCTTGACGACTTCAAGCACAACATTGTGTGGTGCCGTCAATCGGGCTCTTCATGTTGGTACCAAGTTGTTTTGATGTTTGCAGCTTCTGGAGAAAATGACGGCAATTGCCAACCACAGTTTCAGCGCAACTCGAACAAATCTCCAGTCTCACTGTGCGCCGGTGCAAATATATCCCCCGTAGCGAACGTAGTGCCCTTGATCGCATGAGCGAGTTTCAGAGTTGCACTTCTGTCGTGTTAGCCGCCAACGTAAACTTGTAAGTATGTTCACCCGCGCCCAAGTCCTAATTATGTTCATAACCACCATGATAGAAGCAAAAATTCCACAAGACTACACCCAAGTATCCAAGTAGGCAGTGGAAGAATTTCGTAGTGAACCGCCATTGGGTCAGTTGGGGCGGTACCCACTGCCGCATACAGGAAACCCGAGATATCTCCAGCACAGATCAGTTTAGGCAAGTCTAGATAGCCTATAGCAACCTAAATGCCCTCCCATCTCAGTCTGAGAAGGTATAATGACGTTGCTTGCCATGTGACTCAAGCAGGACCGCAGGACAGTTCGCTTTCGGTCAATCACAAACGGATGGAAAGGGAGAGTAAACCCATCAGGCTTGACCCAGGTGGAATAAGGTTTCGTAAACACGGGTCAGCTGTCAACACAAACGCAAGATCCATGTCCATTTCTGCGCCCTAGATTGACATGCTGACAGCTTTTGGCAACGTCGGTCAAAGTGTTCGACCTAAAGTTGATTCCAGTGCGAATGCGGCCAGGGTACCGGGCAATGGTAGGCCATGCTGAGCATGCAAACAAATGTGCAGTATGGGAGAATTCCAGACTGACGGGATAGATTCAGGAGGCTGTGTCAACAGATGAGAGCACCGACAGCCGGCATGCGCCCTTCTGTCTGCAGCATGTTAACCAATTGTGGGCTCTGCTTGTATTAAGTGAATGCTTCAAGACGGCCGGGTTACTTGGTACACAAAGTATAAGTACATCTCTACTCATCGTCGAGATCCGGCAAACAATCAAAGGTTGTCGATTGTTTTGTAGACCTTGATCTTGCTCTTTGAAACATTTCGCCATGCCCTCCGGAGGTTGCCTTTGCGGTCAACTCAAATATGAGTACACAGGCGAGCCTATCATGAAGGTAAGAGTCCTTGCCGCAGTCCCTTGGAATATGAGGCTAAGCAACCAGGCGATATGCCACTGCATAACTTGTCGACATGTCAGTGGCAGTGTGTTCACGACCAATATCGTCGTCCCAGAAGGGAATTTCAAGATTACAACCGGGACGCCCAAGACATATGCAACGACTCAGGATAGCGGAATGACGTTGACATATTCTTTCTGCGCCAATTGTGGGTGTGTCATCAACAAGGTCGGAGACGCTGAGGGTTTCCGCGGTGTGGTTCTCATCGTGGCTGGATCTCTTGATGATGCCTCCGGGGTGGAGACAGCAGAGCCTGGCGTGGAGTTCTATGTTAGCAGGCGGGCCTCGTGGCTTCCAGCACTTGATGGCAAAGGACAATTGCAAGAGTTTGCTTGACGAGACCATAAGGGTGTGCAGAGACATTTCGGCAAACCTACCTAGATTGGTGCGAAGAGGGACAACGGGGTTGCAGTTGCCGTCATTGGGGAAGTGACCTCGTCTCTGCGAGCTTCAGTAGAGTCTTGTTGAGCCGTGTAAGGAGACAACACGGCGATCTATTCCACTCGAAAAGTCCCTTTGCCGCTTTGATACCCAAGGATGCGATCATCATGGATGAGCGTACGCCCCTCATTACGACCGTCTACGTAACTCGGCGTCGACCAAGATATCCGCACACGACACTGAAACGCTTCTGTTCCGTCGCCCTCGCGAGCAGTCTGATAGCCATTATTGTCTGCTTTCTTCTTCCGGTCGCCATACTACCTCGCGGTCACGATTCCGTCTCTTCCTACCTTCCATGGTCCCGTCCTTATCCTCCCTCATGGCCGCAGAGCGCAGGCATCACTTTCGAAGAACTTATTGAGCTGCTTCTAGAGACTCCCGATGAGGATAAGGCACGTTCATGGAGCGAGTATTATACGTCGGGCCCCCATCTTGCGGGCAAGAATTTGAGTCAAGCTCTGTGGACAAGAGAGCGATGGGAAGAGTTCGGTGTCAAATCGGATATTGTTGCCTATGATGTGTTCATCAACTACCCGAGTGATCATCGACTAGCCTTGTTAGATGGGCACAAGGTCAAGTATGAATGCAGCCTGGAAGAAGACATCATTGACGACGATCCAACAACTTCATTGAAAGATCGCATTCCAACATTCCATGGGTACTCGGCCAGTGGCAATGTTACCGCCCCATATGTGTATGTCAATTTCGGTACTTACCAAGATTTTGAGGATCTACAAGCCGCAAACATCACCTTGGAAGGCAAGATTGCCCTAACCAAATATGGTCGAATATTCCGTGGGCTCAAGGTGAAAAGGGCTCAAGAGTTGGGTATGGTCGGAGTAGTCATGTACTCTGATCCGCAAGAGGACGGCGACATTACAGAAGAGAATGGATACAAAACGTACCCAGATGGACCGGCTAGAAATCCAAGCAGCGTGCAAAGAGGCAGTACGCAATATATCAGTGTGTCCCTCGGGCCTCCATAACTGACACGTGCTGACAGGCGCAGGCACACTTCCCGGAGATCCGACAACTCCTGGTTATCCTTCGAAGCCAGGTGTACCTCGTGTCGATCCGCATGGCTCCACCCCTCGCATCCCGTCGTTGCCCATTTCTTATGCCGATGCCCTCCCTCTCCTCAAAGCTCTGAACGGACATGGGCCCAACGCAAGTTCATTTGACAAGTCCTGGCATGGCGGAGGTCTGGCTTACAAGGGTGTTGAATACAATATCGGTCCATCACCAGACACCGTAGTCCTCAACTTGATGAATGAGCAGGAATATGTCACAACGCCTCTGTGGAACGTTATCGGTATAATCAATGGCACAGCAAAGGATGAGGTAATTGTTGTCGGAAATCATCGAGATGCCTGGATTGCCGGAGGTGCAGGAGATCCCAATTCCGGCTCGGCAGCATTGAATGAAGTTATCCGGTCTTTCGGAGAAGCTCTCAAGGCCGGATGGAAGCCACTTCGAACAATTGTCTTCGCGAGCTGGGATGGCGAAGAGTATGGTCTTATCGGCTCGACCGAATGGGTCGAGGAATACCTCCCGTGGCTCTCTAGCAGCACCATCGCCTACCTCAATGTGGACGTTGGCGCGCGCGGAAAGCACTTTGACGCTGCTGCATCTCCATTGTTGAACAAGCTCTTGTACGCCGCGACAAATTCGGTGCCCTCGCCAAACCAGACCACCAAAGGGCAGTCAGTCGGCGACGTTTGGGATGGCCACATACGCACCATGGGATCTGGCAGCGATTTTACCGCCTTCCAGGACTTTGCCGGCATTCCATCACTTGATTTCGGTTTTGGGACCGGACCGAAAGACGCCGTTTACCATTACCACTCTAACTATGACTCTTTCCATTGGATGGACGCTTATGGGGACAATGGGTGGCACTACCATGTGACTGTGGCCAAAATATTAGCACTGGTCACCGCGCAGCTGAGCGAGACTCCCGTCTTGTTCTTGAGCGCTCAAGACTATGCCGAAGGTCTCAGTGTCTATTTAGACGATGTCAAGGAGAGATCCAAAACGCATTTGGCAGGGTCGAGCTTCAGCTTCCAGGCACTTGACAATGCTACCGCAGAATTCCGCAACGCTGCCACTAAATTCGACGAATATACCGCCGACTTGACGAAAAAGCTCGCAGAAGACGTGCCATGGTGGGAATGGTGGAAGAAAGTGAGGCTGTTCTACGAAATACGGAATGCGAATGAGAAGTACAAAACACTGGAGCGTCAGTTTCTATTTCCTGGCGGCCTAGACCACCGGACTTGGTTCAAGCACGTTGTCTTCGCTCCTGGCCGGTGGACTGGTTACGCGGGTGCCACCTATCCAGGCCTCGTCGAGAGCTTCGAAGACAAGAACATTACCAATGCTAGGAGATGGAGTGCGATCATTGAAGAAAGGCTGGGAGCGGCCACAAGGCTTTTGGAGTAGTATCGCGCGGACAACAGTCAGCTCTAGTACTTCACTGACAGAGAGTGGTAGAAATGGCAAGCAGAGTGGAACGCTGCCTTGCCTCGTGTCGGGTCAAGCGAGCCAATCTTTCCGTTCTCTATCCGTATTGAGCTTACCTAGGTAGTATTAATGCAAAGATTGTATAGGGCAATGCTACTTTGAAATGTACGATCTGACCACATTCATTGATTATTAACTATTTAGCCACCAGTCAAAGGCTCATGGTGCGAGAAAGCCGTAAGCATCAGGCGCCAGAACAACAATCGGAATATCATAAGGCGAGAAGGATTCAACTCTTCTCCGCGGAGATGATGGATGTACTGTCCGTCGTGAAGGATCGAGGCCCAGCATAAGCGCAAAGACTGAAGGAGGTCAAACGAATGCACCGTCTAGTGAACAAGGTGATCGAAGGGCAATGCTGACTTTGTTTATTGCCATTAAAACCTTCGCACACCACAGCTCTCACCGTTCTGCGACTGCAAAATCGTTTGAAACAAAGCGCGTCGATCGTTCCTTCACGAATTCGATTCAAACATGGCGAACTCGCTCGGATTCCAACTCCCATGGACATCATCTCCCCTCGTCGTCAGTGCCCCCATGGGTGGCTTTGCCGGCGGACATCTAGCAAGCGCCGTCACGAAATCAGGCGGTCTCGGGATGATCGGTGCCATCATGTCTGACGACTTAGAGAAGGAATTGGGCATTGCAGCAGACGAACTGAAGGCCACTGCTGAGGCGAGTCATACGCTCCCCATCGGCGTAGGCCTGTTACCCTTCATTGTCAAGGCCGAGTCTGTGCTGCCCATTCTCAAGAGATATCAACCGGCCGTGGTCTGGCTATTTGCTGCAAAAGAACTCGACGACTACGCCACTTGGTCTGCAGGGATTCGAGAAAGCTGCCCAAATTCCAGGGTCTGGATCCAAGTTGGCAGTGTAAGCGCCGCGGTCGAGATCGCACAGACGGCTAAGCCTGATGCTTTGGTCATGCAGGGCGCTGATGCTGGTGGTCATGGGTTCGAAAGAGGCGCCAGCATCGTGTCGGTGCTACCAGAGGTGGCTGATGCTCTTCAGGCAAAGGGCCTTGGTAACATTCCGTTGCTGGCGTCGGGAGGAATCGCCGACGCCCGCGGTGCAGCGGCTGCACTCGCGCTGGGGGCATCTGGGGTCGTGATTGGGACGAGGTTCCTCGCGGCGAAAGAGACAAAGGTGCCACCTGGATATCGGGAGCTGGTGCTGGCAGCAAAAGATGGAGCACAAAGCACCATCCGCAGCAAATTGTTCGACAGCGTCGCGGGTCCCAATATCTGGCCAGCCGCCTATGACGGAAGAAGCCTCGTCACGGAGAGCTACGCAGATCATGTTCGAGGCATCGACATTAAGGAGATTCGAGAGAAACACAATGAAGCGGTGACCCAAGAGGATGGCGGCTTCGGGAAATCCAACCGAGCAAATGTCTGGGCTGGTACTGGAGTAGGACTAGTGAACAAGATGCAGAACGCGGCTGATATTGTGGAAGAGGTGCGAAATGGGATCAGCAAGATCCTAGAAGGTACGATAGCACGGTTATGATTCAAAGTCATCTCAGGTTGTTGGGATCTATTCCGTACGCCGTATGTGTATTTTCCATCAAAGCCTATTGGGACTTTCAATGGTCTCTGCACTCTGAAAATGCTCAATAATAACTCGTCCCGCCGACACCTAATCCACTCCTCGTAGCTCCAAGGTCACTGCTATATCTGCGGGCTCCGGTAGGGATAATGCCAGGGCCAAGTCCGATGGGGCTGGAAACTCGTCGAAGCTGGAGGCTGTGACGTCGAGAAGAAGGTTGTGAGGTCCTCGGAGTACCATGTGGTAAGAGGCGAGACTCTGACAGGTCTTCGTCGTCTTCCACTGCTTCTTCGTCTATAGATGGAGCACTAGATTTCCTGGAATGTGCTCCAGCGGCGGGAATCGCAGATGCTTTAGCGTCATCATCATCGTCTTCGTCATCATCTTCGTCACTTTCGTCTTCGTCCTGGTCACCTCCAAAGCCTTCCATCTCCACGAGAAACCAGACTGGAACTGCGCCAACAATGGCGATCAATGCCAATGTCCACCAAGATATCACGACATATCCGATATCGACTCCTTTGGTGAACGTGGCGCCTGCTAAAGCTGGTCCGGCAGCTCTTCCAATGGCAGAGATACTGGTTGCTACCCCATTCAGCGTACCTAATATCTTCAAGCTAGCAGCGCTATTGGTAAGAAGAATGGTGGAACAAGGGAACGCGAAGATACCACAAAATCCTTTGATCAGCATCAGCAACATCATAATGCCTTGTTTTGACGAGTCAGATGGTAATAGCGCCGTGAAGGGCGTTGCAACATAGACCAAGGGAAATGCTAGACAACAAGCCTTGAGACAGTTTAAAACGCCAAACCTCCTCGCAAAAGGGGGAAAGACAAAGAACTGGATGAGCATGCCGAAAACACCGTAGATGGTAAAAAGCAAGCCAATTCTGTTTGAATCAATCCCGAATCCCCCAGCAAACTTCCATGGTAAATGAACCCGGGGGTCTTGAATAGATTGCACCGGATAATGCATGAATATCGGCAGTAGTTGGTCATAGGCCACCGAATGCATGGCCAGAAATGTGTACACCACGAGGTTGATGTTCGACTGTCCAGAGAAGACCTCTGCCCAGCCTGGACTCTGTTTGGGGATCTTGGCCGCGGAAATGGAACCGGATATCGGCGTGGACAGTTCGCTCGACATCCCAGAGAGAAATGGATCTGATTCTTCAGTGTTTGACCATGGCCTGCGTTGCGGCTTTCGGGTGCAGGAATTGGTCAGAAGTTTGCCCAGTATCAACCCACAGTCTCTGTTGGATTTCTTTTCCTCCAGGGTTTCGTGCAAGAAGAGGAAGCCGGCAGTGATTCCGCACAAAAAAAGAATACTGATCAGGAGGTTGGGCAGCGCAAAAGGATATTCCTTGAGCAGTTTCAACCTTCCAAAGACTTCGGGATATCGTTCCACAGGATGTACCAGAGATCCACCGAAGGACGGCCCAAATATACTGCCGATGTTCCAAACGAGCGGCATGATGCTGAACGCACGCGGTTGTAATTCCTTTTGGGGGACCAGTTCTGCCACGGCTGTTCGAATGATCCCGACATTCCCGTTCGACAGGCCTTGCAAAGACCGCGTGATGAAGGCCCAGAGGAGGTTTTTGGAAAAGCCAAAGAGTATTGAAGATACCATGGTACAGGTCAGGGCGAGGAGGATGATGGGTTTGCGGCCAAAGCGGTCTGAGGCCCGTCCCCAAGCAATTCCAGTCAAGCATTGAGAGAGCGAGAAAGTCGCAGACATGAGACCGGCCCATTTGGCCACCTTATCATCGCGGACGTTGAAGGATTGAATCATTTCCGGCTGGACCAGGTCAGTGAGAGCGATTGAGCACGCTGGAGGGATTGGGAGGCTCACGATATATGGGTAGACCGAAGTCATCGCGACTGGCTCCGCGAAGCGGCATACTGCCAGAATGAGCAGTTGCTGCTTGGGCAACTGAAGTGCCCGTTTCGCTCCTTTGGCCATGGCTTGAGTAGGGTGATCGTGCGGGAAGAGCCATGGACCTCACTCTCAACCATGAGACGCTGTGGGATATAGGTCGATGGTGGTTGCACGGTGAAGGAAGAGGAAGAAATTCCCAGGCGCCCATCGCAGAAGAGAAAGAACATGGGCACAGCGTCAGAAGGCGCAGTCTGGCCGAGTTCCGCCACTGCTGCTGCCGGGGTCATTGTGGGCGGTGGGAGGATGACCAAAATTCACCCAATCCTTGCTCTTGTGATGAGAAAGGCGTTGGAGGTGGGCGGCAGGAAACACGTTACTAGGCCAAACGAGGGGGAAAGAGGCATACTGAACCCCCGCTGGTCCCAGTGCTAGGAGGCCATCTCGGTGGCTGGTTGGAAGGAGAGCGTGGCCGGGTTGGAGCCGGGTGCCGATTGCCGCTCTTCCACCTCCCAGCAAGCCAGTTACTCCGAACCTACTCGGTACAAATATGACCACCTATTTGTACGTACCTCTCCAACTACCCAAGTATCTCCTCGACCATATCGTGGATAGCAAGTCGTGCCCATGGCTCGGCGCTTGTGTACATCAAGTGTTGTGAATGTCTGGCGAATTTCTTCCGCCCGAGACCACATCATGTGGGAAAAAGGCGACGCAGAGAATACTCTGACGGATGATACCTGTTTCTACTGACAATCACACCAGGCTGAAGCAGGCGCTGTCACCTTGAACGGTACCGTTATCAAGCAATCTCGGTTGCTCCTACGTTTGGCGATGCAGTTCCCGAGCTCTCATTGCAACGAGGGAATCCTTTCGTTTGCCGCCAACATCGAATGCTTTCCTCTGACTTATCAGCTGCATGGCACCACTGTCACCCTGTGAACCCAGCTTCGAAAACTTCATTCATACGGCAGAAGAGGACATGTCCGCTACTCTCAGTAGCGTATTCAAAAGAAGGGTGTTTGTGTTTGTGCCTGGCGCAGACGGGGAAGAAGAGCATCTTGCCGTCAGAATATGTGGAGGTAGCGTTGGAAGAAGAAACTCCAATAAGATGGATGTTGCACCTGGAAGACCTGCTGTCGTGGTCGAATGGCCCTCTTGAGTACCGCCGAAAGCTCAAGCGAAGCCAATGTCACATTTTGTGATTCCAAGCAAGATATTCAGGACTCCCAAGGCCGTTTTTCACTAGTCATGCGTTTCAACTGTTTGTTCAAGCCCAGTCCCAGCCCAGGAGAATCAATTTGAGTCAGGATGTCTTCATGCAGTGTTCCTTCCGATGCCCGCTTTATATCGTGCCAGGGCCTTTTCTCGAGACTCTTTGTGATCGACCATCGGCCCTGGATATCCGTTCGTTTCAGCCACTTTCCCAAAGCCGCGGTTGTACGGATCGTGGATTCCCCTGCTGTCTTTGATCTCCGCGAGCTCTGGCACCCACCTGCGAATATAATCTCCTTTCGGGTCAAACTTCTCGCTTTGGAGCAGGGGATTGAAAATGCGAAAATATGGCTGTGGGTCAACACCACAGCTAGCACTGAAACCCCAACCGCCATTGTTTGATGCGAAGTCACCGTCAATGAGGTGCTCCATGAACCATTTCTCGCCCATGCGCCAGTCGATTAAAAGATCTTTGGCTAAGAAGGACGCCACGATCATACGACAACGATTGGGCATGTATCCTGTATATGCTGCTTGGCGCATTGCAGCATCAACGATTGGGAAACCTGTCTTTCCTTCGGCCCATCTGTTAAACTGGTCCGAGTCGTATTCCCACTCGATATTGCTGTATTCTGGTTTGAATGATTTGTTCATGCTGCGAGAAGACTTCAGCCATGACTGCTTCCAAAAATGAACACAGCGGACTCACCAAACATAGGGCCAGTGGCATAAGACATGTTTGTAAAACTTCAGACCGATGTTAGCCCCGGCTTCGTACTGCAATATTCCACGGAAAGAGGTCGCTCACGTCTCTCCACGCCACCTCCGCGATCCACATCGAATGTCCTTGTTTCCGGTCATCAGTCAATTTTTTCAGGGGAGCAGCTTCTCGTGCTTCCCTGACAACAGTTCGCGCGGCGATGGTGCCGGCCGCAAGATGTGGGCTCAGAACAGACGTCCCATTGCCACTCGGGAAGTTCCTAGTATCATGGTATTTGGCGATTTTTTCCAGCACGAACTTGCGTAGCCGATCTTGAGCTTCGCGTTCTCCGGCAGGCCAAATCCTATGCATTCTCTTCCTTTCCTCCTCAGTCAACTGCTTCGATGGGGGTGCGTCTGGAATTTCAGTGTTGAATAGTGTTGAAAAATTGTCCCTAACAACTCGAGAATTTTGGGCTGGTGGAGGAAAACAGTCCAGTTCTTTGGGATTTTGATTGAGGTAGGCGCACCACTTTCGATGCCAGGGACTGTAGACTGATATTGGACCGCCGGAGTTGCTCTTCAGCTTGCCAGGCTCCACAACGCAAGTGTCATGGACGACGCTGAACGATATTCGCCTCTCCAAGCAGGACTTAATCAAAGCAGCTTCTCTCCTGAGTTCATCCACCTCGTACTCGGCGTTGCAGAACACATGGCGAGCGCCCCATATTGTGCACAACTCGATGAGCTTGGATGAAACATTCTTTCTCTTCTCAACTGTCTCGACGTACAATGGTATATCCAAATCGTCCAGATCCTTTTTCAAAGTGAGAAGGTTGCGAAGAATGAAATCAACGCGCACAGGGGCTGTCAAGTGAGCTTCGTAGTCCTGCGGTGATATCAAATAAAGACAAATAAGGGGCACATCGAGCATCTTGGCCGTCTTGCTTGCTAGATGCAGCCCCTTGTTATCCGTGATACGCAAATCGCACTTGAACCAGTGGACGACGCAATCACCTGGCTGTATTCGGTCTCGATCTCCCTGTGTCTCTTGGACGGCCTTCTCAAGTGTCTCTATGGGCCGCTCGATCATCCCAGTATTGTATGCCTCGGCTCGCTCGTTGGTCATTTCAGGAGGATAATACTTGCGAAGGACAATGCCGTACTTGATCTCATTTGTTGAGTCTTTGTATTGATTCGAGGAGACTTTGGGAGAGCGTATTTTCCTGTGCTCGGGATCGACAGAAGCTGTCACTTCATCTGCTTTCCGCTTGAAGGGACGCATGGTCGGAATGCTTGATTTGAGACATGCACTCGAAACCTGGAGTGGCGCGAAGATTTCGACTCGCGAGAAGGAGCAGAGGCCAAAGAATTAGCCTTCTTCGAATGATCATGCACTAGTAATATGAATGGTGATGTAAGGGCGAGGATCGGATTTACAAGCGAGATCGATCTCATTGCACTGTGGGTCAATCTGGTCTACATACCTGGAGTAACCCGATGCAGCCTGGGCTCCGCAATCTGGGTCGGAATCCTGTCAGATTACGGTGCTGTTGGGAGCCACCGGTTCATCCAAGGAGCTGCTTCTCGTAGACAACTTCGGTTTCAAACCCCCTAGATGCGGGCCACAATCTGCGACCTTACACATCCATATTATTCACTCAAGGCATTCGTGCTCTGTGATCCGTATTCGCCCTCGACAAACCGCGTTTCCGGCGCTGCTGCGCGCGAGACGCAGCCAAACAGTCACCCAAGGATATAGTAGTAGACAGCGCAGATCAATGCAAGATGGAAATTTTCGGCATTCGTCCTCTTTTCGAGCGAGGAACGACATGCAGTCCTTGTATACCATGCGTGAACCGTAATACCGTTATCCAAGTGATTTCCCATTTTCCAAATACCATGTACTCTTTTCCAGACCGTGGTACTCTCAAACCCGCCTTAATGCGACCATATCCATCAATATATAGAGCTGAACTCCTCACGCCATCGCTATCCATAAGAACCTGGAATAAATATGGGATTTTAGATGCTCAGTCAAACAACAGCCCGCCAGTGGTGAACCATCCCGGCATGAATATTCCTAGATTTTGCAAATCTTCCTTATGCCCAAGACGAAAAGGAATATTGTTATACATCTGACGTGGGTTTTCCCGCATGCTTCGGCCGCATCGGCCGGATGCCACCGGGCGCGCTGTTGGAGCAATCACGAGAGGGGTGAGACGTCGTTCGAGTCCAACACGTCGATATTAGGCTCTTTAACTGCCGTTTGGCAGCTTGTTGATTGTGACGCTGCGTTCCCATCGGCCTGGGGGATCGCAGTTGAACCTCCCTCATTTTCCTCTTCTGGTATAGTTGCACAGTATTTCTTCAAGACCTGTTTGAGCGCAGGTCTTCGTATTGGCTTGGCCAGAAAATAGTCCATCCCGGAAGCCATACATTCGTCCTCGTTGGATTTCTCGGCGAATGCAGTGAGGGCAACAATAGGTGACTTGAACCCCATTTCCCGAATGAGTTTCGTCGACTGGATCCCGTCGAGATTGGGCATTTGAACGTCCATGAAGACCAGATCGAATCTCTGTCCACTCACCATAGATTCTCGAACCTTTTCAAATGCTTCTTGTCCGTCCTTCGCAATAGTGACATCTATCTCGCGGTCAGCAACCTGGCATTTCACTAGTTCAAAAACTTACCATAGACATCTTCCAGCCTCAACATGCGAAGGACCACTTCTTGGTTCACTTGGTTGTCTTCTGCCACGAGCACGCGCACCTTCCGACCCTTCTGCACTGCTTCATTTTCCACTTTCTTTATCTCATTGAGTTTTGCCTGGGATGAGTCGCTACTCGTGGTCTCTTTGGCCACATACGGTTGAGTGAAACCGACTATCCTTGGTACATCGGCTAATTTCAGTTGGTCGTCCCGTGCCGAGGACAAGGATGCTGTGGAACCACTGTGGTTGTGCAGCGCTGCGTCAGGTTGATCGTGCAATGTTTGCCCAACAAGACTGCTGGCTTTGGAGGCTGTCTTGTGGGTTGAGGACGCCATGGAGGGAGTGCGCTCCGATACGTAACGAAGCGGAATCCGCATAGTAAACTTGCTGCCAGCCCCGACTTTACTGTCGAGAGAAATATCACCACCCATCAAGGCGGCTAGTTGAGCGCATATGCTTAGGCCAAGTCCAGTACCTCCGTACTTCTTGCTCAGGCCGAGGTCGCCTTGAACAAAGGGTTCAAATATCATCTTCTGCTGTTCAGGTGGAATCCCGGGGCCCGTGTCCTCAACCTCGAATTCAAAGCTCAAGTCTTTCGTGTTCACTGGCGGCGGTGACATGGAACGCTGCCTTTCTGCGATTTTCGGTATGTGGGTTGTACCTCCAGCGACGTTTATGCTGAGCTTCGAATCTTCAGTTCCACCAGAATTTGAATGGTTCTTGTCATGGTCTGCGCTTTCTGGTGATACCAGCGAACCATCTGACATTCGTACTCGCTTGTTACTTGACGACTTTGACTTTCTCGAGTTCAAGGACGACTTCCGCGCGCTTCCTGTTCGACTGGGAAAGTTCTCAACAAGACCTGTGCATCGAACACGAACTGTAACAGAGCCATGCGCAGGAGTGAATTTGAGACTGTTGCTGACAAAGTTCATAAGGACCTAGAGAATGTTAGTAGACCAAATCTTGTTGTCGAGACAAAACACACCTGCAGAATCCTGTTCTTGTCACCCCATAGACACATATCCCTCACCCGGCCTGTGCCAACAGGACCATACAGTTTCTCGCCAGATAACTCAGAAGAATCACCAAAAGCGTCGTTTGTCCCGAGGAAAAGTACTTTGAGGTCCACCTGCGCCTCCCGGGCTTGTTTCTCAAAAGTGGGCATGAGTTGGGTGCTCAGATCGCTGAGTCTGAATTCCGCTTCGTCTATCGACAGCTGCTGCCCAACCTCATTCTTGCTGAAGGTGAGGAGATCAGTCAACAAGTGAAGCAGCAAATCTCCGGATTTGTAGATGGTATTGAGGGTTGATCGTATTCGGCCAAGGTCATCCTCATTCATACAGACGGTTGTCAGACCAAGAATACCATTAAGAGGTGTTTTCAATTCGTGGGAAATGTTGGCAATGAAGAGCGTCTTGCTCTGGTTCGCTGCTTCGGCTGCCTTCTTACTCTTCTCGAGCTCCGCTGTTCGTTCCTTTACCCTTTCCTCAAGACGCTCGTACTGCATTGTCAGCTCGTCGGACATCTCGTTGAACGTGCGTGTTAACTCAGTAACCTCATCAGTAATTAGGTGTTTTCGCTCTGGCACCTTTCGAGGTATTCTAAACGTTCTGTGTCGCAGGTGACGAGGAGTCGTCGATCGTTCTGGCTGTTTCGGCCTGGTGATTCTCGTCAGAACGCCAAAAAAGCCCTCCTTTCGAGCCGCATCACGTTCATCAGCATCTAAGATTTCCTCCACTTCTGCTCCTTGCTGACCTAGGGTGCTGGAATACTCGCTGTTGTCGTCAGGTTGATAAGGCTCCACCGTTCGAGCGGTCGCAGCTGCAAGATGTCGGATTGGGGTGATCGAATAGTGCGCCATGGGAAACATAATGGCAAGGAGCAAGCCAGTTACAGAGAAGACACAGATAAGGACAACGTCGCGCAGATGATCGATGGGTGCAACCACTTCATGGTGTGACTGCTCCACGACCACCACCCAATCGACAAACTTCGTGGAGAGGGTGGCATAACCGGCTGAAACTCTTGTTCCATCTTCATTGCGCGTTGAGATATAGGCACCAGCATTATTGATGGCCTTGTTGTCCTTGGTCCATGCCGAAACGACTGCCGGATAATCTGAAGCAAGGAAAGGCTCGGTGGCATTGTTGACGCTGCTCCGAGCCTGATGCCGATATCCCAGCGTAGCGTTGCTTGCGGGCGGCAGTACAAACCGGAGTAGTTGAGACTCTGCGTAGGATTTGCTAGATCCCCGAATCTGGCGCTCAAAATGGTTATTTGACGTCGCTGGACCGATGAGGAGAGTCTCCCCGGTTCTGTCGAGGCCTTCGGGGGACTTCTGGATTTCGGAAAGCATATCGGTATTGGCTAGAACGGTCATCCAGCCAAGGACATCTGACCGAGAAGTGTTATTGATCAGCGGAACCGTGAGCGACAGAAGTGAATAAGTCTCGTTCACGACCAACGGTCCTAGGAATAGCGTATCGTCAGGCCGTATGATTTTGCCTTCATAGAATATCGTTGAAAAATTGGTTCCTGGTTGTGGAGGGCCATAAGTCAAATTCGGATACAATGAGGGTGGGTAACCCAAGCCGGGGTCTCCCAAGTAAACCGCAGAGCCATTCGTGTAGTTGTATGGTAGTTTGATTGTGCCGTTCAATCCAAGCGCGGTGACGTTGAGTAGCCCATTGACTGCGGTCTCATTGCCATTGAATGCATTGGGATATAAGATCGCCTGAACAAGGACGCTGCCATTGGCGAGAGCGCCTTGAAAGTCACTCACAGATCGCTGCCAATTCTCATTTGATGTGTTTCCTTCTCGATGGTCACGGTTAGCAGAAGCACATTGCAAAACAGTCCTTGGAAGGATTACCTGAATTATATCTTCCCAGGGCACTCTGAATCAGCAGCCGCGTGCTGATCAACCTAGCCTGTGAATCATACAACAACAGTGCACTTGTGAACTGGGCCGCCTTGAGCGATGCCGTCAAGGACAGACCGGATAATCTGCAAATCTCAATCAGCATTGGAGAGCGTCTGCAGAGGAACGGGTATATTTCCTGACCTGATGCTGGTGATGAAATTGTAGTTTTGGAACCACTAGTAGCCACAACTGATTCAGTATTATCCGCCATTCATTGCCTTCGACGAGACGTACCACTGCAAGTGCAAGCACCATAAGAGACGTGAGGGAGCAAAAGAGGACGAGCAGCCCGAGCTGCTCCCGTATTGAAATCCGCATGGCCGCGGCTTATTCCCCCTCCTTGCTCTTTGCATCTCAATATTAACTGCACCACGCGTAGTGCTCGGCCTATCCTCAGCTTCGCGGTCGGTTCATGGTGAGCGCCGCATGGTCAGCATTCTATGCTGAGCGAGATTGTCGAGAGACGCGAAGGGAGATTCTGAGCACTCGTTGATTGATTCCAGTTGCAGATAAACAAGCCGACAGACCGGTTCTCTGTAAAGTCTTGGACCACAATCGGGGACTGAAGGGTCAATGAACTGAAGTGAACCCCAAGGCAGGTTGCGAGAGTGAAAACGCGAGGACAGTCGGTAAAAGGTTGTAGGCAATGGGATCGACGGATGGAGGGGATTGGAGTCGCTTGTGTTCGAGACCCAGAATAGGGCCGGGATGTTCGGCGGAGAGTGAAAAAAGTTCACACAAATGATACCTAGACTTAACAGCAACGGCAATCTTTACTCAGAGTCGCAGAGGAGAAAGATTGACCAGACCCAAGGCTGGGGGTCCAGGTGCGGGTAGAGCGTGAGAGATGGCGAAAGGCGAAGGGGGAAGGGCAAAAGAGAAACGATCAACAGGTGCGAGCGGCGTGCCCACCCTCAAACCCTAGCGGGTGCCAGAGCCGGCAAAATTAGCCTACAACTCTGAGGAGCTTAAAAGGCGGCGTTGCCCAAGACGGCCAAGGCCCACGCATAGGCTCGATGGGCTGTGTATGGAGCTTGGGAAAGCCGACACCACCAAGACCGAAAAGTTCGTGGAAACGCCACCTGGGCACATCTAAGCGAGAACAGGAAGCTCCAAAGGGGCAGTCCACCTATGCCTGCCCACCTATCCACCCTTGAGCATTCCATGTCTCGATTCTGGCCTATTAGCACGTCCGTCAAATGCAAGGACTGCGAGGCGCATACGTGGGATTGCAAAGCGGGACACTGAATGCTCCCAGTCCTTCGTACATACGAGTACAAGGATAAATCTACCAAAGT
Organism: Cladophialophora immunda; assembly: GCF_000835495.1. Lineage (NCBI taxonomy): Eukaryota > Fungi > Ascomycota > Eurotiomycetes > Chaetothyriales > Herpotrichiellaceae > Cladophialophora > Cladophialophora immunda. The sequence continues at coordinate 70,767 of NW_015622542.1, forward strand.
ATGTTGGTCCACGCAAATCACTGACCGAGTATCAACGTAGACGCGATGCAGCAGGACGGCACCGTTATCAGGCAGACTGCATGCCAACTGGAAGAGAAAAGAGGCGAGGAGGCTCAAGGAAAAACCAGGGGAGCCAGCCGTCGAAGCTCCACCCTGATTCTCTCCCGATCATGCGTTGTTTTCCTCTTTGAGTTGGTGGTTATTCGGGCGTGAGGTGGTGACAGTTCAGAGGAGGATGGCAAAGTCGGCATCAGCACGTCGGTGATACTAGCTCCTAGAAGGCATCGGAGGCAGGAGGATAGATAAAGTAAAGCCTTTGTGCTTGCGTCAACCGGGAGATATATTCATCTGGTAACGTGATGAGAGCCCACTTCCGCCAATGTTTATCCTGTTGAGCCACCTGCTACTACTTCGGAGGACTGCTCCTAAACAATGATTAGGAACACCTGCGTTGACTGCAAAACCTTCTGCGTTGCGAGGGTCATGCTCCCCAGAAAGCCAAGCTGGAATCCACTTCCGCCGACCTCGTACCGAGTGCATAGGGTACGTTGCAAACAACCCTAGTTCCTGGCTCTAAAGCGCGACGTGCTATTCTATTGTGGGATGAAGGATTCGCTTCCGTGGTCAAAAATGGCAAATTTACTGCGGTTTGAGATCAAGACAGGTTACCTAGTAGAATATGAAGATCGGGTACCGAGTATAAAGTCAGGGTTCACAACGAACGTTTCCCCGACCTCCTCACCTGCCTGCCCTTGTCCCCTCGTCTCTTCCAATATTTCTTTGAGGGGACCTTTGGGCCAGAAATAGTGGGCCTTTGGTCTGGACACTACAGAATTCCCCCTCACTGCCACACTGCGCAAGGTGTCAAGTTTTGGGGGGGGATGAGGCGATTTCTGATGCGGAACAGAGTTTGCCAGCTGGCCAGTTACAACCCAGTTTGCACCTCCAAAGCCCCAGCGCCATTGGGACTTTGCATCGAGACCCCAGGCGAGTCGCCCAACGATCAAGTGCCCCATCAGCATCACCACAGTGATTTGTGGGTGCCAAAGTGATTTCTGGCTTTGGCATGCTGAGCTTTGGCGCCTCCTCCCCGCCAAACCGACGTTCGTGTCTTGCCAGCCAACATGCAGCCTCGTATTCACAGTCACTGTTTGTATGCCTGCTGGCTCGCTCAGGCTATAACATCTTAAGTCTGTCGATGGCTTTGGTCTAACATTGCTAATTTTCTGCTCCCTGAGCCGTTGCATCCGATCCCATGAGCAGTTGGACTCCTCTCCCCAGGCGCATGCAGAATGGCCAACATACGTACGTCATATCAAGAACGGTCGGCGCAAGGAACGATGAAACTGACTTTGACTCCTGCGCAGGCAATATCGCGCCCGTCCTCGACGTCGCCGGTGCGGGCTTCAGACTCTCGCTACTCCTCAATGCCATCAGTTCCGAGGTCTCAAATGCCGGTCTCGAGGTCAAGAGCATCTCAAAGGGTGTCACAATGTTCTCGATGATGTTGAAGCACACGGGTCAAGTCCTTCAGACAACAGACTCAGTCCACTCCCAGGAAGCTGTTGAGACGGCGCAGTCAATAGCAGACGAAAGCACAAGGGTCTTTGACGAGATCAAGGACATGTGGGTGCGTGCAAGTGGGCATGGTGCAGACAACACCACTACCTCCACCCCTCAACAGAGATTCAGGCGGACTTTCAGGAAACACAGGGTCACATATCTGCTCGCACAACTCGAGAGTCTTCAACTAAGCCTCTCGGTCATGCTGCAGATAGTCCAGCTGGGAAAGGTGATGGCGTCCACCTCAAGAAGGTTAGACGAACTGCAAAGTGTGTCGGAGACAACGGCTAACAAATATTAATCATAGTGATTCTCCGGAAGAGGTCTCCTTGAAGAAAGAAGCCATCAGCCAAGAGCGCGCCGAGGCTCAGAACGCTCTTATTGTTCGTTACTGGCAAATGAGCAATGTGGATGTGTTGTTTGAAGCCTCATTGCGGGAAGAACAGGAAGACTGCAAACCATGCATCGACGACGGGGCCATGCAGGACAATCAATCGTCACCGATGTCCTCAGACAACACTCAACAGAATGACACCAACGTTGCTCCTGAGAACGCCACCTCGAGAGCTTTGGTGAGACTTCCCGTCTTTTCTCTCGGCGAGCTTGATCACATGTTACACCAAATCAGGGACTCTCCCCGAGATATGGTTCAAGTCTCAGACCGCGCAATCGACCCCCTCCTCGAGAGATGGACCGTTTGGCGTGAAGTCCGAGAAAGGCGCCACAACCGCGACTCTGGCTCAAGATACGCTCCCTCGGTGCACAATCTTGATGAAGACGATGAGGAGACCCCTTTCCATGAAAGATACCGAGAGAGGGAAGGCAGCCCTCGTGGGTATTACCTGGAAGGCACAACAACCGACTGGAGGAAGCCAAATTCTGCTTCTGCACGGCACGAAGCATTCAGGAGACGGAAGCAGTACTCGGGCTATCAGCCAAGCGTCAGTGCGGCAAGCAGCGATGTGGAGGATTCCCCAGGAGGGAGCACTAGCTCCAAAAAGCGATCCTCGCGCCGATACGTCCTAGACTCGGGTTCAGAATCATCTGCCTCTGAATCTGAAATGGCCCAGCCCAAACCTCGGCGCCGAAGTAGCGGCAGCCCAACCGCTGAACGGAAGATACAAGTTCCTGGGGGAGACGTCCCAGCGGCACACCATTTCACTGCGCCCGTTCAGCCACCGTCATGGATCACTACAAATGCCCCTGGTGGTGCCAATCGTCCACCGTCTACTCAGCCCTCCGTAACGTCGGCTCAGTCGACAGCATCCAGATTGTCATCTCCAGCGTACCACCCGCCAGGCCATCGTCCTTGGGCAACACCCGATCAGAATCCAATACATCATAGTGTCTCAACACCCCTAATGCCGGCGCACATTCCCAGCGCTCCCAACCCATTTGTGCCTCCGCAGGCTGTCTCCTTCCCTCGTTTCGGCGGCCAGGTGCATCCACAGGGACATCCACAAGGATATCCACAGGTACAGCAACATGGATACTCACAACTCAACACATACGCACCGCCTTCTGCTCAGACCCGATATGTTCCCCAATCTTCACCTCGGATGGGGCTTGCACCACGACCAGTATCTCAGGATGGTAAATCCGCAAGGTCACCGTCCAGATTATCCCAGCACGGCACCCCTGTGCGCAACCATGATGAGAAGAGACACTCGAGGGAGAAATCGACGAAGCAAAATATCCGCGAAAGTGCCACTAAGGGGCTCTTGGGAGCTGGAGCCATTGCAGGGTTTCTAGAAGCATTGGAGGGTTTGAGCCTCTAGTAACAGGTGTCGTTCACTTCCGCAGGTTTGGATGAGAGGCATCAGGGACCTTAGGCAAGATTTCCGTGCCTGTATTATCATTTGATTCCAAGATCTCTGGGGAGCTTTATAGCTTGTGCGAATCTGGAGGTATGTGCGAATATAATATCTTCCGATTCTAGATTTTGATTGCATCGATTTTTCCTCCCTTGAATTCTGCTTCGTTCGGCAGAGATCTGTCCCATTGGTATCAACCTCGACATGGGTTAATCCCTCGCATAGATCCGACAGGGAAAAGTGAATGTTTGCACAGGTCATCCTGCTTCAATTCGAACTTGTGAGAGGATGGTGTCATAGATGAGACTTCCCCATGTGTTCGGTCCACCAAGCAAGTGGAGCGTGTACACCGCCTGAAACGTTTGGCCCTCGTACCATTGGGACAACGAACCACGAGAGGAGGAATGTTTCATACTCAACAAGGGTATGGCGCGCATGTGTGTACATGTCTCCATAGAGGCCCACGCGGGTGGCTTCTGTCAAGAGATCTACCGTTTGATAGACACGAAAGGTGAGCGAAACAGGCCAAAATACTCATGTTGGTCAGCGGGACCGAGACAACATTGCCCACTCAATCTATGAGAGCTTTCTTATACATGGACCCTCTGTACGTAATGGCCCTAGGACGCGATCAACTTTCAGCCTGGTCCGTGTGCAATGTAATCCCATAAATCGCCTAATCTCCCCAGGACGGATCCAAACATGGATCTGCTCTCCTCGGAGCAGCCTGCCGACAACAGGTGTGACAAAGACGTCATTGTGAGAGCGTGACTGCAGCGAATGCTCGTCACGGATGAGAATGCCGTTGCTGGCCGAATAGACCACTTTACTTGCTGTTCAACGAAGTCTTGACGAATAATGTAGCCTTTCCCATCCTCCTACCCTGCAACCAGCTAGGGCCTGACAGATGGCATTCATGGACGCAGGTGACTCAGACACGATGAGGTCCTTGTTCCCGTTGGCGGTTGCTATAGCGTGGTTGGTGCCCCTGTAGGCGCAACTCCTGTCCATCAGCAGTGTCGTGATCGAGAACAACAGCTACGAAGGTGCCTTTAGGGCATCTATTGTCGCAGAGCAGATAGTAATACTGGTAGAGCTGGAAGCAGCCCATTCGGCAGTAGGTCTGGTGGGGGAGGAGGAAGCGATGATGTTGATAGCAGCGAGAACAGTGACTACCTGGAGCCATACCGCCAGATGACTGATCGTCCATGTCTAGAGAGGAAAGCGACCTGCGTAGGTTTGGACACACCGTCTCAGCTTGAACTCAAATTGTGCATCTCCTGTGAATGTGGTGGCAGCCTCTCTCGACAGTCTGTCGACACTTGTATCCCCGCGACCATGAACATGAGAATGGGCTCTCTTCAACTCCACGACTACACCCCTGCCCGTCGTGTCTGTAGATATGGCAAAAAGCGCAGATCGACCTCGCATTATCGCAAGGCACCCACATGCCTCTGAAAGCGAAGGGTTGTCTCGAGTCGACGAGAGGCTTGGATTCGGCTCGCGGAGTGACTAGCCAAGAATTGGGTTAAACCGCTCCTCAAGGTCCCCGCGCCTGGGACCAAGGGAACCAATGCGCGCCATCCCAGGGACACCTCGGGTCGCTTTGGGGCACCATCTCCATGCAGCCTCAATCTTGGGCGGTGCCCGTTGGTTGTGGCTCGTGGCGGCCCCAGGCGTCTCTTGTACATTTTCCCACCTTGCCCAGTGCTCTTCTCTGTGCCCGCTGATGCCATTTGGGCATCTGCAGCGGCGATCTCGCCTCAGGAGGTTCACAGTAGTTGCACCTTTGTTGCGGTGGCCGTCCACCACCATCCCTTTCCCACTAACAAACCTTCCTCCCTTCCCTCTGGATCGAGAACCACCCTACATTTTTCCCTATCGTTACTCCTATTCTCATCCTCCCGCCCTGCGTCCTCACCGTACTCTCTACGCTCTGCCCCCAAAGGGCCCTCCAGCTGTCGCCTTCAGACCCTGTTGCTTCATTTGACCTGGGCGACACGTTTTCCCGTTTATCCGCTTCACTCTTAGCGTCCTTTTGGCATGCCCAGATCCATGCCACCAGTCGCCCAGCCCAACCGTCCTGCTTCTGCTCTCAGAATCGATCGAGTTACCAGCTCACCCAACATCTGCAACTCTGCAACCACCTAATTGCTCGTGCCTATATCCTTTATCGAATCTACAAAGACGTCTCCGTCACCAATCACTTGTCCGTGGATCGCCTCCGGTAAACAAAGTGGCTCTCCGGCCATTTTGTGTACGCTGCTGGACGCAGCCCAGAACCAGGGCCCTCTGGCATACCCAAACCACCTGCCGCCATCCCATCTCGACCGCGCCTCATGAGGAGGAACACTCTATAGAGGATTTCGCATCGTCCATGTCTCGCCCGGACGAGACACTGGCAGCCGCTGCGGCAATTCTGCGTGGACTGGCCAAGGGCTCGACGTCCTCCACCTACACCAATGGCTTGAAGCTTCCACCATACAAACTTCCCGGTGAGGACACACCGGGAAAAGAGGACTTCGAAGCTGAAATAGCCGCTCTTGCAAGACGAATACACTATTTGGAATCACGGGCAGATGTCGTTGGCCGCTCGCTGCCTGATACGCCCGGTGAATTCCAGAGTCCTGCCTCTCCGTTGTCTCGCCCAGTCGAACCTCGGGGTTCTCTGGGCGACCCGGGCGCCGATTTCGCGGCAGACTCTGCTGAGAGAACACCTACGAACTCCAATCATTCGAGGCGTGTCAACAACCTTCTCGCTGCCCGAGACTCATTCCGACCTTCGGAACCGGACCGTGCAGTCAGCGAAGATGATATCAGCATATTGCGAGAACATGTCGAAAGGCAGGCGGAGCAAATAAAGAGCCAGCGAGATACAATTGCAGAAATCAGCCGCGGTCTACGAAATTCCGAGGAGCAAGCCAAACAAGCTTTCATGCGGGTAGAAAATGAAGACGTTTCGATCTTGGAAAGAGAGCTGCGGAAACATCAGCAAGCTAACGAGGCATTCCAGAAGGCGCTGCGTGAGATCGGTGGCATCATTACCCAAGTTGCCAATGGTGATTTGTCCAAGCGAGTTCAGATTCAGGCAACAGAAATGGACGATGAAATTGCCGCCTTTAAAGTCACCATAAACACTATGATGGACCAGCTCGAGATCTTTGGCAGCGAGGTTACTCGTGTCGCTCGCGAGGTTGGCACCGAAGGCATTTTGGGGGGTCAAGCACAAATTAGCGGAGTACATGGCATATGGAAGGAGTTGACGGATAACGGTATGTCCTCCCATCCGGTGCGTTGTGAGGATTCGAACTAACTCTAGAGCAGTCAATATAATGGCAGCAAATTTGACCGACCAGGTCAGAGAGATTGCGACCGTGACCAAGGCCGTCGCACGTGGTGATCTCAGTCAAAAAGTACAAAGTCGCGCAAAGGGCGAGATTTTCGAACTACAGCATACCATCAACACTATGGTCGACCAACTTCGAACATTTGCCACCGAAGTCACCCGAGTCGCAACAGATGTTGGGACTGAGGGTGTGTTGGGTGGACAAGCCCAAATCGAAGGAGTCCAAGGCACCTGGAATGAATTGACGAAAAGTGTGAACGCAATGGCAGACAACCTCACGACACAAGTTCGAGACATCGCAATGGTCACCACAGCTGTAGCAAAAGGCGATTTGACGCGAAAAGTCACAGCGAGCTGTAAGGGGGAGATTCTCCGACTCAAGATTACCATCAACAATATGGTTGATCAATTGCAGCAGTTTGCCCAGGAGGTCACCATTTTGGCCAAGGAGGTTGGAACCAATGGTGTGTTGGGAGGCCAAGCGACGGTGCACGACGTCGAAGGTACTTGGAAAGATCTTACTGAAAACGTCAATGGCATGGCGATGAACTTGACGACCCAAGTACGAGAAATTGCCGCAGTCACCACCGCCGTCGCCAATGGCGACTTGTCAAAGAAGGTTACCGCAGATGTCCAAGGCGAAATCCTCGACCTGAAGGTGACAATCAATTCCATGGTTGATAGATTGAACACTTTCGCGTTCGAAGTTAGCAAAGTGGCGAGAGAAGTCGGCACAGACGGAACACTCGGAGGGCAGGCGAAGGTCGACAACGTCCAGGGCAAGTGGCGAGATCTGACCGACAATGTGAATACGATGGCTTCCAACCTGACAGATCAGGTACGAAGTATCTCGGACGTCACACAAGCCATCGCTGCGGGAAATCTAGACAAGAAAATCGAGGTACAGGCACAAGGCGAAATCCTGACCCTGAAAGTCACTATCAACAACATGGTAGACCGTTTGGCGACCTTCGCCCATGAGGTGCGACGAGTCGCTCGCGATGTGGGTGTCAATGGCAAAATGGGTGGTCAGGCCAATGTTCACGACGTCAGTGGCCGCTGGAAAGAGATTACCGAGGACGTCAACACTATGGCTGAGAATCTGACCGCTCAGGTTCGTGCGTTCGGCGAGATCACAGACGCGGCAACAGAAGGAGACTTCTCCAAGTTGATCAGTGTCAATGCATCCGGCGAAATGGATGAATTGAAGAGGAAGATCAACCAGATGATTTCGAACCTCAGAGACAGCATTCAGAGGAACACGGCGGCACGCGAAGCAGCCGAATTGGCCAACAGGACAAAATCCGAATTTTTGGCCAACATGTCACACGAGATCAGGACCCCTATGAACGGCATCATCGGCATGACACAGCTGACGCTGGATACTGATGATTTGAAGCCGCACTCGCGAGAGATGCTCAATACGGTCCACAACCTCGCCAACAGCTTACTGACTATAATTGACGACATCCTGGATATTTCGAAGATTGAAGCCAACCGCATGGCCATTGAGGCCATCCCGTACACAATCCGTGGTACTGTCTTCAATGCTCTGAAGTCCTTGGCCGTCAAGGCGAACGAGAAGTCGCTATGTCTGGCATTTGATGTGGACAACTCAGTCCCGGACTATGTCGTCGGCGATCCATTCCGGCTGAGACAGATTATCCTCAATTTGGTCGGCAATGCGATCAAGTTTACTGACCAGGGCGAGGTCAAAGTGACCATCAAAAAATCCAAAGATCTACTGTCAAACTGCGCGCCTGACGAATTTCCGTTCGAGTTCGTGGTTTCCGATACTGGGATTGGCATACAGTCGGATAAGCTTGACCTCATCTTCGACACTTTCCAGCAGGCGGACGGCTCAACGACACGGAAATTCGGTGGTACCGGTCTAGGACTGTCCATCTCTAAGCGGCTGGTCAATCTCATGGGTGGCCAAGTCTGGGTGACCTCCGATTTTGGTCACGGGAGCGAGTTTCACTTCTCGTGCATTGTCAAATTCGCAACGGACGACATCAGTGTGATCAGTTCCCAGCTCTATCCTTTCCGAAAGCATAAAGTGCTCTTGGTAGACAAGGGCGTTTCGAAGTTCTTCGAACGCGTCCCCGCAATGATCGAGGAGCTTGGGCTCCAGGTCAAGGTCGTGAATGACGAAACAGAGGTCCCTGATCCTGTCACTGTCACTGTCGAGCGGAATCGCAAAGGCACCGATGGGGGCTATGATGTTATTGTCATTGATGAACTTCAGACGGCGCAAAAACTGCGAGAACTCGACAAGTTCAAGTACATACCCATGGTCCTGCTGAATGCAACTGTGTCTATCAGCCTCAAGACTGTGCTTGACCTTGGGATAGCTTCATATATGACCACGCCCTGTCAGCTGATTGATCTGGGTAACTGCATGATCCCTGCTTTGGAAGGCCGGTCTACGCCCGTCATTAAAGACTACAAGAAGTCACTCAATGTTTTGTTGGCCGAGGACAACGAGGTTAATCAAAAGGTGGCCATTAAAATCCTGGAAAAATACAACCATGTGGTCACTGTGGTGGGCAACGGATTGGAAGCTGTCAACGCTATAAAGCACAACCGATTCGATATTGTGCTTATGGATGTGCAAATGCCAGTGATGGGTGGTTTTGAGGCCACGCGCGAGATTCGGCAGTATGAAAAGGAAAAGGCGTTACCGAGAACGCCCATCGTTGCGCTGACCGCCCACGCTATGCTGGGAGATCGCGAGAAATGCATCCAGGCACAAATGGACGAATACCTGTCGAAACCGCTGAAACAGAACCTACTAATGCAAACGATTTTGCGAGTGGCTTCCGACAGAGTGACAGATATTTTCAACAAGCAGGCTCGCTCAAAGTCTAATGGAGCCAGGAATGGCCATGGCGGCGGCATGGATGGAAAGGAGGCGTCGTCGCCAGCTAACGCCGGAGATACTCGAGTGATATCGAGTTTGAGACCTCCCTTCAGTGAGAGGTCAGTGACATCGTCAGGGCCGGTAAATCATGGCAGTGTGGAGAGTCCCTCATTGGGCAAAGACGGCGAGCCCGATCCGATTTCGGCAGCTAACAGCAGTGTACGTTCGATGTCATGGTCGGGCTGAAGACAAGTCAGAGCTAATCGGCGTGATCAGGTTCTTTTGAGGGCTCACAGTCAATGAGGATGTTAATCTGATGGTTGCTGGACCTCTGCGCTTCTCCCATTGCATCAATTGATGAGATTATGTTTTGGGCATTCCATCTTGTTGGCAGCGTGGAGTAATTCGGGTTTTGGCTCTTGGATGTGTGCATTGCGATGTGACTTTCTATTTTTGATTTTGCGGATCTTCCATGGTTGATGCGGGATGACGAGGGTTATGCAAAGGCCATTCAGCCGGTGCAGTCTCCCCATGATATTGGTTGGAGACGTTCATGAGAAGTTGATTGCTTGTAGGACAAGACAGACCAAGGCATGGCCGGGACATTGGGTACGGGACTCGGTCGGGGGCAGAGAACCTATTAACGGAGCCGAAGCGAGTCCATAAATCGCTCATATATTTCATCTCGAAGCTTCATGGAAAGAAATTGATCTTGTTCATAAGAGTGCTTGTGCGCAGGTAACGGCAGTTATGGATAATTGGGGTCCTGTCCCTCATGTTCCTGTTCCAATCGGTTTGACCGTAGTGGAGGCCGCCTGCGTCGTGATGTAGCGGTGACCTGGCGAGGAGAGGAGAGGGCCGACGAGACCGTCGAGAATCCCCAGCCTTTCCGGAGACAAGAGGGACCCCGGATTTCCGAATTGCAAGCCATCAGGGAATTGGAGCAGCCAGAAAGCCAGGTGCCAGGTTGAACGGAAATGTCGGTGTCGTTGTCCTGGTGGGGACAGGTTTGTACGAAGAGAGGGGCGAATCAGCTGCGGCGACAACCTTCCATCGACATGCAGATTTCGTGACGCATCCGCAATATTATATGATTTCACTCAATCTTTCCCATCCCCCTTGCGCTGCCGATTCACTCGCCGCCCTGGAAGATATCCCCCCCCTTGTCGAGTACTGGCTTTTATTCGAACGCATTCCGAGCATCCTCCACTCCCCTCGTTTGTGCGTCGGTCAGACTATTCGCATACGTCTCCGCCATGACTCGTGTATGAGCACCAGCGCTCTCTCTGCACCCGAATATGGCACAGTCCGTCGACGACGGCGCTCAGTCCGGCGCCGAACCTGCCGTGACCGAGCATGGGCCTGTCGGTGCGCAAGCTGCTACAGAGAATGGCCCGGCCTCCAATCCCTCTGCGCCTCGCCTGAACCCGCGGAGTTGCGTCACATGTCGTCGCAGAAAAGTTCGTTGCAATAAAGAAAACCCATGCGCCAACTGCGTAAGAGCGGGGATTGAATGTGTATTTCCGGGTCCTGGCAGAGCACCGAGAAAACCGAGGAAGCCACCTGATGCAGAGTTGTTGGCGAGACTGCGCAGGTTGGAAGGCGTTGTCCACAGCCTCGGCGCCCAAGTGGATGAGAATGGAATCGTGTCGCCCACTCTCACAGGATCAACGGACATACGGGCGCGCTTCGGTGAAGCACAGTCAAGCGATTCACCGGTCTCTGATCGCACAGACCCGAAAAGACAATCTATTGACAAACATCTTGGGCGCCTGGTGATTAATGAAGATCGCAGTCGCTATGTGAACAACGCGTTCTGGACAGGCATGAGCGATGAGGTACTTCTCTACCGTGACTTGTGCGAGAGGATCCTGGCTGACCGTTTTGACAGATTGCCGAGATGCGGGACTTGCTCGATCCGTCAAGCACTGATGATGAAGATGAAGTTCACTCGCCTGAGACCGACCGCCAATCCAACCACCAAGCCTTCCTCTTTGGTTACTCCTCCGTCATGCAAGACCTGAGGGAGCTACATCCCAGTCCCAGTCAGATTTTCATTCTTTGGGAAGTGTTTAAGGAGAATGTCGATCCTGTGGTTCGCATCCTGCATCGGCCTACAGCCAAAACGATTCTCATGAATGCTGCGAGCAGTATCGATCGCGTCTCGAAACCAGCAGAAGCCTTGTTATTTTCCATCTACTTTGGGGCGGTCGTCAGCCTGACTCCGGAGCAATGCCAGCAACTGTTGGACGAGGACAAGCAGTCTCTCCTGAAGAAATACCGATTTGCCACAGAACAAGCCCTGGCCCGTGCAGATTTTCTGAACAGCTCGAGTCTCATGTGCTTGCAGGCACTGTCGTTTTTCCTTATATTTGTGCGGCATTGTGATGATTCGAGATTGGTGTGGGCATTGGGAGGGCTAGCTATCCATCTGGCACAATCGCTGGGCATCCATCGCGATGGAACTCATTTCGGACTGAATCCATTTGACACAGAAATGCGACGCCGACTGTGGTGGCAAATTTCTCTGCTCGACAATCGGGCAGCCGAAGATCATGGTGTCGACCCTAGTTTTACCGAAGAATTCTATGATACCAAGGTCCCCGCGAACTTGAACGACGACGACATCTATCCCGGAATGAAGGAGTGGCCCAAAGAAAGAGTCGGAGCGACCGAAATGACATTCTGCTTGATTCGCTACGAAATCGGCGTCTTTTCGCGGCGATTCAACTTCACCGCTCCCGGATATGGCCCATCGCAAGTTCCCGAGTTGTCCTTGGAAGAAAAGGAGAAACTGATCGACGAGTGTCACCGGAAGCTCGAAGAGAAATACTTGCGACACTGCGACATGAATATGCCTATATATTGGGTGGCCGCGACCGTCGCTCGTCTCATCCTGGCCAAGATGTGGTTGATGGTGCACCATCCACGAGCATACTCCAACAGCGGGGGAACACCTATGCCGCCAGAGATCCGTGATCGTGTCTTCATCACCTCGGTGGAAGTGATAGAGTTCTCTCATCTCCTAGAAAAGAACGAAAACACGGCGAAATGGGGTTGGCTGTTCAGGACCTACATGCAATGGCAATCGGTGGCCTTTGCATTGTCAGAGATATGCGCCAGACCACCTGGACCTGATGTGGACCGAGCATGGCGAGCGGTTGAATCGGTTTACGGGGAACGAATGATGAATTCCAAGTATCAGAAAGGAATGCTGTGGAAGCCCTTACGACACCTCATGGCCAAAGCCAAGGCCCGAAGAGCAGCACAGCAAGCCGAGTCAAATCAGGCGCAGCAGAAGCCAGAAATCATGTTCGCTGATATGGCCAACCCAACGCCGATGGAACGATTTATGCAAGACTACCCACCCACCACCAGCACCAACGCTATGGAGGCATTCGGCATAGCGAGCGAGCAGCCCTACCATGCAGGAATGGCCCTGGATCCGCGAATGCAAGAATCTTTCCAAGCAGCAAGTGGCAGTGTGACGGCGGAGAGTGGCAATACCATCACGCAGGACAGTTCCAGCAGTGCGGGAGTGAACTGGACGCCGGAGCACATGCCGATAGGGAGCAACGACATCTTGGATTTCGGATGGTCGCCATCTGTGGGCGACTTTACGGTGCGAGGGGAGCCTTTTCAGCGATTTTTTGTGACTCTGCAAGAAAATTGGTTCTGATGGGTCATATGAATGTATGTATGTACCATTATTATACGCCAGGATATCAAGAGACATTGCCTCTGTTTCGCCCATTCGCGACCGCCGCTCCAACGAGTATCTGTTCAAGTGCAAGAGCCATCTGCAGGTAAGACGGATGGGCTGGACATCGGTTCGACACTAGATGCCAAATGGGGCATGGGATGGCTTATTGACGAGATCTATTTCGGGGACGAGGGGCTTGGAGGGAATTCTAGATGCTGGTGTTGGTTGTGGCTTGTAAGAAAGTAAGCGCCGGTTGACCAACTCCTCTTGCACGATTGGTTCAAGCCCGAACGATTTCTCTGGGGGCCCTCTGAGGCTCAGATGCTGAATTGCTTAGATTCTCACTTTACTGTGCTAAGCTTCTCGGAGCCCGTCAGGGCCATGGCTTAGGCGGGCTCTGGTAGGCTCACTAGGCTCGAATCTGATCGACTCGTTGGGGGTGGATTTGGGCTCCCAGGCACTGGCTGGGTGATGCTCCAGCTGCCCCTGTCGCTCTGCCAATCGACTGGATGTGCTGAGCCCTTGAAGCCACTCAGGCTCCATACTGGCCGCTGTCCCTGCACGAACCGCACGGACCTCCGCCATCAACCTGTTGCGAGGATCCAGGGGATCCATCGTTCCCCATGCGTCTCTTTTCAGCTCAAAACAACATCTGAAACCCGCTTCTGCTCAAACCAGACGCCCGTCGCCTGGCCACTCGTGGTGTAGATCTCTTTGCCCTTTTTTTTGGTGATAACCCCCAGGCGCCTGCTGACTTCGAGTCTCTTTTTCCCTCCTTCTCACACTCTCCCTCTCTGACCTGCGTTCTTTCCTTGTCCGTGTCTGCACCGAGTCTGAGGCCATTTCGTTGTCTTCCTTCGCTACCTGCTCAGCGTTGATCCGTCCTTCGTTGCGCCGTTCCAGTCCCATTCCTCCCGAATATACGTATAGTAATCTCAGAACACAACCGCGAGCATGCCATTTCAATCTCAACCCAAGGTCAGGATACTGATCAGCTTGTTCCTGACGAGTGAGTTGCAATCCCCTTGCTCACCCTGGCATTGAAAGATGAGCCGCCTTCGCTGACCATCCCGTCGTTTTGCAGCCTTCTTCCTTTCAGCGCAGGCCGCTGTTCCCTCGTCCACGTATGTCGGGCAGGGCACCTCGCCGGATCCCAATGATAATATCACTGTTTCTATCAATGTGCCCAACGACAACTCGAACTCTCTCTTCTTCCATTTCTCTGCACCTGCCGGCCAGACATGGGGTGCCTTTGGCTTTGGCACTCAGATGGCGGGGGCTTTGATCTTTGTCACATATGCATCGGAGAGCGGGAACAACGTCACTGTCAGTCCTCGTCTCGGAAAGGGCCATGTCATGCCCCAACATACCTCGGATGTCCAAGTGGACGTGCTGAGCGGCAGCGGTATCATTGACGGATCTTTCGTTGTCAACGCCAAATGCTCCAATTGCCGAAGCTGGGATGGTGGGAACATCAATGTCGACAGCACAAAACAGCCCATGATCTGGGCCGCCGGTCCCACAGGCTCTCTATCTTCCAACGATGCCAACGCTCAAATTAAACAACATGAGGGGTATAACTTCTTCGATTTGAACCTCCAAGCAGCAACCGGTACCGGCGGCGTCCCGGTCGTGAGTTCGTCCTCGGACACAGTGGTTGGTGGCGGTCCGATTGGTGGTGATCACTTCCGGGGCGCCACTGGTTTCCACGCATTCCTCATGGTCGCGGCCTTCTTGATCGTCTTTCCTGGAGGATATTTGTTCCTCCGTGTGTTTGAGAAGGTGTGGCTTCACTGGGGCGTCCAGTCCTTGGCTCTGCTCATGACCGTCTTGGGTATGGGTGTTGGAATCGCCATCAGCAAAAGAAACAACATTGTGAGCAATAGAACCCGTTTTCCTTGGCTCCTAGCGGAAACTGACATGTCTAGTCTCCTAATTTGACTGCCGGTCATCAAATTCTCGGCTTCGTCGTTGTCGCTCTCGGTCTTGTCACCTGGGTCGTCGGATTCGTGGGGCATCGCATCTACAAGAGGACGAAGCAGCCCGCCAAGATCATGAAAGGACATCGTGTGCTGGGTCCCGCCACGATAACGTTGGGTTTGGCCAACTGTATCGTTGGATTCCGGTTCGCCGACAACACCCGTGCAGCCATCGTCTTTGCCGTTGCGATGGTGTTGATGTTCATTTTCGTCGGAACCGTGACGTTTTTCAAGCGCCGCCAGCAACAACGAAAGGCGCCAATGAATACACAAGCTGCGGCTAACTTCCGTGAGGGCCGATCCGAGATGCCTCACTATACGGGAGAGGCTCCATTGCCGTTATACAGCCAAGGCGGCATCCCCCTGGAGAGCTATGCGAACAACCAGGCTCCTCCTGTGTATCGCTAGGAACATGAACCCACAGTTGGTCTGGGTCGGAGCTCTTGCATCAGCGGCTCGAGGTAGAGCCTAGGACGATGGTCGATCGTGGTGGTGAAGAAAGAGCCGTTGTTCTCTCAAGCTTGGACGATTGTGCACAATCTGCAGGTGCCCGGTTTGGTATCGGTTGGCGACATGTATGCTCCCCGCTGTAATATGTTGTGTCACGGGATGTTTGGACAATTGTGTGTTTTCTTCGGATGAATGCCAGAGCCCTGGTGAAAAGCAGAGCTCTATGAAAATCACGCGGAATAAAAGTATGTTCAACACAGTTATACTGTCCAATCTTGGCCCATATACTGTGTCAATGTTTCATTCGAGCTCTAAACTTGCCTTGTCCCAATCCACAGCTGTGCAGGGCTAATCAGACATCCCTTTTAGGTTGTTCTCTATCTACCTCAACAGCTTTAGGCTGTGAACATCACCAGAGCCAATTGCTATCTACAGGCTTGTCCTTTTGTTTTGGCTTTTTGGCTTTTCCGGGGCCTTTTTTTCTGCTTTGGCATAACAGCTTGCTTGTTCTCCTTGCGATGGCAGCGCTGCATCGGCTCCATTTCCTTCCATCATCGCTCGCTGCCGCTGTAAAGACTTCGCTCTGACCCGCGATACCTGATCTCCAGATTATCCCCTGCCATAATATAGCTCCATCAACTCTGGAGCCTCACCCTGAATTACATTGTCTGGGTTCTCCGGGACCGGTCCAAGTAAAGTCCAAAGGTTTGGGGCATCCTCAAGGTTTGTCCAGGAGCAAGGGATTCCTCTCTGGAAACAATTCGTGCATCCGTTGTTCGAATGTTTTGTACATTTCCAGATTGATTCTTCAGTGCTTGCATCCTCGCTGCTAATGTAACAAGCATCGCATTTCCCACGCGGTTGGTCTCGCTTCGAAGGTACTTGGCCTACCCAAGTATTAACACAACTCGCACCAGCACTGATGAGCCGTATCTTCATTTGTGCGAAAGGTACCGCTGTCGCTCGCTGAACCGGTACATTGGATGCAGTCATAGGCTTGATCTTGATCTCTTGATTAAGGAAACTGCGAGTCACCTCCAAGATCGAGGGCATTCCGAAGTCGATCATCCAATCGTAGTCATTCGAAACGTATTGCTGTTCAAGGGACCGAATGAGCCCAACAGCTTGTATATAGTTCATCAGCGCTCCAGTCAGCTTGTCTGGTGCTTGAACAACACCCTCTGGAGCCCTGGTGCTGGCAGTTGTTTCGAATCCAGTCGAGCCACTGCCCGGAGCGAACTCGAAAACCTTCGACGCTTGTATGTAGACTTTTTCCCATTCTTGATCGGGGCGCTGGAATTTGACACAAAATGCCAAACGCCTGGCTTCCTGCCAATTCGATATGGGGCCAAACTCAGGCAATCGTGCCCACTGCATTGGATGAGGCCCAGCCTCGGAAATCTCAAATGAAGGATAAATCACGGTTCCAGGTTGAATCCGGGCCAAAGATTTGTGTTTGCTGGCATGTGAGACCGCAATAGTAAAATGATGTCGATGGTCTGATGAATGAATTGCGTCCCAACCATACAGGACAATCTTGTCGGTGGTAATGGATTGCATAGCTTTGTAAGGCGCACGGCTATACACACTGACACGACCTGGCAGGGTTGACTTCGTGAAGGTCATCACTTCGACGCTTTCGTTAGCGCCAGCGAACTCCTCATTCATAGGTAGTGTCCTATTGAGACCATCAGAGGGCCCGAAGAAGGGAGCAGTAACAGAGGCAGACGGATCGTGAACGATGGTTACGATCCCAATAGCATTGACTCGGCCAATCTCCAGTGCCCAGAAGTTGACGTAGCCTTGCCGCCCCTTGCAGTAAACATGAAACCAGGGAACATGGTTTGGCTGCCCCTGGAGAGTATTGCCTTTGTCACCCTTGCCCCAATGCAGTCGGAGAACTTGTCCTTGATCGCCTTTCTGGAGTGCCAACAACCCTGGGTGGCTTGCAGGATGATCCAATATACACACAAACGGGAACCCCTCTGGCCATACTGTGACCTTGTCCTCAGGTATATTCCCAGTTCGCATGCCGTCTGTGGTGGGGAGCTCGATCTGAAGCAAACAAGGAAGGGTTTGGTTCTGGGCATCAGGCGTCTTTTTTCTGCCGAGCACTTTCCCTCTCACGCCACGCTCAAGCGTGAAATCTGAAGCGTTTGGAAAGGAAAATTTCCATGAAGTCTTGCATTGATAGGTCAAACCAATAGGAAAATTTTGAAGCAGGTCTGCCATTCTTTGGTGAAGACCCGGCCCGCCCGTAGGGGATGATACTGCTGACTGAGGACTGGCCAGTTGAGAACCTTGTCTGAAAGAGTCTTCAGGGGATCGAACATTGCCTTGAGCTGGTTTATTCCGGACGGAAGTTTGGGGTTGCGGTGTTGGCTCGGTATTCGCACGCGGGCGAGACGACTGAGTGTCTTCCTGCCCAGGAGACTCGTTAGCACCGCAAGCAGACATTTTGGCGACCAAGGGTCCTGGATAAGGAGCTGCAAGTAGTTGTGTTGTAAATCAATGCCTTTGATGATAGTCTGAGGGAACAATTAAATCTTTGAGGGAAGAGAAATCAGCGAATTGAAAGGAAAGTGAGAGCGAATTGGAGTTGAGCATGCGAATCTGAGAAGTGATTCTCGACCTTCGTGAGTCACATGTTGTGAATAAACAGCTCTTGCCAAGTATGAGAGAAATCTGGTTTTGACGTGAATAGCATCAAGGACAGTGTTACTCGAATGACTCCCCAGATATGGTGGGCAGTCGTTCAAGGGACTTCACTGTTTGGCAGACATGCTGTAGTGACCACCATGGGCGGAGAGAATCATCGCCCATGGTGAAAGGCCTCCCATCACCCCATTCACCTCTGCGACGTTGAGCTCTGAGATAAGCCAGTCACACTTCAATTTGGATACTCTCCTTATATTGAGATCAACACTCTATAGAAGGTGTGACAGCGAGTCTGAGGGTCAAGAGAAAGCGAATCCTTCCTGGTTCTTACCGGGCCTTACCCGTAGCCTAATTGTGCGTTTTAGTTGACTAACAGAGTCCCATGAACAGAGAGGAGGTAAGTGTAGAGCTCAAACAAGACTGTTTCGATATTTCGCCCATATCGCAAGTGTTGGCTGAGAATGTCTTCCATGAAGGTTTGCGGCGTCAGAGACGTCCAAACCTCTTCCACCTAAAACACCCATGGGTATTGCCTCTTGGATATGATTTCCCAGAGCCCGACCAGTGGGTTTCGAGCGTTTCGAGCGTTTCGAGCGTTTCGAGCGTGACCGCTTCGTCGACCACGTGGGCTTCGCGACCTTAGGCTCTCTATTGCTGCAGCGGACGAGAGTCGACCACCTCGGATACGGACACCGAGACGGAAAGGGGCCAGACCACCATGTCTGCGACCAAGTAGCATGCGCTCCGTCTTGTGGAGCTGATGTATGCCGTTCGCGAATATAGGAGTCTCGAGTCTGCGTTGCTGGCACCAGGGAGGACGCGCTCAACAAGCGTCAAATGTGGGATTGATCAGACATTGAACGCCACACTTTTCGGCAGTTGGTGATCGTCCTTCAAGGTCTGGGGGTCCTCTGAGATACCACAAGGCTTTGATGGATATACCAAGGAGCTAGCCCGGTCATTCCCCGTGAGCTTTATGTTGAACGCGATGTCTTAGTTGATGATTTGTTGACCGGGCCTCCTCCGCAATAATTTCCCCATGTTACTCCATATTCGGGCATCCACCAACGTGCTCCCTACTCCAAAAGGTGGCAGGGGTTCCGGCAACGCTTCCTGTGGATGCGATGGGTAATCCCGCCATATATCTACTGTGGCTCTCGCTCCCAAGAAAAGGTGTATGCTGTTCCTGGTCTGCTGCTTCAGCTGACTTGGCCGACAACCAAACCAATATTCAGCTTTGTTGGCGGATACCTCGACCATCGAACCAGACTAATAACACGATTTGAGACGGTCTGTTTCCAATATGGTTGGCGGTGCTCCTGTTTCTGCCAACCCGCTCAAGCTCGATGTGCGAAGTCACGCCAAATGTCTCGCCATATGTGCCGTGGCGACTATGGCTACGTTCCAGTACGGTCTTGACTACGCACTCGTGGGCGGATTTCTCTCAATGCCCGGCTTCCTCAAGGTCTTCGGCTATTACTCAGAGGAGCTGGGCAAATGGAACATTGATCCGACAGTCCAGCAGTTGATATCCTCCTTGATGACGATAGGTACTTTTGTTTCGTCGCTACTGGTCGGACCCTTCAGCGCGAAATTCGGGAGAAGGCAGGGTCTTTGGGCCGCCACGCTGCTCAACTTCGTGGCTACCAGCATCCAGATGGGAACAAAGAGCAAGGCAGCTCTCTATGTTGCCCGTCTCATCTTGGGTGCGCTCCTTTAACAAGTATTCCCGTGTCTTGCCTGCTGACTTATCTCCGAGGTATCTCCGTGGGCTGGTTCTTAACATTCGCCCAACTCTACGTCCATGAAGCAGCACCCGCCCACTTGCGAGGCATTTCGTTCGGGTTGTATCAAGTCATGCTTTCCATTGGCTCCATTGTGGGTGCAGCTGTCGACTTTGGGACGCATACCAAGACCGGCCGGAATGCATATCAGATTCCCTTGGCAATTTTCTTTGTGGCCCCGACTCTCCAAGCCATTCTTCTGTTCCTCTTCGCACCCGAGTCTCCAAGGTGGCTGATGGTCCAGCGCAAAGAGGAAGCTGCAGAGGCCGCGTTGCGGAAACTTCGAAACTCGAATATCGATGAACTCGAGCTCCAGGCGGAATTGAACGAGATCCGACAGTCGACTAGGGAACAACTGGAACAGAACAAGAAAGCCCTGTTCTTGGAGATGTGGCGAGGCACGAATCTACGCAGGACTCTCCTCTCCATTGCCGTCGTGTGTTTCCATTCGGCCAACGGGTAAGTGCTCCCTCTCTTGCTGCTCTGGGCAAGGCTGATATGTAAACAGGTCAAGCTGGGTATGTCTCTATATCTCTCAGATGCTTTTTTCTGATGCACAATGCTGATTTAGACACAAGATTAATATCTACACCACTTACTACTTGCAAATGGCAGGCGTCAAGAACCCTTTTGGGTACTCTGTCATGGTCACCTGTACCGGCTTGATCGGTGTGCTGTTCAGTTTCTTCTTCGTGCGACTGATCGATCGACGCCTGGTGTTGTTAATTGGCATCACAGCTTGTGCCATTTGCCAATTAATCCCGGCAATCGCATGGAGCGCAAGCCCGGGAACCGAGTCCACGGGAAAAGTGGTTGTTGCCTTTATCTCCCTCTTCACGTTCTTCTATGTTGCCTACGGTTTGTCTCTCGCCAACGAAGATGGATTAGAGCAAAACTGACAGCAATATAGCTCCCTACGCCTGGCTCCTCGGTGGCGAATACGTCAACAATCAGCTCCGCGCATTCACGTTCGGCCTGGCCACGGCAATGAACTTTCTGGGAAACTGGGCAGGGACTTTCTCTGCTCCCTACTTCATAAACCCGGCCAAATTCGGCTGGAGCGCCAAGTACGGCTACATCTGGTTCGGAAGCAACATGGTCTGTGTCATCTTCACCTATTTCTTCTTACCCGAGACACGAGATCGTACCCTGGAGGAGATCCACGAGATGTTCGAGGCGAGGCTGCCGGCACGGAAATTCAAGGGCTATGTCTGCACCGGTGTGGAAAGCTATGCTGCAGAGGCAATGGGCAAGGACTTGGCCGAGACCAAGCATATTGGGCAGATAACACATGTAGAGGAGTTGCGAGAGAATCGGCCGTGATCAGCATGCGCAAGATTCCTGATGTGAGTCCTCCATCAGGCCGAGGTGGCCGCCACACCAAAGACAGCTTATACTATTCATAAGGATGGGGCTCCCGCTATACCGAAGAGCAGATTCAATACTGCTATCCCAGAGGAAGACCTCATAGCTACTGGTGAACCAGGTCTGTTTGCTGCTATAGTACCCCTTTCTCAAAAGCCTGACGTCGGCTCGGTGCGTTGAAGTCGCCGACCCCCCGCACGGTAACCCGCTGCGGGGAAACTTAAGCTTCCGCCAATCATTTCTTGTGCCCTTCAAATTTGACCGCAATTCTTGCACTGTGCTGCGCCGCTACTGAATTCGCCGAGCTATGTAACCAAATATTTCATCAGATACAGTGCTATTGACCCCAGGCAATACGGCTGTCCTGTCTCTCTTCTGCACCTTGGCTTTATCATCTATGCCTCTCGAGCAAAATGCCTCTCGACACAATCTCCACTTACTCGCAAACCCTGCTCAGACAGGACGGCCGACGGTGGAATGAGCTGCGGCGCATCTTTGCCTCAATTTCAACTCAGCCTTCCAGTGATGGGTCTAGTATGCTTACTATGGGTAACACGGTAGTTCTCTGCACCGTGACTGGACCAAGAGAAGGGTGCGATTGAACCTTCCCCTGCAGAGAACATTCCTCACCGAAGAGTGTGGAAGGGCTAACATCTACGTGCTCACAGACGAGGCCAACGCGACAATAACAACGCGCTCGTCGAAACCGACTTGAACGTCGCGCCGTTTGCATCAATGGACCGACGCCGGCGAACCCGCACCGACAAGCAAATCCAAGAACTCCAGTCCACAATCTCCTCGTCATTTCAATCCCACCTGTTCACGCACTTGTATCCGCGCTCTCTGATCACCATCTCCTTGCACGTCTTGAGCCTTGATGGAGGGCTGCTCGTCGCGTGCTTGAATGCCGCAAGCCTAGCATTGGTCGATGCCGGGGTGCCCATGCCGAGCATCCTCGCCGCCGTGAGCTGCGGGGTTATTATTCCTACGGACGATTCCAAGGCAAAGGCAGAGCCAATGCTCGATTTGAACAACACAGAAGAGCAAGAGTTGGCATTTCTCACAATAGCTACGGTCTCCGGGGGCGAGAAGCAGGAGGATAAAGTGTCGGTGCTGATGATGGAGTCACGAGTCGAGATCGCAGCTGGTAGCGAGAAGGTGGAAGCCATGCTGGCCACCGGCGTGGATGGCTGTAAAGAGGTGAGGAGGAAGATGGAGGATGTGGTCCGGAAGCATGGCGCCAAAGTCATGATGAGTCGGAGGTGATTTTGGGATGATAAGATGATGCACGCCACGATTGATGACATGGACCTTGGGCCCTCGTCTGTCGATACAGGGAACATCAACTCGCCGTACTCGATTCGGTATCAGGAACTGAATCATTCTACACACTGACCGGAGGCCTACGATTTATGAGGATTCAAGATTCGACCATCTGCACGCTGAGCACGAGATGATTGGCCCTAGAGAATTCGCTGTTGAAGATTGCGGTCGCATGAGTACGATGGACACGAAAGGGCGTATGGATAGTGTCTGCAGAGACACTTTGGGCTGAGTGTTGGATCGCTGAGGGCCAGCGACTGGAGGACCAGACGGAAGGCAAACGCGAAAACGCTTTTCAAATTATCGATTCAAACCACTGCCTTGGACACTTGGAACAAAATGAGCCGATTATCTCCTCTGGCCTTCCCTCAACCTTCTACATGATGTCTATCAAAGCATCATTCTCCTCACCAATCGACTTCTTCAGTTCTTCCGACAGCGCTCCCTGCTCGATCGCACGACTCTGTATGACTTGTGTCAGCATGGTCATTGTCTGTTGCAAGGCACGCAGTTCCGTGCGGTTGCGAAGCCATGGGGGCGTCCGTGATCGAAGGGGCCTAAAATCCTGGCTGGTTTATGAGGATGTCAGTCATCATGGAGGCAATAAAACTCAGGCAACGCAGATACTGGCTGTGGTATCTTCCTGGTGGCAGTACTTACTTTTGAAGCATTAGCCTGGCTCTTTCCATTCGCACTGCTGTGGCCGGTGTCCTTGAGGTAGGCGATGGCACCCTTGAGCGTCTTTGCTAAAGGGCTGTCTTTGGTCTGGCCCTCTGGCAAACTATCGAAATAACGTCCTGGGATAAGCTTACACATTTCATCCCTCGCATTATTCTCTTCGTCGCGGCGGATTTGCGCATACTGCGCCGCTTGCGTCTAAAGAGCCATGCTGGGGATTATCTTGAGTGCTGGCTGCCGCTGGAGCTCGTGTCTTGCGATTATGGAACCGGAACTACCACCAATACGAAGTGCTCGGATTTATATATATCTGGAAAGGACAGCAGTTGAGAAGAATAGCTAACCACGCCACTACTGGACAGAACTTCGCATGCCTCAACGCAGGTCAGGCGATGACAATACTGCAATCGTCTGTTCACTCTGCTCAGCGCTAGGATCATATCACTACTGGCATGCCCTGTTCATGAGTACATTGGGCGTCCCTGAACAATACGAATCGATATTGCCCCATGGGATGAATTCAGCACGCTGAGGTGGCGCTTTCAGAATAGCGGAATGTGGCAGGTCGACTCGACTCCGCCGGCGTATGACAAGAAGAGCGAGGACAAGTGAAGCCGATTGATGGGAGAAAGAAGTGTTATTTATACACATCTTATTGCCCACAAAAGAAGAGGACTTTGGCTCGTGCCACGTACTTTCCACCAACTCTTCTTCGCGGCTTTGCATTGAAGAAAGGAAAGAGAAATCGCACCGCGAGCAACAAGAAGGTCATTTTGAGTCTTGATGCGACCTCCATCCATCCTGAACATTCGAAGAAATTGTTATCTGTCAAGGATAAAGAGACAATCAACTTCCATCAACCACCAATAGCATAGCAGGTGGACATGAGCAACGAATCCCCCCAAGCCTTTGTTTATTTGCTGTGTCAGTCGGAGTTACATCTGATTTAGAAGGATAGGGGCTATGAACACTTCTTCTATTGGTCACATACTCCGTAGTTGTTCTTCTATCAAGGTGAAATTGATCGAGGAGCTCCAGCCATGAGCAGCTGGACAGCATAATGGTGCGGTTTGGAAGAAGGGGTGAAATTCTGCAGGCAATTTGCGAACAAGGGTCACGAGGAGGAGTCAACATCCCGCGGATCCAGAGTCCGGTGCAGGTCGATAGATGAGCGACGCAACCAAACGCGTGGCAGTGGGCAGTGATTGCCAGTCACATATGCGTGACGACAGATCAGTGGCACAGAAGTGAGCATCTCATGCAGGTACGGATTTCGTTCAGAACCACCAGCCTTCTCTGCCACACGTCATGGCGACTTGGTCTTTGGGGGACGACCAGGAGAAATCTGAGATGCCGAATCGGCCCACAAGTGCAAGCTTGCGTTTGATTGATCTTCAGCGTCGTCTCGCCCCCTAATCAGAGCCACCGGCCTGGTAGCTGTGGCAGTGAAAACTGATGAAGCGGCCCAATCAGGCGAGTTGACGTCCTTCAGGGTGTGGGCCCCAACAGCCCCCCAAAGATACCAAAGAAGCCCCCAGCCCAGACTGGCAGGCGGGAAGTAGTCGCCAGTGGGCCGTGGACACCCCCCCGAACAAACCTGCTGGAAATTTTATGAGCAAGGCACCAGAGGATCCATGGTCTGGCAGACTTCACGGCTTCAATCCCCATGACCGCCTCGTATCTACCTATACTTCTCTCCTGCTACTACTTCCCTCTTCCTCCCTCCTCATCCCGCATGATATCTTTCTGTTGAGCCTTCATTCGTTGCCGAGTGACCTGTTGTTACCCTCGCTTGCACACTTGAAAACACACAAAACCGCAGTCTCTACTTCTCCAACTACATTGGTATGTGGCCGCCTCCTTGATATTGCCCTCCTTGACCGCCACTTGAGGTTCGACCTTTCTTTGGCCTTTGTCTTTGTTTCGTGCAACTCACAAAGTGACAT
This sequence comes from Cladophialophora immunda, assembly GCF_000835495.1. Lineage (NCBI taxonomy): Eukaryota > Fungi > Ascomycota > Eurotiomycetes > Chaetothyriales > Herpotrichiellaceae > Cladophialophora > Cladophialophora immunda. The sequence continues at coordinate 96,239 of NW_015622542.1, forward strand.
CCAGGATTTGTGCGGCCCTTCCGAGCATGGAAAGATAGACGTCAACATTTCTCCCTCGTCCCACCTCCCACCGTCCTTGTTGCCGTCCCCGACCACCACTGCGCACTTCCTCAAAATGCGAGGCTCCCATCTCCTCCCTAAACAACTTCGCTCCCTGGGCAAGACCGATAGCTGGCTTAATCGCACTGTCACTTCCAACCTCCTTGCTATCTCCAACCTTGCCTGTCAACACCCAATCCACACCGTTGTCGCAATCGCGTTGTTCGCCAGTACCTCTTATGTCGGTCTGCTGCAAGAGAGCTTGTTTGACAGTGGCATCAAATCTTTGCAGCACAATGGAAGAGTAGACGTGGAAGCATTGTTACAAGGAAGCAGAACATTGGAATTATCTGAGAGAACGGCTTGGAAATGGCAATTCCCCGACGATTCCAGCATCCCCCTTGCGCCTTTGGTATGCCAACTCGGATCATACATGACATGAAGATGCTGGTAATGCTGACATTTTGCGCGACAGGGCTCAAACCATTACGCTTTGACAACCTTCGTGTTCCCGGATTCTTCGTCGTCTCAGCTGGCTCCCGAAGCCAATGCTGTTCCGGTACCGGCGAATGTCACGGCTAACAGCATCCCGACCACTTCAAACTTGCTCTCACCTATATCGCACGACACTTCCTTGGCCTTTTACACCTCCTTCTTAGAGCTTCCTGATTTCCTGCGGGCTGTCCAGGAGCTTCCTGCCCAACATGAATCAGACGACCAAAGGCGCCCATCTTGGACCATGAAAGCTGTCCGCCTGAATGGAAATGGTCCTCGTGGTGCCTATCGAACTTGGCTGAGTGAAGGATGGTCCTCATTTGTCGATCTGCTCAAACATGCCGAAACATTGGATATCATCATCATGTCGCTTGGTTATCTGTCCATGCACCTCACCTTTATTTCGCTTTTCCTCTCCATGAAACGTTTGGGCTCGAATGCGTGGTTAGCAGTATCGGTCCTGTTTTCCAGCCTTTTCGCGTTCCTATTCGGATTGGTGACGACAACCAAGCTTGGAGTGCCAATCAACATGGTCCTATTGTCGGAAGGTCTGCCTTTTCTGGTGGTCACGATCGGGTTTGAAAAGTCTATCATCCTCACAAAGGCTGTCTTGTCTGCGTCTTATGACAAGAACCGGCGAGGCCTGGAAAATGGGTCGGCGAATGGCAGTGCCAGCGGCCCAGCGGCCGCCCCTGCCGCCCCGAACTCCATTCAAGATGCCATTCAGATCGCTGTTAAGGAAACAGGTTTCGAGATCGTCCGGGACTATGCCATCGAAATTGCAATCCTCATTTTGGGTGCGGCTTCGGGCATTCAGGGCGGGCTCAGACAGTTCTGCTTCTTGGCTGCCTGGATCCTGGTTTTTGACTGCCTTCTGCTTTTTACTTTCTATACGACAATCCTCTGCATCAAACTGGAGATCAATCGTATCAAACGACACGTTGCCCTTCGCAAAGCGCTTGAGGAAGACGGAATAAACCAACGTGTTGCTGAAGACGTTGCGACGAACAATGACTGGCCCAGTGGGCAGCCAAATCAAGCTGGTGCCTTCAACATTTTCGGGCAGAAGATCAAGGCCAGCAGTGTGCCCAAGTTTAAGATCTGGATGGTTACGGGCTTCGTCATCATCAACGTGATCAACCTGTGCACAATACCTTTCCGGACCGCCCGAAGCATTAAAGCGCCTGGGGCTGCTATTCCAAGTGTTCTGACACCAGCCCCTATCGACCCTTTCAAAGTGGCGGAAAACGGCTTGGACGCCATATACGTGGCTGCGAAGAGTCAGAAGCTCGATACCTATGTCACCGTTCTCCCACCCATCAAATATGAGCTAGACTACCCTTCTATGGACCACTCCGAATCGCCAGATGATCTTGGTTTCTTTGATTCTGAGTACACGGATCAGTTCCTCAACGTGGTCGGCGGAAGGGTGATTGAGGGCCTCCTGAGCAGTCTCGAAGATCCCGTACTAAGCAAATGGGTCTTGATCGCGCTCACTCTGAGTTTGATTCTGAATGGCTATCTGTTCAATGCTGCCCGTTGGAGTCTCAAAGAACCGCAATCTGCGACAAGTTCACCTGCTGCGTCCAAACCGCCGCAATTGGAGCTGCCCACGACGCCCAGGCCTCGAAAAGTCAGCCTGGATATCTCCCGGAACTCGGGAAGGTCGCGAGTGGAGTGTGAGCAGATGCTTAAGGACAAAAAAGCCGCCTTCCTCACGGATGAGGAGTTGATTGACTTGTCTCTGAGAGGCAAGATTCCAGGCTATGCCATCGAGAAGACGCTGGAAAACCCCGAGGTTATGACCAGAGGGGAAGCATTCGTTCGGGCAGTTAAGGTCCGCAGAGCAGTTGTGTCAAGGACACCGGCGACAAAGAATTTTGCGTCTGCGCTGGAGGCCTCCAAGACTCCGTACCGGGACTACAACTACGAGCTCGTCCATGGGGCATGCTGTGAAAATGTCATCGGATACTTGCCTCTCCCTCTGGGAGTTGCCGGTCCATTGGTCATTGATGGAGAGAGCTACTTTTTGCCAATGGCCACTACCGAAGGTGTGCTCGTGGCAAGCACCAGTCGCGGGTGTAAAGCCATCAATGCTGGTGGCGGCGCCGTCACCGTCGTCACTGGCGATGGCATGACTCGAGGTCCGTGTGTTGGCTTCCCAACCCTGACTAGAGCTGGTGAAGCCAAAGTGTGGCTTGACTCAGACGAAGGCCAGCGAAGAATGCGCGAGGCATTTAATTCTACTAGCCGATTTGCTCGGTTACAGTCGATGAAGACGGCTTTGGCGGGAACGTATCTCTACATCAGATTTAAGACGACCACTGGTGACGCAATGGGCATGAACATGATATCAAAGGGGGTTGAAAAGGCCCTTTCAGTCATGGCCACGGAGTGCGGGTTTGACGACATGGCGACGATATCCGTGTCTGGGAATTTCTGCACCGACAAGAAACCCGCAGCGGTGAACTGGATTGACGGAAGAGGTAAAGCTGTGGTTGCAGAGGCCATCATCCCAGGAGATGTGGTCCGCAGTGTTCTTAAGAGCGATGTGGATGCGCTTGTGGAGCTCAACGTGTCCAAAAATCTCATCGGCAGTGCAATGGCGGGCAGTATCGGCGGCTTCAATGCCCATGCTTCGAACATTGTGACTGCCATGTTCCTGGCCACTGGTCAAGACCCAGCTCAAAATGTGGAGAGTTCCAACTGCATCACCATTATGAAGAAGTAAGTTGACAGTCCTGAGAACCAAAGGACTATTACTGACATCGAGCAGCAACAACGGAAATCTCCAAATCAGCGTGTCGATGCCTTCGATTGAGGTGGGCACCATTGGTGGAGGAACCATTCTCGAAGCACAGTCTTCGATGCTTGAAATGCTTGGAGTACGAGGAGCTCATCCGACCAACCCAGGCGACAATGCCCGAAAACTAGCCAGAATCATTGCTGCTGGGGTTCTCGCTGGAGAGCTCAGTCTCTGCAGCGCCCTCGCGGCAGGCCACTTGGTCAGGGCACACATGGCACATAATCGCAGCACGGCACCCACACGGGCAACGACGCCAGTGTCGGCTGCAGTTGAGCCTTTTCTCCGAGCTCAAAACGGACCGAGCATACCTTCTTCGCTCAAAATGACGAATGGAAGATGAGCCTCGTTGGGTTGAGACGGTGTACAAATGAACCATACTGTATATATTGGTGATTCTACCTATGGGAGTTGTGAGGTGATGGTTCTGGCCTGCCGTTGACGGGAGACCAGATGTTCATAATGATCAACGACAACGGGAGAGGCATAATGGCCGCATACCGGGACTACGGGGACCAGAGAGAAGAACCGGGTTGCAGTGAGAGCCTTGTACAACATATGGAGTACACAAAATAGAGCAGGCAAGAGCAATCGTCATTGTTAATTCCGTGGTAATCGAACTCAAAGAACTTTGAAAAGTGCGGCCCCCATCCATCAACGACGATCAAAGAGTCTAGGTCTGCGAGTGCAGCACCTTTTAAGCTTTTCGATCAGGCCCTGGTGGCGCCCTTGACAGCGTGCAGCGGCAAGACGGCGCTCCTAGGCGGGTTGTTTGTGGTCGAAATGGCGTCTGTGGTTCCTGAAGAAAATCCAGAAGGTGGAGGGTGGAAACGGCGACCGGCCACTGAGAAGACACCAGGCCTTTGAGTTTCTAGATGGTGGAGATTCTTCTAGTGCACCAGGTCGGTGGATATGTGCGGCATTGGGATCCATACGGAGTAAGGGGGTTGGGAAAATAGGCAAGGGAACGATGACCCTGGCGCAGATATGTTCTGCATGAGGAGGAGCAGAAGAGACAGACAATGAAATGTGATACGATGCTTGTAGTGATGGCATAGGCGGCTGAGTCAAGGCACGCAGTACAATGAACGGTGCAGCAGCCATGTCACATGGATTCTCAGACAGTAGATCAGAGACGCAGGATGGGATTTGGGAAAAATGCCAGGGCCATGACTGGCGGCGCATCAATAATTATACGGAGTAATGCCAGTGGCAGCAATAATTGCGGTCAAAGCAGGCGTTGTTCCAGTCAGAGCCTCTCATTATTCCCTGCCCCCCCCTGGTCGGGACTGCGTTTTCCAACCCGGCGATACACTATTTCACCACCAACTCAACGCCTGCGCACAACTCTCTCCCTCTTCTTGTCATTCGGTCTTGCCTACTCTCCCGCCCTCTCGCTCGTTAATTCCACCACACTCGTTTACTTATTCGCATGGCCGTCTGCTGGACAGTCCGGATCATCTTTTGGAAGCCACAGAACCCCCGAAGAGTGCATCGATTCCAGTCGCGCCTGCGCATTGGCCATTTGCCCTCGTCCGCTCCTTGACCCGCTGCAAGCACTGCTGCACCCGCCGCCTATCCTCCGACGTTTCCTGCCTCACATACCTTGTCCCGTCCAACTGGCGCGGATTGGCCAAAAAGAAACAAAGAGGCATATCCTCCCTCCGAGCGTCCCTTGACATTCCGACAGTCTGAAGTGCATGAACTCGCAATATGCAAGCCACGATGCCGCCCCTCTCTCGAGGCCCTGAACTGTCACCTGTCTCCACGACGAGCGACTGGTCTGGTGTCAACGCTTACAATCAACTCCCCCGGAATGACGGGCCCTTTGCGAGTCTACCTATGAGGCCTCCGGGAGACGAGTTCGGGCCCTCCAAACCTCAGCCGTCCATGCGCCCTCCTCCCAACGCAGGCATGAACTTCGCTCCTCCATCATTGGATGCCATGGGACAACGTCGTCCGTCCGAATCCGGCTCACGAGGGTCCTCACGCGCTGGATCAATCGCCAATTCCCGCTCCAGCGATGGCACCATCTCAGACGAACAAAGCAGAAAATACCGGAGGATGGAGGCAGAGTTGTTTCAACACTATACAGTTTTGAAGAATTTCCTCAAGGGTGGTGCTCAGGCTCCCCCACGCCCTAATAAGGCTCGGGATAAGCTCCTACGACTGTCACCCGTCCAATTCCACGAATTGAGCACCGATGTCTTTGACGAGTTGCAAAGGAGACAAGCTTCAGCCCCCCTTCCTGGTCGCCCACCGCGACAGCAAAACATTCCCCCTTTTCTCCAACCACGACCCGATTTCCACGAGAAGAGAAACCAGGCCAGGCAAAAACTCTCGTCACTGCAGACGCCCCGGTTTCGCGACCTGTCAACTGACGTCTTTTGCGAGTTGGAACGCCGATTCCCGCAATTTGCGAGACCGGATGGGGGAAGAAGAGACAGCGCTCGTTCACAATCCAGAGGTCCAGCGGCCTCGTCCAGAGATGGCCCTCCAGTTCCCAATGGCTTCGGCGCACCGCCCAGAACCCAGTCCTTTGGTTCCTCTGGCGCACCAAACTATTCTCAAAGGCAGGAATCGGTGTCCAGTCTCCCCCAATTCGACAACCCTCCCCCACCGAGTGACTATGGCCGGCCAATGGCGAAGCAATTTCAGAGCAACACCATTACGCCCAATAAGAGTATGATGGTCGAGGACGAAGACGATTCCCAGACTGCAGATTCGAAATACGATCGATCCAGCGACGCTTTTGGGCTCGAAAGCTCTTTGACAAGCCCAAGGAGCGATAGGGATACATCGGCAACGTCGCAGAGTGTCGCCAGCATGAACTATCCCAAGCCGAACTTACCCAGTTTAACCGAGCTACAAGAAAGGGTCTCTGATCTGGAATCAAACCTGGACTCAAAGGATGAGGAACTTCGCCAGATAAAGACACAGAACGAAGAATGGGCTGTTACAAAGCAAGATCTGGAGAGGAAACTCAAGGAAGCAGAAAACCTGAACAAGTCATTGAAGGAGGAGATTGAAAAGCTCAGAGCCGAAACACCACACTACAGTGGGGAAAATGTTCTTTGGAAGACCAAGTTCCTAAAATTGGATCAGGACCATGGGCTCCTGCGAGAGCAGCTGGCGCAGCAACAGCAGCTGACAGAGGAAGTTAGCAGACAGGGCCAGGTATACCTTGAAGAGATGAGAGCGATGGCGGAATCTGGCGGAGGCAACCTTGAACGAGAAGAGAAGCTGCAAGCTGATGTCCACAAGCTCGAGGAGGAAGTTAAGGGCTGGAAAGCCCGTTATGTGAAGGCCAAAGCACAACTTCGCAATGTCCGCGCTAGCTCACTTGGGCTCAGCATTGCCCGACCCGATGCTACTCAACACGCATTGGCTCTTCAGGACCGGGAAGGCCTGGTCAAGGACGTTCACGTCACCAAGTTCCAGATCGCAATTGATGAGCTCCTCCAAATTGCGAGATCTGACAATCCCGCAGCTGTGCTGGACCATATGAAAACGGTGGTATTGGCGGTGCGCGGAATCACGTCAGACATCGACGCCGGGTCATCAACAGAAAAGGACGATGAAATGGGCAAACGACGGGCCAAGCTCAAGACCAAGGTCTCGGCTACAGCGAACAACTTGATCACAGCTTCGAAGAATTTCGCTTCGGCCAGCGGACTCTCGCCGCTGAGTCTCTTAGATGCAGCAGCTTCACATTTAACGGCAGCCGTTGTAGATCTCCTTCACACCGTCAAGATTCGTCCCACACCTGCCGGAGAATTGGAAGATGACGATGAACCAACGTTAGAACCACTGCAGAGCAACGGATATTTCAATATCGCCGAGACCTTGAGAAGACGGAGCGAAGTCGAAAGCATCTACAGCGCTCTCAGCACGCCGTCCGCGACTAGGAATGCGCACACTCGAGCTGGATCAGGTCTTGTCCAACGCAACGGATCGACTTACGTGAATGGCACCGGACTAGGAATTAAATCGGATTATGGGACCACTCAGGAGGAGGCTGATCTCGAGGATCTCAAGGTAAGTCCGAATGCAAAAGGGGGTGAGTTCCAATGCTGACGTGGAGCGCACAGATGTACCTCGAAGATCAGACTGATGGATTGGTTCAATCCATCACCTCTCTAGTCGATACCATCCGCAAGGACGATGCCATGGCCACGATCCGAAATCATATGACCACGATTTCTGCCACGATTGAAAACATTGTCAACTCGGTGGACAGGACCGGGAACGAGCCATCCTCATACCAGGCCACATTAAGAGAGAAATCCGGTCCGATTGTTGCCAATCTGCGAGACTGCCGAGAGCAAATGTTGCAGGCTAGCAACGAAGCTCCGGAAGACAAGGAATTCCTCCAGCAACTTCCGCCTCTTTCGTTCAAGATCGCACGCGAGACCAAGGAACTGGTATCCAGAGTTATGGCGATTGAAGCTGGGCCGGCGAAAAGCGGCGAGGATGACTTTAGCTAAGCGCTCATGCTTGTAATGCGGCGAGGGGAACGCAGGCTGCAGATGTTGACCTGCAGGTGACATATAGTGATGCATCATCAGACACTGAGCCAGTGTAGTAATGCAATGCATTGTCTGGACCAAGATGTCCGAGGACAATAATCTCTTGAAGGATCCGTGATGCCCCTTTTCCTCATTTCAAGGTAGCAGCGTTGATTGGTCGGAGCGAGGATAAATTTTCCTGCCAGTGGGTATCTAGCGAGGCCGGCTAAGCACCCAGTAGGGAGTAGTAAAGGGGTATTTTAGCTGTTGTCTTCCCATCAGCAAGCTCTCAGCTCGATCTCCAACTGGACGTGCAAGCTCGTCTTTTCGGGATCTTATTGTACAATACTTTGTGTATCAATATTTCGGCATTCCCGGCAGGATAGCATTTCGAGCTGACAGATAGCCGTTTCCTTCTCTCAGTCGTGCGGAGTGAAAATAGGGCAGGTCAACACTCAAGCTCTTTGTGTGGAAGCTGGTGACTCGTACTCGGTACCTAGCAAACATCTCCATCTCTTGTTTGAGCGTTGAATCTGTCGCTGTCGTTGCACGAGCACCTGTTGTTGGGAAGACAAGGACGTCGGTGACAAGCTGGTGAGTGCCTGGTTTGCGTCACCGTCCTGCACCGCAGATACTGGGTTGGGAGATGATGGCATTCGCTTGGACATGTGAAGTGGGCGTGGGTGGGCTGACTGAATCTCTTCTGCGCAGCTTTTTTTTTGCCTTCGCCCCGATCACAATCACGTGCAGCTTCCACCACCACCCGCCCACACCCGTCACCACCGCGGTTGCGTTGACACGGCCGCCACTGCCACTGCCACTTACTGCCACTGCACTACCGAGAAGCAGCCCCCCGTTTCAACCTTGGACACCCTCCCACCTTCCGGGTACCATCTAACGCTGCACCACTGGCAGTGACTGAAACCAAGCAGCACCACGCAGGCGCAGATCACCCCTCATTGAAAAAACAGCCATGTCGCTCCCCCGCCATGCTGTCAGTTCCTTCAAATTTCACCACACTTTATTAACCCCGCCATCCTCGTCTTCCTTTTGTCTTCAAAAGCATCTCTCTCATCGTCTTTCATCTTCACCTACTTCTTTCGCCAGACTCTTCTCCTCATCCCCAACAACCATGGTTCAGACCGCTTGGTTTGATGTCGAGTGGACCGACGCGGTGCTCGACAAAGCCAGAGCTGATGCCAAACGCGCTGGAACCTCTCCTCCTCCTCGTAAGTGACCCCTTTTCTTTGATGCCTTCTCTCTTGCTGTGCTCTCCACTACTCATCACCGCCGTGGACGTTTGCTATCTCAACTGCCTACTTACTCGTCTGGACTTTTGGCTAATCACTTTCCTTTCACCTACAGCTCACCGAGGCAGGATCAACTTCAACCTCTACGACGATGTTGTCCCCAAGACCGCCGAGAACTTCCGTGCCCTCTGTACCGGTGAGAAGGGCTTTGGCTACAAGGGCAGCTCTTTCCACCGAATCATCCCTCAATTCATGTTGCAGGGTGGTGATTTCACCCGAGGCAATGTCAGTAGCTCCCAATCGAAAGATGGTGGAATGGCAGACATTTTACTGATGCACATTGCTAGGGCACTGGCGGCAAGTCCATCTACGGCGAGAAGTTCGCGGATGAGAACTTTAAGAGGGCTCATACCAAACCGGGAATCTTGAGCATGGCCAACGCTGGTCCCAACACGTAAGGAACCCCGTTGTCCTTTCGTCTTTCCTTTCCCTTTGCCAGTGAAATAGGGTACTGACGTGACCGGCTTCACACAGCAACGGTTCTCAATTTTTCATCACGACTGTGGTCACCTCGTGGCTGGATGGCAAGCACGTCGTCTTCGGTGAGGTTGCCGACGAGAACAGCATGGACATCGTCAGGAAACTCGAGGGGACTGGCTCTGGGTCTGGCCAAGTGAAGCACGAGGTGAAGCCAACCATTGTCGACTGCGGCGCCCCCTAGAATACTACGTCGGTGGTCTTGGAAGGGCAAACTCTAAGTCAAGAGTACAGTTTGCAGGAGGCCAAAAGTATCCAGAATCCAATTCAACAAGCATAAGCAGAACATGTCCGCAAGAACGTGCTTTGCCACAGGCAGCTACAGCGCCAGCATACTTAAGTAGTAGGCAAATGAAAAGTTGATCCTCTCTATCTCCATTCTGGACATGTGTACTTTTCTCCGAGTCATCTCCATCGGTTGCCTGATGGAGCTCCTGCGGGCTGATCAGAGGCTTCTGCCCGTTACATCGCGCTTCGTTATTGTTCTAGCAACAGTCAGGCCTGTCGGTGGTTTGCCCATCTTGAGAAGACAGCTTCTTCGACCCCGAATGCCAGCTCTTTCTCGATTCTGGAGGTTTTAAGCGTCTGTGCCCTCCAGTCAACAAGATGCCTCAACGCGGTCGAAAACCGGCCATGTGGAGTCAAACCGAGCCTATTGACCAAGCCGGTTCGGACGAAGATTGATTCGTTCCCCCCCCCTCTCTCTCTCTCTCTTCCTCTCCCAACAAATCCCAGTTCCTTGTTCCTTGTACCTTCAGTCCCTTGCCGCCGGAACTGCTTGTAGATATCTATCTAGTCTAGCTCCTCTGACATCATCAACGCGCGACCATATCAGATCTGAGTTCTTCAGCACGTGTGGGGGGCATTTCTCGAGTGGTTTTACCGTTGTGGTTGAGTGCGAGGGACGCGGTAAGGGAGAAGGTCTGGAGAAATTACTTTTTTTTGAGGCTGCTGCCGAGGAAGAGAACCTGGGGACCCCGGCGGCCTTTTCGCAGAAGGTGACATTTTGAATCGTGCCTACTGGCTACATAGTCTCATTATTCGACTTGAAGGGGGATGGTAGAGGAAAAGGTATTATTTTAAGTTTCTAGCTCCCTCGAGACTGGTCTTGCTAGGTGTCGTTGCAACATGGAAAAAGATACCAGCATTTCATAACATAAGTATATCATTGACGACTTTTCAGCAGATTAGATTACATATTGGCTATGAACCATTGAAAGACGTGCCCGAGCCGAGCCGATTTTGAAAAGAGGTTACATGGTCCCTGCGGGCCAGCCCAGCTCCTCCTTCAGCGACGATGCCGTAGCGCACGCGCAACCTCGACAAGGCGTCTCTGGTGGTGGCGGACTTCCTCGCGTCGTTGACGACGGACTTGATGTCCTCGGTCTGGCTGTTGAGGACGATCTCGCTGGTGGTGCCGAGGCGGACGTGGGCCAGGTTCGCGTCGGCGTGCATGACGCCGCTCAGCGCGGCGACCAGCAGGACGCTGACCAGGACCAGGGCCGGGGGCAGAAACAGGAGCCAGCTGCGGCGCGCCTGCAGGCGCAGCATGGGCAGCTGGGACTCAAGAATGCCACTCTCGTTGGGGAAGTGGCGCATGATGGTCATGGCTATGGCGCCGGAGCCGACCTCGACAAAGTTGCGCAGCACCTTCTGCGGCCACGCGTACGAGGTGGGACTCGTCGACACGCTGGTCCACGCCACGGGCAAGGTCGCCGTCAGGTTGCCGAGCTGCGCGGGCGCCAGCACCCCCGGGTCCGTGAAGGTCGGGTAGAACATGGGCTGCGTCCCGTAGATGCTCACGCCGTAAACTTCCACCGCGGCGGCCAGCCAGACCGAGATGCAGCCGCTGCACGGCTGGCCGAGCGTTTCCAGCTTCGAGAGCGTCATGCTCGGCGGCGGGCACTTGGACTGGTCCTTCCAGGTGCAGACGACGCTGTCCTTGAGCTCCACGTCGATGTCGCATGCCAGGGACGAGACACCCTCGATGTAGCCCAGTTCCAGCATGACCTCGGTGGGTCCGTTCTTGTGACCGCCCTCGATGGTGCCGTTGATGGCGGCAAACATCATCGTCGTGACCGCCCTCGTGTCGCTGAGATTCCTCCACCGGTCCACCCACAGTGACAGCTGCGGCTGTTGGCGGATCCAAAGATCGGTGGCAGACATGTTCGCCTTGACCGTGAATATGTCCGAGTACTCCGAGGTGATGTTGATGGGCACGGCAGAGCACGAGATAGTAGTGTGTGATTCGATCGCGTACGCAGAGAACGCTCCCACAGCGGACAGATTGGCGCGGTCGATGATGAAGTTGCGTTGGTCGGGCATGGGCTCGCTGCTGAGGCCGTTGGCCCAGGAGGTATAAATCGAAACTGCGTCCCCCACTGCGCCGGGAAGCATGCCAGGTGGGTTCATCTGGAACCCGTCAAAGGGAAGGCCCATGCCCCCGCCATCCGAATGATTGCTGTAGTAAGTCGTGGTAACGTTCGTCGTCGAGTAAGCATGCCCGACAAAGATGGAGCTGGCCAGCTGGAGCAGGGCAATGACCGTAACGGTGAGCAGAACTGCCGCAGGACCGAGCGCTCCGCGAGCATGCCACAAGGCCCGCGGCGACGCCGCCAGTGATCCCCGGGTCAAGGCCAGATACTGATCCATGTCGCACAACGAGAAGGTCCTTTTCGTCAGAGCGGGCCACAGCGTCGTCTCGGCAACTTGGAAGGTCGCGTACGCCATCATGGCTACCGACGCGGTGTAGACGGCGGTGATGATACCCTGCACCTGGCCTAGATGTGCCACAACTTTGGCAAGGAACTCAGACACTGAACAATCGAGCGCCCAGTCTGGGCAGACGAATTTCTGCGTGCCCAACCAGTGTGTAAACGCAAAGCAACCAACGGCAAAAGCGGTGCCGATGGCGAAAACAATGGGGATCAAGGGGTTGTGCCATATGAAGCTTCGAATGCTTCGGTTAGGCTCCTTGGCCGGTGGTTCCTGATGGAAAGACTGCTTAGAAAGTGTGCCGACATCATCAGAGGGGATTGGGGCAGGGATTTCTCACCCTGGACGTCTCTCCAGTCCCCAGGAGCTCATAGGTGACTTCCTCGGGTGTTTTTGAGGCCATTGTCCTCAGCTTCAGGGGGGACGCTGCGACGACAGCTTATCAAACCAACGAAAGGCGTAAGGCTCCGCGGCGGGCATCTTGCACGGTAGGTGGATTCATCGCCATGTATAAATATGTTCGTAGGTAGAGAGAGGACGAGGTCCACCTCGCACAAATCGGTCAAGTTCCAGAGTAGCTGAAGTAAGTAGTCGTCCAAACGGCCCGCTTAAGCGAGTGGCAAGCCCCAGGCCCACCCCCTGTGAGGCATGCCGAGCCAGTATCTTGTTCGCAATTTGCGGGATGCGCAGGTGATCATGGTGGTGTAGAGCCAAAAGCGGCTCGAAATGTCTCAAAGACACCCCTGTACTGGGGCGGGCTGTGGCCAGGGAGCACACGGCGTCGACGCTCTCCCTGCGAGCCTCACTTTCGTATGTTTTTGAGATTCGGTTCTGATTCGATCTGGCGCCGAGAGCCAGCGTCAAACAAGCATGGCATTGGACAAATCATGTTGCTGCGCGCGCTGGTGGCTCACTGGGGGCCAAAAATTGTTTTCGAAACATGGGTGCGCAGCCACATGGTCACCACGATAAACCAGGAGTCTGGGCGAGTGGGACAGCCGACCCTGTGATTCGCCTATCGATCGGAAGCAAGTTTCCTCTGCACCGGCCGCTGGACTTCGGTGCGTGCCCCTATCTTTCAAACCGGCTGCGAGACGGGAGAAGAAGGACAACGAGGTGCTGTTAGGAGGTAACGAGGGCGACGAGAGCGTTGCTGGCGTGCTTCCCGCAGGAGATGATATCGTCGGCAAGCCCTAGGCCTCCTGCAGCAGGTACCGGCTGTGTCTGCCATCTGTACGGGATACGCGCAGGGCCATGGTGTGATGCATGCTCTGTCGGACGGACAATGCAGCTGGGAGCTGGGAGAAAAGGACGGTGATAAGGCTGCTTGCGTCCGGCCCTCTTCGTCTGCGACCGGCTGGGAAGCTAGCGCTGCAACCTTCTCGCAGCTCTGGTGTCCGACCTCCAAGTCGTTGCTTCAGCTTGCCTGCCCTCAGATACTTGCCGAACACGAGGTTCCCCACACTACCTTCATGAGCGAGAGCTCTCCTTTGCGTCCACGGCGCCTCGACTGCTGCAGCTACGGCACGACCACGGTCCTTCGAGCGAGACAGACAGTACGAAGCTCGCTGCATGAATCGCCCCAGACTGCTGGAATTGAACCGTGGGCAACTGCAGCAGTCTCAGCCAGGGCCAGGAACGTGCTCGACACCTCCCTAGCCATTGGCATCTGTGTCGGCCGTCTGCGATGGGGCGTAATGGACGGGAAAGAAGTGGAAGCTTTGGTTGCCAGAGGATTGCTGTGTTGTCCCGCGATCATCAACCCGAACACGACACTCATATGCTTGGGGCAAGATTGACCTGCCACAAGCTGAGCCCAGGCCGGTTTCAGGCTGAGTTGAACATGCACGCAAGAAGTTTGAGGATTGCAAAACAGAGGCTCTGAAAGCTGTGTGACAGCTAAGTCCCACGCAGTTCAACCGTCTACCTTCCACTGTTGCCTAGTCCATCAAAGCTGCCTGTTTCTACACTTCTCGCCCCAATCTCCTTGTCGTCTGGAGATGAGGTATTCTTGCGGCAATGAAGATCGCTAGGGCGCATAGATGGATGTGTCGCCGTGCTTGAATGAGGAATAATGAGGCGGTCGAGCTGGTGGAATCTTCGCAAGAACAGTGATCTTGCGCTGCATTGGCAGGGAGGTTTCATCCCACTCGACAATGATGGCCTCACAAAAGAGTCTGCCAGACGGAGGATGTGGATTCTGTATCTGTTCGTTGTGGCAGCAGTCACAGCCCATTTGTCCGACCAAGTACTGAGCAGCCATGGTGTTCTCGCTACATTCCAAGCTGCTATCTCAGCCCCCAACAGAATATTCCAACGTGGTATTGATATTGCCGGTAGATAAATACAATCAATGTCATATTGGTATATGAATATACTGACAGCTGCAATCCTTCGTCGATGCCAACAGCCCCAAAGGCGGTCCTCGCCAACACGAGTCAAGCCCACCAGGATGAACGCACCGGCCAAAGGTTAGCATCCCTCTGTATAGAGATGGAGCATATCCGGTGGTTGTCGCTTCGGTCCATCATGTGGCCGTTTCACAGAGCTTTCTCCCGCCATTTGCTGTTCTCTTCCTTGCTCGCTGCGTCCTCATCTCTTCTTTTCATTCCCAAAAAAATTCCTTCCCACGGGCTTCTCTTTTCTCTACCGTTCTCCATCATTCTCCGTCTAAAAGATATCATCACAAATTGTCCAATCTCTCTCCGCTCTCTTCCTCCAGTACAGTCCGTTATGCTCCCAATAGGTTTCCCCAGTGATGTGGTCCACCTTTCTCTCAAACCATTTGGGTTTCCACTCTTCCCCCGCGGCCTCACGTTGACGACGTGCCGCACGCTGTTTCTCCTCGACACGATTCTTCTCCGTCGCCGCGAAATCATACTCCCCGTCTTCCATGGCACGTTGATCGGGCCGTAGGCGCGTGTCGGTAGGTGGGAGATGTGGACGCAGTGAGTCGCCCACGGCGTTCAAGGTTACGACAAATGGTGTGAGATTGAAAGGTATCCCCTGCGGACGTGTATGTGCTTCCCAGACGAGGAAGGCCTGCTGTCGATCGGACTGGGTCCCTCTTCCTACGCCGGGGTGTAAGCGGCTTTCTCCTACTGCTTCGTCCTCGAATCCTTCTGTAACTCGGGCATAGATTTTGTCGTTCCACCTCCCACCAATGCTCCATTTGGTGACACCATCGACGTCCATGACTTTGCCAAAGACTTGGTACGCTGAACTGGCCTTCCATCCGCGTTGTTTGAAGTCCAGGACGCAGACTTCGCTCGTGGTCCAATTCTTGATCTCCATCGTGCCATAATTGTCCACGGTGGGGTTTCCAGTAATAATGCCCACGACCGAACTTGTAACCTTCTTCCATGTGTACAGCTCCGGCGGACCCCCATTTGAAGGGCGGAGGCGCAAGAACCAGGTTCCCAATGGGTTGATGTCGAATGACTTGCCATAAAATTTGGATTTGACGGCCGACTCGCCCCAGTAGTCCCAACGAGCAGATTCCGCGTACGCAGCACCAATGGGAGGATGGTGACTTACTTGCTCAATGAAGAATCGATATCCTTTGTCGGGACGGACATACTCATACGTCTCGCCCAGAAGAGGGTTGAATGGCTTCGCAACGCGCCCGATTGTGCTGGCGTATTCCGAGGCCGCGAATGCCGCCACGTACACGAGACGCTCAGTAGCGTCCGGGCGATCGGCTGCGATGTCAAGGAGATCCGCATATTCCATATCTTCAGCAACACGCTGGAGAAGAGAAGTTGGCTCATTAAAAGACACCGGCAGAGTCATCTTGGTCATATCTTTGCCTATCATAGACTTCAGAATGCCCCAGAGTGAGATCTTGGGACGATTGTCAGCATCCAGTTTCAATCGCTCGCGAACTCCTCCTTCATATCCAGCATATGAGGGCTCGATTTCCATTTGTTTTCTGGCTCTTTCATCGACGAAAGGCTCCTGTTCTTCCTCCAAGGCTGATGGAACATGCACGGGCGGAGGACTAAGAAGCAGCGGCTCGACCACTTCAACCTTGCCTTCGTCAATGGCGTCGAAGAATTCTTCATCATCTCCAGATTCGGAGTCGGAGAGATTGGTGAGTTGGGCGATGATGGATTTGCGTCTGTTGCCATCTCTGGTGACAGATTTTCGGCGCGACCTTGTTGAGATTTGGGCTTCGGCTCGAATATCTAGTTGATTCTCGACCGCTTCGGCGAATTGGACGTGATCCAGCGATTCTTGTTGGAGCATTGAGCCCGGACGGCTAGCGGGTACCGATTGCCCCTCGAGGGCCTCCTTCAAAGCCCGTTTCGTCCGCTTGCGCTTGTCCTCTGATTCGGCGATTGACCTCTTGAGATCTTCGTGCTCATAAGCAATCTTGGCCATGCTTTCCTCCCACATTCTCCTAGCATCTGCGTCTCGATCTAGACGATATTGCCAATAAGCGTCACGGTCCCGAGCAATCTTCAGCAGATCCGCAACCAAGCCATTGAGGCTATTCACGGCCGTTTGGTAGGTAAGAAGAGCTTGTGAGACATCTGGATCGGATAGGTTCGTATCCGCCTGAGATGATTGCCGGGCAATCAAAGCGTCGGACACCCGTGCCAGAAGATCGAGTTGGAGCTTGGCAGATTGTGCGGTGATATTGAACGCGTCTTTGCTTCCCGGTTGGTGCACTTCACGACTGCTAGCGTCGTCGCCGTCGGCGTCCTCTTCTGCGTCGATATTGGTCACAACATTGGTAGGGACTCTCTGGAGGTCCTCGCCTTGAAGACTCGCGTCGTACGAGTCGTATGCTGATCCACCTTCCACATCAGAACGAAAGCTCACCTTGGAGGAGCTTCCTGCCACTCCCAGCGTCTGGGCAGGGTGTTTCGATCTGCTGGCCGTCGCACTGAGGTTTTCTGATGTATCGCTGCGGGCATGGCGAAAGCTTTCACCGTCAAGCGTTCGCCTTTTCTCCTCTTCCTTTGCTTCGTCCTTCGTGAATTGGATAGCATTGTTGAGAGCCCAGAACCATCTTTTGGCCTCTACGACATGATTGGCTTTCAAATGATACTTGACCGAGGACTTGCCGTGAATCTCGAACCTGGTCTTGTCCTGAGGATCCATGTGAAGTTTCGCAATGCGCATGTTGATAGCTCCTCGACAGGCCGAGCCAGCATCATCTTGATGCTTGTAATAGCTGAGAACTCCTTCCTCGAGAACAAACCATCGTAGCTTATACCCACTTGTATAATTTGTCCATTTCTTGAGATATCCCTTCATTTCTCGGGCGTCTTTACTCGTATCACTAGGTCCAGTTCCAGACCTCGCTTGCGATGGATTATTGCCCAGAATTGCCTTTTCCTGTATTCCTCGCTGCGCAGCGGCGGCTGCGGGCGACTTCTTCAAGATGGCCTTTGTCCGATCGTCTTGGGTTACATGTTGCGGGAGCCTCCCTTTACGGTCCCGGCGGAAAGGATCTGCCCCATGCAATAGTAAGATCTGTGCTAACTGGATATCCTTCTTGCGCGCGGCCTCGTGCAGGAGCGTTCCGCCGCTCTGGACTGTTGCTGGCTCAGTTGGTAACTCCAACGCATTCACATCAAGAGTACCCTCGACTCGAGGCTCAGTCAAGATGGCTTCGAACTTCTTGTAGTCTGTTTGGGCCAATGCGGCATGTATCTCCTTGATCTTGTCATCCAGAAAGATTGAACGCGCTAACTGGAGCTGTTGAAAGATTTCCGGAGTTCTCGCGAGATCAATGGGTAGTTTTCCTTGCCTGTTCGAGATGGCATCATTTATGTTGGGGACCTCCAGCAGGTCTCGGACAACAGGTGCTCGTCCAAGCTGAGCAGCCAGATGCAAAGCGGTATTTCCCTCCTTGTCTTGTGCATTGACATCGAGGCCTTTGCCTTCTCTTAAAACCTGCTCAACCACCTGAGGTTCTGCGCATTGGATTGCTAGGTGGAGTATTGTAGTGCCGGGAATGGGCTGAGGGTTAGAGGAGGAGGGTATCGATTCACTGATAGCTTTAGAGATTGCGGCAGTGTCCTTGCCTCGGAGAACTTCAAAGACCCGAAAGGTACGAACAGAGTCCTCGATGGAGGCTCCCTGGCCGGAAGAGATGCCTGACGGGACTGGGTTCATGTGTTGGGCGGAGTCTTGCTCCCTGGTATATTCGTTCGAGTCCATGGCCAACTGAGAGTTTCTGGTGGTGGTAGGGGACAACGGACTCAATCGCGGACCATCGCCCGGAGTCAAAGGGGACGTCGAGGAGAAAGGTCCGGTAGTGGAGGTGGTGGTGGTCACCGGCGACTCCGTGTCTGATCCGTTTTCTCGAGGGAGGTTGTCGCTGCGGAGAAGGTTGAGGACTCTGGCGCTCTTGGAGCGCTTGTGGGCAGGTCTTTCTGTCATATTAGCATCGATGGCGGGGCGGAGAGAAGATGATGAGGAAACGGGAAATGGAGAGAAAGTTAAATGCAAGGTTGGAAAGCCACTTACATTGCCAGATGGATGGGCGAAGACGACTTAGTCGGTTGCTCCCTGCGTTTCTGGGGGAGCGATTTCATCTTTCACCCCGCCATTCCTCAAGATGATTGGTGAGTTTGTGGCCGCAATCGATTGCGACAAGGTCGATCAACCCAAGAGTCGAGTGTATGCACAATGACGAAGGGAGCGACCGCAGAGCTTTAGCGGCGGGCAACTGAAGGATCGGACGAGGGTCAAGCTCATTTACTTATGCACCTCTGCCATTCCCCGAGAAAGGTAAACCAGGTGTTTTGTAGGGGAGTTCTGGTCTGTACAAAGACGAGCAGCAACTAGGTAGCAGCGAGCAGCAAAAGATGAGAAGGACAGAGTCTTATGAATACGCAACAGTGGCAAGGATAATGGAGACGGCAATGTTCTGATACAGGGAGTTGAGTGGGACACGGTGCACCAAACAAACGGACACATTTTGCTGAACCATGAGCCACCCCAATCACAATACTCGTGCCTGGGTAGAGAGCGCGTTTCTGGCTCGACCTTGCCATCCACAGCCACCCTGTATTACACCACACGCACTTCCCAATCCACATTTTGCTTGCTAGGCGACACCCCAGACGCACCGAGAGCCCCGATAAGGGATTGGATGGAACTCCGTGATTCCTCGATCCCGTCTCACTCGCATTGGTTCTCAGCATCGTCATTGGTCTTCCTGCCTGCAAATATCACGCCTCGCGTATACTCCACGTTCATAAGACTGCAGCCTCGATTATGGCAGAAGGCCCGGAGTCCGGATCGCAGGGTCCAATTTTTGGTCTACGGCATTATCAATCTGCCAGAATCATGATGGAAGGCTTAGCGACTGCTTCAAACAAGCGAATAATTAACTTTCCGATCTATGCAAATCTCCCAAGGGTCTGCTGATCAAGCTGTGAATGTTTCTTTTCGTGTCCGCGGGAAATTCAAGTACCTCTCGTACATCATCTAACCAAGCAAATCATCAAGGCCGTTCCCCAAAGGTGCGCTGGGTTTGGCTTGTCCCGAGGGAGTGGTAGGGTTGGAAGCCATCGCCCCAGGCTTGGGAGTTGTCGAGCTTGCTGCTGAAGCTGCTCCCCAAATTCCCGCTTGGCTCTTTGCTTTGGCCATGCTCGCTAGATCTGGTCCTTTCTGCGGCCCGGTGGTTCCCTTGACTCCCGCTTTGCTGCTTGCGCTACTCCAGAGGTCTCCAAAAGCATCGCCGCCCTTGCCCGCGACTGGTTTGGACGCCGGCTTGCCGAGTGATGCTGCAGAAGTAGAGGATGTGTATGAGGGAGTGGCTCCGCTCAAAGGCGTCGACGCATTGGATGTGGCAGTCGGCTGCGAGTTTGTCGACATGGGGACTGATGTGAAATAGTTCGGTCCAGAGGGTTTGAACCCGCTAGGTTGCGTGGGCTGAGCAGGTTTCTGCGCAGGCGGCGGTGAAAACGTTGACGTTGTCGGTGACATTATTGAAGAAGTTGCAGATGGCGCTGGAGATGCAGTTGTGAAAATGTTGTTGAAACCGGCAGCCTGTCCAGGAGCCACTGGCTTTGGAGCCGCAAACTGCGTGGCAGAGGTCGTAGTCGAAGTGGCTGGTGGAGGAGCAATACCAGCCAAGGGATTTGACGCAGGCTGTGTCACCGCTGGACTGGTAGCAGATTGAAAGTCGTCGAAATCATCATCATCGTTTGCTGTGCTGCCTTGTAAGCCGCCAAAGTCATCCAGGCCGCTTGACTGAGCTGGTGCTTTGCCATTCGACTGCTTCAGCGCTGTTTGGTCGTCGCCAAAATCGAAGAGATCTTGTTCCGATTCTTTCGGCTTCGGCGGATCTCGTTTCGCGGTTGTTGTCGGTGCCGCTGTTCGTGTGGTGGTGCTCCTTGTCGGTCTTGTGGCCTCGAAATCGTCGGCCTCGTCGTATTCCTCAAACTGTTCGCCACGTCGCTGAGTGCCCGAGAAGTCGGTGTCGCGACCACCAAAGCCGCCGCCATCGCCATAAACCTCTCCTTGGTAGCCTCCAAAGCCACCAGTCTCGCTGCCAAAGCCGCCGTATCGACTGCTACTGGAGAAACCGCCGCCCATTCCCATTCCGCCCTCCACGCCTCCGTATTTGTGGCGGTTTGCGCGCGCTTTCTTTCGCTCTGTTCTAATAGTATCGACATCACTTAACAGTTTAACCAATTCTGCTGATCTGTTTCGGACATTTACGCCCTGATCTTTGCCATTTTGATCGATATAATGGAACTGACGGAGCATTCGGAGAAGGGATAGGTGTGATCGCGCATCGTCGATGACTCGCTCCGACCCGTTTTTGCAGAGAAACTCGAGGAGTTGCAAGGCCTGCTCCGATATGAGCACGATGAGGATTCAGAGGAGTTCTAGACCCGTACCTTGTATATCTGCCTCCACTCTTCCGCAGTCTTGTCCGTAAACCGTTTGTAGATCATGGGCATGATTTCGTTCAGTTGTTGGCTGCAGCGGTCAGCTTGCGATTCCCAGCTGCAGCGGTACGCGACTGACTAGTTGTGTGTTCCTTGGGCAATATCCTGCATGAGACTCGCAGATGCTCCCCATGGATCTCCGTTTGTAGCTTCTCGGACCTGATAGGAAAGTTAGGACCATGTTTGCGAACTGGTTCAGCGGGAGAAGCGGCTCACCTTGGCCTCCATCTCGGTCAAGTTCATGACGGCTTCGAAAAGTCAACATCTCACCTAACAACTAGGACATCGACATACCATTTTGAACCTTCCGGACACCGGCTTTGATGTCGTAAAGGGTCAGATTGCTAACCTGGTTCTTCAGGCTTTCGAAATCCATCTTTACTGGCGGTGTGGGTGAGATTGACAAGGTGGCGTGGACGGGGAATAGAATTGAGAAGAGCTATGATGGCCTTGCCTCGATGAAACAACTTATGGACCAAGCGGTTCGCAGTATAGAGGGAGAATCGCTGGTAGGAGTTGCTCCCCCTGCGTTGTGATGCCAGATAATCTGCGAGGGTCCGCAGCCTCAAGTTGCTGGTCGGCGGCTCAGCCAATCATGGCGCAGCCGACGTCCCCGAACGAGGACTCCTCGACCGCAACCTTCGTCGACTTGAGGTTCCTGAAGCACAGACTCCGTGCTTGTACTTCGATCAGCATTCTGTTCTTCCTCACTATTCTTTGCGCGGTGACAAATCGACGCTGAAGTAGAGAACTGTGTGTCTGATTCATCTCGAGGTAGACCATCTTGCTTGGTTCGTACGACTATTTACTCCTTGCAGAGTGGTAGTTCAAGTGCCGCTAGCATGTGACTTCCTCGCAAGGAAAATCAGCTCGCGTACTAGAATATCCATCTTGAGGGTCAGAAAACAGCAGGAAACCTTGACGCCGACCAGACCGGCGCAGACACACTGGATTTTCCACTACAGTCTATGATGACATTCCTGTGCGGGTCCCCAACGAGCACCTAAGCGAAGCTTTGTGTGAAAAACAGAAGTGATGTTGAGCTATTAGACTTACTGGGGAAAGAGTGATGAACGACGACCAAGTGGCCCTTTTCCGGGAGAGACAAAATCCTCTGATTGAGGAAGACGAGAAGTCACTCCCCCCAAAGATGATGACACTCTGCTAGGATGAAGATCACTTCCATCCCAACAACAAACACCTCCCACTTCAAAGCATTCCGATGCATTTTGTCAAAGCACACCATTTCTATTCGGACTGCCTCGATAGGAAGATCCGAGAAAAGGGAGTTTGGGACCGTCCGTCGGGCTCTAAAGAGACTTGAAGAGCGTGGAAGCGAAGCTAGCGCTCTGTATTGATGCTTGCTCTATGACTGGAGATGCCATGAGCACATGTTCCTAATAGCTAAAAGGTGAACAAAATGTTGTTTATGGGATAAGCAGGAGGGAACAGCGATGCGATCCGCCCTGCATCCTTCCCTGCAAATGCTGTGCAGCGACTTTTGCAGGCATCGATCAGTGACTTACATATCGAGACAAGTTCGATTCATCTTACAGAGTTAATGTAAGAAGTCTTCATATGGATATGATCTCGGTGCTCTCTCTGAGACCACACTGACTAGATGCAGCCAAACTGATCCAATGTGACGCTTTCTTCATCCCTTTCTGGCACAGTCGCCTGTTCATCTGGTTTGCTGTGCAGGCTGTGTCGTGGCAGGAATTCTGGGAGCGGTGGCAGCATGGCCTGGAGGGTCTGAGATTCTTCTCTGCAATTTGGTGCTCACTAACTGCGGCATGCTGATGCGCGACAGATGCCTGCTTGGTAGTATACCCTGGAGGAGGAAACGCAAGCAATTGTGTTGAAGCACTCAAGCACATGGTGCGCCTGACCTTCTATCCAAGCGAGGCGGAAGCAGACTACATCACCTGTACTGCTTGAGACTACAGCATACCGCTGATTCCCCCCCAACCCGGACCGCGAGTTCGGATTAGCCCACGAGCAAGGAGGCGATGGGATTCGTGCATCGACAGCCTGGGTAATTCCCTTGAAAGCATGCGGGACGCGAGCCGAGTTTTCGCCATGGATCCTTGCTCCTGAAGATACAGTCGGCATGACTTACCGAGGCCCTCCAAGCTGAAGGGTACAATCAGCAGGATATTTGTCTCCAGACACTCGCAGGTAAGGCTAAATGCACATCGCCACGTGGTTGTCGCCTTGTCTCGAAACGAGCTGATACCCCTTTATCTGGCCAAGGAAACAGCAAGCGGCGTCGACCCGACGGTTGTTGTACATGGCAATCCCTCGGTAGGCTACTACTGGAACCCATGCAAGGCCATAGCCGAAGTGGCTTCTGCCATTTGGAAGACTAACAAATTGTCCATCACAAGATTTGACACAAGCTCCTTGTGTTCAGGCTAAATTCCAGCCTCGATGTTTCCATGGGCTTCACGGTCCCAAGGCTCTTTCAACTCCATGTATTTCCGCGCGGAGGAACGAGCTTAGTGGAGCGAGGCTAGCGCTCAAGGCTAGGAAGGGTCATCGAACGGGCAAAATCCCCATTTCCCCAGATTGCACAAGTTCCAATTCACGTGTGTCGACGTGCCGCTTTGCTTCGGCCGGTACGACCGTCAGGTCACAAAGACAGCCAGCATACCACGCATGGTTAATACTTTTCCTTCTATCTATTGCAGACAGGCCCTCATACCACTCTTTGATCCTTTTAGACACTTGTCGCCCGCCTGGCTTTCACCCAAGCTTCTCTAGCCCTTTACTGGAAGGCACAACTCGGCTGCTCTCGCATTCGGTCCATCTCGTCTATCTCTGGGAGCAAAGCATTTCTCGACGGCCAAAGACCTCTCGACTGAAAAGCCTAACAGCATTTCCGCATTGCCTCACGCACCATCTATCATGCCATGCAAGCGCTTTAGGCTAAATACTGTCCGAAAGTGCATCCTAGGCTGTTGCAATTAACCCCCGTACTTCTGCGGAGACTCTCCGGACGCGGCAGTTCGAAATGTGGGGGAGATCGTCGACTGGCTGCCACAAATGCTTCATATGTGTGCAAGAGGGACGTGGACAGAAGTCTCCGAACAGATGTGTGTTTTCTAATTTTCAGTTCCTCTTGCAAGTCCGTCAATAGCACCGACAGAAGCAAAACATGGCTCCCCAAGAAAACCAAATCGTCGTCGGGACGAAGCGAGGAGACACCACCATCAACGTGCAGAAACTGTTGGACAAGCCGTGGTACAAGTACAAGCATCTCAGGAAGCTCTATGGCTGGCTCTGCGTGGTGCTCATCGTGCAGGCCACGAATGGCCTCGACGGCTCCATCATGAATGGAATGCAGACCTTGACCTTCTGGGTATGTTCCGTCCGAGAGTCGTCGGTTGTCATTCTCAGATGTGCCATCTCCCCGACTTCAGACTGGCACTGGTTAACTATGGGGACAGCAATCCTACTTCAACCACCCGACAGGCGCTCAGCTTGGTATCTTCAATGGCACCCAGGGCCTCGGCGGTGTCATTTCGCAGTTCTTTCTGTGGTGGCTCGTCGAGAAGATTGGTCGGAAGCTGATCATTATATCTGGAGCGGTCATCATCATCATTGGTGTCTTTCTACAATCCTTTGCGCGGGGAATCGCCATGTTCGCAGTGGCGCGCTGTGTCATTGGCCTCGGACTCAGTTTCGAATACACGGCCGCTCCTATGCTTGTCTCGGAGCTTGCACACCCAACCCACCGTGCGCAGTTGTCCACGCTGCTCAACACTTTGTATTACTTTGGTGGGGATTTCGCGGACGAAACTTGTGGCGTTTGCTGACATGGTTCCCAGGTGCCACCATTGCAGCCTGGATCACGCTCGGAACCCTTTCGATTCAGAGCGACTGGAGCTGGCGCAGTGTGTCGTTAATTCAGATGTTCCCGTCCCTGATCTCCGTCACTCTTACGTGGTGGGTTCCGGAGAGCCCGCGATGGCTCTGTTCACGAGGCCGAAACGAGGAAGCATTCAAGACTCTGGTCGACTGGCACTGCGGTGGCAACGAAGCCGATCCACTGGCCACCTTCGAGTACAATGAGATTGTGCAGACCCTGGCCTTCGAGAAGGAGAACGGGAGCAGAAGCTGGCTCGACCTTGTCCGCACGCCGGGCAACCGGCACCGTACATGGATCGTTGTGAGCTGCTCGATTCTCAGTCAGGCCACCGGACAGACCATCATCGGCTATTACCTCGTCTTGATCCTGACCGGAGTTGGCATTACCAACCCCCGCCACCAGTCTATCATCAACGGTTGCCTTACAATGTGGTAAGTTTGTTCAAGGTTTCTGGGAAAATGGCGATCGAATGAAGGCGCTGACACAACTCGTTAGGAACATGGGGTGGGCATTTTGGGGCGCGTACGTGATTGACAAGTTCGGCCGTCGGCCCATGCTCTTGACCTCCCTCACCGGCATGCTGCTTTGTGGATTCCTACCGTGGACGATCTGCAGCGCGCTGTACGTCCAGGATGGAGTCAAGGATGCCGGTCCCGCGGTCATTGCCTTCATCTTTGTCTTCAACGCCTTCTACGCCACGACTTGGAACGGTATCCTGACCGGCTACACGGTCGAAGTGATGAGCTACGACATTCGACCGAAGCTCATCTGCACACAGAACCTGCTTGTTCAAGCGACCATCACCGGCTTCAATTACTTGGTACGTTTGACTTAAACAGGGATCTCCACCGCCCTTGAAGGCTTTTACTGACAATCCGTCGCGTAGAACCCTGTGGCCTTGAAGAACATCGGCTGGAAATACTACCTCATTATCAACATCATCATCCTCATCGCCTGGGTGGTGGTATATTTCACATATCCGGAGACCTCCAAGATCACGCTCGAGGAAGTCAGCGTCATCTTCGACGGCAAGAACGCCGTGAAGAACGACATCCTCCAAAAGCAGGAGATCAACGCCGGTGACGAGGACGCCGTGGGGCGGGGCGACAAGAAGGGAGCCGTGGAGATCCTTGAGCGTGAGCACATTGAAGTGAAGGAGTAAAAGGTTGGAGGAAATGGGCTCCGTGGGAGTCTCCCTATGGCCTAGCATGCTACAACAAATGAAAGCCCTTAAAGGCTCCTCCCTCTTTCTTCTGCGAAACGCAGGTTGGTCCGTTGCGAGAACCTGGGCAGCCCCTTTGATACCTCCGTAAAGCGGGAATAGAGCCGTATGAGCCTGTGATGGCCTTATAATCAACTTTCATGCACTTCCGCGACGGGACGTGTAATCGTGGCTATCCCCTGAATCGACATGTCGCATTGTCTACACAAATGTCGTTCTGGGTATGCTCTTCATCATCGTCGTGCCTGGGAGCAGTGCATTGAAATCATTGTGCATAAATGGTGGCAACTACAGAGAGGAGCAAGAGCGAAAGAATTCGAAAACGGGGTATTGTGAGCAGAAGTGCTGACCGGGCTAGTCCCGGATAGGCCTAGGCTTGGATTGTGATATCAATGTCTAATGAAATGCTTTTCGCTCTCTTCTCTTCAAAGCTCTGTATCCTCTCCCCCCCACGACGCTTCATTGGTCCCCGAGCCATCTCCTACCGGTGGAAATATCTCTTCTCCAACCATCTCAACGGCACATACGTCACGGCGGTGAACGAAAATGCCAGCTCAAAGCCAATATCACCACCGTATCCAACCCCGATCAGCTTGCCAATGGGGCCAATGTACCACACCTGGGCCATTCCCATCGCAGCACCCAATACACCGAAGAGGAACGCACTCAATGCAGCAATGCTAGGAGGCAGCTTTTTCGGCTGATCGTAATTCTCTGGGATATAGCCAGAGAACCCGCGCTTGTAGAGGAAGTGTTCTGGTAGAGCGATACCCTCGTAGATGGCGAGCCAGTAGCCGATCACCAACATGAAGTTCTCCAGCACTGACTCGAAATGGGAAAAGCCCGGAATTGCAATGGCGCAGTAGACGACGGTTCCGACCAGCGTCCAACAGAAGCGTGGGACTCGCTGCGCATAGTGCGTAAGGATCTGCAAAGAGAACGTGAGAGAGTAGATGTTCGGTGCATTGTTTGCGATTGTTGAAAGAGCCAGAATGACAAGGCAGAATTCTCCAAAACCACCCAAAGGCGGAACGAGGACCTCATGCAGAAGACCTCCAACAGCGTTCTTGTCGTAGGCATCCGCGTATGCCTGATTCGTGGGAATCGCGGTCGCGATGGCCACGCCAAGCATCTGGGTGAAGCAAAGAGGGAACATAAGCCCACAGAAGACGTAGAAGAAGACCTTGGTCCGCCGGGTGTTGGCAGGTTGATAGCAGGTGTAGTCGCTCGCGTAAGAAGCCCAGCCTGTGGCGAACCCGAATATTGACGCAGCAAAAGACAAGACAGACCCAGCCTCGCCTTCGCCACTACCCATTGGGATGTTGACGAAGTCACCCCGATGAGCAAACTCGCCCAACGTGATGAGGAGAATAATGAAGCTAGGTATCCAGGAGACCATCTCGTAGAAGTGCACGATCTTGTAGCCGAACATGGTAATGATAAAAGTTCCTGCTGCAAGAACGATAATGGCAGCCGCCGGCGGTACGTTGTCGTTAACTGCGCGGAGGAACTGAGCGCCCACGATGACATTGACAGAAGACCAGCCAAGACACGCCAGACAATTGAAAAGAGCGATGATTTTGACCCCGTAGTATCCGAACCAGAATCGTCCAAGGATCATCTGGCGCATGCCGAATCGAGGACCGAATGTGGAGAAGAAGCAGACGGGCAAAATACCCAGTAAGTTGATGAAGAAGATGGTGAGCACCGAGTCGACAAAGCCTAGTGCAAAGACGGGTATAGCGAGGACACCAATGGCGAAAGAAGACACGACCATGTTGGCAGCGAGCCACTGTTTTCGAGTTAGGCACGAGGCTCCTGGATAAGAGTAGCGGGGGAATTGGCATACCATGGTACCAACTTTGAAAGTGCTCTTGTCCGTCCGTTCATCTTCAGGAACTCGTTCAATACCTCGCTGTTCAATATGGAACCGTCCAGCAAGGCGTTGCAACTTCGCATAGGTGGAGTCCCCGATCACGAATGACTCTCCGTGGACGGCGCCTGAGGCGTCCGGAGGGACCACTGAGTGGTGCTTTTCGCCTGAGGTGACAGGATACTGGTATTCGACATCATAGCCGTTCTTCTCGTAGGAAGCCATTTTGCCGGAGTTAAGCCCCTGCGGATTGTTGGTCGACAAGACACAAGTCCGTAGAATTGGAGAGTGAGCAGGCGCTCAATGGGCGATGAGATGAAGAAGGGAGATCCGAAGCATCAGACCACTCGAGAAGGCGATGGGAACATGGAAGTAATATAGGATTCCATATCGGCAATTGCCACGACTGATTGAAATGGAGGGCGCCGTCACTCTGGGCGCTGAGACGCCATCTAGCCCTCTGACATCCATCGACCTTTGGTGCCCCACTGTGCGATCTTCGAGATAAGGGTCTTGGTGCTTCGAGTTGTTCGCAGTCGCACCGACCTGATTCGACCAATTCGGTCGGGGCCGCCAGGTCCTGGTGTGGGCATGGATTGACCCATCGAGCTACCCCTAAGTTATCATCGACTGCAGATGTTTCTTGCTTTTGTTTCTTCAGTGTCCATGCTCTTGTCAGTGGTCGTTGGGAGAGGGAGTAGGTGTTTCTTCCAGGGCGCGTCACTCTCCAACTCGCGTGGAAGGCCGGAGATCGCCTACACCTTGAGCCAACCATTGCTGCACCGGCCAGTGACCGGGTGTATTTTCCCTCTTGAGCACGACGAGCGTGGGGAAGCTTGAAGCGATGGATGTGGGAGAGATCGAGAGCAGCTTCTTCTGGAAGGAGGGCAACAAGCTTGCATCTCGACTCCCTTGGCGTAGCTTACAGGGAGATAAGCAACGGTGGCCGCTCTGGTCGCCGTCCAATAGTCTGGCCGTCAGTCATGCATGTTGGTCAGGCCTGATTGGCCTTCGCCGCTGACCGTGGTTATCTGCTGGATCCAGAGCGCATCTATCGCTTGTCCGATCTTTCTTCTGTGCTAGCTGAGTCCCCTGTGGCTGATGTCGTTCGGTGACGCTGGTGACGGCCGGCCATGAATTTGACGTAAAGGCAGGCGAGACAGCACCAGCGGCATCGAGATTGGACCAGATCAAGGTCAAATTAAAGGCTGAAGAGGCTGAAGCCGCCATGTGGCAGCCGGGGACCGCCATGAGCTTAGCTAACCCGCACAACCTCTGTACGTTATTCCTCCTTGTACATCGTACAATGGCATCTTGCTCGTAGGATGTATTTCGTCCACGCCAGGATATTGTACTGTAAAGCCTTCAAGATTCTGATCTAACAATAGACAATAAATTTTCCGTAAATCACCTGGGATATCTATATGTGGAAAATAGAAAGACGTTGGTCGCCCAGTCGGCGGTGGCCGCAAAGACAGACAAGCGCCATGAACACATCGCAAATTCCCTAGCCGCTCATATTCCTCCACCAAGTGATTCCATGCCCGCCAGTTCATTACCCTGCACATTGTTGAAGTTGTAAGGAAAATCCACTATCCCATCCAGCATCCAATTTAACGGATCAAAAACATCATAGCTCGCTTGTCCAAAGTCCATGCCGACATCGTCGACCATCCCTGTGGCCATCCCAGCCATGCCAGGCACGATAGTAGAGTTGGGCAACATTGGATCATTTACTGTCGGCTTCGAGTCCATGCTTGATGCCGGTATGACGATCTGATTGTCGGGTTGCTCGAGGGTAGGGTTTCGCTGCCTCACTGCCTTGCAGTCAGCATCATCCTCGCACGGAACGGGGCCATCCTTACCATCAGATGGTTTCCCCCCGCGGAAATGGAAATTCTGTCGCCACTGCCAAACCGAGTCGAACACTACAGACATGGACATCCGACACTTGACCTTGAGCTGCAAACTGTCGTCGGGCCCGCCCTCGCCAATGTTATTCCGATTTGGCTCTGCGCGCACTCGTCCACTTTTCCAAACCTGGGCCAGAACTTCCGACAGGCGCTCCGCAAGATCGTTTTCCACCACGCTCATGTTTCTCAGGGCCCACACCGTTCTTGAGAGAAGTTCAGATGCTCCTTTTGCATCTAGCTCGTGCTCCCCCAGAAAGTTATGCATGAGTTTGAGAAGGGAAAAGCCAGCACCAAGCATCATGTGGAAGATATAGTTCGTCGCATGCGATAGCGATAAGCCGTGTGAGTAGCTGGAAGGTAGGTTGACGCTGACATTGGACTCTAGGCTGAGGCATGTCTCAAGGAAATCAGTCGTGGCATAGTACAGCTTCAACATATCGGTCCGATATGAAGGCAGCGTGGGCGGTGAGAAAAAGGCACTCAATCTCATATGCAGAGCAGCCGCCCGGAGGTATACTTTTGTGATTGGCGAGGTGTCCTTGCGTAACCTATCTTCAAGCTCTTCAAGCTCGTGTGCGAGAAACGAAACGTAGGTAGGCCGTTCCGTGTCGGCTGCAAGCCCGACAGGGTCGTGTGGATTCATGTACAGTGTTCTCGAGACCTTGTCGACAAACTTCTCGATTAGCAACCGGTTGAAGATGGGAGCGGGCAGTTCGTAATTGGGGTTCGTTTCAATCGGCTTTGGTCCGAGAGTCCAATCGTAGATGCTTAGAGGTGGCTGGCCATAAGCAGTGCAAATTCTTTGAGCAACAATATTGCAAACGCTCCAAACCACAACTCGATCTTGTAGTTCCACTTCTCTGAGTTCTACCCGAAATTTGGAGAAGTCTTGGGCGTGAGTTGGACGATGTAGACCGATCTGCAAGGCAATCTGCATCATCATCCCACAGAGCATAAAGGTTGGGTCTGTCGAAGTGCTGCTGGTGGGTAGAGGCCAAGCACACAGCAGGATGAGGGCCTTGACGATGTGATAGTTTTGCGGAACCTCGGCGACAGTGGACCAGACAAGCCGCATTACAGGTCCAGTCAGAGATCCATATAGATCGGGCTCCGGCGTGTAGTGCCGCGCGCCCACTGAAATGATGGTCCAAAACAACAAAGGTGATCGAGCGTAGTATTCATCCGGAGTCCTATCGGGGTTGAGGAAAGGGAGAAAAGGGTGATGAAAGGTGAAGAAACGTTGGAACAGCTCCTGTGCCCGATCGATGGTCAAGGACACCTCTTCTAACCGCTTGAAGATGGGTCTGCCTGAACCGCCGCCTCGCAAGTCCAGTAATCCCGCCGCCGCGGCGTCCGAAGTAAAGGTCCCGTCTGCTGAAGGTGATACCTGCAGATTTGCGCTGCCGTTCGTGTGAGAGACAGTCGCCACGCCCGTGGTCTGCTGTGCAGCCACTTGTTTCCGCAGCTCGATGATCTCGCGCTCCATTTCTGCATTTCGTGATCTCTTGCCAATCCTCTTGAAATTGTCCTCGATTTTGCATTCGAGATTGAGTCGCTTGCAGCGCGTACATGTCTGAAAAGGTTCCTGCACAACATCGCATCGCAGCTGCAAAGGAATATAGTTAGCAGAGATACGACAATGGACGGGAGCAAGATTGCAACTATTCAGCGCGGACACGACAGTGACTCCCACGCACAGTCAATGAGGGGCAGCGGGAAAGACGGCCGCGCCGCTTCAGCGACGAGGCGGTGTCCATCAGATCCTTTCGCCAGTGTGCATGTATTCCATCGCGTCAAGGCTCACCTTCTGCTGTCGGCATTCATTGCAAGCTCTTTTCACCGGTCTCCGCCTGCCATCACGCATGTGTTCGTCACCATTATGATCTGGTGACTCAAGGCTCGCTGGGGAGCTGTCGAAACCCGCAACGGAGGCATTCCTTTTGTGGCTTTGGGTCGGGCTTGTGTAGGCGGTACCAGGGCCATCGCCTGGACTCGCGGCGGATGTTGAAGCCAGGTTGAAATCGTCGCCAATTTCAAGGCCGATGAGGGTTTGGATTGGGATTGTCCACGCAGCGGTCGCCATCCGATATCGCAATCGATTTTGCTAAGAGATAAGATAAGATGGATGTGTGCTGAGTGGTGAGCCAGCGGAGAGTTGGGGTTGGAGGCGCAGGCAGGGAATGGGAATAATCAAATGAGGCGGGTGGGCGTCTGTTGTTATTATTGGCCACCATACCAAGGTCTTCGTGCCGAGAGCACCATCAGACCTTCTTCTCATCGCACTCTGCGAGAAGACGAGCAATCCAGAAATCCAATGGCCGGAGATGGGAAGAAAAGAGAGCTGGTAAAGGGTCCATTGGAGAAAATGCAGCAATGTCCCAAGGCGTCGGCTTCCAGTACGACCATCAACTTCGCCCAACCACAGACCCATGACCAGCGCGGTAAGGATAATATGAGTCATTTAATCAGCGAATAACGTATGGCTAACAGCCGGCTCACAGTAACCGTTTTCGACTCGAGCACAACGTCTGAACCGTTTCTCGATTCAGTGGTGCTTGAGAATCTGAGGAAGAGGCAGCAGATGGAGAACGAGCCGAAGAGTGTCGGGCACAGCTCGACGACATGAATCATGTATCGAAATCAATTGCTAAATCGCCATCCATCTGGTTCGGCCGTGCTATCTAGTTGTACAGCTCGTCATTTCATCCCATCATTAGTCGTCAAGACATCAAGTCGTGCACATAAATCTTTGGTGTCCTCAGTCGAGCAATAAATCAACACGCTGCAGAAAGATCCTCCCAAGCGCCGACCGAAAAGAAAATCCAAAGCCACCAGGGCCGGGATACTACAGTCGAACATGACATCGTCCACACCTGAAAAGGTCAGAGAGATACTTGCCCATCAACACGGTCCAGACGCGGGACAGCCAGCTCCAAGCTGATGATGCCAGAATGGTATTCCGCGCGGAAACCGTTTCAGACGTCCCGTGAAAGACTCGTATTGCTGGCTGGGAATCTCGAATCTCCTTGCGAAATGACGTAGGTTCCAATGCTGCGTCGAAGAACGGCCCTCCTTCGCTCTCTCTTCTCGTCCTCCTTACGTTGTTTTGCATGTAACAGCCTTTCCTGAATATCCTTGATCCCTATCAGGGGTATGTGGAACCACAGCGCCGAACTTGGCAATCTGTGTAGCTTGCGGCCCGCTTGCAATTTAGCCAGGCTGGAGTGGCTAGATTGTTTCACAACACCTCTCTTCTGCCTGCGCCGTTCCGATATTCGTCTGACCAGGGATACTGGTCCAGTTATGATCGTCCTCTCCTGAGGCAATCCCAGAGAATTGTTCACAACTCCTCGATCCAGAGAGCGTTCTTGAGGTTGCGATTCGGGACGAGTGTGGTCGATGTCGTCCCAAAAGGCACGAGGCCGCCAGAATGGGTGCAGGCTACCGTCAAGATCCTGATCAGCCTTGCGATTGCGGGCGTTCTTTAGGCTTAAGTTGCGGGAAATGGAGCTCATCAACGATTCTGACCGTCCTCGGGAGCCGCCCGGCCGTTTAAGAGAGTCGGCCCGATCAGCTCCCAACTGCTTCTTGACTTCCTCGTCGGCAGGAGTAGGGGGAATCAGCTTGAATCGCGGCGGCTCAGGCGGCTGTCGAGGGTTGCGCAAAGGGGACTCCACTTCGATTTCCGGCAGGTTCTGCTTCTGTACTTCTTGGACCGCTTTCGACTCCGCTACAGGAAACGGCTCAATAAGCTGGACGGAGTAGTTGTTGTGGGGGAAATAGTTGATCGCCCTTGCTTCATTGATCTCGGGAGAACCTGACTGGAAAGAGGGTTGTGAGAAAGGTGTATCAAAAATGGACGGTGGTCGGAGCGCTGCCCATTCTTTTGTTCCAGGCATCACCAACCCCAGCGGATTTGATGCCGCCGCACCTTCATTTGCAGCAACACCTAGCAGACTCCCCGGAAGTGTAGAGAACGGCGGATTAGGACTCCCCGAAGACCTGTTGAATCGTCGATTTTCAGTCATTCGTTCAGAGTGTAGAATCTCATTTCCAGGCTCCCAGTCTCTCAGGCTGTGGACAAGTCGTTCCGACTCCATTCTGTCCAAGGTCTTTCGCAAGTCCTTCTCAGCCTGTTGTCTGCGTACGTGCAGATGCTCAGAAGTAATGGAGTTGGCTCTTGACGTGCTTCTGGACGTGGGTGCGGATAGCGAGGAGCTCCTGGGAGGTATCAGAGGCGCTTGATATTGCTCCCTGCCACGATCTGAGGATTCAGAAAACGCCCTCTTATGTTGCCAGGAAGAGGGTGGATTGTCAGAGGTTTTGCGAAACTGGGAGCGTCCAGAACTGTTCGAAACCGACTGCCTCTGGCTATTGTGAGCCGAGGAGCTCAAGGAGGAGCTTCTCTCTGGGATCACCGCAACGCGAATCACTTCAGTCTTGGGGAGAACGGCGCTTGAGGCCAGGCTATATGACCTCGAAACCTCGGAACCGAAACTCCAGCGATTTTGATTGCTCAATCTTGCCTTCTTGTGAACGAGACGATGAGGGGAGTCTGAAGCGGAATTCATCGAGTCTCTGTTCGAAGCTGGTAGGGGCGAGCTCACTGAACGCAGAGATTGATGCTTGCTGACATGGCGTAACGTCGTTTTTCGGCGAGGCAAAGAGTGTTGTTCGATAACATATGCTTCAACAGTCGAAGTGGTGGAGATGCCTGAGAAACGCCGATTATCTTCGACTTCCAATTGGCGATCCTGGACTGCTTCATCGTCGATTGGCACAGAGTTATTCCAACCGATAATGTTTGCAAATTTCTCGGTTGATGCTGATGGGTCTTGGCTCTGCGCCTCAAGAAGCCTTTCACGCAGGCTCTTGTCCCGCTTCAAGTTATGCTGACCAGTGCTGTGGCGGACAAGATGAGGTGGTTCGATACTCTCAGACAGGGACACTTGAGGAGGGTCAAGATGTATGCGAATTTCTTCGCTGTTGAGAAGTGCGTCGCCACTCGATCCCGACGTCTGGTGTTGAGGGTAACCCTCCGAGATCCCACGGATCTCATTGGCATTTACGTGATATTGATCGACCAGAGGCTCTGGGGACTGACTAACAACAGGTTGTGCTCCGTAAAGCTCGATCAGGGGCAGTCGCGGCAGAGAGCTGTGCCGGAGACGATGGGCTGCTGCACCGAATTTGTCAACGGAACTCAACGGCCATTTAAAGCCATTGTCCGGGCGTGGCGTGTAGCGATCAGATTCACCTTCTGACGTGAAGTCTTCATGGGCGGTCTTGAAGGATTCTGCATGTGTCGAGGCGATGGACGGCTGTGGACCCAAGAATGGGCGCCGGGGAAGTGTCCCATAACGCTCCCGGGGAGGAGTGTTGTCCGGGGTTGGCGGGCTGTTCTGGTTGATGGGCGTCACCAAGTTTGATCTAAACACCCCGGCATCTGAGGATGGAGTAACTTCTTCCGGAGCAGGCGGGCTGGTTTCATTGTTCGCCCCGGGGGGTGTAGGTGGGAGATTTGGCGAAGTTGGCAAGACCGTAGACACAGAGTGGTAGGAGTGCTGTTCCGGCCCGTGGTCACCAATGTCTTGGGCCGAGATGCGATAAAGGGTTCGAAGGTTAGTTGAGCCGGCTTTAGAACCATTGCGAAAGGGCAGAGATCGGGAGGCCGAAGGAGGAGATTGACCTGGGGAATCTCTAACCGGCCCCATTATGGTATATTCGGTGGTCCTCCCCATCGGAGCACCGATTTATGACATTGAAAGAGACTCAATAACTCCTCCTCTTCATTGCGACAGTTGTCCACGGGAGCTGAGAGAAATTCGAGGCGATGCCTTAGAGCATAAGGAAGTGTCTCGTTGATCAAGAAGGGTGTGTTAATAGAGCAGAGAGGGCAAGTCGAGGTTTGGGAGCGCGCGAGGCGTGGCGAATAGCTTGATATGTGACGCGAAGCGCAGCAAGTCCAAAGACAGTCCGCAGCTGGGGGTGCGCAGTCGTTCGATAGAGTCTGCCGTCGGGGGTCGGATGGATTCCTAGTCAAAACCTGGCTCCAATGCCGATATTTATCGTCTACAGCTCGACAGGGGATAGATTGTTAGGGGTATGAGACTGTCTGATTCGAAGACACAGCGTCGTAGGCTAGGCGTACTGTCGGGAGGCAGTCGAGATCTTTGACGGGAGCATTGACAAGCGCCTGACGGTGATCGACCCGACCACAGGGACGGGCGACGTCGAGCGAGAAGGAAGGGAAATGAGAGATGGGTAGCGACCACTGTGAATACGGCGCCGGTGGGTTAGATACGTAGAATATCGTCGGATATCAAGGCTCGGAGTAGTGAAGGACGGATGTTGGACTCGAACAGCGATGCGAAACGTGAAGAGTAGAGAAATGGCGAAGACAAGGATCTGGGGGAGAGAAACTGGGCGAATCGCAGCTGGCCTAGTAGCCAGATCAGGGCGAGCGACTGCTGGGCTGGGCGACGGCAGCCCAGCCGAAGTCACTCTGGATTCCTTCCACAGCCCTCCTTTTCATCCTTTTGGTCCCTATTATCCCTTTGGCGTGCATCAACCCCCATTCTCACAGCTCCTGCCAGAAGGTGGCCATTGACGAGAAAGTGGAACAGACGCGCACCGATCGAGACTATCTACTGCCATTCCCACCTCCATCCGTCGGGAGGACCGAACCGTGATTTCAACTCGCATTCCGCTCTGTCCCTCGCCACATTCTTCCGCCCACACCAGAACTCTCAGCTTCAGCCCCAGGGCACTGACTGACAAGAGGGGGCCAAAAATATGTGTACAAACAACACACCTCATGCCTCCACGGTACGTGCAGGGCTGAGCACACGACTCTGCAGTCAGATGCTCACCGCAGTCCGAATCATCTGCCAGGCCAAAATATGTCATTCAATTTCCTCCCCTTGCTGATCCTTTGCCCTCTCAAAAGGAACACCGTTCCTCGCAGTTCGCAATGTCCATAGTTATCCATTCTCAATCACATCATCATGCCCCAGAGAAACATCACATTTCCGCCTCTTTTGTTTGTATTCGTTCTCTTCTGTTGCCAAAAAGTCCTCTCATCGCCCGTCCCTCAAATAATCGAGCCCGACCCTGGCCCTCTTTCCTTTCTCGAGCTTGTTCAGACAACCCTCTACCGAATCATTGAAGTCGGATTTCTCAAAGGCATCCTTACTTCACTGTTGGTACTGGAATGTCTAGTCTGCCTTCTCATCGGTGCCCTCAGTGGATTAGCTGCCTACCTCAGACATCACGATACGAAGTTGTGGGAACGACATGAAGAGCTCTATGTCTTCGAGGACGGGAAGAACGAGGAAGAGGAGTCGAGCCCAGTCGAAAGGCACATGAATGGGTCCGGCCATCGAAACAACGACACGTCGCCATCCCAGACTCCAAGCCGCATTTCTCGGTATCTTTCTCGCAACACTTCAATACCGGTAACAAAGATTAGCATCCATGCCTCACCCTGTCGAACATCGACAACAAACAGCGTTCTATCAAACAGCGTTCTATCTGCACCAGCTTGGATACCGCGAACTCCAATACGAAGTCCTGTAAGACCGCTCCGTTCCGCCCTCTCCAAATCGCCACCCTCATCGAGGCGAACTGTGCCCTTTCAGACTCCTCTATTCGGGTCAAGCGAAGTGAGCGTGAGCTCGACCTCTCCCCCAAACCCAAAATCCGTCCACTGGGCAGATGAGGTTCAGATGACGACGATGGAGATAATCTTTTCACGAGACAGGGCGATATCAACAAAGGGACGTCCTGGTGTTCATATCGCAACGGACACTAGAATATGCAGGATCGATGGACACGATCTCGACATCAGCGATGCGTTGGCCGACTTATCCTCGCCACTGTGCCACTCATACCCTATTTTTCAAACACATAAACATAAATCCACTTTCGCCACGAGTTGCATCCAAGTGCAGGATGCAGAATTCCTATCCGATGGAACAACATCAATGAAATTGGAAGGTGATACGAGTTGAATCGCGTTTTGGGGTCGCAGGGCAACCCGAGCCCGCAGGTTTTCAGTGTTACAGGAGACCACCCACCAGAAACTGGATTTTGGGGGAAATTTCAGCTGTACTGGGTGTTCTTCGTGAAAACGTACTTGGAACCATTGGATTCAATGTGTAAGAGGAGATCTCTTGCCTTTGGCAGCGAGGCTTTGGCGGATGTGGATTCTGTGTATGGTCTAAATGGCCACGGGAATTGAAGACGGTGTAGCCTGAAGTGCTGCGCACTGATTTAGGCCACCTACATGCTGTAAGGAAGACTTCCATATCTATCGTAAGGATGAACTGGTGTTAAACCCAAGTACTCGTACACCGAGGCAGAATCCTAGGCAAGGCAGCCAGCTCCGATCGATGCGGTGATGGCCTGATAATAAACTTTGAAATTCTGGTGGTGTAGCCTTGCTTTGTGGAAGAATTGCTCACTCTCACTTGGGACCAGATGAATTAATCTGTGTCTACGGCTCACACGCTGTCAAAATCATGTCTCAGCTCAAGAAGGTGGGAGTTGTAAATGCTTTCCCCATACATCCGTTAGCGGCAGCCGACGTCCTTCTAGCGTTCGACCATAGTAACCATTGTCGCAGCCTCGTCAGGCCACCTCCCTCTGGTTTGGGGGGCTCATTTCCTTCATCTGACACTAGATCTTTTGGGCGAAATGGGTAATAATGGCGGCCATGAAGCCCTAGTTGACCTCTTGAGCTCACTTTGGACTCGCCCGATTGACCTGGGGAAGCCGTCATGAGACTACAGTTGTTCTAACGAGAGCCATCCACCACGAATGGACCTCGATGAGAATCCGCCGGGGTTTCAACGCGCGAGAACTGCTTGCTTCTCTGGCATCAGACTCGCGGGCGTACCAGTACCGCCCGCTCCCTTCGCCCAACTCTATCCGACTGCTCGAAGTTCATTCTGCGTCCCCATTCCCCGAAAGCAGCGGGACCATAGCAGTCTCTCTACGCACGTTTCCCGTCGACGACGCTCCTCCCTTCCAAGCTCTGTCTTACACATGGGGTTATCCGTTGATTCCGGAGTCACGGCCATCACGGAGCAGCAACTGGCGCCGCCTTGCATTCGTGCAGCGCGTCCAGGCTAGAACCCCCCGTCTGCTGGATCCGGATGGCCACGGTGGGCTTGGGACCACCGTAGGGACACCGTCGCCTCCAAGTTCTCAACTCCAAAGTCTGCCGGTGCTGCGCACAAAAATCACAGAAAACACTCCGTGTTTCCCGGTGAAGTGCGAGGGTCGAAACATCCGCGTGACGGCGAACCTGTACGATGCGCTTGCCATGTTGTCGCGCCGCAAGCTCCTGGGATCGGACAATCCTGCTTCAGGGACGAAATACATCTGGGTGGACGCCCTGTGCATCGATCAATCTTCCCTCGCGGAGCGGAATCAGCAGGTCAACCTAATGGCGGACATCTTCAAGGCGGCGCAAGGTGTGATTGTGTGGCTCGGGGAGGAGGATGAGTTCACCCAGGACGCGTGCACGGTGATGGAAAGAATTGCAGCAGTTCCGAGCCAGAGGTGGCAACATGTCCCGTACACGGGCTTTTACGACGAGGACGGCTCCTGCTATCACGAGCTCGGGATTGAGCCACTGAGCTATCAGAACTGGCTGGGTCTAATCGCATTCATGAACCGCCCCTGGTTTTCGAGATGCTGGGTGGTCCAGGAGCTGGCGCTGGCGAGGAAGGCCACCGTCATCTGCGGGAGTCGAGTGCTGCAGTGGGAGCAACTGGCCAAGACGATTGAATTCATCCGCGCAACGAAGTGGTATCATCACTTGTCCATCGAGAAGATGCGGCATATTCGAGGACTAAGCCGCAGCCCAGGGCCGTACAAGAAGCTTTTGGCAAGCAATACCAGATTCGGACTTGAGCCCGTCTATCTCAATAACACGCGGAGAGCGCTGCAGTCACGCTCTGAGAGAGAGAGCAGTGGAGGCCCGTCGCTGAGGGTGCTGGTGGAGACGCATAGGTATACCGCTGCGACCGATCCTCGAGACAAGGTATATGCTTTTCTCAGCCTGTCGAATGCAGCAAAGTCCTCCCCAGAGAAGCCCGACGAGATCAAGCCAAACTATCAGACTCCTGTCCGGCAAGTGTACACGGAAGCTGCATGCACTCTTATCCGGGGCGGTCGGAATTTGACCCTGTTGTCCCATGTGCAGGATCGATCACTCACCAAGATCAAAGGTCTTCCATCTTGGGTCCCGGACTACTCTGTGCCTCTTTCTCCCTATCCACTTGAATTCCGAGGGAAGTGCAACTGGTCTGCTTGCGGCCATCTGAAATGGAAACCACCCCGTGACGAAACAGTTCTGCGCAGAGGCCTCTTGCCAGTACAAGGCTTCCACATTGACACCATCGCCGGAAAAGCCATCATGCCGCACGAAGCCACGGATGCTGGAGAGCCATGGGCCAGTATTGTGGATCTAGTTTTCCAACTCCCAAATCCCTATCCGGTGCCATCAATTCGGGGAGCCCCAATCTCACGCCTCGATGTCCTCTGGCGCACACTCACCACAAACACATACTCTCGGCAACATCCAGCTCCTTCTGAGTGTGGAGCCTTGTTCATCGACTATATTCTCAACCTGCAGATACGACACCGTTTGGCCCCTTGGTCATCGCACGATGCCGATTTCCAGCCACATCAAACACCCGTCTCTACTCTTACCAATCCCGATTGGCATGGCCTGTTGGCGTCCGAGCCCGCTGATTCTCCGTACAATCTCTCCTTCTATCGAGATCGGTTGACTGCCCTGGTGGAGAATATGTTGTCCAGCGATTCATACTCGCCGCTTGCCCTGGCCCAGTTGCATCATGATATCGAGCACGGATCCGGAAGATTGCGACGCCTGTTCCGGACAAAGAATCTGTTGCTTCTAGGAACTGGCTCCCGGTCTCTTCGATCGGGTGACGAGGTCTGGATTTTGGGAGGTGGGAAGGTGCCGTACATTCTTCGTCCTGTCAAATGCAGCGCAGATGGCGACTACTTGGGTGAGAGAACCCATCGCTTGGTTGGCGAGGCATATGTCCATGGTCTGATGCACGGCGATCCACATCGTTTCGAAATGGACATGGTGAAGACAGTTTTGGTTTGAACTCGGACATTCCTCCGATGCTTCTCTTCACAGACGGAATTTATACTGCGAAAATTTCTGTAAATACGTAGGGCATCGACATATACGAACATCTCACAGAAAGTTGGTTAAATCTGTACATAGCGCCCTGGTGGTAGATGTCAGCATCAGCTTGGATCCAGAAAATGAGAATATCAAACGGTACAAAAATGTACATCAGACAGATTTGAGAAGATATTATGGCTGGTTGTTTTAGGCACTGCGTCCAAACGCCCAGGGTTGCGAGCATGGCCTTCAACCACTGGAGCAGAAACGCTTCTCTGGCCCCAGCGGCCTCGTCATTGAACACAATATATCAAAGAGAATGCGTTAAGCACTTACTTGTTCAGGGCAATGGCAGATCGAAGTCTGCGGCAGGACTGTGGTTGTGTAGTCAGCGACATTGACTGCCACCCACAAGAGATCAGCCCGCGTTGACTTCCAGCTTTCCTCTCCTGGCCCTCATCTCTTCCACTTTCTTTTTGTCCTCTTCAAACCGCTTCATCATCTCGTCTTGCTCCTGTTTCCTTCTCTCTCGCGTCTGGAATCTGTAGAAGTCCTCCAACGCTTTGGCTTTCTCTTTCTGCTTCTCCGCAGATTCTTTTGCCTCATCCATCCGCGCACTGCCTCTTGACCCTCGCGTAACGGTAATGAAACCATCCTCATCGGGAACTGCGCGTTTACGTGCGTTTTCCCGAGACCGAGACTCTTCAAGTTGAGAGTAGGCAGACATATAAGCGTTGACCGAGCGAAGAAGCTGCTTGCGCGAGGGGTATTGGAGTGATTTGTGGTGTTCATATCTCGTCAGCCCAAGGCGTGGCATTTCGTTGCTTCTTGAGTCTGTAATGTCCTCCCATGCGACGGGCGTACCGGCTTTTGCAGCTCGTTGGGCCGCTTTGAGAGTGAGTTCCATGCTAGGTTTGTCCACAAAGACGACTATGGCCGACGCGCCGCTCTTTTGAATCTCGCCGTCGAAGACATTTGGGAGGGAGTGTGTGTCGAGTCCGGCCTCGATTTCTTCAGGGTTCATCCTCTTGCGCTTTCGACTTGATTTCGTTGTTGGTGCGGACTGTTTGCCCGGTGCATTTTCTGAGAAGTATACTTGCTGCATGCGTCCACCTTCTAGTTTGGTCATGAATAGGTGTTTTAGTGATTGCTCGGTAGCGCATACAGGTATGTTCACCAAGAACAAAGATCTAGGTGCATCCTCGTCGGGTATTTTAGGGTCGTGAGGTTTCAGGTAGAGGTAGTGGGTGGCTTCTCGCGAGAAACTTCCTGTCCCGCGGAGCAACAAAGGCAAGGCGATACAATCACCTACCTCTCGGGGCTCCCTCACCATGGCGAGGATATTGGCGTATGGAGCGTACAATGCAGATGCAACTTTTTTTCTGTCCGGGAATTGGAGAAAGACCGGCGCAGTGTGGGGTTGACGAAACAGCCTTGAATGACAACTAATGACATTCACAGAGCCGTCACAATAAGGCTGCATATGTGACTCCTGGCGGCTGTACACTATCGTGGCCTGAAGAGACCTCATCTCTTCTCCGTCCTTCGCTCCCAGGTTCCTTCAAGCACTCTACTTTTGCAGGTAGTACCTACGTAGCTATCCGTTTGCCGTCTCGTCCAAGTTGATCGATTCGACGCCAATACCAGAGATCGTATCCCGTAACCTCAAATTATTCTCTCCAAAGGATGACATGCAGCCCATAACCCAGCAACTTCCACCGTCCACACTTCAGTTTTTTCCAATCGTTCTCACCACCAGCGCCAGTGATGGACAGGCAACCAACTTGAACCATTTTACCAGCATTGCGCTCCCACACCACTTTTACTGCTCTGCTGCAACGTCTTGGCTGATTGCGCGTTGTCCGGAAGACCATCAGTAACAACAAG
Source organism: Cladophialophora immunda (assembly GCF_000835495.1). Taxonomy (NCBI): domain Eukaryota; kingdom Fungi; phylum Ascomycota; class Eurotiomycetes; order Chaetothyriales; family Herpotrichiellaceae; genus Cladophialophora; species Cladophialophora immunda. The sequence goes on from NW_015622542.1 coordinate 139,446, forward strand.
TGGTGTCTCAGTCTTCTTGGACTATTTGCACACTAGCCTCCTGTGTCTGAAGGGTATGAATGGTATCATCATTTGCTTGGTGGAGGGTAAACATCTTTGTGGATCTGGCAGACTTACATCCTACTGGCCATTCAGCCTGCTCTTCCTATCCAATGCCTTCCGTCGTCTCAGACACTCTTTCCGCGGCTGGATTCCGTGCTATTTTCGCGGAGGTATTGGCATGGACAGGGCGAGTAGCGAAAGGACAAAGATCCCAGATGTGAGACATAACACCATCTGGAGTAAGGATTGAAGAATTCGGATAGCTCCTGCGGCACAAAACGGCCTGTCTTCGAGGAAACTCGGGGTCTTTCGCCAGGGGCACCAGCGCAGAGCTAATGCCCCGTGATTGGTTCGCTGGAAGACTGGTTGCAGACGCGATTCAGTAGAACGAATATTCTGATTGTCCTTGACTGCAAGCACTTGACGACGGAGAGGCTTGTAGATTCCACCATGGGAGTCGACTTGATTTCTGCTACGTTAATTTCCAAATCAAGAGCATCTTTGCAATTGCCCCAGGCGTCACCTTCCTTAGGGTGTCTGGCTGGACCTCGCACAGGTACTCGCACGGGATGGACGGGCTGATACAATGCAGGCCTAACCGAACGTGGTCGAGGCAAGCTAATACCATTCGCGGATGCTGACGCCATATGGTGTGTCAACAAACTCAACTGGAGGACGTGGCATGGCTATCCGAGGTAAGAGAGATCGAGAGGGTGGTTGTGGGCGTAGAAATGTCAGAAAGATGATGAGCAGCTCGCTCAGTCGCCGGCAATGTTCTGATATGGACTTATAGCAGCCCTATAAATAACAAAGCTAGATGACTTTTGGGATTAGCTGAGAATGACGTCGACTGCCCCTTAATTGTATCTAGCATATGAGGTGTGCACGGATTGCGCGAAGGTGGTGTGTGCTGAGGCTAGCCTAAACCTCCCTTGATGAGTAGCAATGCTGCTCTAACAACAAATAATTACTAGGAGATTACGAGGTGCAGTACGGGCAGATAGTACTAGCACGCCGCCAATATCAGTTTCTGGGGTGTGAACACCGCTAGCGCCTCGGCATTGTTCAAGTGAAACACCTGCTGCTTCTTGGTATCAACCAAAGCATCAATCCGTTTTCTGTAAACCGTCAAACTTGACTTCAGATTCATTTCTACCACTGCAGCCTCTGTCCAGGAGCAACGCTTCCTGCGGGAATACTCCCCCATCACCAAAGCAGCGACAGACTTCAGGCCAGTATAGTAGAAATCATGAATCTGAATCAGCATGTCGACAAGGCTGGGGGCTGTTGAAGCTCCTAGCTACGAAGATGGTTGTTTGGACGGCAACCACAGCTTTCATCGCACAGATCGCGGTCATGCTCTCTCCACCTCGTCTTCCGTTGCTCTCTCATGCGCCTTGCGGTGTGTCTGACTGCTGCGGATCGTCCCTCGACACATGAACCGCTTCTTTCTTTGGATAGGTGCCCTCTACCACACTCCATCTCTCCGCGATGTTGCCATTGAGTGGTCAGCAATGTCTCACATCCTTTACGCGGAGACTGAAAGGTGAGTATAAGTCAACCTCGGTTTTCGCATCTCGCATACCCTTGTCTTCTCATCCATCAACAAACAACCAAAGAATCAAAAAAACATCCATTCGTTGCATTATAATTGAAGGCCTCGCCGTTGGACTCCATACATCCGCTCGACTCTCAGCTGGCGATTTCAACTTCTACTTTCCATTAAAAATTTGAAAAAGATCCTCTCACTGAATCTCCAAGATGCTGGTTTCGTGCTCATTGTTGCTCGCGGTGCTCGCCGGGTCTGCTCTTGCGCTGCCCTACCCTGATGAAGAGAAGCGTGGTAATACCGTTTATCCGGTATACAGCACTCCAACTTACAGCACGACTTACCCGGTATATACCACAACTTCCACCTACTACCCCGTGTATACGAGCACCTACTCCTCCCCAGTGTATACCACCACTTCAACCTACTACCCTGTGTACACATCCAGCTCTACATACTCTTCTGTATACACTAGCACTTCAACCTATTCGCCAGTGTACACATCCAGCTCGACGTACTCCTCCCCAGTGTATACGACCACTTCAACCTATTCGCCGGTGTACACATCCAGCTCTACATACTCTTCTGTATACACTAGCACTTCAACCTATTCACCAGTGTACACATCCAGCTCGACGTACTCCTCCCCAGTGTATACGACCACTTCAACCTATTCGCCAGTATACACATCCACGTACTCCTCTGTATACACTAGCACCGCCACCTATCCGGTTTACACCAGTTCCTCGACCTACTCGACCTACTATACAACCTATACCACTCCAGCAATCTATTCCACGAGCACCTATACAACTCCCGTTGTCTATACCACAACGACCTACACTACTCCCGTCTATTCCTCGTACAGTCCGGCTGTCTACTCGTCCACGTACTCAACCTGCCCTGCCGCTGTAACCAGCACAGAGACCGTCTACTCAACCGTGACCGCGACGAGCACGTCGACATATACCGCAACATCGACGTCGACATACACGTCCACAACCACCGTGACATACACCGCGACAGTCACCTCAACGGCCACTGTGACCTATACCACCAGCAGCGTGGTGTACTCATGCGCCCCGACCTACAGCAGTTCTACGTACAGCAGCTCCACCTACACGACGCCGGTCTACACGACCACGTACAGCACCTCCGTCTACCCCGTCTACACCCCTTACACCACTTACACCACCACAACTTACGGTTCTGGTTGGTAAGCCACGGATTGGACTTCTAACCTGTGGGTTCCGACTCGAAAAGCGCGACTCGGTAGGGGTTTTTTGGTCCAAAAGTTCTTTGGTATTTGTCTAGGTCTCGATGAAGACAAAAAAACATCCTTCCATAAAGCCCAGACAGAGGGGTCGGATACACTGCGGGAAGAAGAGTTGGACACTTGACACGAAACCCTGGTGGTGTGGAACAAATAGTTTTCTCAGGGTCTGATGACCAGATCACCCGCGCACTACAGCACACGTTGACATTCTCTTTTTTTGGCCCTTACATAGCTACCCACGCTCCTTATCTCAAGGAAGGGACAGCCTTTCATAGTTGACTTCGCTAATATAGCTGTCTCTACCACCGATGATGTTCACAGCCATGCCACTGACTTGTGGTCTGTTCCCGTCATCTCCATCCAGCCCATATCCTCAACCGAAAGACCGGTAGGTGTTCTTATTGTTCGCTCTCCTATCAGCAACGATCCCAATAAGAAGTTTGAAAATATGCGTAAAATAGCTTCCCCACATCACGCAGTGCCTATCGCCATGTTCAGATATCTGTGTATAGCTAACAATCGACCTCTTCAAGACTCATCCCAGAGCGAGGCAGAACCAACGCAATCTTGCTTCCTGAAGTCTGCGGCAACATGGTAAGTAGATCAAATGATAGGTTTATGGTGAGCATCAACTCTTGGTCCAGAGATATCGAGAAGATCCATGCGAAGGGCACCTGGCGTTGGACCGCTGCATGTATGGATATCAAGCTCGAGATGGCATCCTACTGTTCATACCATCAACGACCTGGTCGATGAGTCGGCTCGTCATGCTTAGACCCGGGTCATGATCAGGGTTCACCTCGGCAATACTGAGTGCGACAGTCTTCTCACTGCTCAAGAACGTCTTGACCGCAGACATGGCCGCTTCAAATCTGAGACCCGTCCAGCTTGGAACATTGCCCAAAGGGAAGACTCCGGGATCTATCACATCCACGTCTAGGTGGAGGATGACAAAGTCTACACTATCTTCCAGCCATTTCAATGCTGCCTGTGCTTGTTCGCGTGGCGCAGCCTCGACTACTCGAGAGGTAGAGACGCGGAAACTGTTGTCAAACAGGTAGCCCAAGTGCTCTCGTTTGTTGGCGACCGAGTCAATATTCAGGCCGAAGAGGACGATATTGGTGTTATCGACGACAGCAGAGCCGTCAGCACGAGAAAATTTCTGCATGCTCTCGAGTGCTCCTTCGCGTAACGTCAGATGCGTCAGTGTCATTCCGGCGATGTTGCCCGATGAGTTGGATTCCATCGGGGTGTATAAGTCGCAATCAGCGTCCATATAAACGATGCCTATACGTTTCCCCGTCCCTTCCAGATGGTGCCAATATGCTGACATGATTGCTGGACAATAGAGACATTCGCCACCAAGGATCAATTGGAAACGACATGCTTGGCCTTTCTCATCGTTGTCGACAGTTAAATCATTTCCGATCGCTTGTCGAACTTGCTCGCAAGCGGCGACAGTGGCCGCTTCATTCCGCGCTCCATTTGGGTCCCGTCCGCTCGGCGACCATCCAACAGGACCATTGGGCAGGGCGGTTGATTCTGCGATTTGCCAGCCCGCGGCTCCAAGTTTCTCGTGCAGACCAGCACGTCTGAAGGCTGTGGGAGCCCGCGATTTGCCAGAATACACGGAACCAATGTCTGAGGGCACCTTGATGATTCTGATAGCACGCGATGGCATCGCCATGATAGTTGTCGATCTCGTCCGGGGCGACACGTCGACTTTAGAAGTATTGCTAACGACTTGGATGGATAGGGAAATGTCAACGACGTGTGGAGGAGGCGCGGCATCCTTTCTTATACACCATGAAGGTCGAAGCAGAGGTTTGTCACCATCAACAAGCTGGGCCAATGACAGTGGGAGCCAGTTCGAGAGTAATATCGCGAAGGGCGCGATACGCCCTTGATTTTCGATCTAATCGGAGAGAGAACATCTTAAACTTACCCATTTGGCGGGACGGTCCCTGGTCATACCTCGACACAGGCTTACGTCGAACCCGAACCTAAATTTGTAGGGCATTGACCTCAACTGCGAGCTTGGTCGGATTTGCCATGGGGATTCTACGTTGATGATGTTGAACTTGAAGTAGACCGGAGATACGAGGCAGCTTGGCATCGTAAAGTCCGAGACATTGTTGATGCTGTCAAGCAATTGACTTTGCTCTCCTATTTCATTTCGTCTCCCCATCCAGTATCTCGAGGACAACATGCGGTCAAACATGCTCAGGGTATCATCAACTGCCGTCCGCTGTTGGAAAAGCCATCCCTCGGTAGGTTGGCTCGCGACGCCAACAGTCCGCGGAATTTCCTCGACCAGCTCATTGTCCGCCACTCCCCTCCCCATCACCGCGACTGGGCCACCTCCTAGAGCTCCTGTTCCTACATCGCCTCAATATGGCGACCGGATTGAAGAACGAAGAAGAAAAGCAGAGTTGCTCAAACAAGGCAAGGAGCTCCGCGCGGCAAACCAGCCTGGAGGAAAGACAAGCCCGTTGAAGAAAAGGTTTTGGAAAGAGGTCCATGTAAAAGAGGTCCCGGAAGGATATCAAGTCTATTTGGACAAAAGGCCCGTGCGAACTCCGAGCAAAACGATCCTCACAGTCCCACGCTCCAAGCCGCACCTGGCGCATGCTATCGCGATCGAATGGGATCTACTCGAATCCGCACAACAAGCATTGAAAAACCACAACATCCCGATGACTTCAACAGCGGCCCGAGCACAGGATATCATCGAATCAGAAGCGCAGGGGAATGGCAAGATCCGGGATGAAATCATTACAACCATGATGCGTTATCTAGACACAGACACATTACTATGTTGGGCACCAGAACGCAAACCGGAATCGCCGTTAGAGATGCAGGCCGAGCGGACAGAGTCACTACGCGAGATTCAGATTCGAACGGCCAAACCCATCATCAGCTACCTCAGCACATCCGTGTGGCCTGGTGTTGAAATCAAGCCCGTGCTAGACGAAAACAGCATCATGCCTACGCAGCAAGACGAAATGACGAGAAGCGTGATACGCGGTTGGATTGCTGGGCTGCCGGCATATGAACTCGCAGCTCTTGAGCGGGCAGTGCTGGCGGGAAAGAGTCTCCTCGTCGGTACGAGATTGTTGATCGAGTGGAGCGAAGAATTCCGGGATATGCAACACAGCGGCAGTGAGAAGCGATTTGGCATAGAGGAGGCTGCCGAAGCTTCCAGCCTCGAGGTAAGATGGCAAACAGGGATGTGGGGCGAGGTCGAAGACACCCACGATGTGGAAAACGAAGATATCAGACGCCAGCTGGGAAGTGCCGTTTTGCTTGTGAGCGGAAGCCGATAGTCTGTCGGTTGGATGTGATAGGGAGTATGCATGTTTGCGTTGCCAATCGCCAGCAGTGGAATGTGAAGGTTTCGAAATGTGTCTGAGAAAAACAGGTCTGAGATGGAGCAGCTTGTAAAAGTACCGAGAAAAAAAATACAAGAGGAGGGTTTGATTCCTTCTTACCCGCACTGTCACGTAAATTCCCCTATATTTTATGTATCAGAACAATCCCACCTCGCTGAATGGTCAGCATTGCTTCACTATCGTCTTGCCCTATCTGCACCATCTGCAGAGTCGACCATTAGCTACCCTGTGCGGCCGTCCATCCTACAAAACAAGACCCCGGGGTGTGGAACGCCACTCTGCCCGTTGAGTCGACGTTGGTTGTGGCCCGGCCCGATTAGCGACCTTCAGCCACAGCATCGGGGGAAAATGACGTCTTATCTGATTCCGCCGTCGACGATCCTAGCGATCAAAACTTCGGAGACTTCTTCGTGCCATGATTTTTCTTGTACGGCGTGGACTCGGGCGACGATGCATTTCCTAGCTGGGCAAATGGCTGCAAAGGTCCCTGCGTTAGAGGGACGGGTGAGAATGCGCACCGCCACAGTTGGAAGAGCAAGGAGCCAGAGTACATATGACGGTGCCGCTGCCCTTCGAGGGTGCGAGGATTCTTCGCCTGTCCTCTATGGCAGCTGTTCTTCAGGCCCACAGCGAGCTCAGAAGGTAAACTGCTGAAACTGCCTCGACATCACATTGTTGGTATTGACGCTGTTGAGTGTCCGAGCCCGACCACCGTCTTGCATTTCCACGAAACGGTATCGAAACCCCCTCCATTCTGTAACGCCAGACACGCAGCAAGCGTTGCAAGGGGTTATCGCTCAGATCACATCTATGTGACATAATCAGATGTTACAATGAGGATCCCACTCTTCAAGCGGCTGGTCATCACGGCCTTGAACATTCTGTTCCCGCCGCTGGCGGTCATGCTGATCACGGGGCCGAACGAAGACTTCGTCTTCAACTGCGTCATGTTCATCCTAGCCATCATCCCCTCGCACATCCACGGCTTCTACGTCTCTCTCACCTACTTTAACCGCAAGAGGAAAGTACGCAAGGGCGTATACCCGGGGAAACCCAAGCACTTGATCTGGAGCGACCGAGTCAACAACGGGGGTGCGACGAGAAGGGAAATGGAGAGACTGAGGTGCGAAAAGGAACAGGGAAAGCCTGGCCGACGAATCGGCCGGAGAGTGACAGGCTCCTCGGGCCGTTCTGGCTCCCGCAGACGAGTCGAGGACTGGGACGACGGGTACAAGGAATATGCACTGAGTCCGCAAAATAGCCGGGCTGGGAGACACAGAAGCTGCAGAAACTACCACCACGACTCGGACTAATGAGCGCAGATGGAACCCCTGTGGCAGCGGTTGCTATAGGTGTGAGAAATGGTCGCTGACGACTCCTTTTCCATGCCAATGACGGACCGCGGTCCCAGGGAGGGGGGATCTGAGCAACGGTTCGCTTGAACGGCCGACGATTGGCATGGGTGTGCATTCACATGGAGAGGCGAGTCAATGGGGGGTATGGAAGCAGTCAATTGTCTCATGGCTTTAGCGGAAACCAAAGGGATCCTTTCTTTTGAGATGGACTGCTGAGAGACCATCAACAAACGGCCTTTGGACCGTGCCGACGGACGTGTGTTCGTTACCTAGACTATACAGGGTGAAAAACAGGGCACATCAAGACTCATTCGGATTCATTGCTCAATCCCACTGGCTTCATACCGATTGGAATGTTTGTGTTTATTCTCCCTCTATTGTCATGTCTTAGTATCTATATCCCTGTGAGATGGTCTCATTTGCGATGCTAGAGAAGATCTAGAATCCAGGGTTGGCTCCTTTCGGACAACTTCAGTTCCACCCGCTATCAAGAGGGGATATCTCTCTTTGGTGCGCTGGTACGCTTCGCAGATTCATGTGTACCATAGCCTCATCTTTCGTCCGTCACATTGTGGTGGCTCATTCCAACCTGCCCGCAGTCGTGTAACATGCATGGCCGTTTGAGAGTTTGCCTTGTGGCATAATCCATGGGATATCATATCATACAACACATTAGAGAATAAAAATTTATCATGCCCTCACCCATGAAGCGCAGGCCCGGTCTAACGCGTGTCGCTGATTGCTGGTCGTGGCCATATTCTTTTCGCCGATCCGTGGCCATTCGCCTCTTCATTGAGTTGTAGGGCCGTTACAAGGGAACGACCGGAATAGGGTACTAGCTTACGTCGGTCGCCTTTTCTCGTTCCTTGTCCCTCTCCTTCGCCGAGGCATCATCGCCTTTGGTGGGCAAGGGATACGGGCTAAAATCGCGACTGCTGGTACTAAAGTTCGACTGGATCGGAGGATGCTTCTCGCCGTAGGTGCCACCATTACTGCTGGATTTGTGTGGGCCCTGTTGCTGCTGCGGAGGAAAGTCATGGTTGTTCGGTACTGGCGTATTGATTGAGCTGGGATCCGTTGACACGGGACTGACGATACTGTCCATGTTGCCATCACCCTCCAGAGTCACAGCATTCAGCCCGCGTAGCCCGCCCTCAATGTCCCTAACCAGGCGTACGAACTCTTCGGGCACTAGACCACTCTCGCCTGTCCTAGGGTCTTCAGCCACCAACCAGCCCTGACCGTGTCGATATGATACCAGAATGATCTGCCCTTCCTTCAAGGGCAATTCGTTTTGATGCTCGCTTTCGAAATCAAAGAGTGCGACAGCCTTGCCATGCATTTCCTCGTCCGGGCTGGCAATGGTGAATGAGTAGTCTTTTGAGAACCGGGCATCGTCTTCCGCATCCGAGTATTCGTCTTCGGACCCGGGGCCATCGTCGCCATAAGGGGAAAGATTGCGCTGTATCGGTTTCGCAAAGTTGGAATCTCGGTGTTGGGGTTCGTGCGGGAATCTCAGCACGTTGGTGTCATAGGTCTCGACTGCTTCGCCGGGCCCGTCTGCTTCCTCTGGATGACCAGCTGCGCTCACCACAACGCCGCGATTGGGGCCAGCTGCCCCGGGCGATCTCCCTCGCTCATTGGATTTATGCTTCTTGTGCCTGCTAGTGGTGACAATGGGGGATTGAATATCTTCATCTTCGCTATACGGTGGGCCGTCGTCTTTGAACGTCATTGCGGGTAACCGATCTCGACTAAGACCGCTGGCGTTTGTTTCTGATATCCAGGGCGGGGTTGCGGACCATTGGCCTCTGGAGTCGTCCCATGACGAGACAGCAGGATCCGACAGTCTTCGTGACTCGCTCGCCGGCGTAGAGAGACCCGATTGATTGGGAGGAGGACCGTAGTGTAAGGGATGCGTCGTCAGATACGCAAAGTCTCGGACGAGGGTATATGGTAGGCTCGAGTGGAAGGCAGGAAAGACATAGGACGTTGGCCGGGATTGCGGAAGGTAGGAACCTTTTGAATGCGTGGAAAAGGACGACATCCGTCTCTCAGCATAGGATGTTGGTCTTTGCGAACTGGTCCTCCGCGCAGTCGGGGTGGTAGTGATTAAAGGAGGTAGGCTAGGAGGAGAGGTGGTCGCCGCGGCCAACGGGGGAGACATCGCAGGTGGTGAGGCTGTGATGGTGGCCATCCTGACCGTGCAAGAAACGACGGGACCGGTCGCCAGATGTTTAGATGGCCAAGGGCGAACAGGTGTCGCAAACGAAGGACTGAATTGTTATGTCTCCTCCAAGCGCACCTATAGGCACGAGACCTAGGCAACGAGGAGTGAGCGGTGGGCGGCTAATAAGGTGTTCAGAGCACCAATGGCGGCGGTGAATCTGGAGAATTGAAGGAACAGCGCGCGCGCTTAACGAGGAGAGAGAGAGGTCGAGGACGACGAAAAGGAATGGAAAATTGGAGAGCGTCTCCAGCAGCCAGCTACGAGCGGCTGAAGGGGTCTTGATTAGAATAATGAGAAGGGAGAGGACGTCGAGTCAAGTAGTCGAGAATCAGGCGAGACCAGGACGGCGAGGGTCGAGAAAGACGCCAGATCTAAATATAGCGATGAGAGAGAGACGTGATGGGCCGAAACGCAGGGAAAAGCCCAAGTAGTATGCCCAAGGGATTAGAAGAGCAACAAAGTCAGGCGATGGCGCATCGTGGTGGTGGTGAGGAGGATGACGAGAAGAGCGCTCGTGTAAGGCGAGGCAGGACGGTCAGCGCACGCCTGGTAGAGAAGAGTTGAGAAGGAGTGAGGCAGGTGTAGGCAAATGGTCGGTAGGCAGGTAGGTATTCACACAGACCAAGTTGTCGAGATCGTGGACCTGGATCGTGAGAGGAGAATGGGTTTAACTGGCTTGACTGGCTTAACTGCTGTAACTGCTTTAACTGGGCCGCGAGCCCTGGCTCTGCCTCCAACTGGAATGGCACCTGAACGGGGGGAAGAGGCCAAGGGCAGCCTCCAACCACAGGCGGCCAGAGTCACTGCAGCCTCCCCACAGTCGCCCACTAGGCGTTTCAGATGCCGCCCAGGTTCCGCCAGGCTTCGTTCCTTCAGTTCCTCGCTTCCATGGAGAACTTTAGCCGCATCTTTGATCCAGCGCCGGGAATTCTCTGCCCTGCACACTCTCCGATCTGAATGACCTGGGCGGTGACTTCGACATACGACGTAGCCAGGACCTACATACACAGCACCAGGCTTCATCCAAGCTGTGCATCAAGGTGAGTTTGACCAGTCCAACAAATCCTTCGCATCTATTGCACCCGTTCTGTGATGATTATCTTATTGGAGCTGTCCTATTCTCTTTCTGCGGACAACCACAAATAATACGCAATTTCAAACTTCTGACTGCGCCGCCTTGGAGCCTTGTTGAACTTCTTGTCTTTCCCCACGTCTAAACAGGGCCACTGACCTGGAACAAGTAGTTATACCATGCTTGTTGTAGAGCAATAACACAACTTCTATCACTCCCGCATCATGTCTGCAGATCCTCGACGTGCTCGCCTTCAGGCGCGCACACAGACACCGCAACCTGCTCAGTCAACACCACCTCCTCCACCCTCTTCCCCTCCAGCTCCTACTTCTACGGCGACTGCTCCGACAGGACAGATTCATTCACAAATCACCTCTCCGACAGGCCTTGACGGCAGCATCGACCCTTCCATACCACCCGCCACAGCCACAGTAACGTCAACGGCCCTAGCTCCCGCTACAGCGCCATCTCCTTCCCCTGCCACTTCTTCACAAGATGAAATTCCTTTTAAACTGAAATTTTGCACGGTTTGTGCCTCCAACAACAACCGCTCGATGGAAGCACATCTACGTCTCTCTACCTCGACGCACCAATACCCTGTCATCTCCTTCGGGACTGGCAGCTACGTCCGCCTACCAGGCCCCTCCATTTCACAACCCCAGGTCTACAATTTCAACACCACCTCCTACACAAAGATGTATGAAGAGCTTAATGCGCAAGATCCGCGGCTTTATCGAAATAACGGGATATTAAACATGCTTGATCGGAATAGGAAGATTAAATGGGGACCGGAACGGTTTCACGACTGGGTTGTGGGAGCAGCCAGAATTGACGCCCTGAATCGCGGTGACAAAGGCGCGGTGGGAACGGAGGGGGGCGTGGTGGATGTGATCTTCACCTGCGAGGAGCGATGCTGGGACGCCGTGGTGGACAATCTACTCGATCGAGGAGCCCCTTTGAATAGGCCGGTTCATGTCTTCAACATCGATATTAAGGATAACCATGAAGAAGCGCTGGTTGGTGGAGGAGCAATCCTTGAACTGGCCGATAGCTTGAACGAGGCTGCCATCCAGGAGAGACAAATAAGCGGCACCCAAGGATGGGAGAATGGGACCGGGGCGGCGAGGATGAGCTTTGACGAAAAGGTTCCTGAGATTCTTGCTAGGTGGCAGGAACGCTGGCCGAATTTACCGGCATTGTGGACTCTCTCGTGGTTCTAGAAAGACGAGATGTCAGTCAGATCACAGGATGACATATTGACCCAGGGTGGTCCATCGTGTTTGATCACTTAGCGAGGCGCTGGAGGATTTCCGGTCGTGATAAAATGCCATGAATTCAGAACGCAATAACATCTCTGTATATGATTCTATATCTTACTCGCCTTTTCTATTCCCTTTTCCCTCCTTTGCCTCAAGACGTCCTTTCTCAGACCAATCTCCACGTCCCTCGGTCCCTCCTTGTTGAATTTGACGAGAACAACATACTCGTCGTCTCCCTTCAACTCCGAACCTTTCAACTCGGGACCGGGTTTATCCAGCGCAAGGACACTTCGGCCATCCTCGCCGAAGCTCATGCCAATGGGAGAAATAAACTTGTCCTTCCATGGCACCGGTTTCCCTTCCGTGTCGATCCGTCTCTTCAGAATCTCCCTCTTTCTCAGAATGTCTTCCTCGCTCTCACCGGGCCCGTCGAGTATCTCGGAGGCCAGGTAGAGGAGCAAGAACTGCGGCGGGAACAAGATGATGTCTCCACTCCGCGCCATGCTCAACCAGTCCCTCGCAGTCCTCCATTCGGGCGCCATGGTCTCGATTTGATCTGCTGTGGCGTGGACGCTGGGGTTGCCCTTCTCCGAGGGATCGACAAAGTAGATGTACATCTGTGTGGTGAACCGTTTGGGTACGTTGGGTGGTGTGACCCAGTGGGTGAAAGGGATAAGGCGGTCGGTGTCTAGGACCGCGTTGGGCGAAATGGACGAGAGCCAGGATTTGAAGGGGATCTTGCCCTTGTGCACCGCCTCGCGCCCAGCTTTCCGTACCGCCGTGCTGACGGAGAGGAGCGACTCTGCGGTTTTGGACTCGCGAGCCAACAATATCCCCGTCTCCTCGAACAGCTCCCGGATCGCGCCCGTGCGGTAGGCACTGTTTTCCAGATGCCGGTTCACATCTTTGGGATCGCTCGGGAGTTCCCCGTCGCTGGGTTCTAGGTTGCCGCCGGGAAAGACATGCGCAGAGGGAAATGCGCTGGAGGTCTGGACACGGTGGAGGAGGAGAATCTCGTTGTTGGGGGAGACGAGAATGGTGCTGGCCGAGGGAGAAGCCGGCTTGGGAGCCTTGTGCTCGCTGTAGCCTCTGACTTCGAACTTGGGCTTCTGTTTCGCGGACATGGCGGGGGTAACGTTTCTGAACCGGTTCACAAGACTACTGATCGTTTGGTAGCGGCGGGAGGCGCTGAAATGATGGACTCTGTCTAATCTCGGGCAAGATGGCTGGCAGTACTGTCTAGTGTTCGAGTATAGAGACCGGAAGGATAAACGTCTTGGTGACCGAGGGCAGGAGAACCGTTGCGGGTACAGATATGAACGACTAGAGTCTAAAAGTGGAATATAAGAGAACGAAGACGAGCTGCCCGGATATCTACATGTCGAGGCCGAGAGAAACACCAACATTTGAGGAAGATTGGATGGAAATGGGAAACGAGTGAGATATTAGACCGAGGCTGAACATGAAGAGTACTGGCCCGTGGGGGGTTTGAGTGAAGTTGGGGATCTGTTTGTGTTTGGTCTGCTGGCTGCTCGGCTTACGCTTGATACCCGCGTCACTCGTGGGATCAGACGGTGCCTTGCAGAGCCGAGAACGCGCCGAGGTCCATGCTGGCAGGGCGGACAATGTATAATAATTGTACGTCAATATGGGGCACATACATGGACCTGAGTATAGAGGACGAAACAGTTACTCGTATGTCTTTTGTCTCCCTATGACACACCGCTCCTCGAGCCGGCCTTGGGGCCAACTTTGATCTATGTATGTATCGTCAACTGTCTCTGGGTATGTCATTCCAATCATGAAAATCATGTGCAAACGTCAAACATTTGAGATGGCGTAGGTATCAAACTGCCCCCTAGCCCGTCCAACGCCCCCTTCGCCTCCGCCATGCTGGTATTCCGGCTTGATGTTGGCCTCCTCAGGAGTAGAGCTTCTTCTCGAAGCTGTCCAACCCATGCACGTTTCCTTCGGCTTGGGCACTGACTGTCCGGAGCTCAAACCGTACATTGCCGCTAGCAACCTCGTCACGAAACTCGACCAAGCTCTTGCAACCAATGTCTTGCAGAGAATGTTGTAGACCAGCTAGCAGGTAAGGCACGAATTTGGTGACAGAGCCTCGGTCCAGTACAGCTCCCGAGACGCCCTGCGCGACCAAAAGTCGATCGCCTTCTGAGAAGTAGCGCGCCGTTCCGGCATTGCTGGCCTTGGAGTTCTTACCACCTCCGCCGGCCTTTTTGTCTTCCATGGCATCGATACTGCCCATTCCCCGGTATGCTTTGACAAGCTTGCCTTCGCGGTTAATGTAAGACTGGCCAGGAGACTCAGTGGTGCCGGCAAGGAGTCCACCCATCATCACGGTTGAGGCACCCATCGCAATTCCCTTGACAATGTGGCCAACGTTCTGTATGCCTCCGTCTGCAATGCAGGGCACGCCGAATTTGGCCGCAAATGACGACACGGCATGCACAGCTGTAGCCTGAGGTCGTCCCACAGCCATAACCTCTTGTGTAATGCAGGCACTGCCACTGCCCATGCCAATTCTCAGGCCATCGGCACCAGCAGCGATGAGGTTCGCGGCTTGTTCCCGAGTCACCACGTTTCCGGCGATGACGTCAAGTAGGGGGTACTTTTCCTTGATGTACTTAACCATGTCGACTTGATACATGCTGTTGCCTTGACTGCTATCCAGAATCACGATATCCAGCCCAGCTTCAACCAACTTCTGCAATCGGATCTTATCCTCGGGTCTAGTGCCAATCGCCGCAGCGGCAATCAGTTGCTTGGAATGGGGTAGTTTAGAGGCAAGAGGGTAGTTGAGGTTCTTTAAAAGGTCGGATCGGGACAGGAGGGACACCAGGTTACCGCTTGCGTCGACGATGGGCAATTTGCCTTTCCTTGACTGGCGGAGGACATCATTCGCCTCGGCCAAGGTAGTACCAGCTGGTGCAGTGATCAGATCTTTCGACATGACCTCTGTGACCAAGTCGTCGGGACGGGGATGGAACTGAATATCGCGAGTGGTAATGATGCCAATAAGCTTGGACTTGAGCTGCCCATTTTCTACTCTTGCTGTCAGCTGCTGTGCACTCCAAATCTTCAAGACAAATGGCAGAAGCAGCGTAGTTCTCAGACAGAAATCTCCATAATTCCCCATTGCAAGTTCATGCTGCGGATGAACGAAAGTTTAAAAGGGTAAATAGTTTTGGACATCATCGAAAGAAAGGGGTGTGGTGACCACTGATGGTCCTGGAAGACATACCTGTGACTGGGAATCCGCCAAACCCCCACTTCTCTTTCAGTTCTTTCGCTTCCCCAACGGTCGTCTTGGGGCTGAGAACAATGGGATCGGAGATAAAACCGTTTTCGTATCTCTTGACCTTGCGAACCATATCCGCCTGCTCCTCAGCGGAGCAGTTATGGTGGATGATACCGAGACCGCCCAGCAAAGCCATATGGATAGCCATCGAATCTTCTGTAACAGTGTCCATAGGTGAGGAAAGAAGCGGAGTCTTCAAAGAGATTCGTTTGGTGATGGGGGAATCGAGGGTGACCTCTGACGCAGGGAAGCCTGTTCAGGGGTGTTAGAACTATGACATCTAAGCGACGAAAATTCAGGTGGGTACAATACCAATATATCCAGGCAAAATGAGGAAGTCATTATAGGTCAGAGCACCGTTTTTGTTCGAGTCCAGAAGCGTCTTGATGTCGAGGCCATCGCGAGTGTCGTAGTCGGACTCGAGAACTTGGAGGGCTGTCCGATAGTCCAGTTTCTCCCCTTTACGCGTAACAGGGGCGCCGTTGGCGATATCTCCGTTCGCGATCGGCATGTTGTCAGTAGGTTTGTGAGGAGCTTTTACAGCAGAGGAGTAAGACAGTTGGGCTGCTGGGGTCAGGGAGGGCCTTTCCAAGGAAAGGGAAAAATTTCAGAAGGTCTTGAATCGGAAAGGGATTTTTGAGTGAAAAGGCGGAGAGCGGTGGCCCCTGCACAGCCAATAGTCTTTGTGTGCGGCCCTGACCAATCACCGCTGCAGCTCCTCAACGTTCTTGGCACCTCCGTGTCCCGCCATCCTCTTTGGGCCTGAATGTAAACAAAGCGATAAGTGAGAAACTGTAGGCTTTATTTTCTGCCCTCAACTCACCGAATTCGGTACAAAGTAATCAGAGCGCTTGCCAATCCATTGCTGCTGCCTATCCTCCTATCTCTACTACTTGACACGCTTTGGATATCTGAAGGCTTCACTTTGAAATTATCTGATGCGGCGCCCATTGACGAGCTGAATGACACCTTGCGCAGACAGTTGAGGATGCGACGAAAGCCTCGGGAACGATCAAATCCACAGCTCCTCTACGTTGACCCTGTGTCTGAACTCTTTCCGGGATGTCGCACTACGCCCTTCGCCGGACACAAACAGACAACCAATTCGGGTTTCCTCAACGACAGACCTCAGCAGCTTCCACTGCTTCTTCAGCCTACTCTGGAGCATCTAGTGCTTTTCTCCCAAGTCGTACAAGCACTGTCACTTCTACCAACTCTAGTATCTATTCAAGAGGCTCTCCCGGTCACAAGCGAGCGAACACTACCATAGAGGAGATGACGCCGGCCAGGAATTATGGTGGAAGCAGTAGCGTGGAAAACAGTCCTGATCATGTATATCGCAACATCCGCCAGAGCCTGCGTCCACTCCCTCAAGCTCCATCGCCGACCTCGACACCCAATGCCCGCCGTCCGAGTCCCTACCACGTGCGAGCACACACCATCGACCGCTTCCCTCAAACTTCCTCCGAGGATCCTTTCGTGGACAAGCATCTACATGAGCATCATCAAGAGATGCATCAAGCCAAGACCCACACTCACCAAAGCCTAGTAAATCCACATACGAACACCTTCAAAGCCCCTGACCTCCGGGAACTGCAGAAATCGTCTACGACCTATCTGAAAACCTTGTCAAAATTTGCCCAAAACGGTGATGCCGAAGAATTTGGGATCTCGGCTCCTAGTCAGTCCGTCACTGGGCTTCATAATCGGAGACAGTTGAAACGCACAGATTCTGTTGCAGCAGGCGCTCGGTCGGTGGCTAAGAGTTACGGCTGGGGTGAAAGAAACTGGATGGACAAACAACGACAATTTCTGCAGGCTTACGAATATCTCTGTCATATTGGTGAAGCCAAAGAATGGATCGAAGACATCATCAACAAACCGATCCCGCCTATTGTGCAACTAGAAGAGGCTCTACGCGACGGAGTTACTCTAGCAGAAATAGTTCAGGCATTCCATCCCGACCAAGTCCTAAGGATCTTCCGCAATCCGAAATTGCAGTTCAAACACTCAGACAATATTGTCTTGTTTTTCCGGTTTCTGGAGGATGTAGGTCTACCGGACCTGTTTCGCTTCGAGTTGATTGATCTCTACGAGAAGAAAAACATACCGAAAGTGATCTACTGCATTCACGCCTTGTCGTGGCTCCTCTACCGCAAAGGCATGGTTGACTTCCGAATCGGAAACCTGGTTGGTCAGCTTGAATTCGAGCACCATGAGCTGGAACAGACACAACGAGGCCTCGACAAAGCTGGGGTCAGCATGCCTAGTTTTTCAGGAATGGGCGCTAGCTTTGGTGAGCCTGAGCCGGAACCTGAGCCAGTAGAGACCGAAGATGAAAGAATAGACAGAGAACTGCATGAGCAAGAAGACGTCATCTCAGACTTTCAAAATCAAGTCCGAGGTGCTTTGGTCAGATTGCGACTGGGGGATGTGATGCAAAGACTTTGGGACGCAGAAGATTTCATCGTCGACATTCAATCACGCGTTCGTGGTGACTGGACAAGACAAATTGCCGACTACAGGCTCAATATGCAACGTTTCGCCACAAATATCCAGGCTGCTACTCGCGGGTTTCTGGTAAGATCGCGACAGAAGAAGAAGGCTCAGCAGTGGAGGTCGAGAGAAAAGGATGTGCTCAAGCTTCAAAGCCTCTTCAGGGCAGGCCAAATCCGGACTCAAACGCGTGCCATCAAGTCACGAGTGCAAACTCATGAGACTGGTATTCGCAATCTGCAAGCCGCCATTCGAGGAGCACTCTCTAGGCGAGACGCTTTTGATCAGTACGAAGCCACCAGGACAGCCGAAAAAGAAGTCATATTGCTGCAAGCCGTTATTCGCGGAATGCTCGCAAGACTTGGACTTCAAGACGATCACGAATTGCTAGAAAAGGAAAGCTATGCGATCACACAGATCCAAGCCGGAGCAAGGTCATTGCTTGCAAGGATACATCAAAACAAGATCCGGCAAGTACTATTCAACTCGTCTCCGGCATGGGCCTCCTTGCAAGCCACGGTCCGAGCGGGTCGAGTCCGTAACAAACTCGCCAACCTGAAGCAGTCCTTGAGATCGCAATCAGCGTCCATCAGCAATTTTCAGGCAATCCTCCGAGGCGCAAATGCACGGGAAGCTTTCAGCTCGCTTAAGCTTTCTCTGCTACAGCAATCAACTAGAATTATACCTCTGCAAGCTGCAATCCGCAGCTTCACAGTGCGGAATCAATTGCAAGAGCAGCAACGAGAACTGGAACGACATGCGCCCGAGTTCATCCAACTTCAAGCACTTTCTCGGGGAGCACTTCTGCGTATCCAGACCGGAGAATTGCTTACAGACCTTGGTGAGACTCAGGACAAAGTAGTTCAACTACAAGCTCTGATTCGTGCTATGCTCTGCCGTGGTCAGGTTGGAGACTTGCTAAGTGAGTTGGAAACACATGATGAATCTATCACCGAATTGCAGGCCCTTATGAGAGCAGCTGCTATCCGATCCCAATTTGCAGAGAAGAAGCGTTACTTCAAGGAAAACATGGAAAAAGTCATCAAGATTCAGAGTGTTGTTCGAGCCAAGATCCAGGGAAAGGCATATAAGAGCCTCACTGCCGGAAAGAACCCTCCTGTTGGAACCCTGAAAGGCTTCGTACATCTTCTGAACGACAGTGATTTCGACTTTGAAGAAGAGGTGGAATTCGAACGACTTCGCAAGACTGTGGTCCAGCACGTCCGGCAGAACGAACTTGCAGATCAGTACATCACGCAGCTGGACATCAAAATTGCTCTCCTGGTCAAGAACAAAATCACGCTGGATGAAGTTGTCAAGCACCAACGACATTTTGGCGGTCATGTCGGTGCTCTCCTCCCCAACTCAGACATTGCGTCGAAGGATCCATTCGACCTAAAGGCGCTCAACAAGACCTCGCGCCGAAAATTGGAGCATTATCAGGAACTCTTTTTCCTGCTTCAGACTCAGCCTCAGTATCTCTCTAGACTGTTGAGACGCATTAGGGAGCAGGCTACCGCCGAAAAGGAGTGTGACCGGGTCAAACATCTAGTCATGGGCATCTTCGGCTACGCTCAAAAGCGAAGGGAAGAATATTATCTCGTCAAACTGATTGCTCGGTCCATCAAAGAAGAAGTCGACTGCTCCGCTTCTCTTCAAGACTATCTCCGAACTAATTCTTTTTCCAACAAGTTGTTTGGAGCCTACAGCAAATCTCCCCGAGACAGGAAGTTCTTGAGAGACATTCTCGGACCCCTTGTCAAAGAGAGTATAATTGACAACGCTGCGCTCGATCTTGAAAGTGACCCTCTGCAAATCTACGTCTCTGCCATCAACAACGAAGAACTGAGAACAGGCCGACGAAGCCAGAGAGATCCAAACGTACCAAGAGAGGTGGCCATTCGAGATCCGGAGACCCGAGCAACGTTTATTGCACACATGCAGGATCTGCGAGATATAACAGATCAATTCTTCCTTTGCCTAGAGGACTGTCTGCATCGGATGCCCTTTGGCGTTCGGTGCGTTGTCCAACAGACATACGAGCATCTCGTTGCACGATTTCCTGGCGAAGAATCCGATTTTGTGCTTCAGCTCGTGGGCCAGTGGCTATGGCGTCTCTACCTCCAACCTGCTCTCCTGGAGCCAGAGAAGTTTGGTGTCGCTGATCGAGCGATGACGCAAGAACAAAAAAGGAACCTTGGGGAGATAGCAAAGGTCTTGAACCAAGCCGCCTCAGGTCGTGAGTTTGGCGGTGATAATGTCTATCTCCAACCCTTGAACAACTACGTGCGCGAGTCTATCGGACGATTCGCGGCCATCTGGAGTCATGGTAAGTAGATTAGAGCAGGTCTCAAGTTCTTCAAGCTAACATTTTGGGCAGTAATATCAATTCCACCAGCAGAGGAACATTATGACATTGACGAGTTCAACGACCTTTATGCGAAGACGAAACCGACCTTGTACATCAAGATGGCCGACATCTTCTCCATTCACAAGCTGTTGTCTCAAGAGATTAGTTCGATTTGTCCAAATCAGGACGATGTTCTCCGCGACATCCTGAGGGAATTGGGTAGCGTCCAAAGCAATGAAAGCGAACTCAGGGGTGTGAGCTCCAGCGAGATCAGTCTGACACTAAGCCCCAAATTATTAGACTCGGAAGATCCAGATTCAGATGTCAAGACCCTATTGACCGAGACCAAACGATGCGTGCTCTATATTATCCGGATCCAGTCGGGTGCCAATCTCCTCGAGATATTGGTCAAGCCAATCGCACCAGAAGATGAAGAGAAATGGGAGACTTTGGTCAACGACGAACTCCGCGCTGGCAACGGACGGCGTGGTGCTTATACCGACGTCCACAACCATCTCGACATCAGCACCCTATCATACCCGGACCTCAAGCGCGTTGCTTTGGAAAATATCTTGCAGCTAGAGTCCATTGGTCGCCTGACGCGGTCGAACCAGTACCAGGACCTGCTCAACGCCATTGCTATTGACATCCGAACCAAACACCGGCGACGACTGCAACGACAGCGTGAACTCGAGAACGTGAAGACCACTCTTGCACGACTTAATGAGCAAGCACTGTATCTCGAGCAGCAGCTGAAGACCTACAATGACTACATTGAACAAGCCATGGTGACTCTGCAGAACAAGAAGAGCAAGAAAAAGTTCGTGATGCCCTTCAGCAAGCAGTGGGAGCACGAACGCGAGCTGCAGCGATCTGGACGGTCCTTCAAATTTGGTTCGTACAAGTACTCGGCCCGGACTCTGGCGGACAAGGGTGTGCTCGTCCACTGGCGCGGCTACAGTGAACGGCAATGGGACCGGGTGGATTTGACCTTCTCCTCGAACGAAGTCGGTGTTTTCACCATTGACGGCAGCTCGGGGAACATGATGATCCCGGGAGCCAACGCTCAGGTGCCGCTCGACGACCTTTTACAGGCGCAGTTCAACAACACGCAATTCATGGAGTTCTTTGAAGGAGCTCTGCGGGTCAATGTCAACTTGTTCTTGCATCTGATTATGAAGAAGTTTTATAATGAATGAGTGATGATTGCACGCGCATGCATTCCTACCAAATCCGGGCGAGTCGAATTGGGCGCTTCTTGATGGAGGTCTTGTTGGAAAGTGGTGAAGGGCCGCAAGAGCAGTGATATGTGGTAACTGATATTGTTGTAGGCAATAGAATTTGGTTCAGCCTTGTCAGTGTGCCACAGCCTTGTTGTGACCCCGTGCGGCTATCTTGCAGTCATATGAGCATAGAAGAAGAAGCTATTCAACACAGTAATCGGCTGCCCAAGCCTGTCCTGAGAATCAATAGACTCTTGAAGACCCCTTTTCCACTTTTATCTTCGGAGCTGAACATAAAGGCTGCCTCCTACCAAGCAGCTCCTTATCTGAAATGCTCGACCCGGCAGAAACAAATGGCGCAACTCGTGCACTTTTCCGGCCCAAGGCTCGCGTAAAGATGCACTCGCTTCGTCATGCATTGTGACCAGTGCCACTCAGTGTAATCCGATTCATCCCGCGGAACCCGCCCTCTACGACCCAAGGTAACAGAGATTGTACGTATCGCTAGAGCGAGGGAACGACGAAGCGCGAACAAAACGTCCGAGGCACGGCCGCTTGTACAACCACGTCTGCCCTTCCGCCCCCCTTTTGCGCCGGTATCCCTGGGGTTCCTTGAGCTATGTGGCAGTAGCTTCAGTTGACCCGCAGAGCAGACAGCCGGGCATCCGATCTGAGCGTGGGAGGAAGATTCGGTCAGATTGAATCCGTGCTTGAGGGCGGCTGGCAAGTTCGGGCAAAAGTACAACCGTGCTGCGAACATTGCACAGATCGTCAGTGCGGACCTGTGTGGGGAGGAGAATGTGCCCGCCTCGTTCGTTTTCCGACCAAAAAGGTGGGAGAGAGGTGACGAAAACACTGCGACGCCCATCAGCACTTACACCAGGGAGCAATGCTTCGTGGTGATGACCATGGCAGACAGGCACAACGCGGCCAAGGGAGGGTATACTTTGCGCACGTCCGGCGATGGGACCCTGACCTGCCTCCAACTGTCATTTGCACTACTCGGTGCTGAGGCGAGGTCTTCAAACGTCGAGCCGTGTGATCATGCTGGAAACAGTCAAGGAAGACCCGCTGCCGCGTCCGGTCGATGTATCAACAGGGTATAATAGGGTTGGCCAAGCGATGATCAGTACCGGCGCAGAGAAAGAGGTTTACAAACCCCAGCAAGGCGCTTTTTCTACAATCGTTGCGATTGAAAACTTCCGTGTTGGCGCTTTGAAAGCCAACTTTTGCTTGGACCAATCTACCTGTTCCTCTGTAATACCTCGTCAAATCAGCCCAATCAGGACCAGCTATCGTTTCCGAATCAAGGGTTTTGGGGAGGTTCAGGATTGTTTCGAGATCAAGGGAAGGGGACCATGACGCCGAGCAAGTTGTTCAGCTGGAGAACGACGGCTTCGCCGAGGTCACCTACGAGGTACGGAGTATACGCGAGTTGCATACCGCAGATGCTCATCGGTGGGCGGACGGCTTTAGGGGGTTCCCTGAGAGGAATAATGACCTATAGCGACCCCCTGCAAGGAGTTGGGGAATGCTGATCGACGACATTTTCAGGGCCCGTCCTCGCCGTACGACACTGTAGATCTCAGCCTGATTTGTGACAGAAGCTTACTCGAAGCATACCAGTGATGAGCGTCGGGTCCGTGCCTTGGGGCAATTCAGCCGTTCTCGCCTCGAAGGGCAGGAATCGCAAATTATCATGCCGACCCCCCCTTTTGGAGATTGGGGACTTTTCTCGATCTGAGGAATTGTTTTCCGGAGATTTTAATCTTTCCGCTGTGGTTAACTCTGGATAATAGGCGCGGAAATGCAAGGTACGAGGAACAAGTGCCAGAATGGGGGAGCCAACTCGGCACAGGGCCCACAACCCATCGCTGTGCTCGTTGCCGGCGTAACCACTTCAAAGGCGAGATGGAGTTGGACGAGTTGGGACAAGTTCAGGAACAAGTCTTGGATCT
Source organism: Cladophialophora immunda (assembly GCF_000835495.1). NCBI lineage: Eukaryota > Fungi > Ascomycota > Eurotiomycetes > Chaetothyriales > Herpotrichiellaceae > Cladophialophora > Cladophialophora immunda. The sequence continues at coordinate 162,967 of NW_015622542.1, forward strand.
GTCATGCGACGAGATGCGACTTGCACCACGTGTGAACTAATTTGGGATCCATCGCAAGGGCAAGCCGCAACAGGCCATGGAGTGATTCGAGATTGGATGACTGGGAGAAGAATGTCATGAGACTGGAAGGAAATTGTATTTTACCACGAACCCCGAGTCACGAGGGACAAGAAAGCGTGGGATTCTTTCGCCGACGTGGCTTGGGCTGGACCGGCCGGCAACTGGTATGCCTGGGCTCACATTCTAGCAGCCTTTTCATCATTACCCCTTTTTTTTGCCCAAACGAGAATTTCGTTGAAGAGCGGTTCGATAGACGGGGGATTCTGTTGACGCGTTTGAACACGGGTTAGCTTTGTCCCGGAGGCGGGACACTGGGTATAACAGATATATATGCATGATGTCAATGGGCGTCTAAGGGGAATGCGGGCTCGCAGTCGAAGATCGCCGTCCGATTGATTCAGAATCCATCGATAAGGTAAGTCAAGGTTCTCCTACCGTTGACAAGGCCCCCCCAGCCGGCGCACTCTGAATTTGTTTCTTTGCCATGTCTGGGCGAACTATCGAATCGGAACAAAAGACGATCATACAGAGGTGACGTGTTAGAGCCTCGACACTGGCAAAGGTGGAGAGCTCGGCTGGTGCTAGCTCGTGGCCAAAAGTTGGTATCGACTCGTTAAGCCTGGTCCCCCCTTGCATTGGAATGCCTGAACCGGTCGAATCAAGGTGTGCATGACCTCCCTCGCGCTCAGGGGTACCACCATCATGCGAGCGCTGTTTCTGCAAATCCCCGGTGACACTCCATGTGAACTGACCGATAGTCTGAGTGGGTAACATGCTTGGGAGAGGCTGTCGCGGCTGGGTAAGATGATTCCTCTCCATTCGGTCTGTATAGCTGTTGGGCCGAACGGAAGTAAGCGGGAAAGATCAAAAGGATAGGAACAGCCGTGTTGGATAAGAAATGGACTCTGCTTTTCCCCCAATGCTCTCTTTCTTTGCTTTGAATCGTTCTCAGTCCGCTTTGTGGCCGGATAACATTCCTCCAGCATGATTTGATAGGTGTATTTACCGACCTGATACCCTCACCCAGTACTCCGCCTCTACATCGCAGCTTTTGTCAGCAAACCCAGCAGCCATGGCGCAGCACCAAAGGAATGCATCGATAGCATCTTCGACCAAGACAGCCACGCCGACAGACAGCTGGGAGTCGTACTTTGACTCGTGGAGGGTGGAGGACGGCGACGTGCCCGACATGGCACCACCCCTTGCGCCCACCATCATTGAGCCAGTGATCGTGGATGACGAACTATACGACCCGGAGAGCCTCCTGAACGCCCAAATCAACCTGGACCGGGCTCTGGATTTGGAGTTGGACTGGGATTTCCAGGAGTATCACCACGACTACCGGGACAGGTGCTCGCCCAAGGTGTTTGGGAGATTGAACGACGCCAATCCCGCCAACAAACGGCATGCGATTTGCGTCTCAAACCGACGGGCTGCGGCAGCGGCATACTGTCAACGCCAGAGTCGAAGAGATCGTCGCCCAGTGACAGTACCTTCACCAATGGCTACCGGGCCTGATGACGTTGGCTGGATGGCGAAGATGGGGACGACCCAGCCTCGTCAGCCATTGGCGGCAAGGCAGGAGGAGACAGGCAGATCTGGCCATGCGTCCCACGGCGCCTTTGCGAGGAGAACCCTGCGTCTGCATGGGCGCCGGTCGGACCATGGGCTGGAGAACTCAAGCAGCAAAAGGCCACACCAGGCACTGCAGCGCAAGGAGCATTTCAAAGGAGGCTTGGGGAATCCACCGCAGGCGGAGCCACTTGTAAGTACATGATTATTTGCCCCCGCCGCGGCGGGCCCATGATGTGCCTTGGCCCTTGGGCCTTGGACACTGGACTGTCCCTATGATCTCATTACCCAGCACCTACGCCACCCACCCGCGCCCATACTATCCCCCCTTGCGGCCCCTATTACGCAGCAACCGGCACCACTGGGAAGTACCACTCGAGGGTCGATACCTTGGCTGGGGGAGCTACCTGCCTATGTCTTTACCTAAACCCTTGCTACAGCCACTTTGCCCCTCCAACAACAAACCCCCCTCCTTCGTCACTCATCCGTCACCCATCCGTCACTGAGTCTTGCTGCTGCCGCTGCCACTGCCGCTGCTCCCTTTCGTCCCCAAATTCCCTCCCACCAGTCCAAGCCCATCTAAACTCCAATTCAATCCTCTCATCATCCTTTCGTCCTCTCAATTTTCAACCAGCTTCTCTTTCACTTGCTCTTCCCCGGCGGCCACATCTCGCTTCCGCTTCTTCGTTTACGCCCTCTTCCTCTTCCCTCTCCCCCGGCCCCGCCTCACACCTTGCAGCCGCCATCTCGAAACCAAGACTCGTCATTGGCACTTCACCCTTTTCCGTCAAAGCTGCGCTCCGCTTATCCTGCTGCTGAATCATCCACCTCGCCGTTTCCTGCAACCACCGAAACTCTGGGCCTGAGACCCTGCCTACTACTATCTCCTGCCTACTGCTGTGAACTTTTCTTCCACCTCGCAACCTCGTGTGTCACCCGCTGGCCTCGACTGCAATCTCTCGATTTCTCTTCCTCCCCTCCTCTCTTGCATCCTCTCATTGCCTTGCCGTCCGTCCGTCGACCTGTCCTGGACCGTTGGCTAAAATGAGCACCATTCAGAATCTCAAGAACTTTATACGTCATGGGAAGCAAGCCCGCGTTGCCGACCCTCCCCGCGATCATCCCACTACGAATGTCTCTCCCATTCACGCCCAGCAACAGAAGTATCATCACGGCGTGAGCGACCCTATAGGCAACCATCACAGACAACCACAACATCATGTTCAACCTCAACCAGGTGAATATTCCGTCGCCGCCGGTGACAATCGAAATGTCGCCGCTCAGGCCGGAGCTGCCGCAGCTCACGCTGCGGGCAAGAACCAGAAGATCCAAGCAGACATCGAAGCTATTGTTGCCGAGGAGAGGGAAAAGGCCAGCAAGATGCCGCGATACCCTGGTCTCGAGCGCTTCATCCTCGTAGAAAAGATGGGCGACGGCGCTTTCAGCAACGTCTACAAGGCCAGAGACACCCAGACCGGAGACGAGGTCGCCATCAAGGTTGTCCGCAAGTTCGAAATGAACTCGAATCAGGTATGCCGGGAGTCATGGGACACTGTCATGTCTTGGATTCTTTCCCTTTCCTGCCCCCTGCCTTCGCACGCCCTGGCTTTGCCGTCCCCAGCATTGCACAGCTCCTTTCCTCTTTGTCTCCTTCTACCACTCCTTTCTTTCGTTCAAATCAGCTTCAAAACCAACCGTCTCTAACCTAGGGCGATGCTCACCTTCATCCGAACTTCAAAAAGCAACCAAAGGGCGTGGAGGTGCGCACTTCCATCCTATCCGAACCCTCTACTTACCACTTCCACTTTGATCCACTCCTTGCCTCCGTCCGAACGCAGACTGACTTCTTGCTATAGCGGGCCAATATTCTCAAAGAAGTCCAAATTATGCGCCAACTGGATCATCCCAATATTGTGAAGCTCATTGATTTTTCCGAGTCGCGGCAGTACTATTATATTGTCCTCGAGCTGTGTCCGGGTGGCGAATTGTTCCATCAGATTGTCCGCTTGACATACTTCAGCGAAGATCTAAGCCGTCACGTCATTACTCAGGTCGCCAATGCCTTGCTTTATCTGCACGAAGAGACCGGTGTAGTTCATCGGTATGGATTGTGATGGTAGATTGCTATGCAAGTAACTAACCTCGCCCCAGGGACATCAAACCGGAAAATCTTCTGTTTTATCCGATACCGTTTGTTCCGACTCGGAACCCCAGACCCAGAGGCCCCGACGATGAAGACAAGGCGGACGAGGGAGAATTTATTCCAGGCGTCGGTGCCGGTGGTATCGGCCAAATCAAGATCGCCGATTTTGGCCTTTCCAAAGTGATCTGGGATTCTCAAACCATGACGCCCTGCGGTACAGTGGGTTACACCGCTCCTGAAATTGTCAAGGATGAACGCTACAGCAAGTCGGTCGATATGTGGGCTCTCGGCTGTGTGCTATACACCCTTCTTTGCGGATTTCCTCCATTTTATGACGAGTCGATCCAAGTCCTGACGGAAAAGGTTGCTCGGGGTCAATATACCTTCCTATCACCCTGGTGGGATGACATTTCGAAATCGGCACAAGATCTAGTCTCGCATCTTTTGACCGTCAATCCCGACCGGCGATACACGATCGAAGAATTCCTGAATCATCCTTGGATTCGCAACACAACTGAACCCACGTATGCTGCAGCAGATGCTCCACCTCTCGCCACACCTCTCCATGTCCGCCAGAAAGAGATAGCCCAGGCGGGCAACCTCCCTGCCGACTTCCTCACCACTCCTAACACCCCAGGCGCCAAGCGAGCAGATTTCCGATCGCCCGGAGCTGTCAACCTCCGTGAAGTATTCGACGTGGGCTATGCCGTCCACCGACAAGAAGAGGAAGCCAAGAGGAGAAAGAATTTCAAGCAAGGTTACCGAGGGGCAGGTATGCCTGGTGGATTAAATCCTCTGAATGAAGACGAAGACGATGATGATGAAGATTACGAGGAAGAAGTGTCAAGCAAAGTACCTAAGAATCAGCAACCCTCCGATGTGTCAAGCATGGAAGCAAAGATGCGTCAAACCAACCTCGGGACCCAGCCCTCTGCTGCAGCCCAAGCGCGAGCGGCAGCAGCGCCCGCGAGAAGCCAACATCATAATAGTCAGCAGGAGCAGAAAGGATATGGCCAACATAGCGCAGCGGTAGCGGCCGCTGCCAAGCAAAGTGTTGGACGGCGAAATAAGCAGCCGTTCGAGTTGAGCCTGGACAACTCAACACTACTGGGCAGGAGAAATAAGATGGTGGCAGCCAACAATCCGAACGCGCCTTCTAAATTGAGAGAGGAGCTGAGTGTGAGATAATGTGGACAAGCTGGAAGACAAGTTGTTGGGACCTCACGCAGCAAAGGACACTCTTCACATACACACCCTCCCCCTCAACACCCTCAAAGATTCACCAGGCCGCGAGTGCAAGAAAAGGAATGTGAGCGAGCGTTTAGTTATTGCTTTGTCGATTTTGTGCATCGGGAATGGGACTGGAACCAGCACGGCTGCAGAAGGATGACTAGCAACCTAATGAACAGGTCTAGAAATGAATGTGACATGACGACACAGAAATTGGTTCGCCTTTTGCTTTGGCGGCGGCGGCGGCTTCTTCTTCTTCTTCTTCTTCTTCTTCCTCTTCTTCTTTGACTCAATCTCTCTCTCTTTCTGTTCTGTTCCAGGCTCCAAGATCCACCGAACCCTTGAGGGCCTTGAGGGAATGACATGTACGTGTCTGCTGTGGTGTCGGCACTGAGCGCAGGTGCTTGATTGATGTACGACGCAGGACAACGGGATGTACGAAGCAGCATCTCCACACGCGGCGCGGCGCCTTTTCCCCTCATTATTCAGTTTCCCTCTTTTTCCCTTTTGTACCCACACAACGCCCACCAAACACCACACACAGAGCACAGTCAACACCAAGATCCATCTCCACACCAAATCGCCAGCGGATATGACCGATCTCTCTGCTCAGGCCTTTGCTTCGCTACAATGGCTTTTGCAGGGTTTGGTACGATGACCGCCTCTTCGTCTGGTCCATTTTTCTTTTCTTTTCTCCTTTGCTCGTCATCTGCTCTGTCTTGCCGCAAAAATCGACCCGGTTGCCATCTCACAAATTTGCAAAGACGTAGACCAGGTTAGACAAGTACATATGGGCCTCTCTTGTTGAGTTTCTCTTCTCCTCTCCTCACCAAATTCCGCAACAAGCCAGGATCAAACTCAACAGCTGATCTCCGGCTCTAATCCTTGACCATAGAGTTTCCTTTCCTCACAGAGGAATACAGTCCATGACCTTCGATCACTCCAACGAACAGCAAATCTACCACGGAACTCCCCTGGGCCAACAGAGATTGGCTCAGGACGCAAGCCGTTCAAACCGGGATCCCGACCCGCTTCCGCCTGCACCACATTCACCATGCTCAACCCTCGATAGGAGCAGGTCGGGTTCACTCTCACTCGGCCAGAACATCGAGAAAGAGTCATGGAAGGACAGTGACCAAACGCTGGGGGCCTTCACCTTTCCCTCTAGGGGAGATGCAGAGGTAGCCGAGAAGCAGCCGGGTTGTATGGCCGTCAGCGAGACCAAAGACGTTCACGAAATCTCTGAATTTCAACGTCCCGGTATCGGGTCACGGCAGGCGACATCTGCGGCACCATCAATCGCTGCAGCACCATTCGCATGCTCATATTCTTGTGGTCTCGAAAAATCGCATAGTCACGATGCCTCGGGAAAGCCACGGCCCAGGTCATCTTCTTCACTGTCAGCCAGCTCGAGAACCCCAACACTCCACGAGGTGCCCAGTGGATTAGCCACCGCCAGTCGGGTTTCCACCGATGCCTATGGCAATAGCTATCCTGAAGGCGGCAAAGAGGCGTGGCTGTGTGTTTTTGGATCGTTCTGTGGTTTGATGAGTGCTCTGGGGATGATGAATACGTTGGGAACATACCAGGCCTATCTTTCCACACATCAGCTTCAAAACATGAGCGAGAGCACCATTGGCTGGATTTTCGGCATCTACGCTTTCCTCTCCTTCGTCCTGGGCATCCAGATTGGCCCAGTGTTCGATGCCAAAGGGCCGCGGTGGTTGGTCCTTGCCGGGTCTGTTTTCATGCTCGCCTCCCACCTCCTGATGGGGGTGTGCACCGAGTACTGGCACTTCCTGATTGTGATTGGCATCGTCGGGGGCCTTGGTACTTCGTTGGTTTTCACGCCCGCCATTGCCGCGATTGGCCACTTCTTCCTGAGGAAAAGAGGCCAGACCACGGGACTTGCTGCGGCTGGAGGATCGATGGGTGGGATCCTGTTCCCACTGACACTCCAGGCATTGTTTCCCAAGATTGGCTGGGCATGGTCGACTCGAGTCTGCGCCTTGATCAATCTGGTGCTCCTCATCTTTGCGAATCTGTTCATCAGGTCACGCCTCCCGCCACGCAAGGCCACCAAGGAAAACATTCTCCCGGACTTCCGCATCTTCAGAGATCCGGTCTTCGCGTTGACCACAGCAGGTGTCTTCTTCGTCGAATGGGGCCTGTTCGTCCCACTTACCTATCTGAGCAGTTATGCCCTTAGCCACGGCGTCTCGACCTCATTCGCGTACCAGATCATTGCTATCTTGAATGTCGGCTCCTGCTTTGGTCGATATTTTCCAGGATTTGTGGCCGACAAATTTGGCCGCTTCAATGCCATGGTTGTGACCATCTTTTTGTGCCTCGTGTCGACGTTGGCGTTCTGGCTCCCGGCCAACGGATCGATTGCGTTGATCATCGTCTACGCCCTGATCTTTGGCTTCGCCTCCGGTTCGGGCATCTCGCTGACTCCGGTCTGCGTGGGTCAGCTGTGCAGAGTCGAGAACTATGGACGATATTACGCCACGTGCTATACTCTCGTGTCGTTTGGATCCCTGACCGGCATTCCGATTGCGGGACAGTTGGTGACGGCGTGCCAAGGAGAATACTGGGGGTTGATTGCATTTACTAGTTGTAGTTATGCGGCGTCGCTGACCATGTTGACGGCGGCAAGAGTGGTGGGTGCTGGATGGAGTCTCAAGGTCGTGTATTGAGTGGTCGGCCATGGGAAGATGATATGGTCGAAGCCCAGTCTATAGAGATATATCAGAATAAGAGAAGATACATTGAAAAACTGCCCGGCAAAAGAATGCCATCTAGATTGGCTACAAAGCCCATACACCAACGACGGGTGGCCTACCATCTTGTCGGCGTGTATTATTCTCTAGCAAGAAAAGCACTGGGATAAATGCTCAGTGTCTCATTGAAACCCATTCTCGAGGGTTTCCAGCCCCGCCCAGTTGCTAAACAAATGGCGAGACGGTCTCTGTCCGAACAAATGGGGGCCAGAAAATTCCTCCTCGGCATGCATCTTCTGTTGCAAACTGTGTACACATCTCCTCATCTGCTCTGCTTGGAGTTGTTGGCAGTACCCATTCCATCGAGGTTGAAAGTCTGAGGGCAGCCCAAGCAGCCAGCGATGCAGCAGCTTGCGCCAGCTACATTACGACCCCGATCATGGACGACCGTGGATTCATCCTGGACAGCGATGCCACCGCCCGCGATGTCTACAGCACTCTCCATGGCGACGAGATTCGCACCTTGTTGCTTGCTCCAGGCGAGAAAGGCACGCCCATTAGCTGTGAGATGCAGGTGATAGCATCTCCCAGGAGCACTCAATTCGAGGCCCTGTCATACGTCTGGGGCGAAACCAGGCCATCGAAGCTCATCTCTTGCAACGGCTTTGACTTTCCCGTGACCGACTCTCTATACACAGCTCTTTTTCATCTGCGGTATACGGATGCCTGGAGAAGGTTATGGGTAGACCAGCTCTGCATCAATCAAACCCAGGGTCAGGAGTTGATGAAACAAGTCGGGTTGATGGGTATGCTCCGCCAACTTCTTCTCTAAATGGCGTCCCTGCGTGCTCATGCCGACCCAGGAAGTCTTTATTCCTCTGCGTGCCGTGTCATCGTCTGGCTCGGCAAGTATGACCAAAAGATGTCGCTGGCATTCGAAATGCTGCACGAGACCTCTCTGAGTTTGAGCCTCGTTCGATCTGACTTCCTGAACTCGTCGAGTGGACCATCGACACCCCGAACAAGATCGCTCACGCCTCGGGGGACGTCCAGGTCTCCGCGACTGTCGCGATATCCTAGCCGTGCCTCGGGCTCGCGTGAAAGCCTCAGCAGCCTCTCCTCCTCGACTTCGAGCCTGACTAGCTTGCCGTCTCCCCGGCCGAAGAATAAACGGCACAACACTCCTCCCGCCTTGAAGCACGCATTGTCGATTTTCCAGCACGTGTACTTCACGAGGAAGTGGACATTCCAAGAGATAATTCTGGCCAAGGCCGCAATCATCTGCTGCGGCGACCTCGAAATGGCATGGAGTGACTTGTCCCTTTGGTATTTCCATTATGCCTCCAAACTACGCAGCTCGAGTCTCTTGTACGACTCCGATGGCTCCTTTGAGAATATCCTGACAGTAAGGAACGAACTGGACAAGGGCACACTGAAGCTGAGTAAGTTGCTCATGCTGACCCGGCCGAGGACGAGCACGAAACCCGAAGACGCGATTTATGCACTGCTGGGCTTGATGCCCGACTTGCTCGAGGCTTTGGAGTCGAAGTCGAAAATCCAACAGTCCTCCGAGACGATATATTTTCCGGGGGAGGACTTGTTCTGCCTCTACCTAAAGGTCTTTCTATACTGCATCGAGAAAGAGCACGACTTGGCTATCCTAAGCGCCGCTGGCAGGTACAGGAGCAGTGCCCAAGCGAGTTGGCCATCCTGGTTACCAGACTGGAGGCAATCCCTGCCCCTCCGGCCCTTGATCCTCACGGATTCTACAGATCTTGACGCAGACTCCGCCTTTGCTGAAGACGCCCCCAAAGATGCCACCCCTGTGCAACACGCTGCGAAATCGCCCATCTTCAAGTTGAATCTCCTGCCCGCTTTGCCAACTTCATCGATGTCAGCCCGAACCTCTCTGACAGTATTTGGTGTGCGACTTGGCTGTCTGGTTACGCGTCAACTATCTTGGCCCAGCGTTTTCCTGGTTGCCGACTCACAGGCTGAGTCTTTACTGAACAGTAGAGTGGATGAAGGCCAATTCACCCAGCCACTTGCATCCCTGGCACCATCACTCTCTGACAGACTCCTGAAATCCGGCCAGGCCACATATCACGGGCCAAACCAGAGTTACGCGGCTTCTTTGGTGCAGAAATCACTCAAAAGCGGCGCGCAATGTCGTTCCGTAAGGACTTCTGCCGTGGTGGAACCTGGAGATTGGCTCTGCGCCTTCAGGGGTGGGAGTGTGCTATACGCTGTTCGTCCGCTTGTCGAGTTTAATGCTCACCAAGCAAACTCCACCTCAGTGACGAGAGGGAGATCGTTGCGCCATTCGAAAGCACCAACATCGTCGGTCGCCAGCGCCGTACAGCGCGCCAAATACCTGTTCCTTGGTGAATGCGCAGTGCACGGCCTGAATCCAAGCGAGATCCTGGATTATCGAGATGAAACGATCGAGTTTGAGCTGACATGAATTAGGCACTGAAATCATCCAAATGCTCCTGACAGCCTAAGCCGCGCATGTGGTAATCATTGGCCCTAGCCAGGGAAGAGCTGCTCGCTCCAGGCCGTTGGGAGGTGGCAAATATCACCCGTGAGTCCCTAGGCCAGAACAATTCGAATGCGCATGAAGTCAAGACAACTTCGAGGTGTTGTCACGAGGACCGACGACAGTTCAGCCCCAGCATTCGGTTCGTCCAAAGCGGCCAATGCAAGGCCTCAATTCCGGTCAACGGACCAATCATAACACGCCCTGGCCGTGCAACGTGAAACTGTTCCGGCCAGGCGAATCATCGCGTTCCATTTCTGAGCTCCAGAGCGTATCGAATTCCGGCCTCCAGCAATTTCTTACTTAAGAGCAATGGATTCGAGGAGGGGTCAAAGGTGGGCTTCTCCTTCGCAAATGCCATGGGGCGCATGATCATCTGGCCCTCTGCCGCCAGCGGGACCTTGGTCCTCTGCGACCTCAAACACTGAAGCATCATGCGTGGCCTGGGCCTTCGCGCGACTACATATCAAGGAAGAACACACCGTGTCAAAGCAACACTCCTTGCCATCAGATATTGCTGGAACAACTTGCAGAGCAATTGACAGCGCTTCAGTACCCCGTGGTTGGAACTTACACTGGATGCATTCAATGCCAAGACGAGGCTGCTAGCCCCGACCATGTCTCCCACTCCTTCAACAAATGTCTAGGATCGCGAGTTGGCTCGGGTCCTTCTGTCTTGTCTTGATATAGCTCTGCTTTTATGGAATCGCAGTGGACTTTGCTCACCGCAACAGTCGCTCTTCTCCTATCCATTGGCCGGAATAACTTCCGGCCAAGGGGCATATAAGCAACTTGTCCTTCCCGCAGGAACGAGAAGACGTTTCGTGCGTGTATCTGGACTACAGGCTTTCATCTCGCGCTTTGTTTCACAAGGGAACTATTCTACCTTTTGTTTGGTCTGTTCTGGCAAGGCTGCATACCTGTTTGATCCCTTTGAGACTCAACCCACCGAAGGTCATTCGTAATGACTTACCTCACCGACTCACCACCTCTGCCCCCTCTTGCTACTCTCTTTCCTTACATACGGTCTGATGCCAGCAGTCTCCCACGCTCTGCAGACCCTTTCACGGTTACGACCAGCACCGGCTTCCTCCCTTGCCGTTCACCCTTGCTTCGTCTGCCGGAGCAGTTCAATGCGCTATCAGACATTCTTAACGACATGCCAATCGTCAAAGCTGACAAGTCGCCTGGCCTGCTCGCTACGTTCAAGCTCGGCCCTCTTATCGACTCCGGTGCTTTGCCAGACTTGACTTCTTGCGTGGATGACCTGCGGACCGACACTGGTGATCTCGACCTGGAAGCCATCACGGCCGTGTTCAGGGACTATAGCTTTTTGGCCAGTGCGTATCTGCTGGAGCCCTGTTGGGAGACGTGGTCGAAGGACCATGAAGCTGGCTATGGTTTGGGCAGAGCTGTCCTGCCAAAGTGCATAGCGTCGCCGCTAGTGAAGGCCGCGGACATGTGAGTATCTCTCCCAGCAACGAGCTCTAGTCTGGGTACGTGTGCTCATCAATCCTTCTCACTTAGCCTCGATATTCCGCCGTTCATGTCCTACGCTGCGTCATATGCACTATACAACTACTCTCTCGTCAATCCCAACATCGGCGCAGGCGTATACGACAACCTCCGCCTCATCCGCGCGTTTGAACGTGGTCTTGATCCGTCGAGCTCAGAAGCCGGCTTCATTCTGACCCACATCCACATGGTCCAGGAAACCGGACCCTTGATTTCGGGCGCGGTCGACCTGCTCTCGACCATAGAAAATTCTCCCGGTGATGTATCTTCCGCAATCTCGGCGTTCCAGACCATGCTCTCCGCCATGAGCCGCATCGAATCCCACATGGAACAAATGTGGACTCACTCCCTCCCCAAGGACTATCTCTCCTACCGCACGTTCATCTTTGGCATCACCTCACAATCCATGTTTCCCAACGGGGTGATCTACCAAGGCACCCGCTACGGCGATTCCAAGCCGCTGTACTTCCGCGGCGAATCCGGCGCCAACGACAGCATCATTCCCCTATTGGATCATCTGATGGAGATTCCCATGCCGAGCAACCCGCTCACGGAGATTCTGAGGGACTTTAGGAGCTACCGGCCAAAGACTCACCGGGAGTTTCTGGCGTGGGTCATGAGTAAAAGCGCAGAGGTCGGCGTGAGGCAGTACTGTACTCATCACGCTTCTTCATTGCAGGGTGTGGAAGCCGGCCGCTCTGCTGGCGAGGACGAGGCCAACAGGGCCTTGCTGCTGCCGACACTCTACCTCAAATTGCTTGACCACGTGCGCAGTTTCCGCTGGCGTCACTGGCTGTTTGCGAGGGAATACATCATCAAGCGCTCCTCGCACCCGACAGCCACGGGCGGGTCGCCCATCGTGACGTGGTTGCCGAACCAGCTATTTGCGGTCATGGATTTGATGGAGGACGTGTACGGCGAGAGCGGTTTGAAAAAGGCAGTGGAACAGGGAACGGGAGAAACGGCCGAGACAAGGGCGGTCAGGGAGATGATGCAGAACGTGTCGAACCAGAGGGACAAGCTGGACAAGGAGGTTAAGAAGTATTGTGCGGAACGGGGTGCGTGAGCTGAGCTCCAGGGAGGCAACCTCTGACAAAGGTGCGGATTCTAGCAGGGCACCCTTGAGTCTGCCAACCCAGGACCCTGTGAGTGACGATGACGGCGGCGGACAATGATATCGTGCTCATCAATGAACGGTCAATATCAAGCAAACGCCGTACAAAAAGGCCCCCCGCCAATAGTGAATTGTTCCGTGGATCGCTTGTCTCGGCGACATCGGCGCCGAGATTTTCCGCCCGGCTCACTCCGCCCAGTCCCGCCCCGCCGTTGACAACCCTGGGTGGCGGAGGGTCCTATCTGTCACAGCCTCGTCACAAACCTCAGTGACACTGATCGTGGAGGGTTGGATCCTGCTCCCGCTTCTCCAAGGTATAAATAACCCCCTGCGAGGCCCCTGACTGTTGGTATTCTTTCCAAGCCATCATCACCACGAAAACGATAAGTATGGAAAGGGTGTTATGAAACTTGGTGCCTCTTCAGTCCTGAGCCTCCTTGACCCATGTCTGTCCTAAGATGCACAACAGCACTGTTCTCCCTCATAGCACCACGCCGGTCCAGCCCTTCCTCCGATCTCCACTGAGGCTTCTTGAGGGACTACGACAGCGTTTGAACACCGATAGCATCTGCATCGTGTGTCCGACAAACAATCCACGGTCTTTGTCCTACCATGCCGGGACACAGCCGCACAGACACAACATCCTCCAACTCGACGTGAACCATTTGCTGCATTCGACTTAAGATCAGAGTGCTTATTGAAGTATGCCGCCCAAGAATGTGGAAGGAAAGAGCACATGTCTGGCGTATCTGGTTCCAGCTTTGCGTGTCTGCAAATAACGCAAATATGGCCCGTCCAGATGCGGGGCCTGTATATATGTATTTTTCACCGGTGGACATTCCCTGCTCCGAGCTTCGTGGCAAGGTGAGCAGTCCGACAAAACCAATAGACCCCCCTGCCCGTTTTAATTCTTTCTAGCCATTGGCAAAGCAAGGCAAGCACGAATATCCACCTTGGAGTGCCTGTCATCAGACCTTCGACACAGTCCTGTCCGGGAGGGCCGCCGAAGTCTTCACTCCGAGATTGTCCAACTGGGGTTTTCCGGGCAGCTTTCCAGCACATGAACCCACCCTGGCAACCGTTCTGTGGTGCCAACCGACTGTCAAACGGTGTCTGCACATGGAATCACTCTCGACACCGGCCTGGAAATGGAACTGATCCAACAGCACAGAAGCTCATCTCTCCTCCACAAGCCAGAACGTCCTCACCTGCCAGGATGGAAACTTTCAAGGCATGCTCCGGACCCAGTCACCGTTCAACCACTTCCACATCCAGAGGTTCCGATATTCGAGTCAATGACGACAATTGACGACCCGGCACTTCACTTCAGATGTGGTTGTTGGTATATATATATACATAAAGGTGGCCAATTCAAGTGTCTGTGGCTGTAAGTTGTGCCTTACTGCCAGGGTTAAGGGGCTCATTGACCGTTCCACAGATACGACGTCGAGTGCACCACACTCCGTCTATTAGTCGCAACACTGTGAATTGTTGCCTCTTTATATTGCGGCTGGGGTGGACAGTTCATAGCGTGTGAGACTGTAAGTGTCTCCATAAATGCATACTGAGGACCTTACTAATTGTTCGATAGAGCCGGGCGTCGAGTATACCTTACTCCGCCCGCTGGTCTCAACGCTTTGAATTGTTACCTCTTTATATTCTCCGGCCCGAGGTGGACGATTCAAGTGTTTAGCTCTGTAAGCATATACCTCTTGCTTAAGGTGAGGATGGTACTGACCGTGCTGTAGGGTTGGCGTAGAGTATACCATACTCCGCCGGCCAGTCTCACAACCTTGAATTGTTGCCTCTTTATATCCCCGGCCCGGGTTGGGCGGTTCAAGTGTGGGTTTCTGTAAGTATACATCCCTTCACCCCAGTTGAAGCTCCCTGCTGATTACTCCAAAGACAGACGTCGAGGACAATACTCCGTTTGTTGGGTCCAACACCTTGAACTGTTGCCTCTTAGAGAGTGTTCCACCGGTGATCAATTCAGGTAGCTCGCTCGGTCAGACCTTGTCGGCGCGGCCTATGTCTTTGCTGACTTTAAGCTGAGCAGCCCTGGGAATGGCGCGTGAAAGTTGTGAATGTCAGAGGTGAAGGATGTAGACCGGGGCACAAGTCGGGCAGAGATCCTCTCAAATGGTTGAATCCATTCACTCCTTGTCCGTCACAAAAAAAGCCTGTCGCGTAGTCAACTTCAACCTGCCCATCTGACAAGCTCTCTTCTTCTCCTCTCGTTCTCACCGAAGAGGTGCGAGGTTGACAAGAGCGCCTGGCATCCCGCACAGACATCAAAGGAAGATGGAAAGCCGACAACCCAGAGAGTATACGCGTCTTGATCTCGAGGCAGCACAGACCCTGGCCACCTTCCGCCTGACGGCTGTGGAAACGGTGCGAGATGTGGAAGTCGTCTTCTAACCAGCAGAGAGTCAGGTGCCACCGCCAGCCAACGCGCCCGCGCCCGATCCTGCTGCAGCAAACCCAGCCATGGGCAAAAGCCGTCAACTTCAACCTGTCGCTGGGCCACCCATTGTCCCTTCTGCACCACTTGCGCACGGCAACTCAACGTCGGCTTTGTCAAATGTGCAGCAAGTGACAGCAACTCCTCGTGCCGCGCCAGACAGTCAGGCAAAAGCACGACACCGATACAGCTGTTACATGTGCCACCACGTATCTCAGAAAGTCGGGTGCGTTGTGAACCACATGGCCAAGCAGCACGGCTTGGAGAGGGTCCTGGTGGACAGAGCCAGGATTGAGGCTTCAGGCGTGCAGATGCTGTGGTAGTCACAGAGGATGTTCAAACGATCATAGGCGGTGTAGGGGCGGACAAAACGGCACGCAAGGGCTGAGAAGTTGAGGCGAGAATTGATAACCTGCATATCAAACAGGAGGATTGCGACAGCACTACCGAAACTCACATGCTATGCGCTGCTTAGCATACACGAAAATACCGGCGACTCCAAGCAAACACCATAAGCCACTCTTCCAAGCATCACTTGCCAGCACGACCACGACGGGTGCATTGTCGATTCAACTAACCAGACTACCGCGAACCCGTGATGTATCTCAGGAGGTAACCACAGAAACAAATTCACAATTTGACTGTTAATAGCACCGGTATTGACGCGCATTCAATCAACTTTCTTTCTGTCTCCGTCGCCTCCTTTGCTCTTACCCTTCACGAGGGACCGGAGAATCAACCACATCCACCAGAGGGTGTTGCTCGCTTTGCCGCTACCGTAGTCTTGCGCGCGATCACCCACTTCTGCCATGGCGCAGACCAGATCTGCCAGTTCCTTCTGGACTTTATAGTGGAGATACGCTGCTGTGAGGTCTAGACCGTTTGTAATTCCACCTGGAAAGATAGCAGTTAGCAGGTGCGCGGTGGGCGACGTTACCATCGAAGGTTAAGAGGGAAAGAGAAAAGGACCAGCAGTGGAGAGCAAAAGTACTACCCACCGGACGACCACATTCTTCCATCTCTCTCCCATCTCCGATCCACAAAGTTTGCCGCAGGGAACTTCTCCTTCAGCTTTCCCAATAGACCTCTGGGTCCGGTGATCCTCTTGCCGTCCAAAAGCCCCGCAAAACCGGCGGGAAAGCTGCCGGTGCAGATGACCAAAAAGTCGGTCTGGTCGGCTTCCTTGTGCGCGCGGAGGAAAGCCAAGACGTCTTCCTCGGGGATCAGATTCGGATCCGGGCCCGGGATGAGAAGCGCGTCGAGGTGGCCTGGTTGTACGGCCGGCGATGACAGCGAGTCCGTCACGGGAAGCGTGGCCGAGGACGTCATCGAGGCGTGAGTGCCGGACCCTGTCGCGGCGATGTAGTGGATCTCGACCGGGACAGCCAGGTCACGGAGTGGTTTGGGGAGGCCGCATGCTTCGAGGTACTCCGGGGTGAGCATACCGAAGAGATCAATGGCCGAGGCATCGAGGAGTTGGACCGGTGGGATCAGAAGGATTCCGATGCGAAGAGAGGTCGCTTTTGGCGTGGTAGAAGTCATTTTGTTGGCAAAGAAAGGTATTTCCGATCTGGATCGTCGTCTTCGTCGAGCTTATTGCGGCACTGATAGAGACTGTCGCGCTTAGGGGAGCCAGAAAGTTCGACCTCATGATGGGTGGTGCTCGAGGTATAAATACCTACTCGCCATAACGCAGAGTCTAGATGCCAGAACATTGGTGCCTGAGGCTCCCAAAGAGCCAAATAAAATATACACCGCTCCGCTTTTCATAGTCGTTCTTCGGGAAAGTGAGCAAGCCTAGGTGAGTTCGTGGTGCTATTTGCCAAATGGCGTCTATGTAGGGGGTGTTTTGAGGAGCCCTGAGTGGCCAGGCTCCAGCATTTTGTTAGCGTCAAACTTGGCTGCAACAGATTTGTTATTGGTCAAGTGGACATGACAAGACTGAGACTGTTGAAAGTTCGAATACTGTGATTGGCGATCCCACAGTCAAACGGAGCAGAGTGCGGCCGATGCCTCGTGGATGGACGAGGTGGACTGCGCTGTATGCGGAAAGTATCCTGATTCGGTCAGTGGGGAAAAGGAGTCCCGCGGGAGGATGTTATTCCGGCCCGAACGGCTGTTCCGTCCCATGAAGCTCCCTCCGCCTTGGAAATTCGCCGGCGACGGTCATCCAGTTATAAGCACTCGGTAGTTAACCCACGTCGCGGTTTGCCGTCTATCTTGAAGGCCGCGCAGCTCGCCACAAAGACGATTGCCATCCTTCTTGGCGAGTCAGAGCTGTGGCCAAGGCTCCGGAGTTCTGGGGGAGCCGCCGTAGCTGCCGCCGCTGTTCGGTCTCCCTGGAGTCCGGGCTCGCCAGATTTACGTCAATAAAGATCAAGGGGGAAGTCGAACCAAGGAACCAGCCTGGCTTCAGTCGAGGACTTTGATATGGGCATACCGTCTCCCAGCGGGGAGAGGAGGTTGGTGTCCAACGTGTCGCGCATCGGACTTCCAAGTTTTAAGGTCGGACCTTATCCGACGCCTTGCCTAGTCGGGTCTAGGCTTCTCCATATAAATAGAGACTAGCGCGATATCTCGGGCTCCACCTCCAAATGGGCAAAACGGTGAAGGGCCTGCCACCATCTTTTTCCCATCCCATCCAATCCATCCAACATCTGTTGCTCTACAACGCGCCACCCCGATTTATTCTTCGTCTCCTGCTCTCGTATTTGTTAGGCCTAAACGGCCACAGCGAGCAATAAAACTTTACTCCCCCCCCTTCCCTTCTTCTTCATCTTTCTTGGGGTGAATACTACTATGTCCCCGTTCATCAGCATGCGGCGCTTTTCTCGATCTGGGTCCGTCCACAACTCGCAGCCCTCCGCCTCCGCCTCACATCAACCAGCACCCCCCACCTCCTACACGCCGCCCCTGTCACACGCGCCCATGATGCCAAATGGCACGGCGGGATCTCTCCACGACTCGAGACCCGTGTCGGCAAAGACCAGCTCGAGCTTCGACTTTGCCAATCGCCCTCCCACCAACTACCAAATCACCGCCCTGCCGCACAGCGCTATCGGCAACCTCTCACGCACCGATCAGATTGTGCTGCGACACTTCTGGGATGTCAAGTACGACGAGAACAAGGCTCGGGACCTCCATTTCGTAAGTCGAGATTGACTCCCCTGACCAATCGATCCAGGCGAGAAAGTGACGGTCAACTGACGGTGTCCATTCTGGGGGGGCCCTAACCCAACAGCTCAAGTTCCCCTTCTTCCCACAATACCCGAATCACCAGGATCTGATTCCTTACTGTGAAATCTATCACTTGGTCAAGACTTCGCCCGGCGCGAAGATCATCAGTCTTGGCAGTGCCAACGGCGTCTACATCGGGTAAGTGTTAAATTCCATCGCGAGGAGAGCCGAAACTCAGTCACCACACTTTTGACTGGCTATTGCGCGATGGGATTCGAGCCAGACTACTATCTATATCGCATTCGACAACAACCCCGATCTGACCGTGTCTCAATGCCTAGGTTTGAGCTCTTCTCGGGTTCCCAGCTCCACATCGACATGGACGACAGCTGGCAGAACATCTCGCACCACCGTGTCTCGTTCAAGAAGTACGACAAGATGCTCAAGGACCCCTCGTCGGACGCGACCTTCAAGTCCTGGCCCAAGCCTTTGACGATTGAGTTCCTCGAGGAGCAGTACGGACGCTGGATGCTCGACCTGACCAGTCTCTGCTGGGAGACCGCCGAGGTTAGAGAACTTGGCGGCGGCGGTGGGGGCGGCGGTGATGGCCCAGAGGAGAGCGTTGACGGGGACTTGAAGGATGAGATGTTGTAGCCGGTGTGTGAGGGAGAGAGAGAGAGACAGTACGTGTGTGTGATCTGAACGATCAACCACCGATCATCGACAAACAACCGACAAGGCCTTCTGGGGGGTCCTCTGTCAGTCTTGGGCGCGCCCGCGCCCCTCTCCCGCGCCCTCGCCCTGTTTTGAAGCGGGCCGTCGCAGATGCTGCAACGCAGCCCAGCCTCCGTGCGCGCAACATCATCACAAAAACATGCTACAAGGACACGCAGCACACCAGAAAAGTAATCATGGATCTTTCCCCTTCCCCCCTCCCCTTTCTTTTCGGAATATTGCTAGGGGAGGCAAAGCCACTGAAAACGAGACACGAAGACAAACGGCCCTTTTTGTTGCCTTTTCTTTTCTATTGACTTTACAATGATGGGTAGTGATAGATAATTAATGACTTGGAATGATAACACACCACCAGCACCAGAACAACCACCACAGTGTCCACGTATTACACAGTTGGGCGGGCTGGTGGAGTTTCGACTAGGTCCTGGTGTCCTTGTGCACAGAGTCCCGAGGTGTCTATTTACCTGTGTCCACCTTTCTTGAGGACAAGTTCTACCAATAAAACGGCCCACGAGACGAATCACATTCTCACCCTGTATGTACCCTGTGCCCGCGGTGTGCTTCCATATCTATCGTGGCGCGGTCAAGCAAGGTGTTGGCAGCCCACGCTGTGTTGGATATGAGTGTGCTTGATTCCAGTGGATGAAAGGGTGGCTGCAGCCTGCCGTTGGCGCCCGGGCGCGTCTGCAGGTCGCCTTGCGCTGTGGACGATGTGCTGTGTCGACGTCGGCCAGAGCAACAGATGTGGACGCTTGCGACCTCTGCGGCCTTGTGGGGAATTTCCACAATGCTGCATCATCAGGTTGTTGCATCTACGAAACATGGGTAAGGCTCCAGCCTAGCCGAGTATCTCAAGTCGCCTGACAAGGCCCGACCCAGCCAGGAGTATTGACGCCCAGTTCTTGTTGACAAGGCTCCTTTGCCGAATCCGAGCCTGCAGCTATGCGTCTTGTGACATGCTTCAAAAATTCCACGCTGGGGCAGAAAGGCGGCGACTTTGGCCAGATACAGCGGGCCCATTCTCTATCTCACACTGCCATTGGCTCTGTAGAATGGCTCACGCGATTGGGGAATGACGGGTTCCAGAAGAGGTTGCGCGGAAAGCGGCATTGTCTTCGCTGACAGAAGAAGAAAAAAAGACGGAACAGGTAGGAAAAATGGGGGATTTGCCTTGTATTTCAGACAAGAGATGAAAAGCCGTCGTTAGATTATCGTAGCCATACACAAGGCGCATGGTCTGACTGTTGCTGGCCGAATGAAAGATCCAATACAACTGACAGGTCAGATGAGTCAAACACCTTCCGTCGATCCATCTGTGGCACTTGTCCCTGGCGTCCACCAAAAGCAGCGGGTCAGAGGGCCTCCACACGGAGGATTTCCTCTGAGCTTCTCACTGACTGGCCCCTCCATTTTCCTGCCAATTGAGTTCAACAAGGCTCTCCGGAAAAGGAGTGCGAGGCCTCTGGGAACAGTAGAAACTGACGCAAGCAAACAGTTATCGTCCTTGACCACCAAAACACAGAACCCGAATGCAAAAACAACCACAATCGTGGTGCGGCAATCTGATATTTCGAGGCTCTCATACGTATGAATGTCGAACTGTGTGAGCACCGATCCAGCACCGCAAATTTCCTTCTGCGATGTGCGCCTGTCCGGACCCTTAACGTGATGTGTTGGCGTCAAGAAGTAGCGTCAAGAAGTGGTTTCTCTCGTGGCTTCTCTCGCGGCTTCTCTCGCGGAGAGAACTCGTCTCTCCAGTACTCCTCAAAGTCCGCTATGGACCGCAGAGCGATACGGCCAATATCCATGACTTTGACATTCCACTCAATGGATTGCAGCTTTCCGAAGTGGATTCGGCTGGCATCATCCAAGTAGTGCCCGTCGTTGAGATCGACGGCGATTGCTTTCTTTTTGAATTGAGGCTCCCCCGGCAGGAGCCCAGGTGGTTTGGCTTGTTTGCTGGGATATGCAATCGCGTGAGCCTGCGCCTCGGGGCCCATCTTCTTCTGCCCAACGCCTCGCCCTCCATAGGTATTGATAGGCACGCAGACCGAGTACCCTTGCCGTTTGCTGATGACAACCATCCATCTGATCTTGCTGTAGATGAGTGTCCCCATAGGTCCCACACTCACCCTTCGAGGGTCTAAACCTCGAGGAAGTTGCTCGCCACGCTTGAGGCCTAAGGGCTCGTGGAACATCAAAGAAAACACTCTGCCTGCGGAGAAGAAGGCCGCACCGTCATGGCGCAGAATGTAACGGGCGTCAAGTCGTTCAGAATCCGCCATCCGCTGGTTTTCGTTTGTCCCTCTAAATTCAACGTTTTCGATACCGTTAGCAGTTGGTTGCTTGTGTTTGTAGTCATGGCTCTCATAGGATTTGGAAGATCTCGTATGCTCCCGATGTCTTCTTGCATCATGCTGCTGATCGAGTATCCTTGTGTCTTGTTGAGGACCAGTACCTATCCGTGAGAGCGGCACCGGAAGAGCAGCTGGTTGTGTATCCTTCTTAATCGCGGGTGGCGCTTGCGTTGGAATTCCAGAAGCACTTGTTTGGCGGACGCTATCATTGGTCGGCAGTCCTGTTCTTGGTGCTGCTGCTGAGAGTAATGCTGGCTTTGAATACGCCAATGGTGCAGGGTTGGGACCACGACCAACATGCGAACCCAACGGATTTGCATGCGATACGTAGGAAGCTCCACGACCAGCAGACAATGCTTGACTATAAGTATGGACATCCGCAAGACCATGACTTCGATCTTGTGTCTCAGGAACCTTCGCTTCATGCTGCTGAAGAGGTCCCGAGACTTCCCGAGTTCGCCGGCGCACTTCATCGGCAACCCTGTTGAACTCGTTGAAATATTCTTGCAATTTTGATTCCTTAGGGTCTTTACGCCCCAGCAAAGTAAGGTAGTTGCGGCAATCTTCAGGCGGCGAGTCTCTGCACGCTTTGAGAATCACGTAGCGTTGGATGCATCGCACTAACAGCATCTCATCCTGGTTGCTGTTCGCCTGGACTGCAGCATCGAGAAAGCTCTCCAAATCGGTAAGCAGGAGGATGTCGTGATTATGGTCGATAAAGCGACTGCATTCCAGAAAGTTGTTGAATGGGATTTTAATAAACTCAAGGACAATGGAAGATGAACGAGATGCTGCCCCGACGGTCGATGTCTCTTGCTGCGACAGCGATGGTTGTCTGGTGCGGATTGGAACAGTGCTCTTGACAGGATTAGGATTTGCATCCCCTCTATTAGGGGTTGTTCGAGACTCTCTTCCACTTCTCTGCAAGTTAAACCGATCATCGGGGCGACGTTGATTGTCACCGCTCTGTGGTTCGAGCGATTCATTAGGTGCTGTTCGGGGTGTGTTTCTGCAAACGGCCAACATAAACAACCTCCTGAACCGAATGGAAAGGAAAGCTGACGGACATACCTTCGTTGTTGGGGGGATATCGCATCTGGGATTGGGATCACCTCCCCAGTAAGTTTGTCTTGGAAACAATATCGCCCTGGAGAAGTTTCAATACCATCCCGAATCTTCACGAGTGTACGCCTCACCTCCATGGATGACCACTCTCCGCTCAGAGCCATCCTGAAACTTCCTCCACGCAATACCATACCTTTCAACGGGGTCATATAAGGCCATACAAGGCCAATGTGCGGTCGGGACGGGTTCACAATCAGGCTGAGTGGAAGCCGAGGCGATTGAATCGAGGCAGCCCCTTATCTACCCCTCTCGAGGGAAGAGCCGCATGCCCTGAAGCGAGAAGAAGGGACTGCATATTGATCCAACTGTCTGCGAGAGTGCTAGTGTATGCAGCAAGCATTCGTAATCGTTCGAGGTGATAGGCCGCTTGTGAGGATACTCGTAGATTCTGCGCGTGAATGAGTTACTTGCGGCTTGGTTCCAGTATGCGGGAGGGGAGCACGAGCCTGAGGCCATGCCGCGTGATTGGCACATGTGACGGTGATTGCAGCGGTGGTCTCTGTGCCAATCAACTCGAGCAGGATCATGCAGAAGAAGAAGAACCAGTGGTAGAGACGACGCAGTGGCTGGAGGTAGCCCAACCGAAGAGCACCAACAGCGCAGTCTGAAATACGAGCTGGCAGACCGAAGGATTACAAAGTGCGAAGCTTGCTGGAGAGGGTGGTGCCGGGGCCAATAAACTGGTTAGGCGGCTCGTGTCAGTTTCTGGGCGGACGTGGGGTGTTGCAGAGAGTCTTGTAGGGAGTCTTGCAGGGGGGCTTCTGCTCATGCATCCCTGAACAACAAGGCCTGGAGCCGCCGACACGGCCCCCGTATCCCGTATCGGCACTGTCCTTTCTGCCTCCTCCTTCCCACCTGGACACCCCTTTCACCCATCTCCCCGTCCTCCTTCTGGCACTGCCACCAGCCGTCTGCATACCTGATCTCTCCACAGTCATGTTATTAAATACTCGTTTCCACCCTCGACAGGGGGATACTTTTCTTACCGCTGATTTAGGGCCTTGTTCATTGACCTGGAGTCATGGCCATTGGTCCTTTGATCTTGACTGCTGTCGATCCAACTACGCGAGTAGTTAAGCCGTCGCATTTCCAGTTATTCGCAAACCTCCCAATTCCATATATCTTGCCTGCCTTTTATATGTTCCCATAGCTCATTCCCTGACGTATTGTCATGCTATGTGATCCGTCTGCTTCCCTTGATTCGTCTTGACGTTCACACTGTCGGCACGAGTCAAATTGAGTTGCCCATACAACTGGGAAGACGGCAGCCAGTCGCACATGGCATCCTCCGTCTTATGGCATTGTTGCCGACTGAATCGTCATGGAATGAAGGATATGGAGGATTGGAACTATGCGATCACGTTGCCAGGTATGTCTATGATAGCTTGACATGAGACAGCCCAAGACTTACCTTGGCATGTAGCGCTGGATGTCCTACACAATCTTCAACTCACTCCTCTAACCGCGATGCCGGTTGTTCATCCTCCGAGCATTACCACTATACGGCGAATGGAGGGGCAGTACTGGAGTCGCATGCGACAACACTTGAAGATGTGAAAACGAATTTTGTGAATATCGTACCATCACCAGAGAATACCGCTGTGAGCAGAGGTGCCTCGCCCATTCCACACGTAGTTTGGGATGGAGAACCCGTTCTTGTCGCAGAATCACACGACACTTTCGACTTGCCTGAACTTCTGAAGGAGGATTTAACAAATCATAATGATACATTCAATCACGTAAACCGGGTAGACAATCCAATTCGCTTCGTCACCAAGGTCCAGAAGATTAGGCGGCAGCGTCAGAAAGTCCAAACTCTCCGGATTCAGGCAAGAGATGAACGGAGCAGGATGAAAGATACGCGAAATCGACTACAAGAAGCCTTTCGCAACTTCCTTGACGCAGGCGGAACAATTCCTCCCCAAGAAAATAGTCATGACAGTGCGACGGCCAGCTTGCGAGAGATGAATGCGACTTTCAAAGAGCTGGAAGCCCAGGATATTGACCTTGATATGGTGGAATCGACTCTCGTTCCAGCAGAATGGGAATTGAAAGATTCCGAGCAACAACTTTACGAGGACATATTAGGGCCGTCAGCTTCTGATGGGAATGACTCCGAGATCAGCGTTCAAGCGATCAAAAGGATTCCAGAGACTCTCCATGATGGACCAAACCAGAATTACGTTAATGTGCAGTCGCCGAAGCATGAGCTAACTAGTCAAGAACGACTATCTTCACTAGCCCGGAAAAGAGAGGAAGTCAAGGATAGGCTGCTGGATCTCACAAAAGAGCACACTGCGCTCCAGGAAGACGTGCAGATGAGAACAGCGGTTGGTCTACCTGTGGACAAATTCTCACAAGAGGCTCTAGGAGCTTTTCCGAAGCGCCGGGCGCAGTTGATGAGAGAGTTGGCTGACCTGACCATGGGCATCAATACCTTGAATGACATGGTTACTGAAGGGCCGGATCTGATGTCAAAGGAGTCAGATGCACTTTTTGGCCACGATCAATTTGACGACCTGCCAACCGACGAAGCGATGAACCAGGAATCTCTGATTGAGAGTGATGAAGCTCTGCATCTCCGCCCCCGCGACCATGAGGAACGAAATAAGGACATTCTTCCTTTTCTGGCCCAGCCTATTCTGGACACCATGTCCCATGTCTCGAGTCTAGAAGAACAACTCGCTGTTCCTCCCCCTGCTCAATACTCGTCTTTCGCGTGGGATCTGCTTGGCCGGGACGCGGAGTCCATTTCAGTCTTTGTCTCCATGTGGATTCTTGGGTGTGTACGGTCCTCGTGGTGGTCCCTGATTCGCTTCATCTTCATGAGTGATCTCGACGGGATAACGTCGAGCAAGACGGTGGAAGACTATATCAAGCCAACCTGGTTTCAAAGCGACCCGGACCATGCCCCTGAAACTTATTGCAGCGAGGATCCAGAATGTTCTGGGTTTTTAGGGGACGCGGTCCTTACGCCTTTGTCTGATGCTACCGACGACCAAGAAGTCATCCAGTGGGAGAGTCGCCCTTTAACCCGAAGGCATAGCTCAGGATACTCGGCGGCGGCGGTCCACAGAAGGCCATCCAACCATACTTATCCGAAGACAAGCTGAATATCGGGGCCATTGAAGATGAAAGAACTGTGAAGGAGTCTTCGAGCCACACTACTGTCATGCTTCCATCTCAGCTACAACGGCTCCCAGATTGGACACTCACCGTGCTCGCAGACCATCGTCGACAAGCGGAGTTTGTTACAAGCCTACGTAAGTTTACCAGGCAGACGAGGCTCTCGACCTTCTAATCTGTCAGACAGAGCCCAGCAAATTTGAAGGAGCCGTATGTATCTGAGACACTCGTATCGATTTCTGGATCTAGAAGGCGTCTTGCGGCTGAGATGATGGGGTCCGGGGATATACAAAGTGTGAAGGCTGACTGTGCTGAGTCCGTCGCGGCTCTCCTTGCGAGTTTCCTAGACCGGATTCCGAAATGTATAACAGGATCGTATTTGCTGTTTTATTTAGTATGCCCTTGCATAGAAGACGGATACTAGGACATTGATGAAAATGCTCCATCAGGCTGCAACGGCCGTATCTGGACAGAACTCAGCCTCACAATATTAATGGGCGGTTCTACAAAATCGGGAATCCAGGCTGAACTTTTGCCTAGCCCAGCCCAGTCCAGTCCGGCATCAACAAACGGGGCCTATAGTAAACGGTCCGCTATTACTAGTGTGGTGGACTACGTGCGGCCGGAAGACTGCATCCACGGGTGGGCATCCAGTCGTCCAGACCTCAGGGGAAGTATTCGAGGAGTTGATTCGCACTATCACCACTCGTCGTCGCCTCGTCGCGGTCTACGAATTTCACACTTGCCCCCCCTCGTTCACAAAGCCTCTTCCAAAGAAACATGATCCCAACGCACCCCACCTCCATGCGCCCATCCTGGGTGAATCACCGGGAGGGGATCGCGAATAGGACCGCAAGGCAAACAAACGTGCTCCTTCGAGCCTAGCGTTGTTACACGGGGACGACATCACAACAAATCTTAGAGGCACGGTGCTTGCTCTCGAGGCAAGTCACAGCTACTGCAGAATGGATAGAGTGTGTCCCGTGTGATGGTCGACCTCGTGTCCCGTCGGCGGTCGCTAGTCTCTGCGTAGCTGATGCGTCGTGTGGCTGAGCTGGCTTGAAAAGGCCGGGGTGAATCCAAGAAGTAGATGTTTCACAAGCGTCCCAGCAGAAGGAGCCAGAGGGATCAGGCTACCAGACATCCAAGGATGTCCTTGCTCGTCCTCTACTCGATGTTGGCGGCCATCCTGTGGTTGGCTGCAGTCTTCGGAGGGCTTGTTGACGGGCCGTATTTAACCAGTCTGAATACTCGGCCCAGAGTTCAGCATACTCGAATAACCACGTAATGGCTGATGAAGACTTGTTATTTACCTGTTTCGCAAAGTTCGCGCTCTTGTCTTGGCCTCGGTCTCGTGAGAGTTCTTCCACACTGTTTTTGGGACCTTTCACTGCCCCTATTCGAAGCCTCGTCGAGAGACATGTACTTGCTCCAGGATCGCCTCCAATACTTCGAGTGGTTCAAGTTAGAGGAAGGACACAGCATGCTTACCGCGGGACTTGGAATTCCCGTAATGCTCTGGTACTGCGTCAGGACATTTTCTTTGACAAGAACGAGGCCTTCTCGGACTCTGTATGATCAAGTGGTGACATCCTGATAGAAGTGCACTCTTGCAGCCTTGCCGATTGAAGAAAGATCATGAGGTGCAAAATTGAAATACGCTCAGTGGACAGCCATGGGATTCTGGCCGGATCGGACACAGTCAGCGTCAGCGAGCTTGCTCTCATCTTCAGCCAGGGAGACGACTCGGCGCAGAGGCTGAGAAACCAACCAAGAATTGAAGAACTGAGCAACTCTCCCCGTGTCCCAATGCCGATCACACCGCCAGTTGTCTTGGTCGACACTTGCTCGCCCGGAAGCCGCTGCGAGAGGGCAGATTCTCCATCTCTTCGCGTTCCTGGCGGTGAGGCGCCGGTGCTTTGGCGCTCCTGCTCTGACCTTCTCAGAGATTATCCCGGCCGCATTGGTGTGCTATTTGATTGTTGCCTTTCAATCAAGACACAGGATTGCCTTGCATGAAGTTACACCGAATTGTACAGCGCGGTGTAAGTCCTCACTCAAAGCTGCTTGTAGGAAATATAGTCGAGCACGCGAAGATGCCGGTGGATGTTCTCACTCTTGAACGTTGCGTACGTGGCAACCTAACGCACGATCACGCCCCGTATCTCAAGAAGCCACCGTTGTTCGTTTTGAGCAAGATCCGTCTAGATTGTTAGCATATTGGCTGTTCTCAAAAGTTCGCGGTTGATATTTTCGCTTCACATTGGGCCGCTTTGCAGCTCTGCTCACCGCCAACTTCCATCCAGTCATGAGCCACTGACTCGACGCATGTGCCCTGTTTTGTTTCTCTCCCTGGCCAAGCTTCCATAGGATTTGACTTCCAGCAATCAGACTTCAATGCACTTCCTGCAGCACAACATTCCCAGCTTCGCCCAGAGATGCACTACACTCTAAACTTTGCAGAGGGTAAGATTGATGAGAGCCAATCGTGAGATAACCAGTCTGTCGCTCGAGATTGGTGCTGGAGTCTGGACCTCCGAACTGGGGAGGCGCAATTGGAATTCCGGAGATCTTCGCCTATGATTTGCTGGTACGATGAATTGCTGTCACGGGACATGCCTCATTTCCCTGCTCGTGGCGCTGCTGGTCGGTGACTTCGGAAAGCATTCGAGTAAGTGACCTGTTCAGCTGAACAGATCAACAGCGCCAGTCCAACCTAGAGACAATGGCGACATGCCGGGACTTTGCCCCGAAAGGCGCCCCGTTGACGCTGCCTTCGCTCTAGGCAGAGCCACAACGAGCTGGTACTCTCCGTCACTGAGTACAACAAGCACTGGTGGGTTTTACCTGGCTCCCGTCGAGCAGCGTTTGACGATGCCGCGTTGTTGAAATGACTTCGTCCCGGCTTGTTCGACCGTGGCGTGGGCGATGGTTAGGCCCGTTTCATCATTCGCCGTTTGGAAGCCACCATACCTGAGTATTGCTTCAATACCTGGTACTGGTAGGAGAGACCTAGCCTTGCTATGGTGAGATTGCTTCCCCCAACTCTGCACTTGGCACCGTTACCACGGCGCGGAAGCGGAATTTGACAGTCACCCTATTTGGTGTTCTCCATATCTGCCTCGCAGGACAAGGGCACACTAACTGCCGTGCGAGATCATTCCTTTGATCGCACAAAGTCATGTCAGCCGGAGTCCGGAAATGGATCGGTTCACTCGTACCTCGTACAAATAAGTGCAAAGTCACTGCCACAACCGGATTTCGTTTCGTGTCGTGGTCCTTATCGTCCCGGGCCAATAAGTTCCATGCCAGGCGGACGAGGTTGCATCTGGGCTGGAAACAATGGTTAGGGAGTGAAGCGAATGACAAGGTCAAGATTGGTTTCTTCTCGAGGGAAATTGCCACTTACCAGAAGGGCTGTGGCGTCCCCCACGACATCGGTCTCGTTGCTTCTGATTAGTCCAGCCACATCTCTTGTCTCATTATTCCCTCACTTGAAGGACATCCGAACAAGCAGATCAAAAATGAGGCGGGGATCTGCTCTATTTGAGGCTTATCCGAGGCAACTGGCTTGACTGAAATATTGGCCGGACAAGATGTAAAGGAGATGCTGCAAGGCTGAGACTTGACGTGTCAACTTTGAGAAGGCTGTGAGAATGTGGAGTCCACGGCCCAATGTGGAGATGCGGTGTTCAATATTTGCAGACCCACGGGGTGATCGAAGGGCGGAGGGGAAAGGCGGGAAACCCGTGGTAATACTCATAGTGGATTATCGTTACTGCTAAATTATATCGTAATGTCATGACAGGTACAGCCGACTCGTCACAGCAATTACACTCTGACTAGTGGGAGCAAAAGAAGAATAAAAAAGGCAGCCACCATTCCTCAAAGAGTATACATACAAAGCACAAGGCTCTCGGGAAAAGGGGGTAGACGGATAGTGTCGATTTCCATCTTGAACAATCGTCGATAGTTGAAATAGAGAGGAAGAGTGTGCACAACCGCATGACCAATGCTCAACTGGTGCATATTCAGTAAGTTCACGCAAGGCGCTTCATCGGTGAATCTGCCTCTGTAGCGTGGTGAACGGCAACCAGGTGTGAAAGTTCTTTCCGAGTGGGACGGATAGCCTGCTGCTGAAGATGGCAACACCTTAAGCAGCAGAAACGTATACATGTTGATAGACATAGCCCTTAGCTCAAAGGTATTCGAGGCGCTGCTTCCGGGTCCTCGGCCCCCAGAGCCTGCTCTCGCCAGTAGTGAATGAAATGAGGTATCGATTCTTTAGATATTTTGCCGACATTTTTGACTTTAACATTATGTTCAATGGTGAAGACTTTGTCGAAGCGGATGCGACTTGTGTAATGCAATTTCTTATCTTCGCTTGCCCCGTCCACCATGATGGGCGTTTTGATCAGGATCGGCTCCTCGGGAAGACGTTTTGGCTTCGAGCCCCTCATGTAAATGATGGCATGGGCCTGCTTATCGTCATTATTAAAGCTCCTCCTGGTAGTCCCCCGCTCGTGATATGTGTTGATGGGGATCGCCCAAGAGCACCCATGGCCTTGCTTCACGACAGCAAAACGACGGATCTGGCTATAGATCTTCTGGCCGTATGGACCCTCGGTCATGGTACCTGAGTCATAGGTAGGTCTTGTAGCCGCAGTGGCATTTTCATGCCATAGCATAGTGAAAACTCTGCCGACGCTGAACCATTTGCTACTCTTTTCGTGATAGCCGGATTCCATTTCATCCTTTGAGGCTTGACTTGGCGGTGGATGTTTGCTGGCTTGGGTAGAAGATTGTCTTCGGATCAGTTTGCTCTTCCCCTTTCCGGGAGTCTGGACTGGGTGTAATGGGTAAGAAGTCAATGATACAGACAGCGCTATTTCGTCACCGCCATCCCCCGATGTCTGAGGCATGGTAATTCGTTGAAGCTGGTTGATGAGCTGGTCGACTTCCTCCCGGCTCTTGCTAAGATACTCTCCAAAATGCCTTTCAAAAGGTACTTTGGGACCTTCGACGTCGGACCCTAGTGGAAGAGAGTCGTAGCTCCTGATCAGCAGGTAAAGTCGGATGCATGTGTCTCGAAGCTCGCGTTTCCCTAGAGCTTCGCACCTCACTGCTTCCAGAAGGAATTGATAATCTTGGACCATGGACAACTTTCGACGAATCTTTTCGGCAAGGCTTTGCTTGCCTCCACGTTGATTCGATGTTGAGGCCTGGACGGCCTGCCATATGTCATTGTCATCCAAGTGAAAACAAGGAATGGCTATGCCTTCCTCCAGATTGTTGGCTGGCGTTGACGTAACATTCGTAGTGCTCCCAGAACGAACAGCTTCTTCATCATCGTCTCCAAGGCTTTCACTATTGCCATGGTAGCCATGAGTTGGGCTGCTATCATTTGCACGACCTTCGGTTCTCAATGGTGTCTTGGGTTCTTTCTCTTCAACTTCTTGAGGCGATTGGGGTCCAGGAATGGCGGCGATAGCGTCTGCACCTTTCTCTTTCGATTCTGGGGCTACCTGTTGACGTCCAGAACGACGTCCCTTTGGCTGTAATTGCTGCGTAGGAGACATCAGCTTCGCCGAATAGATAAAGAGTATGAGATGTATTTGGGACTCGAGGCAGATTGAGGCCCAGATGTCTTCAGGCAAGGGCCAGCGAGCAAGGGTGCGGGAGTTCCAAATCTGATTTGTCCCTTCCAATGGGTACGTTGACTTGAGTGTCTTGAAGGGCAAAGGCGGCCTTGGTCGGCTAGATGAGTGGCTAACCCTAATCGAAAATCCCCAGAGTATTTACATAAGTCCACAATTAGAGAAGACATGTTATGTAGGGAGCTGAGATGTCATGACGGATCGTCTTATACACGATGAGGGGGGCCATCAGAGGACCACCGTCGCTCTTCATTTGTCTCTGTGAGGCTCTTAGACTAGTTTCCCGCTACAAAGCGTCTCTGGGGCAGTGTGAGGGAGGGCATCTCTTCCACTCGCCTCTCCAGGTGCTTGCATGCTTGAGGTAGAGTCATTGGAGGGGGCGTGGAAACCAGGCGGGGTTACGTGTTGTGCTAAGAGGTATCTGGTCGAGGAAGAGCGACTCGAGTGGCATATGCGTCTCTCGTACCCGACCAAGCAGCAGATTGAGATAGGGCGAGAGAATCACCGACCCAAGGAGGGGAGGGGGAGGTACCAGGGGGTTCGCAGGGGGTTGTAGGTGGCCGTGGATGTGGACCGAATGGGTAAATGTTGCGCGCCGCTTGGTGTTCTGCTCGCCAGTGATCACTGGTAATATTACACATGTTAATGACCGTGGAAACTAACCGTAATGTTATTTGCCTGATTGAGCAACCTAGTAAGTTTGTAAATTTGGATTACCTCCTAATTACTGGTCATTACCTTACCTGATAGTACCTAGTTCGAAATCGGGTCCTGCTCCTCCAGGAAATACGTCTTCTGCTATTCGACCATGCGCCCACCCTTGCAATGAGAGGCGCCTCATTCCCGTCCATTCCTTTCATATAGGAGGCATAGTCCTCTGATGCTGGGTGACTCTTGCCAATATGACTTCACATTCAAGCATCCTTGGGAATGACCTGGATCCCTCCCTGGCTCAGGTGGTGGAGGCAAGGAAGCAAACCGCAGGTCGGGTAGGTGAAGTTGCACAGTCCCGACCCTTCGTTGCATAGCATTGACAATTGTGACAGTTTGGGGTCTAACCCGCCAGCATCATCTTATCTCCCACAATCTGAGGCTGGACCTCAAAATGTCTCAAGAGCACACGGGGCCCTTCCTCTCGTTGGGACAACCGTCGACGACGCAGAGCCAAAGGAATCCTCTAGAGCTGTGGACAAGAGCATGGAAAATTTAGAACTTGCAAAAGATGCAACGCTGGAAAGGAGTGAATCCTTAGGAAACCCAGCTGAAGTTCCGGGGCAAGTGTCTCTGCTGCACAGCGATGACGCCCCCGGACAGCTCAGTGAACCCCAAGGCTCGACAACTCGAATTCCACCATCAGACAGTGAACATGAACCTCATGTCGGAGCATCGGAAGCCACCGCTCGGTTTCAGGCTTTGCTTAGTGAATGGAGGCAACTTGATCATAATTTGGATTCCTTCACTGGTCGTCTCATAACAGCTGACGATCTCAGGCGGGAAGCAGTTCGAAGGGGGGGCATTGTCATTGGTGAGGTCGAGGATATACTAGCTTCTACAGAGGGTGATGCCCTGCGGAGACTCAGAGACACTCTACTTGGATTCAACCAAGTCCAGACGAAACTGCAAGAGGTGGATCAAAAATTGATTCAGCAAGGCGATCAGATTGGCCACCAGGCTGAAAGGATCTTTGGCCGAACAGCGGAGACTTCGTTCCAAGTTCTGAATGACCAAGGAGTCGTTGTGCAATCCCGTGAAAGTTCTACAGAGGATTCAATCCTTTCTACGGACGACATTCGACTCGACCAAACCTCCGAGGCCCGACGTTATCTCTCTAAAAAGGGCGACGTGGATGCGCTGCGGGATATACTGGTAAACCTGCACGCGGAGCGGATCATGTTGTCAGAAGCGAACGAACAGCCGGATGTTATTGAAGAACTGGAGACGAGGCACAAGGAAGTGTTGGCAGAACTGAGGCGAGCTGAAGAGGAGTTGGCCACGCTTTACGCCGAACTGCCAGAGAGGAATGGGAGCATTTCCAAAGACCAACTTTGTCCGCCTTCAGAAATGGAGCAGAAAATCGCTAGCCAGAGCGATATCGATCACGAGGAAACGGGCAGCGGATTAGGGTCTCCGCCTCAATCGGGGATTCAAGGGATCAGCCTGTCCCAGATCCTAGAAAGCACGACAAATGACAACTCGATTCGATCGACGGCCCTCGTCAATGCATATCTCAACTATCAGTTGCAGCAGTCTCCCCGGGAGCAGCAAAGCCTCTCCGAGGCAGATGAAGTTGCTGAGCAAGAAGGTGGTCAAGCTCAGGAAAAGGATTCGAACAATCTTCACCTCGACGGATAATTTGATGAGAAGGGATCAAAAAGTCCCGGTCAAGGGGCATTCCCAGCCAAGACTCTCCCATGGGGACCATATCAACCGAGGCCACAACAAGACAGTTTGCATCTTCAGGGCTGAAAGGGGAGGTATCGAACATCGAGATCCGGGTGGTCTGTTCAGCCGAAGGCAACACGTCTGACGGCGCATGACCACTCAGGTGACACAGGTGTGACTGGTTGCCCTTTCGATCTTCGCCACGAATATGTCGGATTCTGGACTGTTTCAGAATGCTGTCACTGTTGTCATGCAAATAAGGGATTCTCGGGCCGCTCCGTGATGGATGTACTTGTAGTTGGCTGGTAAACACCAAACTGGGTCGGCTGGATGCTGTGCGACCTTCCTGGAACTGTAGCAGATGACGGCCCGGGCCTTGACAACATAGGCGACCAGCATCCACATTCGATGATACACAGCATACGAGCATAAGGCAGTATGCGATGAGTCCTAGCCAAGTTCCAAAGACGGATTACCGAAACCCATGCAGGCTGGCCGCGGCGAATCACGTCGAGGCACAATCCAGGCCTTCGAGACTGACAGCCTGGATGCTCAGCCTCCTTTCTTCTCGAACTCTCCTGGTGCGGCTGACCAATGAATTGGCCAGACGTGCCTCGCAACGAGAGACCCGAGAAGAGAGTCACAAGAGTCGAGCATCCATCTCTTGTCGCATTGGCTGGAAGCAATCCTCATCAAATGTTTTAGCGTGGGGTTGAACGTGTCTTTCGTGTGCTCTTCCTTCTTTTCCATGCAAGCATCCGGAAGAACGAAACTCAGCATCCGAAAAATACGGTGGTCATTACTGGGATTTTCCGAGTTACACACAAACGAAGAAGCCACTTGACAGGGGATGCGACAAAGGAAACAAAAGTGCCGAACGTCCGCAATGTTTCCTGCTCAATGGTTGTCCCTCTCAAGGTCGAGAGGGAATCGACTCCAAACACCTAGCCCAGGCATCCTTTACAAGCAAGGTTCTCTCTCCGACGAAGGTTCCTCTGGCCAGCCGATCGTCAGGTTCCCAGACTCTGCTTGGGCCACCAGTAACCAGGCTCACTCTAGGCCCCAGTTTAGGCTCCGCTCGGTGCCGGTGAAGCGGGATGCGCCTGGCTCCATCGAAGGATCACCAGGCCGCCCGGCATCTGTCCGATGGCTCGAAACGCAGTTCTGTGCCTAACGAGTACCTAGTTAGCTAGTCAAGTGTACGGGTGGAGAGCGATCCACTCTGGGAACGACAACATCGATGAGCCACGACCACTTGTCCGAGAAGAATCGCATTCGAGGAGGACGGAACACTAGGGAGTAGTCTGACAAATACTTCGGTCGTGAGTGTGTAGAGAAGCTGATAGGAACACTACCTCTCCTGAAGTAGGTGTCGATGCTCAAGTGGCTCTGTCTCTTTCCCCCTTCGTCATAGCCATGCGGCTGAAGATGATGGCCAAAACGCCGATGCTTCACAAAGCACACCAACGAACGAAAGGAACTGCAATTCCTTGGGAGTTCTCGGGGGAATTTGCCTAAAGTCGCAGTTTCGCATGGATGGGTGTGGCAAACCCATGATCGGTACCGAGGAGAAGTGGGAAAGATGGACCGACGAACGGCACCAGTAATAGTCTAGTACCTCGTAAAGGGCTCGACATCCTCTCGAAAGATGGTGGCCTGTATCTGCAACAAGATAGTGACCCGTATCCCTGGTCGAGTTCTGGGACGTGCAGATGTAGTCCTTGCCAGGCATCTTGTCGCACCAGTTAGACCCCCTGAATGACCCTTCTGGTGGAAATGGCTGTGAGACCTTCTGCAATTAAGACCTAGGCCGAGCCCGTGTCTAGCCGTTCTGAACAAGGGGCTTCCAGCTAGCGCAATATTCGTTGGGCTTGCGCCAATGGCCTCGCTGGCAGCGGTGCACAAAGGACAGGAGGAGCTGGCAAGGAGGAATGCAGACTGCGAACTGAAGTTCGTGGCACTTGCCAACATACCGAAGCCATTTTGCCGTTTCGAGGTCCAAGTCACCAGGCACTGAAGCGCTCATGATCAGCTGGAGCCCAGATCATCGCGACTTTCCCAGGTGACCCATCAACTGGAACAGTTTGGAAGTCGATGCGCATTGCATGTGGTGCGTGCATTGCTGGCCGATTAGTCTGTTCTGTGATTTCGTCAGATCTACCTGATCCTTCGTCTCTCCCTCTCTGATGACGGTCTATCGGCAGATAGGAAATCTACCGGCCCCGCAGTGAGGCTCTGCGGATAAAGGGGTCACCGAGCTCAACCGAGGCATTGGAGCGAGAGACCTCGAGAGCAGGTCGAGGTCGAGGAGAAGTTGACGCACAGAATCAACCGCTTCAAACGGATGGCCTCGAGTCTGGATCGTCCTTTGTGGAGGGTAACTTCAATAGCGCTATAAGATATGTATATCGTGAATTCATAACAGCCTGCAATGTGCAGAGCGGAGGGGATCCAATTCCCCCCAAAAGCAGAGAAGAAGGAATTCCATTCTGTGGTTCCAACATGCACGAAGTAGAATAATTAACAAAACGGCGTCGTCAATTGTAGAAAGATGAAGTGCGACCCATCGTTGAAGTCCACTCTCAAAGGCGTGTCGGAACAATCTTATCTGTGGTAGACCATCAAAAAGGTGGCATCTGGCTTTCACGGGTAGACAAATTCCAGGGCAACAAGACGCGAGATGCTTTGCAGGATGAATCAAACTCGTTCGGTAAAGAAATTCTCAAAGGCTAAGCTCCACGAAAATCATAACATCTCGGTCAACGTCAAGGACAGGGGTCGGGAACGTAAGATGCCTCGAATCCAGGATGGATCGGTCTGAGGTAGGTTCAGTAACGTATTTGGCAATGTAGATAGCTGCGAAGACTGTGCTTCGGAGGCGTCTCAAGTCTCTTTAGGGAGCGCGTTGACCAGCTGGAAATAGGACAGCAGGTAGGGTAGACTCTCTTTGGTCACCCACCCAACGTCCAGGGCTTTCACCGTGTGTTGCACAGTGTGCGGTTGGGAGAAGCAGAGACGGCTCCACGGATTCAGTCTCTGATCTGGACTTGCTTTCTTGACTGCGATGGGTCTTTTGCTTGATCTAGGTTCACCCGGTTGCGACTGAGGGTTTGTGTCGTCCATATGGATTATTGTATGGGCCTCAACATCCTTTGGGGATGCTGTGAATTTCCCCAATCCCCTCTTGCCGTAGGTATTGATTTGAATACAAACACAGCAACCGTGGTCCTGTCGGACGACAACCATCCTACGGATTGAGCTGTAAATACGCTCCCCGAAGCGTCCAATGCTTATGTTGTCGCTCAAGTAGGTGTGGCGCGAGCTGTTGCCAGAGTGTCCCTGCGAGTCGTTGTACGGTTCATGCCAAAGAATGGCAAACACCCGGCCTGGCTGGTAGTAGCTCGAATTTCTGGCCACGTACCTGGAGTCTAACCCGGCAATATTCTCGCTGCGCGAAATTTCGGATTTCGGGCCGGGGCCATACAGATTCAAGGACGCAAGGTTCGGATCTGAGATTTCTTGAGATGATTGGGCCAAAAGTGAGCCTTGCTGAGCTTGGCTGCTCATAGACGATGTCCTCGTCTGCGTCTGGAGTTGCTGGGGTGTGGTGGCGGTCGTTTGAGGGCCAGGGCCGGCACTCTGCGACTGTCTCATAGCATGTGCACGAACTTCGATCAATTCATCATCGAGCTGCTTCCTCGAAGGGGACGCATTGTCAAGCAACTGGTCGAAGTAGCGCTTGGTAACTTCGGCCATCTCTTCGGTTGTCCCTTTCCCCGGCCGTCGTGCTTCGAGTCTCTGCTGCAAACGGTGTAATTGCCTGAGAATCACGTATTTTTGAAGGCAATTATCACCGTATGTCATTTTGCCCGTATATTGCATCTCAGGTCCACGGCTCGCATGACGATACGTCCGAATGGCTTCTGTCAGAAGAGCTTGTGGACCTTGTGTAAGAATCGAGGGATTTGCCCCAAGATATGTTGCAGCATCCGCGTATCTGCCACTCGGGATGTTTGCGAAACCTTGAAGAGTTGAGTCTAGAGTGCTGTTAAGGCCCAACGCCCCTGAGGCGTTTGAAACGGAAACCCTAGGTTTCGGTTGTGCCCCAGGAGCAAGTTGATAGCTCTGACTTCTGTACTCGGGGTCAGAAACGAAAAGCTGAGGAAATCGTCGTAGAACTCACCTTTCCTGAGGGAATATTGGATTGGTCACAATTGATGGGGGCTGATGGCGGCTGGTAACGGGGAGCCTTGCTGTGGGCGGCTGAGGATCGACTTGCACCATAGATCGAGGAGCATCGCTGAAAACATGAGACTTGGAGGCTCGGATCATTTGATGCGAGGAGAACTTACGGGCGTCTCCGTGCAGGGTTTTGTCTATCATTCCCTGGGTCATCATTATTTCGTCCTTTGCTCAAGTGAGTCGATGATCTTCTTGTAGAAACGCAGGACCTTACCAGCACCTCGACCATTACTGCGTCTGTCGCCCCGTGTGGGGAAGGACTTGGACTGCTCAGGCATCATGGATCGCATCACCAACCCGAGAGGTAGGGCGGTTTACAACCAAGCCACCTTCAGGTCAAGCAGGCGTCCTGGGCGAGGAGGGGCTCCAACTCCATCATATATCGGGTCATCAGGACAGGTGCTATTCTTGAGACCTGGAAGGGCTGGGATGCTGGTCCAGGCCAGGCCAGTCCGGTAAGGAGCATATTTTGAACGAGTGGTGGCATATCCCCAGAAGCAAAAGCTGCATATTGCACCTGGAGGACTAGAGTTGAATGGGCTGAAGAATGCAGGTAGTTCGGCCATGCCTGTGCGTTGTCGGCCTTCTCATTTGGCGGGCTGGACAAGCTTGAAGAGCTAGTGCGAGAGGGAGGAAGCCTGAGGCACGTCGGCAGGGAGGGTGGGAGGATCGTGATGGCACTGATGCCAGGGAGTTCGCTTGCGCAGCTTGGTGGTGTGGTATTGTGTCTGTAACGAGAGTTGTAAGGACGAGAGGAATTTGTGGGTGCTCGATGGAATGACAGCAAGCCCACCGGCCCCTGCCGTACCCCTGTCTTTCCTTCCTCCCGCCCTCGTCCCGTGGCTCGATGCCTAGCTTGACGCCTAGAGCAGATACTTTGGCACCTCCACGAGTCAGCGCGGGCATGGTGGCCCCAGGCGGCTTGCAGGCGGTGACGCTTTGAGCATCCTTTACTGCGCCACCAACTACCGAGCTCCCTCGCTCTCCTGTATTCTCACCCTACACAGTAGACTGCAGCAACATGCTGCGCAACACCCCCCCTGGCATCCGTGTCCAGTAGCAAAACGAGAGCGACGTTCTGCCTGACAACCAGTCATACCTGCACGAACAGCACAGTGTTTGCGGCTGGAATTTCCCATCCATGTAGTGCTGCGTTCTTCCCCCCCCCCTTCTCCGGCGATACAAGTATGGGCTGGCTCCCTCCTCGATCGATGGCACCGTGCTTCAGCGTCTTGTCCGTGCCCGAGTCCTCATTTTGCACCGAGCTTGACGAGCATGAATGCATTCAGCTCTGAATTTCCTGACTGGTGGCCGGCACTTGAAGGGTCGGCTTTTTCAATGGTCCAAACCTGCTCCTAAAACGTCAGTCTCCAATTCTATCTATCTCGTGTCTACCCGGGCCTGGATCGCTGATAATTCGATTGATAGAGATGGCTTCGTTCCCAAAGAATCTTCTCCCAACCACCTGTCGCGCCTATGGAAGCACAGCCACGACATTGGCAGGGAGAAATGGGCCTATCCCTCAAAGCCTATTGAGGACGAGGCTGGCGGAGACCTGGGAGGTCTGCCATTCAACTTCAAAGCCTCGTCTCGTGATGCGATAGAGCAAATGCAAGAGCAGGAAGCAACACAAGACAGTAGCGGCCAGCAAGAAGCATTCTCGGTGACCAATTGCATAGCAACGTTACGAAAGCACCGAAATATCAATGCAAAAGTTCTAGCGAACCTCTTTGAGTTGAACGCCATAAGGGCTCCCATGTTCCAGCAGACGGAGTATGTTGTCGACCTCTTGCAAGACTTTATACTCCGAGTGACTGATCTCACGAAATCGGAGGATTTGCCTGACGACCTCACTGCACAGCTTGGTGATATCCGACGCAAATTTGATCTGTTCCGCAAAGGCCCATTCGCCTCTTTTCGAGCAGACGAGGCTCAATGTGCTCATTTGGAAAACGAGATCATTCAGTCTCTGTTTTACTCTGGCAGGCGTCTAGATGCTTTCCTCCAGGCGAACTCTGTCGGCTCAGCTGCTTTGGCAGACTATGATACCATTGCGAGTTTAGTAAGCGAACCAGACGACCTGGGCGAGGCAC
Source organism: Cladophialophora immunda (assembly GCF_000835495.1). NCBI lineage: Eukaryota > Fungi > Ascomycota > Eurotiomycetes > Chaetothyriales > Herpotrichiellaceae > Cladophialophora > Cladophialophora immunda. The sequence goes on from NW_015622542.1 coordinate 203,218, forward strand.
CCGCCGAGCAGTCCCCAGAACATATTCAATACTTGACCATGATCGGCGACCGAGACATGATACTTGAACAGCTCTTGGATCTTCGAAACGAGCATACGCAACTCGTCGAAGAGCAGAACTGGAGAGCTCATTTCGGCCTCAGCCTGGACGAGGACTCGTTGCATTTTCTAAAATCCTTTGGAGTACAAGAGCAGGCACTCCTTGACGAACTAGAGTATGCGGAACTAGGCTTGGAGGCCTTGAGACAGCTCCAGGCAGACGATGAAGCTCTAGCAATCTCAAAAGAAGCTTCCGAGCGTGAGCCAGACGAGGATGAAGCCGCAATGAGGTATCTTGAGATGGCCAGGCCGTCGAGCCAGGCCATTTCCCCGCCTCCCCGAAGATTGCTGCAAAGTCCGCTCTATCAAGGGATTCTGCACCGCAAAATCAGATTGGTAGATCACCTCCGTGGTCCAGATGTAATACCAGTGGACCATGGCGACTTCATCAATGCGTGGCTCCTGCACCGATTACAATCTCTGCCTCGACTGCTCGGCGAGTACATTTCACTCATTGAGACACAATACGACGACGTCGAAGATGATGATCTGGAGCATCTGTTTCTGGAGAAGTGGTTTAACGACTCATCGGCAGCCGATTTTGCGAAGCATCGTACGTTTGCGGACCAACAATCAATGCAAGCAAACCTCGCAGAGTCGGCAGATTTGGCGCAGCGAAGCCTTTCGGCCATTGTCATCCGCACGACGTCTTCAAGGTTGCTGAGGATGGGGCCTTCGACGACCGTACAAGACATCATAGACCAGGCGATCCAGGCGCAAGGTATATCATCTTCGCATTTGTCTAACGCTAGTTCTCCGTCACTTACCGACTCGCCCTCGCCCTTGCGCCGGCCCTGAACTGGCTTGCTTACACAGTCTCGACAGAACATTGTCTCCTTCCTCTTCTCTGCCATATGCTGTTAACTGCAGGATGCATGGACTATATCCGCCTTGCTTTCACGTAATTTCCTGCTCTCGGCCGCCCGTCGATTTTCTATTTTCTATTGTGTCCTTGCATGCTCTGTCTTTCTTGTACCATTTGGCTCTGGGGTGGAATATACTGCAGCAGGACCTAGGCAAAGCAAAGGCGTGGCGGTTCACCCTCTGTCAGACTACGTACTGGTTGCACGTCACCTGGTTTTCGGCAACGATTATGACGATCAGATATAAAGGCTCATGTAACAACTGTTGATACACAAGATCGACAGCAATCACACGAACGGTTGCCGTCCTCTGATGCCCGCTCTCAATAAAGAGAGCCTCGCAGGCTATTTTGGCGTCCTCCTGGGTTAGCACTGGATAGGCTCTGCTCTTTGAAGCCGCCCTTCGATTGCGCCGGACGTGCGAATGGCAGCGCTGCGGCAAATTGACCATGATGGCCCAGCGAGAGGCAAATCTGACCGTGACGGCCGACCTCCCATCTATCAGTTACGAATGCCTTTTTGTCCATTCTCGTAGCTTCTTCTGTTTCCCACGAAACCAGGCACATTCGTCTCCCGGGACAGTCATGAACAGACTTGGAGATACGAGTATTCCATTGGCCTGCCGATTGCCCCCAATCACTTCTCGACTCCTGCTCCAGCGCCCGAGTGGAGCAATTTCCCTCTGATGAATGAACCACCCGCCTACATCGAATCAGATAACAGAAACACCAGTGGAGTGGTGGACGGGGGTGTCCTGCCTTTCCAGTTGTAGCCGTGCTGAGACCGCACTGATGAAACTGGATCCACGAGAGGGAGGGGGGCGAGTCTCGCCCGAAGACACCTTTCTACGTGTACGACCACATGTTGTCCAGGCGTCCTCGTAGGCTGGGGAGAGGCGTGGCACCCATCTATGTATCTGATGAGGGCGCCTTGTTCAAACGCCCCAGATACAAGCACTCGTACTGTGTACAGTTGGATTGGTTGGAACCGCTCTCGTTGCGAAATCATTCCCCATTCCGTCCCAAAAGCCTGCATCTACTCGTCCTCGTGCACGCCGTCCTTGTGTACCCCCGCGCTATGAGAGGATACCTTAGGCGCCAGGCACAGAGATTGGACCTCCTTTGCACATGTCCAGCACCTTCCCCCCCAAGGGCTCGATTGGCGAACGCGAATCGAGATGTCGAGTAGCCGGCGCCAAAGCAAGGCAACAAGCAGCCACGTACGAGTAGGCGAGCCTGGTTCGGGCCGCCTTGAGATTGTTGCGCAGCCTCGTTGGATCGTCTTCACTACCTAGGGACGGTTGCTCTGAAGAAATCATATACTGGTGCGTCGAATTGGAGCCTGTACTCTCGGACTTGCAACAGTCTGACCGCCATAGCGTGTAGCCTGGGAGAAGTTGGAAGTGGTCAAGGGAGGGAAAAGACAGGAAGAAAGACTGAGACCACTATGCATATTGAGTCAAATAGAGGGCACAGGTGAGCAGAACATGCCTGGTCTTCCCGTCTTCACTTTGGAATCTGCCTCCCTGAAGAGTAGCCGTGATGCTTGCATCAATGCCAATGCCCCTTGTCGTTGTATTGTACATCTCTTTCCCCCCCAACCTCCGATCTCGACCACTGCAACTCCCTATGGTCGTGGAAACATCCCAGGCAGTCATGGATGTTAGCACACTCGCAATCTCTCTTGCACCTGGGTATTTTGTACAGTCCTTCTTCCTTGATGCCCGCCGCCCCGAATGCTTGTAGTCTCTTCAAGGTGTATCCTCTTCCACAATGCATCGACAGGAAACCACCATCGCCATCGCTCAAACTTATTGGAAAACACAAATCCGCCACGCCCATCAAACGGGCCCATGGAACCCGAATATCGTGGTGTTTGTCGCCCTTTCCAAATGCCCGCCCACCCTAGGTCATAACATCGTGAAACTCGTTGCTTTGAACCCTAAATTCAAACTCGCTTTCGTGCAAGAGAACAATCATAAATAACCGACTAAGTATTCCTTTTCAACCTTGAGCTCGGAGCGCGCCCACAGCCTTGTTGACCTCATCGCCGGCGATCTTCTCCCACCTTGCCTTATCGTCCACATCGAGAGCCTCAAAATCGCCAATCTTATCGTACAGCATCCGGGAAATGTCGCGGTTGATCGTCGTATATTCGTCTTTCGTAATGGTTTGGTCATTATAATGTGGTTTGAGAGCGCTTGCAACAAGTTTTTGCACGTCGGCTTTTGCAGTTAGCGACATGGTTGCCCGGTTAGGCGAAGCCTCAGTTGAGCGCGACTTCACAGTAGAATCCTGCCCGTTTTCGAGAATGCGCGGTACTCGACTTCGAGGTCTTGGCTGTGCCAACGGTGTAGATGTCGAAGGAGGTGGAGGGACTCGGGGCCCATTAAACCGGGGCCCATTCGTCTCCGCTTGTTTCGGCTCCGGCGAGGTAGATCGTTGAGGAGAGTATTCAGTGGATGGGAAGACAGGTTGTATGCTCGAAGACAAGCCAGTAGGCGAGCCAGGCCTGAGCCCTCCAGGAAGCGGAGGTGGGGTGGCCGACATTGCCCTAGGCGAAGAATGATTCGAGGGAAGAGGAGACAAAGCTGGTGACGAAGGCCGCGGAGAATTTTGGTCTGCTGGTGGACTCGCTGCAGGACGAGGAGAAGGACGGTGGAGATTGATGCTATGCGTACTAGAACCCGCATCCTCAACTTCTTGTAACAAGGATTGTAGAAAGCTGGGGCCCGCTGGCTCTGCATTAGGCTGTCGTCTCGGAATGGGACTGGCGATGCGTGAGGGTTGGCGTCGCCGAATGTTGGTAATGGTAGTGGCATTACCATCAGAAACTGTGCGGCTGGATGCGCTGGGCCGTCTGCGCTTATTCGCGGATGATGGCTCGTTTTCGGGCTCTGCTGGAGATGATGTAGGGGATTTCCGCTTTCTTTTGCGTGTCGAACTGGGCTCATTCGACGAGGCTCGAGCTTGGTCAAAGGCATGCCACGCCAGGAGTTCGTCTGCGGTCTCGGCTTGAGGACGCGGAGACGCTCTTGCCCGTCGGTTTCTCGGTGTCGATTCCCCCCCGGGGCTGCTGGGAAGTGCTGGTTCCGTCTCCCTAAAGCGATTGCCAGCCCCGTGAAGTTCTGCAACTTGCATCCGGCGCAACCAAGCGTCATGGGCCTGCCTGTCGGCCTGGGTGCGTTGACGGTGACGCCTGAGATATCTTGCGGATGATTCATCATCCTCATAAGGAAAGTCAAGGTCAAGATTGATGCGTGACCAAACAGACTGCCAAACCTGGTTCCAGCTCGACTCCTGACCTCGCTGCCTGCGCTGTTGGCCTCGCGTGCGTCTTCGGTTCGCTCGCCCCGACCGGGCAATTGCACGCGGGTCAAGATCTCGTTGTGCTCGGCAGTTGTCACAAAACCAGTGGCCGTAGGGCACCTCTTGCAAATCGACACAGTAAGTATGCCACAATTTCTGACAGCCATCGCAGTACATCAGGACGTCTTCATTATCATCTTCGCCGCAGGCTTGACAGGGCTGGTCTTCATCCTCCTCTTCTGGGATCTCGAGAAACATGGAAGGATCCAAGTCAGCAACCTGCGTTCGGTCTTCGACAGAGTATGAAGAAATGACATCGCCTATACCAATGTTAGCATGCTGTGCAATTCGGACAGCGACTGGACTGTCGGAGCATACCGTTGGTTGTACGCATCAGTTCGACGAGGTGGAAACTGGCACGACAGATCGGGCAACTGTTAGCTCTTTCCACCCAAGGAGTAAGACATTCATTGTGCAGGTAATGCCCACACGGTCTTAAATGGGCGATCAACTCGGTCGAGTCTTTGTTGGTCGATGTGGTGGTACTTGGCTCATGTTCGGCTTCGGTTGTCCTCGAGGAAGCGGCATCGACACTGGGTGGAGACTTGGCAGCAGGGCTGGCAAGGGGAGCTGCAACTTCGCCATCGCCGCTGCTCAAGTCTCCTAAGCAGACAATACAAGTGTCTGACATCCAGAGAGGGTGCCGGGAGATTTTCGAGGGAACTCAAGCAGCAGCAAGGTCATGGGCACAGGACGGGTGTTTGGTGGTGGCATTTGGAGTGTCAAGAGAGGAAAGAAGCGACGGTGCAGGTGGAGCGAGTAGATCCGACTTAAGGGCCCGGCTGAAAGGGGCAGCTCTGGCGCACCAATCAGAAGAGGCGGCTTGGAGCTGGATGATGACTTGTGACTGGCTTCTGGGGCTTTTGGCTCAGCAGGTACAGGTTTGGTGGCTGCCTCAGCACGTCCCTCGGTTGAACTCTTGTCAAAATGGGGTAAGCTTAGAGGCTGGGGGGGATCATTTGCAATAATGGCAGATGACGCCTGCTCGTTGCCTAAACCCTGCAAATAAAAGAAAGGGAGCATTAAAAAGATCCAGGCAACAAGAGGAACTGCGTTCCCACCTTGGTCTTTCCGACTTCGTCTGGAAAAGAATGTCGTCAACGCAGAGGCGGGGTCACAGACTCGGAAATAATGTGCAAAGGTAAGAAGCAGCACCTCTCGTTTCAAGCTTTCCAAGTGGCGGTGAAATCGAAGCCAGGATAAGATGGGCCAAGGCGTGAGATTAGGGGCCACCCCATAGTATCCTCTCAAATCAGCCTTCGGTATTCACCCGGCGCGCAACATGGAGAAATATATTGCGCCGTCGCCTGCACTGGGTGAACGTTTGCGGTCCGTGTACTCCGTAGCATCAGTCATAAACATGAGGCTTCGAGCAAAGCCGCCCAAGGCTGCGAAGTTAGCTGCTCGAAGCCAGTGGCTCAGAAACAGAACGAAGGGTAAGAGTAGAATATGAGCCCGTTGGTCTTTGCATTCGGTCATTCGATTGGAGGTCTAACGATTCGGATTGGGGTCATGATAGGCAGCGTTTGCTTTCATCGACGCGGAAGCCGCATGTCCTGCTCGACCGAGACCGTTCTCTTCAGGCGAAGCCTGAGATGCTACTTGAGAATTTGTGGAAAAATTCCGTATCCGTGGGATTGAGAACTCCGAGCCCATGCCAAACACTGCTTTAAACCTCCGCAATTTCCCTCAGTCGTCGAATGGTCGATCTGGTGGCAGCCGCAGCAGGAGTTCTGGGGAGGCGGGAAATGTCAGAAGATTTCATTTTGTGGTTGAATGTGGCCCTCCTCTTTGACTTACGACACTGTCCAGGCGCCTCCAGCCACTGTCTTCTTGCAGCCCTTGCATTTCCAGATTCCGACCGCCTCTCTCTTGACGGTGTTCTTGCCGCAGAAGGTGCAGATGTATCGGGCGTGTTGGGTGATTTCCATCTTCTTGACTTGTTTGCGGAGCGATGCACCATAGCGAGTGCCGTATTTACCGGTCACGCCGACCTCTGCAGATGGTCAATCACACGTCCTCTGTGGGGTTCGGAAGGTGATGAGAAACTCACTCTTTGTGCGCTTCGTCATGTTGGCGGTTGTAGACGAAGGATTGAACTGGTGTGGTAAACTGGGGATGTCGTTGCTGGTTCGCAATTTGCACCGAGACAAAAGTTCGAGTGCGATTTCACGGTGCGGTTTAGCGGCTTGGCGCGATGTGGAATCAGCACGTGATATTTACCCCGCTGAGTCAGCCCGATGCCCGTGTGGCACCCATAAGGGGCGGACAGGGTCCTCTGGGATTCACGGCCCATATCTGGAACAAATGTTCATGCCACCCATCATTCCACTTGCGTGGATGGTGGGGGCTCTGTGTGCCTGATAAGTAATACGGGGATCTTTAATAATGACCCTTTTGTGTGAGCCCGTCTGCCTGTGGTGTGTGTGGACGTTTAGGAATCCCGACAAGCGAGTTTGTATCAAGTTTGAAGCATGTGCATTGGTCCCGGACATTCTGACTCCTGACAAGCCTATGAGGAGGTGCCAAAAATATCCTTCATTGGGGGGCACTACGAGATACTCCGACTCGCGCCCGCCTCGAGTGAGAGGCTCCCGGCAGCGGCGCCCCTCCCGGAGTAGGAGATTCCCTAAGTCGGTACCTGCCCATGCTCTAGATCACCTTACACGCAGGTATCTCGTAGACGCCTAAGTAACCTAGCGGTGCCTAGACACCTCTACAAGTATCTTCCCCCCCCTGACAATTGGGGTCCGGAGTATCGTACCCAACGCCCAGCTCCAGCCACGTTCATTCCCGCTAGTGTTCGGCTGGGCAGCCAATGCAGGTGGCGCCCACCACTAACGCCCTGCACGTCTCAGGGCCAACAGCTGGCCTTGGTGCTGTCTCTGTGTTTAAACGACCTGTTCGTTTTGGTCTTTATTCGCACGTTGGTTCAGCCCATTCGCGTCTTTAGCGTCGTGGACTCGTGGGTCCGCGTCCTGGTCCATTGTCAAACTTCCCCCCCAAAAAGACGACACCTTGGCCTCCATTTCTACACCGTATCCATCCAGCGAGACTTCAATTGCTGACCCGTTGCTGCTGGCGCTGTCGAGATTCTGTTTTATTTCGATTCCGCTTCTTGTAGTCTCTTCTTCTCCACGTTCTTTAGAGTATCTGCTCTGCTCTTCTTTCTTTCTCTCTTTCTTCCCGTGACGACAACGACGGCGTGTCTGTCTCTACCTCCTTTTTTCCCAATTCAAAGCAGACAGCTCACCTTGCTTCACTATGGCAGCCAGTCGTCAATACGATATTGTCCTCCTGGGGGCCACGGGCTACACTGGCAAACTCACCGCCGAGTACATCACGGCCAATCTTCCCACCAACATCAAATGGGCCGTGGCTGGACGCAATCAATCCAAACTCCAATCCTTGGTCGGTGAGCTGAAGTCGCTGAACTCGACGCGCAGCTCGCCCGACATCATCACCGTCGCCAGTCTGACTACCCCTGAATTGACCCCTGTGGTCAAGAAGACCAAAGTGCTCTTGAACGCCGTGGGCCCTTACCATCTCTACTCGACTCCCGTGGTCGAAGCATGTGCGCAACAGGGAACTCACTACCTCGACGTGACCGGCGAAACCCCATGGGTTCGCGATATCATTGTCAAGTACGAAGACACTGCCAAGCGAACTGGGGCTATCATGATCCCCGAGGTGGGCGTGGAGTCCGCGCCCTCGGACCTGGTCGCCTACATTGCCACTCGTTTGGTCCGCAAAGTCTGGGATTGCGGTGTCATGGACATGGTTGCCTCAGTGCACGAGCTGAAATCCTCGGGACCTAGCGGCGGCACCTTGGCTACAGGGCTGGGCCTGGCCGACTACTACCCGGCAAAGGTGATGAAGCAGTGCATGAGCGACCCCTTTGTGCTGTCTCCATCCCACCTACGGCCCTTCACCAAGGATACCATCTACCCACGCAACCCCGAACCAAACACGTATGAACGCACAGGTCTCCAGAAACTCATGGGCGTCTGGAAGTATCCACGCCTCGGCCACTTGACCACTTCCATCACCGCCAAGCCCAATGTGGCCATAGTCCACCGCTCCGCCGGGTTGACGCCTTACTTCTACGGATTCAACTTCACGTACGAGGAGTACATGGCGGTGGCGAGCCCCGTGGCCGGCGTGTTGATCCATGTCGCCGTCGTCATCTTAGCCCTGTTGCTCGCATTCCCCCCCACGCGGGCTATCCTGAAACTCTTCTCCTCCTACAAGCCCGGCTCTGGCCCGACAAAGGAATCCACCAAAGGCGATGTTCTGGAACTCCGCGCCGTCGCCGTCGCCGAGCAGCTCGCCAAGAACCCCCGCAAGGCTCTGGCACATTTTCGGTTCGAGGGCGGGATGTATGCTCTAACTGCCCTGCTGATGAGCGAGGCTGCCATGGTGATTCTGACAAAGGAAGAAGAGATCAAGAAGAACCACGGCGCGGGATTCTTGACTCCGAGTTGCCTAGGCGATAATTATCTTGCGCGGCTGGAGAACGCGGGCGTCAAGATCGGAGTGCAGCAAATTGGCGATGTGGGCAGCAAGTAGGCCTGGCCAAGGACTGCCAGGGCACGCAATTCGCATGACTTTGTGGGCTGCTGCTGCTGCTGCGTGTCTTGTGTCTAACGACGCATCTAGAAGCTGAGAGTTCAATTCGGTGCCGAGGATGATGCTAGCCATGGATACGGAGGAGAGTGAAACCAGGGGTCGCAACAAGGAAGAAGTCCGTCAGAGGAGAGAGCTGTTGACACGTGCGGGACAGGGTGGGTGGAATGCAAAAGGAGTCAGGTGGATGATGATGAAGACAACTCATTTGGGATCCGGTTGCTGGCTTTGGGGGGGTAATGCTTTTTTGATTGTTAAACCTGTAAGTTTAGAAGATCCCCGTCCAATATAAGATGCTGCACAAAACGGAGAGAGAGGAAGAGAATATGTCTATTTTTCCCTCGTGACATCCCGCACTCATCGCAAAGCCGCACGGGGAGAATGAGGGTCCGTCGCAGGGCGATATTCAGCCTTGTCCCTCTCCCTCTCCTTTTCAACACATTCAGATTCCGGTCAAGCGATCCACAGAGGCGCTCAACAGGCGGTTCGTCCTTGAATCCGCCACATGTATATGCATTGTACACCCTATGCCCACGATGAGGAATGAACTATATGCCCACCGACGAAAAGGAGGAGGATGCGCCACCCACTGTGGTGATTCGTCCTTGAAGAATGTCCCAAAATCCCAATCTCACCATCCGCTGAAGTCTCATGGCCTTGACCTGCGGCGTTTCTCTCCTTTCATTTCCCATTACATATATCCCCGAGTCTTCCCAGTCTTCCAGCTCTTGGGCTCCACTCGTCAGATATAACTGACCTTAACCCCCATCCCAAGAGTCCTCCGCAGCTTCTCCCATGCCCTCCTCGCCGCTTCTCGCGTCTTCTCGCGAATCTGCTTCTGAGAAAATGCAACCACAAACGCTAGAACAAAAAGCAGGAATCGTAACATGGCCGTAGGATTCTTCTGAAGGGTGGTGGCGAGATTACGGACTAGATTGGACAGAGCCAGGAACAGCTGCCGGGCTTGTGCTGTTAGTGTGTTTTGTGATGAGCTTTTGGAATTCTTTCGTGCGGCTGGACGACGGGGAGTTTGCGCAGGAGGCGAGAAGTGAGTGCGGCCGTGTATTGAGGAGCTCGAGGGACCGGGCGGTGGAGGAGACCGTGATGTTGGGACTGGTTGAGGAGGTAGGCTGGTCATTGGCGACGATGCGATTGTTGATGTCTGATCCTTGCTTGCAGTTGCATGGGTACCGCCGTTTGGATGTGCCCGCTCGATCCCGTAGTCGACCTCACTGCTGGTCCGTTGGTGTTTGGAGGTGCCATTCTGGGACGGAGAAACCACTTCCTCAGTGGTACCAGCGGCAGCAGTCCCTTCTTGCTTTGAGAACACTTCCTCAGTATCCTCAAAGACGTCCTCATCCGCAACTTCAAGACTGGAATCCTTTTCCGTAACATCTTGGAGTTCTTGAAGTGTCTGCATAAACGCTTCCCGTCTTTCCTCGTCCAAAATGTCACTATTCGAAATAAAACTCTTCGCGTAATCCCATTCACCGTTTCTGGGCAGAATGTGCAACGTGAAGATTTCGAGGACTTTGATGCGCGAGGTTAGGTCTTTAGGGGTGTTGGCGCCGTTCAACCCCGTTGAGTGTTGATGGCCATTGCTCAGGGCGTGATCGAGGTGGGCTGAAAGATCGAGGTCCGGTTGCGAGGAGGACGAGAAGTAAGTCTCCAGACGAGATTGGTTGAGCTTCTGGTCTGGAGCTTGCCCAAGGAGAAGATTTGACCTGTGGTAGTGTTAGCGATGTTGCAGGCGACATGGAGTAGGGAGAAAGAGCTGCCATACAAGTTGTAGACAACCTCCGCATCAACCGAGCCCTCTCTACCCTGATATCCATCTTTGACGACCTGCTCCCAAACTTCGCCATGTTGCACGCGCCTGACAATTTCTTTGTATTCTCTAGACCCAAAGATCTGTTTCCCTTCTTCGTAGCCAAGATCAACAATGGAGTTTAAGACTGTAACGTATAAGCTCCAGATCTTGATGCGCTGACTGGTGGTCGCGGTTGCAATGGGTGCCAGAGCTGGGCTTTCGTCGGGTCTCTTCTGGCTTGGAGGAGTAATAACAGGCTGCAGGGCTTCGTATGCTTCTAATAGCCGGCGGGTCAGGAATAGTTGAGAGGCATGTTTGTAGATTTTGGAGATTTCGGATGACGTCCGCTTGCTCGACTGGTTGAGTGACGAGATTGACGACGAGAGGTCGCGGGAGCTTGACTGAGAGTCCGTGCCTATTGACATGATGGAGGCTATATGAACCCACAGCGAAAGAAGGCTCAAGAATGTACTAAGAGAACTGGATGGGCAAATCTCTCGAGGAATGAGCAAGTCAAGTCGGCGGTCGGCGTTGAGGAGAAACAATTAACGCAGGAGAGTTTCGTCACGAACCTTGGAGTTTACAAGTTCGGGTCGCTTGAACCTCGGCATCAGAATTGAGTTCATCTCTACGCAGTGAGGAACATCGAGTTTCGAGTACAAACAGCCCTCCTAGGGCAGTCATTGGTAGACTTCAGTGCTTCGTAAGATCCAAAATCCCTTCTTGAGTGGCATTTGCCTGCAACTTGTTGCTGATCAGCTGCCAGAACTCTGCATCTTCCTCCCATCGCGGCAACAGTCGGCCTTCCCTGACCAAGTCCGCAGTCCTCTGCTGTTCATTGAGCTTTAGTTGCTCATCCGAGGTTTCTGTGGGGTCATCTTCAAGCATATCGAAGATGTTGACTTTCGTTGATATGACCCTCAGTTTCTGGAGTTCGCCCTTGGATGCTGGAAGTACCTTCGATGTCTCCTTTGCTGCAATAACTCTGTCGGTAACCGCGTTCTCATCAGTTTTCATGTATGATGACCCGCGCTCAACAGGTATGGTGGAACCTTGGTCGACTGCGCTTGGTGCTCCTGTCAGAATAGACTTAACTGCGCTTACTGGGGTTTTGATCATGTCGACGAGTGTTTGTGTCACTCCCTGCTTCTGGCCATCTTCTCCTGCCTGGGCTTCAATTGTTATCTGACCGGCATTTTCTGGTGATGTAGCGCCTGCCTTCTCTTTCGTCCTCTCAGCAGACCTCTTGACCAAAGATCCGACATCCTTTTGCTCTCTTCTTAACTTGGTGGGTAGCTTCAAACCAATTTTGGCGGTCACAAAGCTATCAAAGCCAGCCTCATGGTAGTTGGCAGCATAAACATATCGGTCGAAACTGGGCGGTAAATGTATCTCAGGGAGTGCCGAGGAAGCCAAGTCGCTCTCGACAGCCCTTAGAGATGTGTCGGCCCATCGCTTGTTGCCCAGACCAGCGACATACTTGGTATCGATGATCACGGGGAACAGCTTCCGCAGCCTTGCGCTGAAGTCTTCCACCTTCTCGGGGAGGTCGCCAATGAAACATCGATACAAATTCATCACGTCTGTCAAGCAGTTGTGGCCGACAAGAGCTCGGGTCTGGCTTCGCAATGACTTCTGGAGTTGATTAAGGAAAGCCTGGACGTCCTTAGGTTGATCTTCCGGTGGAAATCCAGAAATCACATAGTAATGTGGGAGCTTAGAGATGTCGCCGCCGGTAATGGCCTCCAAGATCCAGCGGAAGCCGATGGCGTTCGCTATCTCCACCTCGCATTTTCGCTCACGCTCTTTTTTCTCACTGGCTTGCTGTTTGCTAGTGGGATTGGTGACTTGAACAAAATGACCCATTCCTTGCGTCTTGAGGTTCGGATATTCGTTTCTAACGATCTGATGGGTCAATCGAACCTGGTAGCGATTCAGTACCGAAGGTATGGGTTCCCGGGCATCTGCTGCGGGGATGATGAGATAGGCTTCCTGCTTGCCCTTGGGCAATGTCTGCCACTCGTCAATCGATTGCTTGATATGTTCTACGAGGAATGAGTCGTCTTCCTTGAGGTTCATGTCGGGCATATTCGATCTCATCTGCTCGTCTTCGACCAGTTTCTTGCGCACTTGATCCTCCTCTTGCCGAGAAAGGTAGTGGATACCCTCTAGAATTGGTTTATCGATGCTGAATCCATTGCGTAGTAGGAAAGAGATTGCTAGCCAAGTCAGCCATCGACGAGAATTAGCGGAGGCTGTCAAACATCGTACCACCACTGTTATACGACCATACTCGAGTAAAGACTGATTCTTTTGTTGCAGGCAACGGACTGAGATGGAAGTTATAAGGTCGAACCTCATATCGTCCTGAAATTGTCAGTCCGAGAGCCCCTGCAGACATTGCAAATTTTGCTATCCTTGTAGGAAATGAGTTGGTGGAAGAGGCAGATCTCTGAGCGTACTTCACGCACGACTTGTACGGTGCAGATCTGCCTTCACAGGAGGAAGGCCAGGTATGTAGACGCCGAATCACAGACAAATGCGTACCTTCCTCGATATCCTCGGTGACAACAGTCAAACCAACCTGTAAGATCTGATAGATTTGTGCCGCCGACCTGAGATCCCCGTAATACTCGTGTAAATCAAGCTTGCCTGAACCACCCCTGGCCCTCCTTCCAGCGACGCCTGAGAACTCCAGATCAAGGGCAATGAAACGGCTGCTAGCGACATGCTGAAGTATTTTGATGATTTCTTCTGGGAAGTTACTGCTGTTGATATCCATTGCGCATGGCAAGTTTCGCGATAATGGACGAAGCGGCGAGACAGGGAACCGTCGTAGCTTGATCGGCAGACATGAAAATTTGTTGTAGAGACCAAACAGACTGCGGAAGAAAGTGGACATTCACTGGAAAATCAGAGAATATGAGCGACAAGGGCTGCTTGTTTGCTGTGAGAGTGAAGGTCAAGAGAATCCCCAGAAGAGGGTTGATGAACTTGTGCGAGTCATAGAAAGGCAAACGAGAGCCCATTGACGAAATAGAGAAACGCGGCTCTCAACTTGATCGTCTGCTGTAGTGGCACCGCGCACTCTGCCCGTCAAGATATCTTACTTCGTTGGCGATTCCAAACCGCTTGTCTGTCAGGACGTACTCCATCCCTCATCGTGAAGAGAGTCGTGTGCCTATTTCTCGGAAGATTGCCGCATCGACATCATTGATTCTCTGATTAAGAAACTCGGGGAAAGATTGTGTGGGGGAAAATTCGGTTGCATTTTACACCCTTCAGTGCAATACTGTCAATCTGCCCCACGACAAAGTCCATTTGCTCAATATCAGCAGATACGACTGACTTCCCGCGAACGGAGGACGTATGTTCTTCTGTTTAACCAGCCGTTCCCTTCTTGATCACCGCGAGATATGCGACAGTAACTTGGTCACACCAGTCCTCATTCACCGGCGGCATGTCCGCCTCACTTCCCTCCACTCTGTCCTCCCTCCTCAAAAAAGCGAGCCTCGAAGACCACGAACAGATTCTCTCGGAATGCAATAAAGCGCTGAAGTCCTCAAAGGGCTCCGACTCAGAAACCCAACATGTCAAATTTGTCGCCCTCCTTAAACTCGATCGTTATGAGGATGCCGTGAAACTCATTGAAGAAACTGCTGGGTTGAAGAAGCAGGTTGAGCTGGAATATGCCTATGCATTGTACAAGACTGGCCGCTTAAAAGAGGCCGCAGAGTTGGCGGCTACGATAAAGGGGAGAGGGGCACAGCACATCGAGGCACAAGCCCGATATCGTCTTGAAGACACGAGCATTCCGTCGGAACTATACAAGCAGCTACGAAGTCACCAAGTCGATTCGGAGCAATATGATCTAAAGGTGAATCAGGGCGCTATCGATGCACAGGCGCAATGGCTTGGTCTTGTTGACCCTCAGTCAATACGAAAAGTCGGGAGAGAAGATCTTGAGGCCTTTGAAACCGCGTATAACGCCGCTTGTGGCAGCATTGCGAGAGGAGAATATGCTCAAGCCGAAGTTCTCCTCAAGCGGGCAAAGGAACTCTGCAAGCACTCGGACGATCTGACAGACCAGCAAAAAGCCGACGAGCTCCTCCCTATTTCCGTTCAGCAATTGTTTGTGCTATCATCTTTGGGCAAAAAAGCAGAAGCAGAGAAGCTAGCCGGTGAAATCAACGCGGCGGACGCCTCTGACCTTTCGACCCGTAAGATCGGTCAGAACAATGTTCTATTAACCTCATCTGTTCTCAACCCGTTTCTCGCTCACAAGGCTTTCCACGCAACTCCCAGAATTCCCCCGAATGACAAACTTTTCTCGTACCAAAGCCTCCCTCTGGAATCCAACAGAATCACCATCGATCTGCAGACTTTCAAATTTGATGGCGCTGTGTCGTACACGTCGAAAACGATCAAAGAAGGCTCTCCACCCTCGCTCTCGCCGGATGTCTTGCTTGCATCCTTTTTCAACGCGGCTGCTTATGCCAAGAACGAAACAGGCAAAGCTGCCATCAGAAAGATATTGCCGGTGCTTGAGAAACGGCCAAAAGACGTTGGGCTAATAATCACCCTGGTTCAACTGTACGTGATGACTGGAGACACTACATCCGCAGTCGAATTGGTCGAGTCGTTGCTCAAGGGACTGGAGAACTCTGTCGTCGAGGGCGAGCAAGACATCAGATTCAACCCGATGCTTGTGAGTCTTATGATCAGTTTGTATAGGAAACGTGGTCAGAAAGACGATGTCAAGCAGGAACTTGCCAGAGCTGCATCGTATTGGCGGACCAAATCGAATGCACCAACGAGTCTGCTCACCGCTGCAGGGGTATCGTTATTGGAGTCCCAGAGCGAAGAGGATGCGAAAATAGCAGCCGACATCTTCACAAAGCTTCGCGAGCAACAACCAAACGACAAGGCTACAATTGCCGGTTACGTGGCGTCACATGCCTGGGATGACGAGGCTGTGGTTGGGGCGGATGCCGATAAGCTGACTGCCACGTCTGAGCTCATTCGCAATATTGACATCGACCTGTTAGAGAACACAGGCATTCCACAGTCGTCGAATGCTCTCACAATAGCACAACTGGGCCGGACAAGAAAACGGGGCGCTCCGGAGGGTGGCAATCTCAAACCTAAACGGATTCGCAAATCGAGATTGCCGAAGGACTATGATGAAAGCAAGAAGCCGGATCCCGAGCGGTGGCTTCCCATGAGAGATAGAAGCTACTATCGACCTCCAAAGGGAAAAAAGAAAGGCAAGCGAGGTGGCGGTGGTGGTGACGACCGAACGCAGGGTGGTGCAGTGGATGAATCCTTGAATGTCGATGCGAAGCCTAGCGCCGCCGCAGTGGTCACAGCCTCCACGGGGAGTTCGAACAAGAAGAAGAAGGGGAAGGGGAAGAAGTAAAGGACCCATGGACTCTCAATGTGCATACACAGTAGTTGTCCACAGCAGTGCAGTGAACAAGAATACATTTTCTCGCCGTCCATCTCGAGGAGCTTGGTGATTTGCATTTGGAACCCTCTTTTATCTGTGAGAAGAGATCCCCACTCTCTTGACATCTGTATCTACCAAGGTCTTGTGGATTGGGTCGAATGCCCTTTCGTCATGGCTTTCAGCTGCAAGAGCGGATGGGAGGGGGAGGTCATTCGGTGCAGATTTCAGCTGGGCGATAATCTGAGACATCCTGAGACCAGTTGCGGCAAATGAAACGAGAGCAACAAACTTTTCTCAGGCTTTTACCCGAACACCACCTCTGAGCAGATTGCCTGGCCAAGGGGGAGAAAAGGGAAAAGAGGCAGACATTGGCTATAGAACGACGGAGTTGCGAGTTTAAATCATGCGATGGTGGTGTTGATGGTTGTGGTGGTGGCGGAGGACGAGATCATCTGGTGGTGGAGAGGGACCAAGTGGAAGTCTCCGCGGCCAAAAGTGGTTGAAACTGCGCCGCCCTCGAATCCTCAGCGTCATCTCATCCATCATCCATCATCCACCATCAACCTTCCACACATGAAACCTTCCATCCTTCCTCCATCATCACCACTGCCATCTCCATCCTCCTTCGTCCTCGTCCTCGTCCTCGGCGTCATCCTCATCTCCTCCGACCCCCAACACCGTCTGGATCTGCGAAATGTCGGTCTTGCTTTCGTGCCCAGACGGGAAATGCCCCCTGGAAGTTGAAGCCATCATTTCCTTCTCGAAGCTGCCCGCCTGCGCCGCTAGCCCATCGCTTCAGACGGCCCTCCCCGTCAGCTGCCGTGTCACCAATACCAAGACTAAAGAGCATTAGGCCCCAATTGTGGCACACCCTTTATTGTGGGATGACGACTAGAGCCAGGCCCAATGCATGCCGCGTGCCTTATCGAAACCCCCTTTGGTGCCTCGGAGGGTGCCCCCAATTGCTGATGCTGACTGACCGGCGGGCACTTTCAGAGCAGGTCGGTCCCGGTCATGAGGACACAACCTCGACGCCCTCGATGGAGTACCTGCAGTCACCTTACCTCCTCCGCCGTCTATGATCGATCCTCCGCTGTCGGCTTCGCACCTTGTTAGACGGGCGGTGTGTGGTTCCCGGAAACCTTGTTGCGCCCGTGGGTTCCCAACTCCCCGGTTCCCTTAATATTGGCCCAAGGTGATATCGCGGTTGATTGGTTGGCCAGGATGATTCCGGCCGGGGCGTGGCGACGTATCGGCACACGGCTAACCTCCATCTAACATGCAAGCAAGGTATTTTCTTCAGCTCGTGGCTCTCCCCTGAGGCAATACCCCCTCTGCAGGTCCACTGGACCGTCAAATCCGTAAGGGCCCCATGATTCGTCCAAGAGCTGCTGAGCCTAGCACACGAGTCCCGGTCGCCAGCAATATTGGCGGTTTGGCCACATCCATCCAGCGTTCCTAACTCTGTTCCCTTCCTCACCACTGGCAACCTTGCAATGACCTTTCACAGACAGGTGTTCGCAGTCTGATGCCACTAGACCTCTACCCTCGCCTTCCTATTCAGCTGCCCAAATTTAAAACACGACATGTTGCTCCTTCATTTTTGAAAATGCTCGGATCAACTGTCAGTGCTTTACCTTATTGTCAACTCTCCTTCCCTCGTGAGATGGTCCATGGCTGTCGGTGAAATCCACCTTTCCAAACAGATACTCCACGTTTTGCTTGAAGCTGTCATTGTCCGTCGGCCTGCGAACAACTTTCTGCTGTGCGACCGCTGAGCTGGCCACTCGACTTGGACACCAGACCGCGACTCAGCTGACGTTTCATCTTTCCCAGTCCCGACCTTGAACCAGCATTTTCAGCCCAGACCTCCAGTCATTCCGTCCAGCAGGTGCCTTCAGATTCTGACTTTGTCCTACACAATGGAGCTGTCTTGCGAGGACTTCGTGGCCGTCAACGTTCCAGCGAACTTTGAACAACCCGAAGACCTGCATGAGTACTTCTCGCTGAGGGCGCCGCCGAATACAAGCATCTGGCGCAAACCTTCAGCGTCCGATGACACAAGTGCACCGATGATCCTAAAACGATTACGCCAGTCTTTTATTCTGGCGGAAGTAACTGTGTCCGCCGACTTCGCCCGGGAATTTGATCAAGCCGGTATCGTCATTTTCGCTGGCTCGCTTCCTGATCCTTCAAGGCCATCAACGGCTGCCGCTCGTCGAATGTCCCGATACCAAAGACCGGGAAATGAAGCTCTGGCAACAGGAAAATGGGCCAAAGCCGGCCTTGAGTTGATAGAAGGGGAGCTCCACGCTGCCTCTGTAGTGGCGATTTCCCCTTGTGGTGCAGACTGGGCTTCTTCAGCACGCTTGCCCTCGCCACCAACACCGTATGGCTCTTACTCACTCACTTCGCACTCCCTACGCATCAAACTTGAGCGCGTTGAGGAGTCTCTCTGGATCTGGTACAAATTACCGGATCATATTGCTTCCCTTGAGCAGCCGCGTTACCCTTATCCTGAACTCGATCCGCGATACCAGCGCGAACGCAATCCTGAAGACGTTGCATCCGGCTGGAGGAAGATGCGTGAGATCATGGGCTTCTTTGGTGGCGGACTGGAACACCAGAAGGCCACGGTCTGGGTCGGATGTTATGCAAGCAGACCGATGGAATTCGAACCCCGGCATAACTGGGAGACAGTTGATGGGTTGGTTGCGGAGTTTGAGGACTTGGATATCCTATGATCTAGTGTGCTATATTTCCAACTCATTGGGTTGGACAAATGGACTAGTTGGGATTGCGACTATTCAGACAATTCTCGGCGATTCGAATGCCCAGAGGTTATGGACTGGGCTAGATCTGAGAAGTCGACTTTTTGGATCTTGGCGTCGCAATGATTCAGGTTGATTTGTGCCAACTGGACAGCAGACGAGACAAGGAGACACGAGACAGGATCACCATAATCGCACCAGCAGCAGATTGGTGCACTAGTCACAGAGGAGAAAGAAGAAGAACCATGATTTGAGAGCTTCCCGGGCTTCGTCTACCGATGGTAACCGAACGCAGCATGGGGCACGAATAGGAAAGGAATGGCCAGGGGACCTTGGGCAAGAAGGGGTGACAATACCAATGCATGTCTTTAGGTTTTCGAACCGGGCGCTTTTGATCCCTGCAGAGGTTAGGAGGCGGACTACAAGAGGCGAGGATATGAATTCAGGAAGTTTGGAGTATGCTGTCGAAGGACAAGGAAGCCTTTCGACCTGGTCATTGAAAATCTCGTTTCCTTTTATCAGAGAATGTCGGCCTTGCGGCGGTAAAGGATGGACGGACTGGGCAACCAGAAAAGGTCGGTTTTCTACAGGGACCGATATAGGGTTGGGCGACGAAGATAGACTGGGATGGAAGAGATTTGGCTAGATTCATCTGCCCAGAAGCAACAGCATGGCCGGTTCTAGATAGTTATGTGCCTATGACACGAGCGCATGTAATTGATGACGCATAATATATCCAGCAGATTTCCAAGACCACATATAATTCCACCTATCTGCCCCGTGTAAATCACTGAAGAGCACAGAGCTGGCAATTCCGGTGGCCGCAGCAGCTTGAGGTTCTGGTGCAGCGAGTCCATGAGAGAGGTCGCAGAGCAGGAAGATGGCAGTGGGACAAGTCGGAGACGGCCATCCAACAACAGGTCAAGCGAAGCTGGGACCGGGGACGCGGAACAGAAGCCAACCATTATTTCGAATTGGAAGCGGTTGAGTTTGATATGCTTCCGACAGGGGAGGCGCTTTTGCGAATGAAGCACAATGGATAAAGTCCCCTTCCACCTTTTCCTTGTACGACAT
The DNA here is from genome assembly GCF_000835495.1 of Cladophialophora immunda. NCBI lineage: Eukaryota > Fungi > Ascomycota > Eurotiomycetes > Chaetothyriales > Herpotrichiellaceae > Cladophialophora > Cladophialophora immunda. Next base: position 223,277 of record NW_015622542.1, read on the forward strand.
TTGACATCAACAAAGCTGTCTATTCTCAACAGGGCCACCACAGCTGCTGGCATCCGCGTGTCCTCCTATAGGCAACTGAGGAAGAAGTGAGGCCTTGCCCCTCCTGCTGAGCAGCGGCGCACAACTTGACAGTCAGGCATGGTTTCCCAACACCAAGATGCGGGGGAGATGCTGGTCTCCGGCTGGATGGTTACTGCTCCAACAGCTCAATAAATCTCGACGACGTGACGCCCACTGCCGGTAGCGAAGTCTTGCTGGGTAATTTCAACCTCCACCCCACGTGCCTTGGCCCATGCAATGATGTCTCTGGCCACGTTAAAGCAGTCGCGGAGTGTAACCTTGCGAAGTTGAGCGGCCTCTCGGATCAGATCCGACACAAATGCCCCGATGTTCTCAGCTTGCTCGAGGCAAAGTTCTTCTAAAGCCGGACAACTCTTGATGTATGAAAAGTCGTCGAGACTGATGAAGTTGGCATTGGCAATGCGAAGGGATTTCAAGCTTCGAAACCAAGGCATGCTCATTATGCTGGTTAAGTGTTGAGCCACTTGTTCGTTGGCGGTCACCGAAAATTTCAACAACTTCCCTGGCTGGGTCTTTTGGATAGAGTATAGGACGAACGTGGGGAAAAAGTCACAGTCGTCCACTCGAAGTTCCTCGAGCTCGTTTAACGTAGGGTAAGGTAGTGCAGGGTCGCAAGGCTGGGCAACGAAACGGCATGAGGCGAGCTTTAACTGCTTAAGTGACGGGGGGAGGTTGATGCTGTGTAATTCGGCGTCGACAAGGTCGAGACTTCGAAGTTTCGTCATCTGACTTAGGTCTAGGGTACGGCTCAACGGAGGTAAGCTGGCGTAGCGGATGCCCTTATAAGACAGCGTCCTCAGCTCCGGGAATTCAAAGGAGATGCGGTCCTAACAAAAATCCAGTCAGCTCAAATCGTGACGATCACACCCTCAAGCCTTGTTACGTACAGAACACAAGGACGAATAGCGACCACAACGCAGCTCATATTCTCGCAGACTGCTACTTTTTACAGATACTTCCGCACCGGACGACGTAGACATATATTGGAATTTGCCGACCTCCAGGGATCTGTAGTTCCGTAGAACATCGTAAGCCCACTCGTGAGGGATCAGTGTCCTGCTGGATTCAACGATGATGACCCTCAGGTCGAATTGGCCCACGGACAACACAGCTGGGTAGTTCTGGACATCTCGCCATTCGAAATCTTGCAACTCTGAGAAGCGCTTGTCCCGTTCCAGAGCCCGGACAAGATATTGCGCCGTAGGGCCGGGAAGTTGTGGCAGTTTGACTGTCTTGAGTGTACGACACCTTTTGATGGCAGCGCTAAGCAATTTCGGGCTGATTTGTTTTGCAGAACTAGGAAAATACAAGGTACTGATTACTGGGTCCGCGTTGCTCACGATTTTGTTCCATGACCTGGAGACGCGGAGCAGACGTATAATCGATCGGTAGTCGAGAAATGAAAGAACGAGTTCGACGACCTCGAGCGGCAGGGCGCTTAGGGGGTCTTTTGCTTGCGAGAGCACGATTTCGGTCCTTATCTGCTCGGCTGTTTTCTTCATTTCCTTGACGAGCAAAACATGATTTGCGTCGGAGTTGGGAACTTTCTTCAAGCCATATTCAAAAAATCTCATTGCGGCGGCTTTGTTGTTCTTGCGGCATTCGGTGATCCCACTTCGGATGTAGCCTCGTGCGTCCGTGGGATCAAGTCTGATCATGGCTTTCGCGTCTTTGAGAGCCTGATCCAGAAGATTCATTCGAAGATAGACTGCGACTCGGTGTTCCAGGACATGGATGACAGGTATACTCTTGTCAGTGTTACAGGCTTTGAGAGCATCATTCACGGCGGCCAGGGCGGCAGCGTAGTCTTGTCTTCTGGCGGCTCCAAGGCAATCCTGAAGCAGGTGTTTCACCTGCTCGCTGGGATGTTCGGAAGACATTTGAGCAGGAACGACAGTCGAAATGAGCTTCGGAGGAGGACTGAACAAATGAGTTCAGTAGCAATAGAAGCCTGTCTAAAGCCTTGGTCGTTGGAATGCGAGGTCGTCGCGGGGAGCAAATGGACGCGACGCGCTCGGAGGCTGTCAACCGCTATTGGAAATCTCACGTGATTATTGGATAAACCTCGGCCCGGGTAAGGTCTCTGTTTACCACTAGCCTCATCTGACAACTGCCTCAATCCATGCGAAAGGGAGCTGCAACAGACCGCACCAAGCATCTGGCCCATCTGAGCTCCGGCAACATGGAGTCAAACAGCCTGGAAAGAGCGTCGCAGTACCTAAACAATCTTTTACTTGCGCGTGGTCTCCTCTCAAATGGGAAACCTATCGATTTTGCCCGGCCAGATCGTCATGGCTCCAGCACCAATCCAACAATGTCCCGAGTCATCAATCTCGTCCACGACCTGGTTCTCCGACGCGATCAGGACGCTGAACAACGAGAAAACCTCGCCATGCATATTCGTCAAGCCCGCGCCGACGAAGCCCAGCGTGTCCTCGATTTCCAAAGGCTACAAGCCAAGAATGCCGAGCTCTCGCGAGTTGCAGCTGCGGCCGAGTCGCAGGAGCGAGCGCTGAAGGCAAACGTGCGCAAACTCGAAACTCAGGCAAAAGACCTCAGGGAGCAGATGTTGAAGATGAAATCCTCCTTGGATCAGGTGCGCGCCAAATGTCTGAGCGACGTCCGCAAGAGGGATGCCGAAATGGACAAGCTGAAGGGCTTTTTGGCGGGGATGCAGCGCGGCAAGAAAGATTCGAGTGGCATGAAAATTAATACCATCAACTGGGAGCCAGAAGTCAGGGGTAGAGAGCTGCGCAATGGACAGGATGTTCACAGCTCCGAATGGAGCCTAGAAAAGGAGACCAACGAGTTTCTGACTGCATTGGTCAATGAGACGAGTACAGAAAATGTGTCACTTAGACGGATCATAACGGACACCATGCAAATCATGCGAGACATCACCGGGCTGGAAGCTGGGGAAGCCGGCGCTCAGAATGAAGAAAACGAAGAAGACAAGACAGGCATCCTGGACCACTACCGCGAAGCCAATCGAATACCAACTCCGCAACAAACTCAAGCCGAAGACCTCACGTCTTGCGACGAGCTGGCTGAACAAATGACTGCCGTTCTAGGACACTGCCAATCGATACTCAGAGATCCGTCTTTCGTTCCGATTGAAGAAGTCGAAATCCGTGACGAAGAAATCATTAAGCTGAGAGCAGGATGGGAAAAGATGGCAAACCGGTGGAAGGAAGCGGTAACGATGATGGATACATGGCGAAGACGTATGGTGGAGAATAGCGAAGGTCTGTCAAGGGACGACCTCTCAAGGCTGGAGTTCGGGAAGAGTGTAGCTATGCTACCTAACGGCCAACCTGTTTTTGGGACCAACGAGGAATTGTCGTCCATACTGTACGAAAGCAGTAGGCTGGACGAAGAAGAAGCAGAGCAAGCAGAATTTCCCTCAGAGTCCGAACAACGAGACATTGGACAGTCCATATCAGCTCAAAACGACGCCGCCATCAGAAAAGGCCAACCCAAGAAGCAGCCACCGGAACTCGACCTAGACCTAGACATTCCTTCGGCACAGGAACGGTCACCTAAAAGGCGTGCTTCAATTGCGCGCAAAGCGGGTAATATAGGCAAGCCGATGCGACCATTACATGCAATTGACACGAACAATCTCCACCGATCACCTAGGATTGGTTCCGAAAGGTGGACAACATCGAGGGATAGTGCAGACTCCGGTATTGGCAGTCTGGACGGTGCAATGGATGGCAAGCATGACTTAGAGAATGACGATGAGCACTATGAACGCGAGCTCGGGAAAAGAACGAGGGACTTGGAATCCCGGATCCCACGGCAGGTAAGGGTTTATATCATCCGACTCTGTCAACCCTTGGACGCGCACAAGTTGTACTGATTCTGATCCAGATTAAGAAGCAGGAGCCGACGTTAAGTATAGACGAAAAACTCGCCGCGGTAGAGGCAGAAGCTCTAGCAACTCAGCAAGACTTGAAATCAGCTGTTGGTGCCAAAAGGGGGAAACGGAAACATGGAGATGGTGCCCCCAAGACGAGGAAGGCATCGAGGAGGAGAAGCACATTGAGTCCGGAGGAGCTGGCTGAGTTGATGGGTATTGAATAACTAGGACACCGACAGCCCTTCTGACGGCTTAGCATCCTTTGGGGGACTGCGCCTTGATCCCTTGCCGTAATGTTGAAGCCATGGATCAGCTCGTGAACAATATCATCAGGTACATTGCAAAGTTCGGCCTCCGTTTCCTGGACCTTCTCTGGCAGTGGATGCGTTCTCAACACCTGGCATCTCGGCTAAGTCAAGAAGGCGATCCACTCCCGCCTTCATCGCCGCCCGTGTCCATGTGCTTCTCTGACCCTGCTACTCAAAATGGTCATAGACGGCTTTCATTGGCATGTGCTTCGTTGACAAGCACGATCCTATACCGTGCCTTGCCCGCATCCATATCCACGATCGCGCGATTGGCCTCCTTCAAGGGGTAGTTGTTGTTCCACGTCCACACCTTTTTCCGTGCAAACAGATCCAGCATCTCCCGGATCTCCTTTGGAGAACCGATGCCGGAGCCCGTGATTTTAATCTTCCTGGAGAGGAGCGCGAAGCCGTTGAAGGAGGGGATATTGTCTTCGGGGGCGCCAATTTGCACGTACGTGCCGCCGACGCGGAGAAGTTGGAGGTATTGCTGGAAAGGCATGTTGGCGCTTGAGACGGTCGAGACGATGAGGTCCAGAGACCTGCGGTGCGTGCGTGCCCAGTTCTTGTCTTCGTCTGTGGCGATGAAGGTGTCGGCACCCATCTTGAATGCGTCATCCTTCTTCGAAGAAGTGCGAGATATCACGACGAGTTTGTCCACATTCAGTGCTTTCGCACCCATGACTCCAAAGTGACCCAGTCCGCCTAATCCAATGATACCCACGCGTTTCCCCGGCCCAGCGCCGTACTGTGTCAATGGGGAGAACGCAGTGATTCCGCCACAGAGCATCGGTGCAGCGACATCGCTGGGCAATGCGTCCGGGATCTTAAAGACAAAATGGGAGTGGCCGCGCCAATAATCGCCATACCCGCCATAGGATTTGGACCCGTCGGGCCATTTCGAATTGTATGTTCCCGTCTGTTTGGTTTGGCAGTAGTTCTCCAGGTCGTGGGAGCATTCTTCGCAGTCTGGGCGAAGGCAAGAACCGCTTTGAGCCCCTACTCCCACGCGGTCGCCTACTTTAATCCCGTTTTCCACCTTTGAGCCAACGCGCACAGCAGTTCCAACAATCTCGTGGCCCACGCAGACGGGGTAGAGACTCGGACTCCATCCGGATCGGAGCGTATGTAAATCCGATCCGCAGATTCCAGTGTGCGTGATTTTGATGTCGACGTCAGTTTCTTCAAAGGGCTTTGGGGTGTAACTCTGCCAGACCATATTGCCTTTTGCCGAGTCCTTGTCGAGGCCCATCCAGCCTTGGAAAGTATAGTTGGTGGCCATCCTGTCGGCGGTTACTCGTGGATTGAGGATAGCTTCAGTAGCGCTGTCCGAAAGGAAGAAGGGAGATGAATTGGCTGTAGTGACCTGGAGAGAAGCAGGGCAAGCAGCTTGATGTTCAGGACGACGGCCAGCTTTTTATATCAGTTTCGGAACATTCCACCCCTCGCTCGCGGCGCTATCTCTTGGAGAGCGCAAGATGGAGTTATCAAAATGTTTATTTCCTCCGCGAGTTCGACCGAGGTAGAATGCCCGCTCAACCCTCTTCCATTACCTTCTCTTCCCGTACGTATCTGGACAAACTTCATCCCGTGGTAGGCAATTCCCCCAAATGGCAGGTGTATTGCTTAGGGTTGATTCTATTGGCGGCTCGCATGCCTTTCGTTGATGGTAGTGACTCATTCTTGTAAAGGTGTGCGATTGCTAGGATTTGGCGGGCACTTTGGGCTACGGAGCCAGTTGCAATGGACCTAATTAGTATACCGTGGAGGAATACAGAAATCGGAGACTTGACGCGGAATGATTTGAAACTGGTGAAGATAAACAACGTTGATGAAGACAGTGCAGTTACAGCATCGCCAGCGTTGTGCTCAGTGCCCGCTGGCGGCGCAGGCACAGGCTTTATAGACCGGATGACTAAGCTGCCTGTCGCTTGTGCGCGTCGACAGACAGACGCGATCAATCAACTTTCAATATTCAATAATCAACACAATTGCAACTTTCGCTACTCGGTACATTCCTGACACATCTCTCCAATAATGAGACCATGATATTCTCGTCCACACCAAGATGAACAAGTTCTCTGCGGACTATTCGTCCAGCATCAATTCCACGCCTGGCAGAACTCCCGCGACTCGAGGCTCGAATTTTCTCTCCTCCAACCCTCCTCAACTGGCGAGCACCACTCCCATCGCTCCTCCTCCCTCTCAGATCTTCGGCAGCTCTACCTTTGGCACTGGCGTCAGTAAACTCCAGCTCTCCAAGCCCACACAGTCTCCTCCTACTCGATCGTCCCCAAACTCCAACAATCTTCAGCGGCCGAAGAATGGCGCTCAAGAATATGTGTCAAGAGGCAGACAGGCCGACTATCACAATGAGGAAGAAGAAGACGACCAAGACATGGATGAAGACGACTATGAGGATGAACCAAGCCAATTCCAGCGGAGCCGTGGCTTTCGATCCCTCGACAAACGGCAGCCCGCCTCCCTCATGAAATTCAGTACCATGAGCACAAGAGACTCTAGGATTTCTCAACCACGTAAATCTTTCCGCAACTCAACGAGGCTTTCTGCGCTCCCGCACAAGGGAAACGATACAGTGGTGCTCAATCTCGCCAGAGACATGGGAGCCAGGGCGCGACCAGCTTCTATCACCGAGCCAGACGAAGTGATCCTTGAGACCGAGCAGCTCCTCCGAGAGCTGGATGAACAATCTCAGTACCTCAAAGACAGCGCAAACATGCTCGAGGCCGTCGCCGAATATGTTTACAGTCTGATTAAGGAATGGCAGCGGTTTGTCGAGCCGGATCGACCTTCGCTTGATAGTAACGACATTGGTCCTCAGCCTACTGCTCCCGCTTTCGCTAAAGCCAACTATCTCGCCTCTCTCCTCCTCGTCCTTCGCCATCCCCCACCATCTCCGGATAACATAATCATCCCAACGCCGCGGGTCCTTCTTGACTGGCTTGACAACTACCACGTCTCGTATGACCAAATGTACAGAGCAGTCGCCTCTGCGCGACCCAACTGTACTTCACACGAGCTCTTCTGGGACGCGGTTCAGAGTCTGACATTGCGAGGCAAACTGCAGCAGGTGATGCAACTTTTCGCAGATGCGGACTTCAAGTATGCAGCTTCAGCTGTCGACGACGGAGCAGAGAGCGTTGGTTATAAAGGTGCCCAGCTCCAGACAGTACAGAGCGTCATCTACCGAGCTCGGATTCTACTCAATTCCTGTCCAGCCATTCAGTCAGGCGACTGGAATGTTGCCGGTCCTGATTGGGATGTCTTTCGCACCGCTGTCGAGGCTGCACTGGACAATTTGACTGATGAGGTCACCGGTCAGGATGAAGACGAGCCTTCCTTCGAGGCTGAGAATTTTGGATTGCGCAGGCCCGAAATGAGTCTGCTTGGAAGGGTGGGCCAAAAGTCAACATCAACTCTTCCTTGGACCATTTTCCAGAACCTCAAAATCCTCTATAGCATACTTCTGGGCAGTGCCGAAGAGATTGCCGCCCAATCACAAGACTGGCTCGAGGCTGCCACCTCTCTGACCATATGGTGGGATGGCACCGCAGATGCTGCTGCGGTTGCGCAGTGGAGTTTCGACGTGAGTCGGGCTAATAACTTGACTAAACAAGACGAAGACTTCAATCCTTACCTTGGACGGCTAAGAGATGCGTTCCTCAGTGTTACGGATCCCAATGATAAAAATTCCTTCCAAATCAATGCAATGTCCCCGGTCGATGTAGGCCTCGGATGCATCTTGCAGGGAAGTACTCAAGGCACCTTGACTGTTCTCCGCACTCTGTCTCAGTGCATTGCTTCATCCGTGGCAGAAATCGGAGCCAAAGCGGGCTGGCTGGAAGACGAGACACACGCTCGACCTACAGGATTGAGCGAAGAAGATCTGATGGTCCTCAGCTATGGCGCTCCCAAGCAAGGTATCTCCAAAGACGATTTGTTATTATCATATGCCGAGCGACTTTTCGACAAAGCCACCCTGCATCTTCCTGACGGCTCCTCAGTGGAAGGCTGGGAAGTTTCCATATCTATTGTTACGCGCCTTGACGATCGCGAGGCGATGCACACTGCCGTGAGCAATTTCCTCGAGCAACTCCAAGTCACTACCCAAGATCGAACGGAGAAACTCACGAACCTTTGCTCGGATCTAGGATTGCAGGATGAAGCGAGAAAGGTCTCTGATAGGTTCGGAGACTACCTCGTGAATAACACAGAGGAGTATGGTACTGCCTTGCTATGCTATGCGAGAAGTCACGCAAGCCACAAAATAAGGCAATTGATAGATGTGTTGGTCAGCTATTCGCTGGTGCAGTCAAGGGCATATCCTCCTGGGAATGAAATAGATGATGGACTACGGAGTCTAGTGGGAAATCCCAAGACTGCGCTCGTCGACATTGCCGATGTCGATCCTGAGGCTGCTGAGATGCTGCAGTTCTACCTCGTCGGGTACGCTTGTTTACGAAGGTTTTATACCTTACGCGACGAAGAATCTGGCGATGGAAGAGCGACTACTTCTCGGCCTCTCGCGCGCAGGAGGGCAGCTGCGAGAGCGCTCGTGGCGGCGATCAATTCCGCTGCGGATTCTATTTATGGCGGCTTATACGATCCCCAGAGACAAAGTGCTATCCAAGTCGACGGGCTGTTGACGCTTTTGGGTGAGGCTACCGCACTTCTCACGAAAAGCTATGGCGTTAGCGTGTCCGCCCACCAGGCAGGGACGAGAAATGGCGGGGAAAAGAAGAGAATATTTACGACTGAACAAATCTATGCTTTACTAGGGGCAATCGAGGATCTCTCTACCGTATCCGAGCGGGTGTATGGCGCGACAGAGGAGTGCCTTTCCGCTTCACTCCGAGAGTACCACGGGTCAAGGCCGCCAAGTCCGAGGGCGGTGCTGAAAAAGTCCATGAGCAGCGGAAGTGGGAGTGGTTTCTCTTACTCAATTATGGGGAGCGAGATGCTGGGCAGGAGCATGATTACCGACATGACGAGTGCGAGTGGTAGTGGAGTTTTAGTGGGCGGGACAAAAGGGCAGAAGGCGAGACCTAGGGAGACGGACGCACAAACGGAGAGGGGATGGGATTGGAGAGACCAGTTTTCAGGTGAAGATGTGCGTGGACAGGATATTGTCAGGGTGCTGCGGATGGGGTTGGCGGAGGAGTTGAGCCTGGCCGAGCTGGACGAAGGCGTTGCGCTTTGAAGGGCCTGTTGCTGTGCATATGCAATCTGCTCATGTTGTCTTCATTCAGGGCAGCGAGACTCCCGTGGTGCCGTCTGCCCCTTGGGAAACTGTACGAGTATGGGACGGGGACGAAAGAGAGAGAGAGAGAGATAGAGGGAGGGAGAGCGCCATCTTGTGCCATGGCACGTTGAGGCATCCTCTCGCACATCCTGATCTCAGGGCAAGATGCCATGTGCAGGAGTTTGCATCCTGATCCAATGTACGAGTGAAAATGAGACCAGGCTTTCTTCGACTTGATCAACCGTCACTGTACAAACTGACATACCTTGGCCAATTCACCGAAGTAGAATGCGCCTCCCACGGCGTTCCGTGTGCGGGTCACAAAACGATATACGGTGATAATGCGCGTGCGAAATCACGTTCGTCATGGCGTCGGTGCATTTGAATCCCTACATACAATAAACCCCTCCGTGGTCTTCACTGGAAATCATTTTCTGTGGCTGGCGTGGTGTTGCGGCCGTCAATTTTCAAAACGCTCGTAAAAGAAAAGAAAAGGCGCGGCGAAAAGAAGGAGATTTTGTACAAGAAGACATAAAAGCCATAAGCGCAGAACAGGAGCAGTGTAAGTACCCCTCCACCGTGATTTTATTTCCATTTTCCGTGCCGTAAGCCATCCATTGCGTATCGTCTTTCGTGTGCCGTGAGTAGCTATATCGCCCACCGTGGAGGAGGGTAGAGGCGCAATGGTCACGCCATGCCGCATCCCAAGGTGAAGCCACGCGCCCTCTCTTTCTGGCCCCATCTTTGTCTTTTCAGAGTGGCCATCCACTCGTCTCGAACCCAAAGTTCATCGCGAGGAACTCGTCCCCGAATCCGAACGCCATAAGCTCATCATTCGTGAAATCCATGGGGATCATGTCTCCCCCAGGGCCGGGCATCATGTAGGGCATCATGGGTGCCGCTTGATCGTAACCAGCAGACATTTGATTGATCCCAGGTAGCATGTTCGGTTGAGCTGGATTGTTCATGATGGTATGGGACCACTGCTGTTGTGGTGTGGGTTGAGGTTGAGGCATTACAGGGCCGGTCCCAGGTGCAGGACCCATTGCTGCCTCGGAGAGCATCTGTAAGCCGCTCCGTGGCTGTTGTTGGTGAGGCTGTGGGACATTCCCGTCGACCGACGGGCGGTGTTGCGAATTCCAGGCCAAATTCGTTGGGTCTTGCTGCGGTGGAACAGCCTTGTATGTGTTCGGCGGCTGTTGCGGCTGTGACATGTTGTTGCCGGTGCGGACATTGATATTCCCATTCGCCGGCGTACGCTGTCTTGAGACTGGCCCACTTCCATTATTCACCGAGTCTATTCTCTTCATGTGCCAGCTCTTGAGCATATTAAAAATTAGCGTGAACTTGTGAGCCACGCGGGACATCCCTCCTTCGCAAGCCTTGCTGAGCGCCTCTATCATTCGGTCGAGATAATATTCCACCCTCAGATCTTTGTTTTTGAAGATGCTGTTGAATTTAGACCCCTTTGCAGACACGGCCGAGTACATTTTGATCAACGCAACAGCGGCGTAAGAGTTCCTAACAAAGAAAAGGGTGGGCAGTGCCCGTAGGGCCGGAATATCCATAGCCAGGAAGGCGTCGAACGCGGAATGAGCAGAATTAATGCAAGTGGTGAGGGCTTCTATATGAGCTGGTGTGACATTATCTGGGTCCGGAGGGCCATCGATGGGAGTGGAGATATAAGGGGGTCGGAAGTCGTCAATATTGTGGTTGTGGTGCATGGCGATTTCGTGCATATACAGATTGAGAATCCCTTCGGTGTGCTGGACGATTGGCTTCTTGACCATTTCTTTGGTGGCTGCATGCTGCCACTCGACCAGTTGATGCTCGAATGTCTTGAGATGGTATTGGATTTGGGGGTCGGTCAACGACAACGGCGAAGCCGGGTCATCCATGGAGAACCGAAAGCCGATATCTTCGGCTATGTGTTGTCCACGAACGAGATGACACAAGTACTTGTCCGAAGGATGAGCGTCCGGCGAAGAAATAAGGATCTCGACACATTCATCGGCGTAGGGGCTCCACCGAATAAGGAGCGGTCGTCGAAGTGACATGGATGAGCTGGTGCGCCGGGTCAGTCCGGTACGATGTCAGCCTGGAAATATACTTACTTGGAGCACATGTAGTAACAGCCCAGCCAGCACCGTCGCACTTCCACACTATTGGGATCCGAAAGTGGTCTTTTATTCTCATGATACGGTCGCCAGATACTTCCACCACCTCGTTTTGATCTTTTCCCCATTCCTAGGTCCAGAGCCATGACGGCAGCGATGTGAATCAGCTGGTTAAAGTTTAGCTCTTCGTATTTTTCCGGAGGCTGGTAGAAGCATGTCGTGACTTGTATGGTTTGAACCAGCTCCAGCGACTTCTCTCCTCGGATGATGACCTTATCGGCTAGTACCCTGGTGATTTCCAAAATCAGCCCAGGTTGAAGATCTGGTCGGATGGTGCCGGAAGCAACTGCAAGGACGGCAAGGAACAAGATGGGTTTATTTTTGCGAATTTCATCGGCGTGGGTACCGGGTGGGAAGACAACTATGGGCAGATGCTCGCACATTTCTGCCATATAACGATCGAAGCATTCTCTGGCTGTGCCGATGTCGATAAGACCTCGTTCGATGGGATCCACAGTCGTTGGTTCTTCCGCCTTGGTTGTATGTTCCAGAACGGGCTGATAGGTATTGGACGGAGGCATGGGAGGCTTGAACGATGGAGCGGAAGATTTGTGCAGCTCTCCGCCGAAGTAGTCATAGTTGCTTGTGATCTTCCTCTTGACCCCTTGCTGCGGAGACTGAGCGGCCCCCGACGCTGGTGGTGGTGGTGGCGGCGGCGGAGGTTGATGCCATTGACCTCCGTATCCTTGCACACGAGCTTCCTGTGGGCCAGGATGCGACACCGATATCGTTGGATCAACGGCGACATCAGGTTCAGCTCCTCCTCTTGCCGCCAAAGTCGCCGTGAGGGCGTCGATCTTCTTTTCCAACTCGGCGACACGACTGTCTGTCTTCTTTTGCCTCTTCCGGCTGGGAGCGGTAACGATACACTGTCTATTTGCCTTTGCACATCTCTTGCAGGAACCCGTAGGATGGTTGTCGTCGGGCTCGCACTTCACCTTGAGTTGTCGACATGCCTCGCAGGCGCGCGGCCTTTTTATATCATTGGGGTCGTTGGGATTGCCAGACGGGCTTTGGTCGTCGGGACTCTCCTGCGTGTGTGAATTGGTGGGGTAGTAGTTGGGAGTCTGGATGGATTGGTACGAGTTATTGGGGGATGGCTGGAGAGAGGGTTGTAGAGGAGAGTAGGCGCCAGGAGGAGGATTGTGGTAGTGTTGCTGGGAGTCGCGAGGTTTGGGAGGACTGCTCAGGTTCGAGCCTCGCAAGGCTGGATCGATGTGATTGAAGGTGTCGATGCTGGCCATCGAGTCTTGATACTACGGTACTAGCCTGTGATTGTTGATCGAGTCGGGTCGGCGGTGGTTGATGGCGACTCGCCGTCGAGAGGATCCGGAGCGCCGATGGAAACAACTTCCTCTTTATTTCCCAGAGCACCCTGCAGGCGTTTGTGTCGCCATCAAGCAGTCAAGAAGGGGGTGATTTGAGAAGATAGCCATTCAGTGACAAATGGGACGTGAGACCGGTTCCCTTGCACGAGGTTCGTGGGCTGGGTAGAAGGTAGTGGTCAGTCAGGTCCGGCTGTTGGGAGACTGATGCGATTCCTGCCCTCCGTCAGACATGACGACCTTCGGGGGACAGGGGGGGCAGGGAGGAGGAGGGAGGGAGGAGCAGGCCGAGAGCGAGGGTGGGCGCTCGGTAGGTGGTGGCACCAGTGGGAGCGACCATCATGGCCTAGCTTACCTAGAGTATTAGGCAGTGAGCCGCGAATGGCTTTGCCGGGCCGTGGCATTGCCCATGCATTATGTAAACCTGCCCTCTTCGTCCTCGCCTAGGTTGTTCGTCTAGGTACCTGTAGAGCTCGCTAGGGATCCGTAGCAGTTATCCTTGTGGTGCCTAGTGCTCAGCCACCCAATAATCAATCTTCTGGTAGCTCAACCCCAAGCTTTAATAATAGCAAATCTCACTCTCCTAAATGGTAAATTTAGGACGCATTTGCTACAAATATCAACCAACTTCCTGATGCCGCTCAGCACAAGTCTCACTTGCAATAGTCAAGCATTTTCGAAGGATCCTCTTCTGTTCCGCGCAGAGGACACTATATGGAGGAGATGACTGACTGACGCCGTCTTCCAATCTACGGGATTTGGATGCCCATTACAATCCATGTGAGACAACGGCATATTGCAACATCATGCCGTGCAGAATAGGAAATCATCGTCGCTCATAATGTTTCTGTGTCATGTACGGAGTATTGTACAGAGGCGCGCACCGAAAGTGTCGGTCCTGCGCTAGTTTTAGCGCATAGACTAGTCAGTTAGGGCCTCGGCATGGTCGAGTAAACAGTCTGTCACCTATTTTGTGAGGAATTGCTGGTATAGACATAACTAGACCTAATCGCTGTCCTGGCCACTGTCCTGGCCACAACTGTGATTGATCGCTGGCCTAGTCACTGTCCTGATCGCTGCCTGTTCACTGTCCTGTTCACTGTCCTGTTGATTATCTCGATCGCTAGGCGTTCTGTAGATTGGCCATTCGGCCACGCCTACGGTAGGTAGGATTACTTGTTCGACCTCGCCGTCGCCTGCCCTGTAATCCTGGAGGTAAACGCGCTTGCGTGCTTGTGTAAATGGCCTACCTTGCGCGGTAGCCTCTGTAGCTACGCCTAGTGTCTCGGCCTTCCTTATACTCGTTGCCACCCTCGAGTCGTATAATCTCTTAAATATTACGTAGAATGCCCTCTATCCACTGCTGAATCTGCTCTTACGGAAGGCTATTCCACCCCTCTTTCCAGGCCTTTTTCAGTTCATTTTTCGACGGCGGAGGACCGCGAGATGTCGTGGCCTTTTTAAGCTATAGTTAGGCCTTTTCTGAGGTGTTTAAGTCAGGTGAATTAGGATGATGCAGAAGACGAGGAATTCGATGAAATTGATAGATTTATTGCGTATACTAGTGTCAGGAATAGCCCTAGGCTCAAACCTCCAAAAGGACGAGATTCGCAGAATCCAGGAGGAATTCCGCGGATCTAATATATCTGTCAGTTCCTGACAAGAGGTCTCTGCGCTCGCGGGTTCTGAGGATTTCGCGGCCGTAGAGATTCGCGTTCACGGCTTATTCTGCATACAAATTAGTTAACGGTATAGCTAAACGTACGAGATTGACCATAGACAGACCTTCCTGGACCTTGCTCCCTACCTGATATATCGCTGTTGACGATTACGCAGGCATAGGAGGCAGTGTGATTGATGTGATTGTTGAGAAAAGGTGTAGGACAACATACTAGGCGACTTCTCTTCACTATAGAAGATTGGCCGCGGGGTGAAAACCTAGTAGTCCTACAATGGCCTAGATTAGGTTTCCAGTCTACGCGCTAAAAACTAGCAGGGTCAACATTCTGGTGCCCCCCTCCCTACGGATTGATATGCGAGTCCTTCGAATCCTGGACATGCTAACTGGAGCATCTATTCAAGAGTCGTCCTTTCACTGCAGAAAACTCCCCTCCAATTTATTCTCTCTACGCTGGAACTCAAAGCGAAGTGCTTCACGAACGAAGATGCGCCGTCGAAAGATCTTTCGTTTCCCCATCATCAGTCATGCATCATTCAAACATCAGAGAACGAAAAGAAAACAGTGCCTGCGTGGGTCATCCTATAAGCTTATGCACTGGGCATTCCGCCTTCCGTCCCAGCCACTCCAAAATACAACTCTTGTGGAATTTACACAAGCACTCCAGCCTGACCAATTCATCGCCAACATCATACTCAACCATGCAGATGGAGCACTCTTGTACCTGGCCGTCTTCTTGCGAGACGCAATCTTTCTCGGTGGCCGTGAAGGTAAGCATCTGCAGTGGATGAGGTGGTACTAGGGAGTGCGACTGTGATATTGGACCTCCTATATCAACGGTCCTGGCAACTACCGTGTTGCTAGATTCAGCATGATAGGACGGATCGCGAGAGTAGATGCAGTCCATTATATGCGTTTCGCGGGCTGTTTCGTCACCATTCGGACCGCGAGGGGGTAACGCGCGACGACAGACTGGACATATATCGTTTTCGTTCAGTCGTGGTCGCGCCGAAGGGCTGTCAGCAAGGACATGCAAGGATCGAGGGAGAGGTCGGCGTAGCTGTGACGCGATGCCGAGTAATTCATCACGAGGCTGTCGGGGCTCCGGATAGCTTGCGCGCGGACGGTTAGAGGTCAATTGCCCGTCATGAGCTGAATAGTCCTGCACAGCTTAGAATACTTGCACCAAGGTCAGGTAATGAGGCACATACCCTAGAGGAAGGCCCTGGGAACTGATTGGTGCCTCCAGAAAATGGCGATGCTTGGAAACGATATCTAGTGGGTGATGGTTGCCCTCGATACGGGCCAAGCCATCCAAAAGGATCGGTTCTGCTTTCTGGATTCCCATAACCTGCTTCAGTTGCTCGAGGGGAATGCTGCGAGGGGGGATTGTCCTGAAAGACCGGAAGTTAGCAACTGCCTTTGGCGTGTACAACGACGGGCTTACCAGCACCGCAGTATGCCTTGAATAATCTCCCATTCCCAAAGCATAACCACTCGGCCTATCATCGGGACCAAATACATGGTTCAGAGTTGTAGCTTGCCGCCCTCCTGCACTCCATGGAGCGTCACGAGAGGTGAAATCGGCTACCAGAGGATAGTTCGACAGGGGATCCGGTTGAGGATCGGGCACACAGGGGTTGCAAAGTCGCACTTTCTCTCCGCCCTCTAGTTGAGGATGAGCGTTATAGGAATAGGGGTTCCACGCGCTTCGGAATAGATTGTCTTCAGTATCAGCTCCATTGTAATCCAGTGATCCCGACCGGCGGGATGTAGAATTCACAGGAGAACTGACCACGTCAGGGCCTGGTGGATGGACGATGAATTGTCGGGGAATTGTGATTCGATGTGGTGAGCAGTCATTGCAGACCACTCTGCCGCACTTTCTGCAATGATGACGCCTGAACACCCATGTGAAGGGCCGTTTACAGATAGGACACCCGTTGACCTCTGAATCAGGCTGCCACCTCGGCACCACGTATTGTCGTGAATTTCCCGATGAGGATCTGCTCGGCCTATTGCCTCGAGGTGTTTGGGGTTGCGGCGGCGGTAGCGGCGGCAGAGGAGATGAACCTGTCAGATCTACAATCTCAGGTAAGGGCCGGTTGATGTTGGTATCGGATGAGGCATGACGCCGGGGCGTGGGAGGAGAAGAAGGGCCATCCGCGCGGGGAGCATCGTAGTTCATTCTCCGATCATGAATGGTGCCAATGTTCGTCCTTCTCCTGCCTTCCTCATGCATTGTTGGGTTGGTAAGCCTCCTCTTGCGGTCAAGGGCGATAATGCTTCGCCTGCGTTCTTCAGTAGTCTGTTCGGCGGAGGGGAGGGGGAGGGGCAGGAGCCGGTCTCGCAGTGCGGTCGCCAGCGGCGGACCACTGGGGCCGGCTCCTGAGCCAGAGCCGGAACCAGAGGCAGAGGCAGAGCGCGATGCGGAGGGCCGCGAGGCTGGGAGATCGGGCAGTGGCCGCTGAGTCCTTGTGTCTGTGGTCATCTCAGAGCGTCCGGAACGGTGAGAGTCATGGCGAGCATGATGATGGCGGGGAGCCTCCCGGTCAGAATCATCATAGCTGCTCTGCGAAGTGATCGAGTCTGATGAAGACATGACCCTTTTCAGCGTTGGGATGCACCGAGAAAGATGGTAACGCAGTCTGGTTACCTGGTATTTGGAAACTCAAAAGGAGAGAGGAAGTGCAGAGGCACGTGTCAATGACAGTGATGACGGTGGCGGAAAACGGACATATCACGGCGGCTGAAACGCGCACGGGCGGAATAAGATGGGAATCGATATGGAGGAACAGCACTCCGTACACGTCGCCTCTACATGTATCCGACGATAGATGGCATGATAGATGGACTGGAGGAATTGCGAAAGGCTGCTCGGGCGTGTTGTAGGCAGTGGGTAGATTGTGCTCGTATCACCTGTGCAGACCTGGTAAATACGAGGTACATAGGATGACGCCGATGAGCAGTAGTTGATTCCCTTCCTCCGGGATTGCCCTTCACTAACAGCTCTCCTGAAGCAGGAGAGCACGTGCTTTCCAGACTGAGGGCTGTCTCGGAACAAGCACGGAGACTGGAGCCTGTGGCTGTCCTGGGCGCTCAGGAGGACAATCCGGGCCATGGGGGGAAGGAAGGGGTTTGTGCTAGTAGTACCTACAAAAGGGAATAGTCTCTTGCTGCCCTCTGACACCAGCAAGTATCTAGGTGGTTAGTGACGTGCAGCGCCTGCAACCGTGCACCAGAAATAGACCGAGAAATGAAACCCCCAGTTAAGCAGGAGGACGCCACAGGGAGCTCATAGCGGCATCTTCCCAGGTGAGACCTGCCCAAACAACATCTCCAACAAGGAAGAAAAAAACGTCTTCATCCGAGGAATCGCTCCTTCCCATTGGCCCCTAGAGCGTCCCTTCGTCGGGTTTCGACTCCTGCTGCAGCGGCAGTGCCTGCGCTTTGCGCTTCTCACCAACTCCATCATCCTTTCTCAACGTTCGCTTCAGGTTTTACACGACTATTCCTTGGATTTTGTTTTCTCCTTCGCTGTTGTAACTCCTATCATCCCCATCCATTTCGCTATTTTCTTCATTCTAGCCATTTCTCTCGTTGATCATCTACACCGACACCATAGCCACACAGTAGTTCAAACTCCTCACGCAAACCTGAGACACTCTCGCCAAGCAGGTGGCGATCGTTTCCAGCCATTCACTCTTGCCGGTCGCCATTGTCGAGCTTCTACATGTGCCTTGCCACTACATCGTCCTCGTCCTCGTCGCTGGCGGTTGATTGCTAGGAAGAGAGATCTGACCTGAATTGCCCTCTGCATTCCGGACGACTCGAACCTCCACTTTTTCGAAGCGTGTCCACCACGCGATCGGCCCAGATGTTGGGCTAAACGGAATCATTGCCTAGGAAGAGGAGGGCAGAAAGGCCTATAGCGCAGAAATGGCGTTGACTGATCGAGACGGACATCGAGGTGTTGACCGTGCATTGACGGTCGAGGAGGAACGGCATCGACGTCGTCTGCACCAGAGATGGAATTGTTCAAGCCCGCTCGCCATGGCCATTTTCCTGCTTGTCTTATGCGTGCCCTCTGTACGCGGCGCCTATGTCGACTTTCGCAATTGTCTGGATAGCAATATTGTCAATTCGAATCCGCGCATCCTACAGTTTGACCCCTTCAACGTGTCCGCCGTATTCAACAGCTCTTCAACCTCCGATCGACATCATCTCAATATCACCGTTTATGGGAATGTTACTGGAAAGGCAACTGAACAGCCTTATCCTCCTCCTGACGACCCGTCATGGGAGAATCCAAACGATACTTTTGGCAAGATCCCCGATTTGAGCGAGTCAAACAACAAGTACACTACCCTCTTTACCCGTGTCAATTTCCTAGGGTATACTCCATGGAATGCGGATCCTTCGCGATTCTGTGAGTCGGTGATCCATGGAGAATGCCCCTTGGCTCCCGCCTTCTACGTCAACGAAAGCGATCTGGACCATTTGCCTGCCTTTTCTGTCGCACACGATCTGCTCTCCAGTTACGCCTTTGCCTCATTTCAAGCCACATTGAGAGTTCAGTCGGGCGATGCGAGCGGGCAATTCTACAGCTGTGTCACCGCCACAATTACTCCCGACCTAGGAGGATCTCTCAAGGCTATACTCAGATATGTGCCGCTCGTGGTACTGATCGTGGTCGCCGTCGCTACCATCGCCGCCGCCATCCTGAGTCCTTGGGGCTCCGTGGACCTGTTTCATTGGAGCAGCAATTTTGGTCGTGATGAGGACTTGCTGCGCCTCGTCACCCCGGGATTTGGAGACTGTTTGCAATATATCCAATTTGTCGTCCTGACCGGCAGTTTGTCCTTGAATTATCCTGGCTTCTATCAGCCGGCAGTAAGCCGCGTCGCCTGGTCTTCCCTCATGTTCAATGAGAGTTTCGTGACTGGCGGAAACGGGACCCAGAGCGTGGTCGACGGTATCTATGAATATCGCCAGAATACCAAATATGGTCTCGATCGAATGAGCCAACTAGTCGGCATGACCTCGGACAAAGACATTTGGGCCGACATGATTGTTTGGCTAGTGGTCATTGTCGCTGCCGTCTCAATCTTGACCCAAGTAGGATTTGCGGTCCGCTGGATTTACCGAAAAATCAAGAAGGAGCCGCCAGAGGATCTCCGTTCGAAAAACGGCCCGTTCACCGCCGGAAATGTCGTGCGACTGGTTCTGAACTTCTTCCTCCTGCCTTTGGCATCGTTGTCATTCTATCAGCTGGTCATTGCAGGAAAGGGTCCCGCGTACTCCGTTGCACTTGCAGCAGTGGCGCTGGTTTTGGTCGTCGCATTTTTGACCTGGGTGCTGTTATTGTTCATTCGGACGAGACCACGCTCGTTCCTCTTCGACGACTTTCTGATGGTCCTTGCCTACGGACCTCTATATAACACCTATTGCGACGATGCCGCCATTTTTGCATTGATTCCTCTTCTTGTCAACCTTGTACGGGGCATTGCAATTGGCGCAGTCCAGCCATCCGGCATCGCACAGATTGTGCTTCTGGCAATCTGCGAGATTGTTATGATTCTTACAATTAATGCTTTCCGGCCGTTTCCGTCCGCCACATCCATGAACATCTATCACACTTGCTTCTCAGTCATCCGACTTATCACCATCCTTCTCTCTATAGCTTTTGTGCCTGCACTGAGTGTTGAAGATTCGTCCAGAGGCTGGATCGGATATGCGATCCTCATAATCCATGCTTGCACCATGGTTTTCGGGTTCTTCTTGAATGCTGTCCAGACTTTGGTCGAAGTCATTGCTCGGCTTGCTGGCGCAGGCGGACGGGACGAAGCAACAGGGGGTGCCACTAGAGGTGGATTGAACAAGGTGTTTGGAATGCGACAACTATCTCGACGGATGCCGCGGCGGGCTACTCAAGACCCGCGCCATAGCATGTCATCGAACGCGGCCATGTTGAACGCCATCGAAAACGACCAACAGAAGCTACAGATGGCCAAGACCAGGTCGCGCAGTGTCTCGGCTGCATCAGGCGTTTTGTTGGAAAGCGGCGTGAACTCCAACCGGATCAGTCAGAACCTCGATGGCCGCGTAGTTGGTCAAACCACGCCTGATAGATCCAGCAGGGGATCAAGGCGACTCACAGTCCGGCTTAGTGGCGCAGGATCCCTGGGGGGAATCGTGGGTATCCAGAAGCAGGTGGAACAAAAAGACCCCTACTATCGACCGCCGCGCAGAAATACAATGGATGCACTTGCCGGAGTGGACAGTCGTCCAGATCTAGCTCAAGTGCCATCGAAAGGTGCTATGGCAAATGAAGGAGCCATCGAAGACGACGCTGGCGAAGGACCCTCCACTCCTATGCCCTTGGAGAATGACGACTTTGAAGACATTACCAACGATTTGACGAGGACAAAGACTGACTATGCTGTGAGAGAAGTTGACTTCTATTACGGTGTCCGTGGTGCTGCTCTCTCCAGCGGAACGAGGAAGCTCAAGACTGGACCTGCCGATCCAACAGGACCCGTCTCCACTGCTACTGGATGGTTCAAAAATCTTCTGGGTGGTAAGACAAAAGAAAAGAACAAGGGATTCGAGGTGGTCAGGAGTGCACGCGCTCCTCCTCCAGGATTATTTCCACCACACACTCCTGTCCGAGAAAGCCAGATCGCTGAGCCTTACCACGACGACGTCCAAAGCATAGAAGAGAGCCAGACAGATCGAAACAGTGCAGGGGTCTCGTCTCCTGCGCCACAGCCCAAGGTCCAAAGACAGAGCCATCATCAAAGTGTCTATGACGACGTCTCTGTTGCAGACTCGGACGACGATGAGGAGGCCGAGAGTCCCGTTCCAGCAAGACCGCCGTCGTTGCCCCTCATCGAATCTGTGGGTGGCATTGAACTGCCCAGTCGCATTGGGTCTGAGGCTTCAAGGAAGTCCCGCGGCAAACCCCCACGGACACATGAGACAGACATTCCCGCGGTTCCCGCCATTCGTCGTAAAAGTTCGCGAAGACAATCAGGTGGCGACCCGGGCGACAGAGGGCTGGCTGAATCTGCATTATCTGCCTCGCGTCCAGCTAACCTTACATCCCGAAAGGCGCCGACTCAGCCGCTAGGCACTAGCCGCATTCCCTTTGCGAACACGCAGCCGTCGACTGCCCGCAACAAGAGGTACTCGACCGGGGCTGAATCGACGACGTCGAGCGTGATCCGTGACGGAGACGAAAACATCCCCGTGCACCCGTCATATACCAGTCAGATGCGGCAGTCGGCCACATCCGCACTTGGGACCCATGGGGCTGATCTCCGCAATGACCGGCCGTCAAACATGGGATTTGTGCAACAACACAGGGCGAGTGACCATATTCACTATAGTCCGGATTCTCCTGAGTTTGAGGGGAGCACCGCAGAAGTTCACGGCCGCCCGGCATATTAAGCTGCTAGTCGCCCATGATCTTGCAGAGAATCACGAAGTTCACGACCTGTTTGCAGAATATATATTGTATGGAGGATCCAAGGTGATTGAAGACCGTCATCCATTACCGGTATACATTGAGGGAATATGATCATGGCAGTTTTGTTGCATTCATTGCCGGGATGGTGTTCAAGAAGAGCACCGACTCAAGGCAAGTCGAAAAGTTTAACGTTGGACTCGAGGGGGAATACACTTTTTGGGCTCCTTTTTTGCCAGTTTGATCAGCGCGGCGTCTGGGTCTTGTGCAGAAGGGAATAATGGACTAGGCCTATTCTTTGAGGCATATATGTAATTAATAGTGTCCCTAATGTCATCCACACGTAACTGTTTCGCAGCGGCTTTATGCGCGAGCGGTGGAAGTTGGAAGCGTTGGGGTTGAGATGCTAGCAATAAGCACGGTGCGCCCAAGACAATAAAACATGGGCAGTGGTTGTCTTTCAACCAGCCGTCAATCCCTTGCACAAGTAGTTTGAGTGGCCTTGCACTCTGCACCTTGCATGTCAGATTGTATGCACCCTTCCACTACTGATTCTCTACCAAAGAATCAACATGGACGGGCAAGAAAGGGTGCGCCATACCAAGCGCAGCATCTCGATCGACCGAAGGAGTGAAAAGCTCTCCCGTTCGTAAGTTACTCTCCAGCCATGCGTCTCCAACGCTCTTTGTTCCTGGACTCACAAGATCCGACAGAAAACAGAGCTGTAAAGTTCGTCTTCACCAGCCTTGGAGAGTCAAAAACCTGCGACAAAACCTTGTAGCTTCCCTCGTTCGAGTAAGAGCTCAGCCTAAACGAACTCAACCCCTGTTTCATTGTCGTTCATGTCCTCCGGCTACCTGCGCAAAGGAGGGAAGTCGAGGAGGGGTTGGACACATAGCTCAGCGCCACCATGAGTGATGACCACATGATCGTGGAGTTGGCGCACACCAAAGCCAACCTCAACATGGCACAGCAACCACAATTGCGTGTCGACCGACCCTGACACGGACAGGTGTGGGCGACACAGAATCCTACTTGTTAGGTCCTGGGCATGGGCCATCGAGCGGCGAGCAGAACCTTACGAATGTGGGCACTTAGGTATGAGATGACCCGGTAGCTTTCAAGGTCCACGACTTCGTCTGCACCCCTCGAGCTGCGTGGTCCTTACCCTCGTACTGAGATCAGAGCGAGGGGTTTGACAAATAACGATCGATCGGCAGAAAGCTACTCCTCCTCTCTCGACAAGTGCACGAGCTCCTCAGGCAACCTGTTACCCTGACACCCTGGACCTACGGCCTACCTGGGACAAGGTTCGATCGACTCACGAATGACATGCATGTCTTGCGGGCTTTTCATATCACCAAAACGGGGGCCTTGCCCCATGCGCAAGCCCAGAAGCCAGAAAGGGACAACTGACTTCTGTATGAGGTGAAGTCTAGGAGTCTTAGATTTTAAGGATCAGATATTCCCCGCCGGTTCGAAGCTAGATCTGCCGAACAAAGCACACCCAATCCGCCGACATTCCTGCGATGTGGATGGTCGAAGCAGCCCCAGATTGGTCGGGAGGAAGGATGCCGCATGGCTGCAACCATCACGATAGTGTGCAGGCTCGGCAGAAGAGGCCGCCACCTTCAACTCAAGAATGCAACGAACACGGGATCCCAAGCTCGGCCACAGGTCGGTGTGTGGGATCCAAATCCTCCCAAGGGAGTTCCTCTGAGAACAACACGTCCTTCCCAGGCTCGATGATAGGAGACGGTGGCATTGTGTCTGCGCATACCGGTACACTCCGAAAAGCCTTGCCGGGCTATCTACACTGACTACGGGCTCTGTTCAGCAATCACCGTGCCTAGATCCTTGTCCAGGGCATTTCACAATTTCCATGTCGGCCGTATACAAGAGTTTCCAATGTCTTGGCTGGGCGGCCGGGGCAAAGCCTCGTCCTCACTAACCACCGCCACCAATGCTTCGTGATTTACGTACATCCACCCAGCGTCTTGGGACGAGCCATTTTGTTATTGGCTTGCTCGATAGTGGCTCAGGGCCGCGGAGCCGGGCCCGCAAGCCGGTGTCAAAACTGCCAGGGATGGCCCTCGCCTTGAAACTATTGATCAGCGGTGTGGATCGTCCTCGCCTAATACGAGCGAGGTCCTCCAGTTACAGGCGGGTGGCATGGATGGCATGGATGGCAAGGGTGGCCCGTGCGCTTGTTTGTGTTTTCAGTCCACCCCCAGATGGATGTTGGATCTGTCGACTCTGTCTCCGGCCAGATGCGCCAGGGCTTTTCTCACAGAGTTGGTCTCAGACTGTACGCCAAAGGAAACACACCAAAACCCACGGGAGAAGTGGCAAACAAGGCCTCCTTGACTATGCCATACGCGGGGTACTCCGGTCTTGATGGAGCACAGCAAAAAGTTACTTGGTCGTCCTGCCTCACTAGCATCTCCTCTCCTGGACACTCCCCCAGCTCAGCTGGCCGCAAAGGGGGTTGCGGGTCGCGGCTCGAAAGCAAAATCAAGGATTTGAGACACCTTTTGAGATAGACTCTTCCCTACTGGTACAATGGCCCAAGCACCAAGCACGGAGTTGCTGGGCATACGGCACGGCTCGGAGGACTTTGGAGACATTGCCACAGCTCGATCGAGCTAAGCTGGCCTGCTGATCGGTTCATCTTGTCGCTTTCTCCAGGATAGCGAAATCTTCATGGTTAGTATAGCCTATGCAAGCCACACGAGCCGCCGGCAAACGGCAACTTAGGGCCTCCCTCCCATGTATTTCTCCTCCTCAGCTTTGAAGGGGGCCCTTATGCACAGGAGCGGAGCTGGCCGATGGTGAGTGCAAACTCTCCTTGAACCAATCAGTCGACATATTTGAGCTATTCGGCGACCACGGCCATTAGCTACCACCAAAATCCTGGCCCGTCGACTCGAAAGGATCGATCCAGAGTCCACCTCTCCTCTCGCTCCAGCGAGACAAGATCTGGGTTTCTCATCTCTCGTCTATCGGGGCCCCCAACCGCTGTCTTTGCGTGTCTACTCTAGGCGACCACTGTGGTTCTC
Organism: Cladophialophora immunda; assembly: GCF_000835495.1. NCBI lineage: Eukaryota > Fungi > Ascomycota > Eurotiomycetes > Chaetothyriales > Herpotrichiellaceae > Cladophialophora > Cladophialophora immunda. Next base: position 248,495 of record NW_015622542.1, read on the forward strand.
ATCCACCACCACTACATCCCCCAGTCTGGTAAGTGCAGGGGAGCCATTCGCGGCCCGAATCTATGCTCTCATCCTTGTGTTGCCGTCCGAAGGCGTTTGTCAGAGTTTGTCCACCATGTCCTCGGAATATCTCAACCCTCTTTTGGGGCGGCCCATCTTCGTCATGTCAAATGCTGTTGTTCTGTCCCGCCACCTTGGAGGGTGTGAAAAAAGACTAGGAGCAATCGTCGCATGGTGCGTGCTCGAGGCTCGGAGAAAAAGGCCGCGAGACTTGTAGGCGAGCAATCCCACGAGATACAGGGATCTTGCCTTTTTCGCTTCCAAATTCTTCTCATCATGCGCACTACTGTCCTGGCCAGCAGTGTCCGGACCATCTTTCCGAGGGCCTGAGGCCAATCACTGCTCGCTTTTCTTGTTCGCCGCCCCTGGCGAGCAGCATTGGGCCGGACAGATGCAGGAAATGGACAGACTCTCAGCCTAGCAGCGTTGGCGAAGAGGACGACTGCCACCCCGTCTCTGGGCCCTCGCTAAGTCTTCCCAACGCAAGCTTTTTTTGCCTTTCGTCAACTCGCATCTCGCTAGGCCTGCACCCCTGAGAGGACTATAGCTGCATGTGGAATTGATACATGCAGTGGTTTCGATTTGGCATAGTGGACGGCTGCACGCTATTGGGAAATGGCTAACCTAACACACCCTCCAACACGATCAAGTCCCATGTCGTCCCTCTCTCGACTCCTCACAAGTGCTTGCTCCCATCCACCCCTGGAGTTACTGCACTTGGAGGCTGCTACTGATTGGTACACAAGTCTGGAGCAAACATTCTGGGAACTCCGAACTGTAGTATCCAACCCCGGTTGGCCCTCTCCACCATTCCACCCTCCTTCAGCATTTTGCATTTGCGTTTATTGCAAAGATGTTCGAAGTGGGATCTACAGTCCCCTCTCGACGTCCCTGATTTCCATATTATACCTCTGTTCCTGGACCCTGTGATGTTGCCAAAGATCGGATTCTCTGATTATCACCTCGACGTTCGGATACCATCTGTTGGCGGTGTTGTCGCCAGTGCCATGATATATCCTTCAAACGTCTCGATATTTAAACATTAACACAGGGAAAAGTGCCCACCTCTTGCGGGTCACTGTGATCGGACCCTTTGATATTCAGAGACCACGCAGTGTGCTTGCAAAACCGTGCTGCCTGCCAGATACACCAAAGGCAGCAGCATCATACACTCTCTCACGGCCGCTTGACTGATCAATGAAAAGGCGTTGGTGGCATAAATCATGATGTTGACCGGCATTCCTAACACTCCAACTGTGTTTGTACAGGCCCTTGGCCTCCCTCAGCCATCGGTATTCAGCAAACGGCGGGCCAACTCCTGCAAGCCTTGCCGTGACAGCAAGTCCAGAGTACGATGAAGTCCCTCGAAGTGTGACAGACTTGCCGCTAATCTATGCTGCAGTGCTCTGGAGGCATGCCCTGTACAACGTGTCAAAAGAAGCGTGACAAGCCTGAATGCTTCTACCTTACTTCCTTCCCAAGGAATCAAGTCAGTACCGGACGGCAACACATGAACATATGAACACTGCTGATGAAAAGATTAGCCTAGGCAAGTCCATGACTCGGAACATAGCCATGGAGAGGCGTTCGGCAGCTGCCGTGGCGCCAAACAAGGGTCCGACAAGTTGGGTGCGGTCGAAGGAGCCCGTGGGCTCGCAACTCCGCAACAGAACTTCTGTGGGACTCTTTCGTTGTCCAGAAGCATAGATGAGGTACTTGGAGCCCTCGAGTCTCCCGATGTCAGAAGGCTAACTCCCCGTACAGTTCAAGTCTCTTCTGCCTACAAACGGGCGATTCCGGGAGATCTTGGACTCGATTCGTCCTGTCCAGGTCTTCAAGTTGGAAGGTCACGCCATTGACCTTGAACCGGCGACGGACCGGGCCCTCACCAGCCGACCAGAAGACGACCCCGACGTCGAGTTGCCGCCTCGTCTTCTGCCACTCTATAAGAAGTATAGGTCTGTGCGAGATTTACTCTCTGCTGGAAAAGCAACGCAGGCCTGGGCTGCTTTTCCGGGCCTCGTCCGTGATGCAGAAATTCTCGGTTGTAAGTGTTGGCAAGTCTTCGGTCTTCGACGGGCATATTGAGCTAATCTTTGGAAGTGGACATAGATATGAGCCTTGCCACACCTGAGGCTGATAAGGATTCACAACCTGGGCGCTATCTCTGCTGGCTGCTCGTCGACCTCGATGTTCAGCTGAGCTTTCTCTTGGGTCGCTGTCCTTTTATTGCCCCTTTTCATGGCATTCCCCGGCCAATCCCAACCGCCTCGCGGCAAGAAGAACAGGACCTACAGGAGAACGTCTATGACTTCTCACAGTACATGATTGAAGTATTGGATCGCTTCAACCGTGGCAAGAATGACCCGCAAATGATGTCTTCCCAGGAGAGGGAGAGCATGTTAGAAGCGGACCTGAGTCGACTGTACCAACTGCAGTCGAAGCTGCCGCCCATTCCTCAAAACGGCGCTTCTGACACTTCGCTATCCATTGCAATTACCCAACACCACATTGACGTCCAACTGATGCTGATGGTGCTGCATTGCCAGATGTTGCGGTCGATGCGCAATCAGCACACCTCAGCCAAAAGAGCTAAATATAGGGAGTTGTTGAAGTGTTCTCGAATGGTTACTGAGATGTTCGACTCGATCCATAGCCTCGACCCGACCGAGACCGCTTCATCCTGGCCGCGGTGTTTTGGTGTCTTTTGCGCCGCTGTTATGTTGGGCATTGCTACCATCCGCCAGGAGGTGGGTGTGAGCATAGGATCAAAGCGGGTAGAGCGAACCCTAGGAATCTTCAAAGATCTGGCGAAAGCTGGACAGGCCTCCGGAGTTGCGGAACTGGCCAAGAAGTCCCTCGATCTGGTTGTCGAAAGAATCCGAGAGCTTGAACACCCTCCCACCAGCGCGACGGGTCTGACCATTGGGCCGACTGTGACTTGCCCGACAACACCCACTGGAGAAGTTACACCTCCGGCCGCACCTCTGACTGATCTGTCGGCCAAGGTAAGGAGGAATGTCGCCGGCCTGAAGCGTCGCAGAAGACCAAGTCTCGAGGGGAAGTTGGGTGCCAACAAACGACAAATGTTCGAGTTTAAGGACATAGCTCCGTGCAACTTGGAGCAAAGACGTGCAAGTTGGCATCCCGGTACAGAGCATCACTACGCTCAAGCCATGGCAGCCTTCCATGATCCATCTGCCAGCAATGCCCAGAACCGACCTGAGTCGCAGAGCTTTCAGGACAAATGTCCTCCACTAGCTGTTTCGACCTCGTTCGCAGCGCCTGATCAACGAGCAATGTCCAGTGTGGGATTTGGTTCGGCTCCACTTGAGCACTTCCACGAGTTCCAGGCGGCCCATCACTGGGTGCATCCTCCCATGATGTACCATCCGCCCATGTACGATGATTGGTGGCAAGCTCAATTCACTCCTTATGATACGATGACCCCTGACCATTCTCGACAAGCGTTCTTTGAGTCGCCACTGGGTCTGCCCATGGACCAAACCCGCCATCTCGAGTCCACCCCGCGCGGCGGTGAGCACGCTGGCTTTGCTCACCTTAAGCAAGAAGCGGCGGTTCATCACGACCCCGGCATGGTGATGAATACCTCGATGGTGCGCTCGCTGTGCTCCACGCAGGCCGTATAAATCCAAAAGATTCAGGGTCGGGGCAGAGGGGCAAGCGGTAGACATCGCTTGGACAGTGACCCAGCCTGACCGGGCCCGTTCCACGGGCCCCCCTTCGGAGATGGATATCAGGACACTGTATTTGTTGGTTCTTCATCTCCTGGTCGTCGTTGAGCGATCCATATATCAGCCAAGCAGACACAGATGCTGGCAATAGCAGACACAGAGGCTAACGTCAAGAAAGAGTTATGATGTGAACACGGGCAGCGTTGATGGGTATGTAGCGTATGTATTCCGCGAGTTTAGCTATGTATGTAGGTACTGGTCTAGGATATTGCAATAGCATTCTATGTCTCCATGCCTCCATCTGGTCATGTCTCCCTATGAGATGCATGCAATGGATTCAAGAGGGCTTCAGGCCCGATCAGGAAGGTTCATGCGACCGAGCCAATCAGAGCTCGGCACATGGAGAGCAGCCATCGCAACATCGTTGGACCTCATCTCCATACGCAAAGCCGCTCAACTCCTAACCTCGTCCTCGCCATCCAACCGCCGTCCTACATATTCCCGTCGCAGCACTGTTTTTCCCCCTCTCCCGTGTAACCATGTAAACCGTCGCGATGTATCCGCCATTTGATTACTTTGAGCACCGCCGGGCCTGGTCAGTTAGCCATCTCAACTTCTTCCACGGTGTTCCGAAACGTCTATCTGGTTGCTATCCGCAAACTCTCGGATACTGACCTCTTTGCAGCGTAATCAAGCAGCGCCATCGCGACGCTCGTTTCGACTCTCTCCCCGATCCCTACAGAGGCCCCCTCACCTCCCAACAGCGCTCCATTCTCAACGCCCCAATCGCGCAGCTTGTTCGCGACGTCCACGATGGCACCCTCTCGCCGATCGACATCCTCCGCACCTACGGGAAGACCACAACCGTCGCGCACCAGCGGACCAACTGCGTCACAGAGATCCTCTTGCCAGAGGCCGAGTCGTGGGCGAGGAACGAGCAGGACGTGAATCTCAAGGGTCCGCTCGCCGGCGTTCCCGTGTCCCTCAAGGACTCGATCGCCGTGGGCGGCTTCGACGTCAGCGTGGGCTACTCGCGCAACGTCTTCAAACCCTACAGCGAGGATGGGGTCATGGTGAAGCTTCTCAAAAGAGCTGGAGCGATCCCTCACGCCAAGACTGCGCTGCCCATAACGCTGTTGAGCTTTGAGAGCACCAATGATCTGTGGGGTGTGTGCAAGAACCCGCACAACCCAAGGTACTCACCTGGAGGGAGTACAGGCGGCGAAGGCGCTCTGTTGGCATTAAACGGATCGAGAATTGGCATCGGTTCCGACGTCGCCGGCTCTGTGCGCGCCCCTGCAGCTTGGTCGGGGATCAATTCTCTGCGCTGCTCGACTGGCCGATGGCCGAAAGTCGGGATGAATACCTCCATGCCAGGCCAAGAAGGCATTCCCAGTGTGTTTTCCCCGATGGCCAGGACCTTGGATGACTTGACCTACTTCACGCGGGCATTCATCGGCATGAAGCCCTGGGAAGTGGACTACACGGTCCATCCTGTTCCATGGCGACAGGAGCTCTACGATGAAGCGCTAGAAAAGAAACCGCTACGTATCGGCCTGATGTCCACAGACGGCGTTTGCGCTCCCGCTCCGGCGATTTCTCGCGGTCTGGATATCACGGCCTCGGCGCTTCGCTCCGCTGGTCACCAAGTGGTTGAAATCCCCGTCTCTTCGTATCCCCCGGCTGCCACACCTGCCCAAGGCTTACAGATCGCCAGCGTGCTGCTCTGTGCCGACGGTGGGAGGACTTTCCGATCCTTCTTCCGTACAGGTGAAACCAACGACCCAGGCGCGGCGCAGATCAATTTCTACATGGCCCTGCCTCGACCTCTCAAATACCTGTGGTACCTCTTCACGCGCTATATCCGGCGTGACTCGGTGTGGGCGTCCATCCTCCGCTATTTCCATCCCCTGAGCGCGTTCGAGCAGTGGCGTTGGGTTGCCAAACGCGAAGCTTTCAGGGCGACGTGGTTCGACTGGCTCAACCAGCCCGCGCAACAGTTTGATTTTATTCTGTGTCCCGGCAACGCTACCCCGGCCCTGCCGCATGGGTGTATGAAGGAGGCCGTGAGCAGCTGTGGGTACACATTCTTGTGGAATCTTTTGGATTACACCGCTGGTATCCTCCCTGTTGCCAAGGTGGACAAGGAAAAGGATGCTCTGCCCAAGGGGTTTCGACCGGCGAATGGAATCGAGAAGGGCGCGTACAGGTACTATGACAGCGCGAAGATGGCGGGCCTCCCGATTGCGGTCCAGATCGTGGGACGGAGACTGACAGAGGAGAAGGTCCTGGGGTACATGCAAGTCGTGACGGATGCGTTGAGAGAAAGCGGAACAGTGTACGAGCATTTGGACGTCGACAACCTCCCCGAGATTGACGAGCTGGAGCAAGGAAGCAGCAAGAAGATCCCCGTAGACCCCAAGAAGATCTGGTAGTACGGCGCCGCCCTCGGGTAAGTGTTGAGAGTTGCGAGCGGGTGGCCAGCGAGTGAGAAATGAGATGGTTGAGGAGAGAGGAGAGAGAGAGGAACATGATTGATCTGCATATATATGTGTGTACGCATGTGCGTATGGATCAAGTAGGCGGCCGCTCTCGAGAAGAACCTATCCGCGGTATATTAAATCATGCATGTACCAGCCAACTTCGCAGCGACAACAGAGAGGCCAAGCCAGAATCCAATTCATTATGATATCGCAAGGCCAGGGTTCTTTGAGATGCCATCCATGGTTTTCTCACATTCTTTTTACGGCAGGCCGAAATATAAGTACTCGAGATGGAGGACGTAGCCTGAGACGAGAACAGAGGGCCACAGAAACAGTTCATCTCGGGCGCCTCGTTTCGAAATTATACATATACATAGGTCTGTTAAGTGTTTTTGACACACTCTTTTTAGTCCACCGCCGTCCGTGTGTGTATATCTCTCCGAGTGAGGCGCTTCGTCCTCTACAAGGATACACGCTACGAACTACACAAGGCTGATCTTCGGAGCGGACTATGTCGCGCACCCAGCTCCATCCTCTGCAGCGTGACGATTACAGTATCGCCTCCTTTCCTTTCAAGCCACAACCCCTCCCCGTATGCCTGCTTTCTTTGCAGAGCTTGGTTCGTCAGGTGGATTCGGCGTCTTTCGGAAATGCATGCCTCTTCATTCAGAGGATGCAGCGTCCGAGGCCTCGGCGTCATCCGACGTCCTGGAACGAGCATTGGGGGTGATGTGGATGGGGCCGGATTGAGTATAGGTCTCGCTGGGAGGACCAACGGCACGGACCACTACCGTTTTCCGGACCAAGTCGACCAGTTCCAGCTTCACGGGCAGAAAGGAACGGTACTTCACCCCCTTCTCCCAGCCCTCGTTCGACGCCAGGATCACGGCGTAGACGTTGAAAGGGAGCAGGACGCCCCTGAGCCCGCTGTCATCAGGGCGAGTCCGCGTGGAATTGACCGAGGTCACATTCACATCCCATACCTCTGGGAGGTCTGCCTCCCTGAAGTGGAACGCCCGGAACAACGCTTGCGTGATCCAATGCTTCCTCTCGTTGCGCGATATCTCGCGTGCCCACTCATACATTTTGGGCGAGTGTTCTAGGATGAATTTGTCGACCATTTCCTTGGAGATGGGCAGCTGCAGCTCGTCCCCCGGATCGCCCGGCTGAATGGCTCCGCTCGCTTCGGCACGGAGATAGGCATCGACCTGCCAGTGGGCCATCAAGTCTGGATAACGCCGAAGGGGGTTGCTGAACCACAAATGGACTTGATGGCTTTTGTGGACATGTGGGATAGGTGAGGACGAGAGCTTGCCTAACGGATACTCTGCATGTTCGCCGCGGGCCAGTTTGTTGAGTTTGGCAGGTGGGAAATCTGCAGCATACGAGGATCCAAAGAAGCATGCAGGTAGCTTGCGGTCCTGGAACCACTTGCCGGCCGACTCTGCAACCAGGTCCCCGCATAATGCGGTCAAGGTAACGTACTGCGGCATCTCTTTCACGCGATTCAGTCGCATGTACCGGGACACGGTGATTCTGATTGCAGGATCGCCCTGGTATTGCTGGCTCCGGAACAGGCTGTCTTCGTCAAATCGGCTGCCTGTTATGTGGACATAACTTTGAGTCGAAAGGCTCCCCTGTACCTCCCAATCGGGCGCCACGGCCACACTTCTCCGACGACTTTCCTCTCGAGCGAGAAGAAGCTTCTCCAGTCTTTGAAGATCAGAAAGGTGGGTACGAGCCTTTTCGATGTCTGCAGGGGCCGCTTGTTGCAAAGACTTGGGAGGTAACCCAGCTTGTGGCCCCAGCGAGAGAGTAGCGGCTTCGTATTCGGGTTTCCCTAGGACATATTCAACCGCAGCATTGGAGAGGTAGATCACATTTCGAAGCGTAGTCGGCCTGATCTTGATGTCTTTCACGTCTCCGGCCTCTGTAAATAGGGTGCTGACGGTAATGGCGGGTGAACCAGACCGCAGTGATAATGCTCGAGTAAAGCTGTCGGGGACCATACGTGCAACGTAAGTATTATGAAAGACGCTCTCAGTGAGTTTCAGCGCTCGCTGTGCTATGATGTGCTCTGGGTCAATGAATGCGGTAGGGTGCGATACATGGCCATGGATCCAGTATGCACCGGGAATCTCACTGCTCGGCTCAATAGAAAAGCCGTCTTCTCTGATGTTTGTCTCCCCAGCGTCAATGCAGTAAACCGGCAGATGCCCAAAATCCTGGCGCAGAGACGCCATCGAGTCAACGAGCAAGCCATGATCGAGTGTCTTGCTGAGACCTATTTTGTGACAGAAGCGGTCCGCGTCGTCGTAGACGCGGGTCAGCTCGTGGCTGCCTCTGCCGCCTGGGATCTCGAGGGTTACATTGTGGTCGGAGCGAAGAAACCAAGGTGGCAGGGTACCTAACTCTTGCAGCAAAAGACAGCCCATGTTTTGGTCAAGACGGAGCTTGGGGTATGCACCGATAGCCCGGAGAATCAAAGAAGCGATGGCAAGGTTTCGATTGTTATCCGGGGGAGGATAACGAACATAGCAGTCCCAAAGGAATTCAAGAAACATCTTGTCTTCTTCCGTGAATGCTTCATCATTCTCTTTGACCGGAATCTTGCCGTTTTCAAGGTCTGTAGCTTGTAGGGAGCTGGGACCAAGACTGCCAATTGTGGTAGGGGACCGCAGAGTGCGGCTCTTTAGGATCAACCTCCTTGCCTTTGCAACGAAGGAGGAGAGGGGATTGCGCGCCAGAGCACCTGTCACATCCTTCCCCATAGCGGCAGAGGCGGCAGCCTCTTGATATTCACGAGCCCATGTACAGACTTGATCAAAGCGCCTGGCCAATCTTTTAGGCATGATGGCTACCGTTGCGGAAGGATAGTGGGTCTTCTTCAGGACAGTAATCTGAGCGACATGCTTCCTTCGCAGTGTCCGGTAGATAGTGAAGAGTGCGGCAGGAGGTACTTCGGAGTATTTGACAGCCAGCAATTTGCTCACGACCTGCTCGTACGAGAGAGAGATGTACCTTTCTTCGTCGGCGATGCGATCGTAGAGCGAGTCGAGAAGAGCAAGGTTCTCTCGCCGCCAAGTGGACATCTCATCAATAAACTGCGCAAGACGGGTTATTAGAGTCTCGGAGTCAACAGAGGGAGTATCGCCCGCAAAGCTGTAGCCCATCTTGACTTCAAAGTCTGTGGCCTGCATCTCAAGTGGCTTGACTGGCATATGCTTGCGGATCTGGTCGATTTCTTGCTGGGAAGCAAATTGTTTGAACCGGGGGCTGGGCTGCTGCACTGATTTCTCAACGACCCAGCGACCGTCGGATAGTAGATACTGACGCTGCCAACCCAGGGTGCCCAGGAAGATGGCTAGCTGTGAGCGCGCAAAGCGGCCAGCGCCAGCCGTGTATTTGCCGGGCTGCCACCATATCAGGTCGCCCGGGTCGAGATGAGGGACGTTGCCGCCTTCTACAACATCTTCCCATACCTCGGGAAGGTCGCCTGCGCCCAATTCTTCATCCTCGCCCAATGTATTATCGGCGAGGCTCGCTTCTTCGATGAAGAGAGAGTTGGGCAATACAGACAGCCTTTTGAGTTTTGGAGAGTCGCTGTTTGCATCCGCTTCTTTCCTCTTTTTCTTGTTGTTCTCGGCACTCCATGCTCTTAGGTGGTTGCGGATTACTGAATCAGAAGTGACGGCAGGATTCGTGGACGATGAGGAAGAGGATCGTGGGGTGGCAGAGGGGCCCAATGTGATGTCTCGAAAGGTGTCTACGGGAGCTGGAGCCTGAGAAGTCTCCAATGATGCCAGAGAAGAGCTCAATGTGCTGAATCGCTTTCCATGCTGTCTGAATTGCAGACGGGTAGGCTTAGAGGCTTGGAGTCTCTTCCTTTGGTTGTGTCTGAAGAAGGTTGAAAGGAGAGCGTTCGTCTGACATTCTGGGCAAATATATCGTAGTCTCTTCTTCGTGACATTTCCTGCATGGCTTCTCGATGCCAGCATATTTACTCCGGAGGTAGGATAGCAAAGAGAGCTGGTTGGCAGAATCGAATAGTTATTGAATCATGACAACGCCAGAGATGGAGAAAGATCGCGTTCTCCAAAAAAAATTGTGGACGGCTCCGCGTGTTACAGCCCACCAACCAGCGAGAGTTCGCTTGTGACTCAACGCCAGTCACTTTTCCTTTTGATGTGTCTCTTCCTCTCATACACTGGCTGTGACGGAAATCAGACAGACTTGCTACCGCTGCCATGCCGATCCAACAGCCCGCCAACCAGATCAAACTGACCAATGTGTCGCTGGTGCGATACAAGAAGGGCAAGAAACGCTTCGAGCTGGCGTGCTACAAGAACAAACTGCTCGAGTACCGATCAGGAACCGAGACCGACCTCGACAACGTCCTGCAAGTGCCAACCATCTTCCTCAACGCTTCAAAAGGCGAGACTGCCCCCAATGCTGAACTCGTCAAGGCATGGCCGATGCCCTCACAAAATGAAAAGCAAGAATCGGGAGGGAAAGGCGGTGGAAGAGGGGGAAAGAAGGGCAAGGGAAAATCTACAACGGATGAGGGGGACGATGAGAAGTCATGGAAAGACGCCATCATTGAAGAAATCCTGAAAAAGGGCGAGATCCAAGTGAACGCCAACGAGCGCAAGGAACTACTGGATAGGATGGAGAGGGAGATTGTGGAAGAAGTCGCCCAGAGACTCGTCGACCCACAGACAAAGAGAGTCTACACCACCGGCATGATCAAGAAAGGGCTGGACGTTCTCTCCAAACAGGGTGGTCATGTTCCTTCGCAGGACTCCTTGGGTCATAAACTCGGCAAGCTAAACTTGGGTGAAGGCATCAAGAAGGGCGCTGCCGCCCCGAAGGGGTCGAGCGAGACGAGCGGGCAAGCGACGCCGATGACCGACGACGACAATGAGTCTGCGTCTGGAGGCAACTCAAAGGGCAAGAAAAGCGACATGCCAACGTGGACTGGCGTCGTGACCAATAAATCCGTCAAGCAGCAGGCTCTTGAAGCGATCCGTGCCTTGATCACCTGGCAACCCATTCCCGTCATGCGTGCGCGTATGAGATTGCGGGTCACTTGTCCCACCAACATCGCAAAGCAGGCCGCGAAATCAAAGGCCGCCAGCACAAGCACAGATGTCGGCGAAGACGCTGGGGCCGAGCAAGGCAAAGGCACTATCAAGGATCGCATTCTTTCCTTCGTTGAGCAGGTAGAGAGCCAAGAGGTGCTGGGTGAGGAGTGGGAAGTCGTTGGATTCGTGGAGCCCGGCGCGTTCAAAGCCCTAGGGGAGTTTATTGCCGCGGAAATGAAAGGGAGAGGGAGGCTAGAAGTGCTGGACATGGCTGTTACACATACGGATGACTGAGAAGAAGGGCCACAGCGAAACCGCAGAATGAGCGACTTGGTTCTCAACTTCAATCCCGTGTGCACAAGACGGATAGAGACGAAAACACCACGACTTTGGTCGATGTGCCGTCCTGAATCCTACTTCAATGTGGACGTCGATCAGCCTAACCGCTGACGCCAGAAAGAAAACGACATCCCTCTGGAGGATGATGCTCTAAGCTGCGTCGCTGCGAGCAGGGTTTTGGAAAGGCTGCAGTACATTTGTACCTGGTGCTTTGCCTGAGCTTCACGCAGACTCGACGTGGCCTCTCGCTGTCCACCAAGCCTCCATCACCACTAGATCCAGACAGCTTTGGCTACAACACCATCACCCTCAGGAAACTCCTCGCGGACTGCTGGCCCGTTGCTTGCGGATTAACCCAGTAGACACCAACGAGATGCCGACTTACCGACCACTGCCCGTATCACCGGTCTGGAAAGCCCGTGCGTCTTTGCCAGAAGCAGGGGGTGCGATCCCCCCGATTGTTCCCTTCGGATCTTCACTGCAGGAGGGCGCACAGGCGTCAGGATGGCCTTATACGTCACAAGGCTACGCACCCAGGATGCTGCGGGTCTCCGGGTGCCGCATCTCACGGATTCAGCATGGATGGATGAAGAGAGGCGGTCCCGGTGTCCAGATTGAGAGAGACATTTAACTCGGAATCCGTCACTCCAACACATCTGGTGAACAGTTTTGCCGACCTGGAGAGGGACTTTCACGGAGGACTTACTAGGAAAGGTCACGAGATTGGTGGCATGAGAAAGAGATCGACCTGTGGCATTTGGAGTGCCGGCATTTATCCAACATTTATCCACACGGCCAGCCATTCATCGAACAAATCTGACCGGCTCACGTGCCACTAGTAGTCGGGGGTCATCTCGAGTCACCATTGAATAGTAAATGATCACAAAGAGAAAGGAGTGCTGAAGTGAACAATAAAGTGGCCACTGATTCGGATGTGAGGCCCAATGGTGTGATTCAGGGCGGGAGCCACTGCTACTGTTACCCAAGATGACTTCCAGAGATTCCCTGCACTGCAACTGAAGGGTGCATCCAGACTTTCCGCCCGATCCGATCGCTCTCTTTCATAGCCAGCCAGCCAGCCTTGGGGACGATCAGAGGATCACACCTCCAGCCCCAGAATGTCCATGCCTGACCCAGTCTATACCCAGTTTTCTCCGTGGAATTTGTTGTTTCCAAGTAAAATAGTAGACCCTGAGGAAATAAAGAAGTGTTAAATGAGAAACCCATCCCGCCGTGCCATGCAGAAGTTATCAACCGAAACACCAAGAAATGCCATAGCCATGTGTATGTCCCTAATCGTGCGAGGAGAGCAGTGTGTTGCCGCATGCCCAGAAGTCCTTAGATGCCAGTTGCCCTTAACCAACAATTGTCGCCATTCATTGCGATTTCCCACATTCGTTGGGGAACCACGAGGGATCCGGGGTCAAGCAGTAATTGTACATTCGAGTTTGTATCCATGAAGATTGTCACTTTCGTCTCGTGTCCTCCCAATGTCGGATGAAGTCCAAGTCTCGTCGTAAATCATCATTTGGTCCATCTCATTGCCAGATGGTCCCAAGGTTTTCTCATAAAGCGACTCCAATCCCTCCGTTGCCGAAATCTCTCGGCTTCAGTGTCGCTCTCGTCATAGCTTGTTCGAGCTCCTCGGCCGTAAATGGAGTGTCGTGACCAGTGGTTTGCTTGGACAGAGCTGCCAATTCAGGCATGTGAATACCACTGTCGTGCTGGGCGAGTTTATTGTTGGGTTCGCCGGGTGCAGAGGGGACTGCTGTGGCTTGGTCCGACAGAGATGCTGGTGAAAGGTCAGTAAAGGTGACAAATATGACGGACGACCGAGACGATCTAGGAGAGACATACTGCTCGCAGTATCCGCATCGAATGCCACACTTGCAGCAGTGCTCTTCTGCCTGCTCGTACTGTTCGAAGAACTACTACTCCCTTCCGAGTCCACACCACTCTCGTTTCTCAGCGTTGAGCCGGGGAGTTCCTGCACCGACGGTCGCCGACTAGCAGCTCTACTGTGCACTCTACTGGCCGCGGCACTCTGTGACTTGGTACCCCCTGGGGAAAACGTGCCGGAGAGGGCGAGTGAGGTTCGCCTCCGGGCTGTTGAGAAGGCGTCTGCGAGAGAGAAGGCTTGCAGAGAGGCCTGATGTTCGGGATCGACCTTCCCCCGATACTTGGATTTTGGGATCTCGTGGGGCTTATAGTATTGAATGTCCTTCCGGTCTGTGTAATATGGTTCACCATTGGGCCCTGTCTCGCTTCCCGCACTATTCTTCTTGGACGTAAAAGTCCTCCGCAGTTTTACTCGTAGACCCATTGTGCATATGCGATATGGAGGCAGAAAGGAGGACCGGCCGAGAGCGTGCTGACGGTATATCTGATACTGATGCTTGGTTGATGGGTGATAGATAAGCCCTGTTCAGGAGGACGCAAGCCAATCTGTCGTCGATATTGTAACGGTATGGATGGAAGAACGGGAGGGAGGGATAGGGACCAGGACGCCTCATATGAATGCCATCGAGGCTGGATCTGAGAGAAGTGGAACTGCGGTGGCCAGAGGCATATCAGAGACAATCAGGAGAGCATGGGGCCCATGGGTAGTAATGACGAGACGGCGGGCACAATTGTTATGCTGGAATCTGGCACAAGGTGGTGGAGAGGAGCCGGAGGAGTATGGAGATGGCCGTGGGCCCTGGTCACCCATGGTGGAAAGCTGGGATAAGACGTGCCCTGTGCCCTTGTCTTTCCCAATGCAGCGGGCGAAGTATCCACTCTGCGCCATCGCCGGCGGGTTCTATCGCAGTTCTGAGCATGGCCAGCGGGTGCGTAGGGTAGTGTACGAGTAGCATATCGCGAAACCCGGGCGGAGGCGAGGCGTGTGTATGGACCAGGGTGACTGTGAGGACGGTGAGCAGTGAGCGGGCAACAGGCTGCCCAGCGTGGCAGAATCCGACGATTCCGCCGATAGGCCTACCATGAATGTGGATGCAGTATGGATCCCATTCTGACCACTGACGCCGGTTGAAGAAGTAGGCTGGGCGAATCGCCCGTGGTGAGAAGTGGTCCCAATCCTACCTCACTACTCGGTGCTTGTAGAGACAAGTACAAGTGCAAAGCCAGGAAGCGGGCAGGAGTTACCGCCCCCCTTGCAATGCAACGTATTGGCCTCTCCTAGAAGTCTATAGGCCATGATGAAATCGGCCTTGTGTGGTAATAGAGCGAGGCATACAACGTGGTTTGTGTCGTGCCTCGCACCTCGTAATCTGCGCGAACGATCCAAGAAGGCAATGCCACCTTCTAGAAACATTCTTCTTCCGGCTCTTGCTCTGGCGCAGGCGGCTTTCGCTGGATGTGGTTGGGTGGCGATTGGCTGCCCCTTGCATTGGCCGCTGCCCAGCCTGGGCCCTCGGGGCCTCACTAGCCCTATCAATTTACCCATAGCGCCCCCAAGCCCCTACGCCTCTGCACCCGCAACGCCCCCCAAAGACCGCGACATGCACCTGTAGCGTGGCTCCCTTCCACAGCGTGCTCCCGTTAGTGCTCTAGTGAGCGTGTCCTTCACCCGACGTGCATGAAGGGGAGTTGTTTCTGCTGATAAGGGCTGATTCGGGACGGGTGCCTCTCGTCGCTGAGAAGATAAGTTCTCGTTCGTATCACTCCACGGGCCAGAGATGTCTCGTTGGCCCTGCCCGTCGAGGCTCTGGCCAGAGTCCAGAGTCATGTTCGCCACGACGTGTACCACAGCGTGTACCACAGCGGCGATATCTCGCTCAACTCTCTCTCCCTCTCACGTGACCGCTTCCATCTCTTGCCCAGTGACGCGTGGCAAGTCGACGAGGGCGGCCATCACTGCTATTTGGGGGAGAAACTCATCATCACCATCGCCCAATTGTCACATTACGGAGACACAGGACATCTTTGTGCGTCGTCGTCTCGGGTAGTCGCCCTCAAAATGGCCGACGATGTGCATTAATGCCCCTCCCACGTCCATCGCCAGTCTCTTGGTTGCAGGACGATTGGTCGATCTCCCCAGATCTTGGTTGCGCAAAGATGCCCTTGTGGTTTGTGGGTTGCTGTTGTGTATGACTTCATCGGTGTCTAGATTGGCACAGACTGGCCACAGCTGAGTTGCTCTACCTCCAAAGGACTGTGCCTAGTGCTTTCACTCTCCCCGCTTCAACCCCCAAATATCCCATGTCGGTGGGCAGATGGCAGTGGCTAGTGTGGCCGTCATCCAATGAACAACAGCATCTCTTCCGTCTGTGGCTTGAACAGGCCCCTAGAATACGTGACAACAGCTTGGAAGTCTGACGATCTGGTGTCATGGTGTGGTTCGAGTTTCTCAGGTTATGACGCAAACCAGGAAACATGGCGCACACAGCCTTCACGAGCGCAGCCAGCTTCACCTCCCGTCTCCTCATCCAACATTCTCGTCTGTTACTTCTTCCCACATCGATAGTCTTCCTCCTCTGTGCAGTTGATGGCCTTGTCTGCGCCTCATCTAAACCCACGTTGACAAGATCTAGCAATTCCAGAGCGGAATGGACAAGCTCAAGACCATGATGTATGTATCCTCATCCGCACAGACTCGCTCTTCCCCTAACACGTGCTCAATGCAAAGCAGGGAGAAAGGAGACGCCGAAGACAGGGCTGGACCAAGTGGTCGGTTGACAGGACAAGGTTCTCATTTTCCCAAGAGCGAAGAACAGTCTGCGGATGCTTCAGCCGCCTCCCAGGAAAATACACCCGCTGGAGACGCCCTAGGTGCGCTCATCCTTGCCCGAACCACATCCCTGCATTGCCCCTATCGACATTTCTAACCCATCAACAGGCGTAGGTGCACAACAGACCCATGAAGCACATCCGGTCACTGGGTCGTCAGGCCCTGACCCTGGTACCGCTGCCATTGGCGAAACCTCGACCTATAGCTCCCATACTCTGCGTAAAGGCGATCCCATTCCAAATGTTGTTGACTCCAGATCTGAGGATCCCACCACGTATCGAACTCCCGAACACTCATACGGGTCAAACAAGGGCGTCCCAGAGGGTGGGCCCTTAGCCGCCGCAGCGCACGCATTTCACAAGGACAAAGATTATAGCAGTATGTCGTCCCGACGATGCTCGACCTGTAGAACCAATGTGCTAACTTTTCCAGCTTCTCACATCCCAGGAGCATTCCCGCAAGACGTAACAGCGCATGATGCTACCACAATGGCTCCTTCCACCTTGACGACGACAACATCACCAGCCGAACGATCGGCGGTCTACAGTGAAGTTGAGAAGACCAAAGTGCCTGACGCAGCTGCTGCAGCTCAGTATGCAACAAGAGCCGCTCCAGGAACTCAAGAGCCAGTTTCGGAAGAGCCCAAGACATCTGGAACAATTGGTAAGATTCTCGGTGCAGTGGGCCTAGGAACTGCTGCTAGCGGTGCTGTGGCTGCTACTTCACGTGCAGAGGATGATCAACCACATGCCATTGCAGATACCCCTAATCAACCTACCACTACCACTGGTGTCGACTCCTATACCGCGCCGAGTCGCTCAGGGCCTCCCCCGTCGCATCACAGGAAAGAGAGTATTCCTACAACGGCCTATCCAGCAGGTGTAGATTCTCCCGCGCCGATCAATCCGCCAGTCGGTGGTACATCGGCCGTTGCAGACCAGGATCATAAAGATCATGCAGGCCGTAATGCAGGATTAGCCGCTGGCGCCGCGGGTGTTGGAGCTGGCGCCGCCGCAGCTGGTGCTTATGCCATGCAAGATCGAGAGAAAGACACAGCAAGGTCCGATTGGCCTCTCCGTGAGGACGCCACTACTGCAACACCAGCTGCTGCGACCCTTCCCACTTCGGAGGGCGCTACCAGGACGGCCCCTACAAGCCAACCTGCCAAACAACCCCTCGTCGCGCACGAGGCTGCACCCGCTACAGCTGGTGCGTCTGTCGTCCCTGAATACAATCAACGTCAAGACCAGCTCGAGGCTCGAGCTCAGGATGACCAAGCGAAACGTGAAGCCGCTCGTTCTGGGGCCACAAGCGTCGCAGGCGGAGCATCCATCGCACCCGAATACTCTGAACGACAAGATAGAATCTCAGAGGAAACGGAACGGCGAAGGCACAAAAAGGAGGAAGAAGCTGCGCTTGCTGGAGTTGCAGGTGCTGGAGTGGGAGCGGCTGGGTTGTATGAATATAATCAGCGGCAAGACAGGCTTGAGGACGATGCTCAGAGACAGAAGGATTTAGCGGAACAAGAGGCTGCCCGCCAGAAGCAGTTCGAAAAGGACCAGAAGGCGGCAGAAAAACAAGCCAAGAAGGAAGAGAAGCAGCACCAGAAGGATCTCAAGAAAGAAGAAAAGCAACACCAGAAAGAGCTCGAGAAGGAACAAAAACAACACCAGAAGGAGCTCGAGAAGGAACAGAAACAACACCAGAAGGAGCTCGAGAAGGAAGAGAAGCATCACCAAAAAGAGCTCGAAAAGGAAGAGCAGGCCCGTGAGAAGGCTGCAGAGAAGGAAGAAAAACATCGCCGCGAGGAACTTGAGCGCGAGCAAAAGGAACGTGAAAAAGCTACGGCCACCGCCGCTGCCGGGGCCGGTGCAGGCGTAGCTGCCAGCGCTGGTGCGTACGAGGTGCACGACAAGGACAAACATCCGCCTCCCACAACGGCAACCGATGAATCAGGTCACACAAAGCTCCATAAGGAGCCAGAGGGGAAGAAGCCGGGCCTGCTGAAACGGATCTTCAAGCGCCGCAAGAACAAGGATACAGGTGAAGAAGAAGAATACGAGGATTACGACCATCATGAGCCCGAGGCTGAGCATGGCGATCATCATGTTGCCGAAGCTGGAGTCGCTGGAGGCACGGGTGCCGCCGTAGCTCGGACTGCTGCTGCCGCATCTCACGAGCCGGCCGCAACCTCGTACGAGGCACAAAGTGGCGGCCTTCAGAAGCCATCATACAATCCCTTCTCCAAGGACGATCCAGCCCACGAGTCCGCCAAAGCGTCCAGCACCGCCGCACCTACAGGCGCCCAGTCCGCACCAGAAACCGCCACTCACCCGAGAAAGAGTAGCGTAGGACCCGATGCGATCGACCCTGCCACAACCCATGTCCCCTATGACCCCGTCCACGACCCCTCCAGCCGGAAATCCATCTCAGAACAAGGCGGACACATTGACCAAATCGGTGGACTCACGGCGCATCATCCATACACCGAGGGTGAACAAAAGCCCGGCCTGGCACATCGGATCATTGATGCGCTGAAGCCGTTGCCCGACAAGGAGAAGCTACAACATCACACGGAACAGTATCACCATCCGGGGGGCAGCAGCCACCCCCCTGGGTCCGCGCAATAGGTGGCCCAGCAGGGTGTGTGCACAGTGTACCATGGGTGCACTCGATCCCGTCGATTACGAAGGTCCCGTCGTTTTATGCTTTCCCGTCCGCCTCACAAGCCAATGTGATGATGGCCTCTGCAACTGAAAAGGAAATAATAATACCCGGACCGTGTGGAATTGATTAAACAATTGACTCGAGTTATCATATCTAATGTAACGGCAACTAGGGGGATTCGGCTGAGAAAAGACGGTCATCTCATCTAATCGACCCTCCCCCTTTGCTCTGATATTTCCTGCTCTCTCCCATTGCTCTCCTTGCGTCTTCGTGTAAGAATGACATAGCAACAATGATGATGATGTGTGATATGGTACATTTCCTCCCCACCCAGCTTCAACCATCCCGTCCGTTCTCTGGCTCTCCGCTCGTCTCTTCACGTTGTGCAAGGGACTGACTGGGTCGGCCCTTGTTGACCGACTCCAAGCGTCAGGACCGAGACTGAGCGGGGGCAAATGCAGAACACCAGAAGTGGCCATAGAAAAACATAGACGCTTGATGAGGATTGGAATACACTGGTTTTTGGTTCCTAGAGCCCTCCAATTGATCGTGACCCATCCCCCAATCAATCACTGAGATTCGCCTCGGTGAAAATAATGTCTCACGCCTCCCGCAAAACAGGCGCCGTGACGTTTGTCTGTTCAGACGGAGAAATCATCGCTGAAAATGTATGCCAACGTCCCAAGATCTTGGGGACAGTCAACGCCTCAATCCTTGGCCAGCCCACTTGCCTTTGCGGTCTTGTCGCTTCCTAGCAGCAACCTCCTTAACCCCTATCCTTTCTTCGTGTACAACCTTGCCGCAATGTTCATGCTCCACAGCTCTTGGAACAATAACTTGGCCGCATACGGCAAGTAAATCTGACTGATGCGATTCTTATTGTTGCAGTTCTTGCACTCAAAGGTATTCTTTTTCAGTTTCGCGATCACGGTCATCAATCCGCAGATATCACAAATGTGCACGCGGAAAGGATCGGAGACGTCAAAAAGGCGTTCTTTTAGGAACGATGAGGCACCGTGCGCGATCATGCAGTCGCGTTCCATTTCGCCGAAACGCAGGCCACCGTCGCGAGCACGACCTTCGACAGGCTGTCGGGTCAGGATTTGAGTGGGGCCTCGAGCACGAGAATGGATTTTGTCATCGACCATATGTCTGAGACGTTGGTAATAGGTAGGACCGAGGAAGACTTGTGCGACCAGTTTGCGTCCGGTATGCCCATTGTACATGACTTCGAAGCCGCGGGACTGGTAGCCCATTCGTCTTAGCAGCTCAGAGATCTGCGTCACTGTGACTTTCGTGAACGGGGTGGCGTCGCCTTCATCACCGCGAAGTGTCGCTACCTTTGAGAGTTGGCATTCGATCAAGTGTGCAATGGTCATTCGAGAGGGAATGGCGTGCGGGTTGATGATCAGATCGGGCACGATGCCTTCTCGAGTGAAAGGCATATCCTCGTGACGGTACGTGATACCAATTGTACCTTTCTGACCATGGCGAGATGCGAATTTATCGCCAATCTGAGGCACTTTCGTGGTCCTGACCCTGACCTTTGCAAACCGATGACCTTCATTGGTTGTCGTCAGCAGGACCTGGTCAACAATGCCAGACTCGGTAGATCTCAATGGGGTTGACACGTCGCGCTTGATGTGCTGTTTCTGTCTTTGACCAAGCTCTTCGGCGTCTGGCGCCATCGGAGCTGTCTTGCCCATGATGATATCTTCACCACTCACACGGACACCAGGAGCGACAATTCCATCTTCGTCAATCTTGTCATAGGTGCCGTGCTTGAGACGGAGAGTATCAGCTCTTGTAGGCTTCTCGAACTGCTCTACCACGGAGTGGCCAACGATCTTCTCCGAGTCTTGGTAGGTACGGTAGAACAACGATCGGAAGAGACCACGGTCGATCGAGCTTTGATTCATGATGACCGAATCTTCTTGATTGTAACCTGAATAACACGCGATGGCAACAATGGCGTTCTGTCCGGCAGGAAGTTCTCGGAATTTCAGATAGTCCATTGCCATCGTTCTTGCAAGAGGTTTTTGAGGATAGTAGAGGATGTTTGCCATGGTCTCCATCCGTTGGTCGAAGTTGGTGAGGAAGACGCCCATAGCCTGCTTACCCATAGCAGATTGGTAGGTGTTACGAGGTGATTGATTGTGGTCAGGGAAAGGGATGATGCTGGCGCAGACACCCAAGATCATACTTGGATGAATTTCGCAATGAGTGAAGGTGTGGGAGAATGGGTTTAACAGAGGATCGTTTCTGCGCAAGGGGTCGTCTTCGGCCTCTATCTCCATGCCCATCCATCTTGCTTTGGAGTCGGCCAGAGCCTCAGGTGTCATGATGATCATTGCGGTCTCTTCTTCCTCAGCATCGAGGTATTCGACGACGCCTGATTCTAGGAGATTGTTCCAGCCGTATGGTCTGATTTCATCGGTCCACTGAATGCCACTCTCCTTCAAATAGGCAGTCTCATCAAGCTTGTTGATGTGCTCCTTATTCAGCACTAAGTTGCCACGATTTTCTGAGGCCGGGTCGGTCTCCACCACAAACAGCGGACGGACAATTCTGCCCGAGTCACCGTTGACTTTGAATTCTTTCTCTCGGATATCCCAGACCAAACTTACTTGAGCGTCAAAGACGCCCTTTCTCCGTAGCTTGCGTAAGTCATCAACGAGGCGTTTGGGGTCTCGTAGGACCACGGCAAACCACACACCATCGACAAAGACCTTGGTCGCTTGAGGATTTAATCGAGGTTCCCAATCTTCCAGTGCTTCGACGTTTTTGGTGAGGATATAATTCACCAATGGAGCAGTCTCGTAAGTATTTGTAACCATCGACATGAGAGACAAATTCTTGACCAGGCCGCAAGCCTGACCTTCCGGTGTCTCAGCCGGGCAAACATAACCCCAATGAGTGTTGTGGAGTTGGCGAGGCTTTGCGATTTTACCTTCTCGACCGATCGGGGCATTGGTACGACGAAGATGTGATAAAGTGGAGGCAAAAGTGTATCGGCTGAGCACTTGAGAAACACCAGCTTTCGCTTTGTCCAGTTTCTTCTGATCACCCCAATTGCCAGTAGCCAATGAATATTTCAAACCGCTAGTGATAATTGGATGTTTGAAGCCTGCCATGATATTGATGGGGTGGCCCGCTTCCACGCGCTTCTGCATATATCTGTAGAAATCTTTGGTGGCTTTGTCGAACTGTAATCGGAAGAGGTTGGTCATCAAAGGTCCGGCAAGATCGAGTCGCTTTTTTCCTAGATGATCTCGATCATCCGGCTCAGCACGACCGAGAGCGCACTTCAGTAGTCGATTGACCATGTAACCGAGAAAGAATGCTTTTCTAGCGGTAGCATCGGGGCTTTGTCCAATATGGGGCAAAAACTCCTTTTGCAAGATGTCTGTGGCATGTTTCTGTCGTTCGTGGCTTTTCAAAGTCGGAATATTGCCTCTGCGCGCAATGAAGTCCCGAGCCAGATCTGCACCCTGAATGGCCTGGCCTTCTTGGAGCGAGCCCATCAGCATATCCATCATCTCCTTATCACTCTGATCGAAGCAAATTTTCTCCAAGATATCGGCGTCGGAGACTATATCCAGAGCTCGGAAGACAATAACAAGAGGAATGTCCTGCTTGACGTATGGTAATTGAACTCGGATCGGGTTGTCGATCTTGGTGCCATCAGGACCGTCGACTCTGCGGAAGAGTTTGACCGTGCACTGCGACATCATGCGAGCACCACGGTCGATGACGGATCTGATCTCGGCGAGATGGGTGAATGGCGAAGGCGCTGCCTTTTGGAAGACCTGGACAATGTTTCCGGCACTTCGTTCTTGGGCAATAAGAACTTTCTCGCTGCCGTTAATGATGAAATAGCCTCCCTGGTCGTATGGACATTCTCCCCATGCGAAGAGGTCTCTTTCGCTCTGGAACTTCTCGCTCACCAAGTGGCAAGTCATGCTTCTGACCATGATAGGTATCTTTCCTATGTATACCTCTTTGTCATTGTCGAAGTCATCTTCCTCATAGCCCTCTCTCCAGTATAGCTCAGTGCCATCCTCTCTCATAACGCCAGCATCTTTGCCGTCTTCGTCCCAAGGATGTTCCCTTGCGTAGTACGTTCTTCGCGTCATCTTGACATATACTGGGCTTGCGTATGTCAAACTCCGCATTCGTGCTTCGTGTGGCATACAGTCAGTGGTAGTCCCGTCCGGCTCAACCTGGTTCGGCTTGCTGAGCGTGACCTTGCCAAACTTGACCTCGTGTCTCTTGATGACGACTGGATTCGGGTCGCTTTCATCGACATTTTGTGCATGATCCAAAGTAACGCCGCCCTTTTCGTTGACCAGGTCTTGCAGGCCTGAGCGCATGAAGTGGTTGAATGAGTCTATCTGCATAGAGGCCAACTTTTTGATATCGAAGAATGAACTGATGACTTTCCAGCAGTCTTCAGATGTGATGTCTTGTTCTCCAGTCTCCACCTCCTCGTAGGCACCACCATCCCCATAGTAGCCGTTCGGTTCATACTTTACATCGTATTCCGCCATGACTGGCGATCGATGGTACGGAGGAGAGGGGACTCGTGGGCGAGCTGTGACGAGGGAACGAGGCGAAAGCGAAGAAAGGGAAGGAGAAGGAGGGAGAGGAGGCGAAGTCGAGTCTACCTCCCTTTCTCAGGCGCAACTCAGGTCTTCAGAATGCGCTCTGATAAAGGGCACTGAATCATCAGTCAAGACTTCAGATTTCCTCTAGAGAGCATCTCACAGCGCGACAGACAGCCAGAAACCTGAGCAGCGAGAGAAGGATAGTCGAGACTGCACGAAGGATGGAGAGTCGTAAATCGTGGTTGCTGTGGAGAGGAATGGCTCTGGAATCTTTTTGGCGCGCATCAAAATGATGGCGCCGTGGCAAGTCTTGCCACTTTACGAGGCGTTCACACTAACCACATTTGGGTATATGCACAAGAGGGCAAGGAGTTCTACATTGGTAGACAAGGCGAGAATGGTGAAATGAGATTCATGAATGAAGAGGGTATCATAATTATGCATAAGACTATGCATGTCAGCCATCAGCAATTCGGTCCTCCCTAATGGCATGATTAGATTTCGCATTCACAAAACACCAGCTTCATTGCTCCACGCACAAAAGTAATGCCTCCAGCATCTCCTCCGTAGCCTTTGCTTCATCACCCTGACCAGGATCCATCCCGTTGAGCTGATCCCGTAGGCTCCGCTCTAGAATCTTCAGCCCGTCTTCACCAAGAAGCACGGTGATGGTCTGTCTTGCTCCGTTATCTTCGGCCACCATCCAGCTGAGGATCAACTCAATCGCTTGAAGTGAGAAGAGGCCGGCGTCCAGTCGCCGTGAGAACCACTCATCGGCCTGTGCCTCCAGTTGTGCTTGGTTAAGATCCTGTCGCTCTCTTTGAATGTGCGCATCCACTTTGCTCAATCTCGTCTTGTACTCACGCCGTAGATCGACGAGCTTTGTGATCTTTTCGTAGTCGTTTTCAACGAACTTGGCAAGAGTTCGTATCCTTTCGGCAGACCCTCCAGGTAGATATCTTAGCATGCTCGCTAGGATCCCAATAAGATGCTCAACAAGGCTTCGCTCCATTTTGTGAGACTTCATAAGCATGCCGAAGATTGTCTTGAGTCCAGCCGCGTCCACGAGCCTCATCGAGACGGCTGTTGCGTTACCTCCACTCATCGCGTGATCGAGAACTCGCAGAGCCCGTGCTTTGGCCAGTCGGCCCTCTCGGAGCATGATGAGACACAATTCAACCCCTTCCCCTTCGACAAATTTCTCGCCAGCGAGGCGTTCTTCCACCATGCAAGCTAAGCAATCGAAGAGATTTTCTGCAAACTCTTCCTCGTCCGAGTCCTTTTCAGGATCTCGCTTGCGATATGCGCTCAGGAGTTCGAGAAGGGAGTCAACCCCGTCTTTTCGTGCTAGACGGTCTCGGTTGGTTTTGTTGCTCTGGAGAAGTATCGCTAGGATTTCTGCAGCGTATTGCCGATTCTGTCCAACTTTTCCCCTCGCATAAGGATCGACTTTCTTTACTCTTGAGAGGAGCCATTCCATCAATGAGTCTTTCGCGCCCACGGCCTCCACGTTCCCAGTGTCGGACAAGATGTTCTCGACAACGTTCAAGATGTGATAGACCCCTGCTCGATCACTCTCATTGTTGTCCTCGTCCAATCTACTGAGGTTGCTCGTCAAAAGATCCACGATGTCGCCCTGTATCATGGCCTTCACCAAGATCTTCCACTGTTCTTCGGTGGTTGTCGAGTCCTCGTCTGTCAGCTCTGCGAGCAATTCGCAGACGGCGATGGCGATGTCGGTATTTTCATGCGCAAGCAACCCGACCAAACTGCCTACGCAGCCCATTTTAACGAATTCGGCGTACAGCTCACCGTGTTCGCTCAACAGACTCAAGCCCTTGATCTCGGCATCTAAATCGGCCTCACTACTCACAAACTTCATGGGCTCCTTCTCGTATTTGGCGCGCAATTCCGCGTTCTTGTTGATTTTGCGTTCAAAGTTGATGGCCGTGCGGCGCAGCCACGCGGAATCAATCTTCTCTTCCACCTCCCCGGCCTCATTTTTGTCAATGTAATCAATCACTTCTCTTTCTTGTTTCGTGACGCCACCGCCGAAGAAGCGCCCTTCCTCATCATCTCCAACTTCCTCCTCCACGTCTTCCGGCGGCCGCGCAGGTCCGGCCTCGAGGTCGTCTTGGTCATCTAGGACTTCATCCTGCACAAAAGCAGCCTTGCTCCCCGAGCCGTTGGAGGTAGACTCGCCATGAGAAGAACCATTGGCGGAGGAGCGTGGAGAGGAGCCGTTGGTCAATTTAGCGGATTTGTTGGAGAGGGCATTGGAGAATGATTTCGTCGGGTCCTCGAGTTTTCGCTTTGAAGCGGCATTGGGTTTATGGAAAAGGTCATCAATCGAGGTCATGACTGCTCGATGGGCAGGTCTATTCAGGACCTCATTGTCATCTTTGATCTCATGTGAAGAAAAAAGAGGAAAGGGACTGCACCACCGGAAAACATAGGAAAGTCGTTCATGCCAGGGAAATCCGGACAACCGCAAATTGAAACTCGGCAAAGTTTCCCTTTGACCGCCTGCCACATCTTCCGTGAGAAGCAGTCAATTTTCCCGAGCAACACTTTCAGGCTTTAGCGACTATTTGGGATCCTGGACCCTCTCGCTTCGCGTCGCCTCTCTTTCTCTACTCGTCTCGTCGATCACGATCACATGCGAATTGTCCCAAGGTTCTTTTGCTGGTTACCTGGCTAATGGTTCTCCGATCACTATCCCGTAACACGTAGGGCGTCCCATCGAGGCCAGCTACCACTCTCGCGCTGTGCAACATCCGCTCCCACCGGAACGAGCTCCGTACCCCAATTCCAGAACCCACTTGGTATGATGGCAGGGCAGATCCACTACGAGTCAGAAGAAAAAAACCTTGGAAAGAGACCATAGAGGTACCTAGGTACGAGGTACATCATGGGACGAGCGATGACGAGAAGAACAAGCCCCTGGAGCCGTCGATGGAGACTCGATGGAGACATCAACGCTGCGCAGTTATCTCCTCCTGTCATCCTCTTCCTTCCAATAGAGTCCAGCCTTACACAAGCCAAGCAGGAAGAACCCTGCCACCGGCATCAAATGGAACGCACTCTGGCGGCCACTGCAGGCCAACCGATCGACAAGTTTCCTTCTCACTAATGAAATATTATTGGCAAACTCGTGCCGACATTACACAGCAGGCACACTCCAATATCACCCTATAAGCTTCGCGCATGGACAATGCTCAGTATCAAGCCGTTTTGCCCCCCTATTCAGCTCGGCTCCACAAAGGCTACAAGGCCACCTTCAGAGCCTCTATCGTTCCTGGATGAAACATTCACTGCCGATTTAGACAATTCGGCCCCTCTGATCGACGCGGGTTGTGTTGCTGAAAGTCGAAATATATCTGGCTTCTAAGTTAAGTGTCGTTAATTTTATTGATGCTCTTGACCGCCTGTATCTTGACAAGCGTGCCTTTCTGCAATTTCTAGGGTTTCTTTGGCTGTCTTTGAGTGAAAATGCAGTACTGTTGCCCAGCATATCTCGTATTCTTTACCCTATTTCCTCTAGGACTCGCGGCAACCAATGTGTGTTATAACCCAGACGGAACTCAGACGGCGAGAGATACTTATTCCCCATGTTTTCCCAACACCAATGTGACACATTGCTGCCCGGATGGCTCAACTTGTCTAAAGAACGGCCTGTGTCTGATGAAGGTGAGTTGCCAAAATCACCTAGACAGTTAACGGAAGTTGCTTACCATGTCGCTGCCAGAATGACACTACCCTGAACACTGGGCTATGCACGGACAGTACGTGGCAGGATGATGCATGCTTTCCACGATGCCTGACATCCCAACGCAAACCTGGCCCAAGTTCGCTCTATCGCTGCAACAACAGTAAATGGTGTTGTTCGGATGGCGCCTCCAATTCCACATCCTGTTGTCAGGACGCAGGCGTCAAGCTATTCCCAATCATTGCGCACGCAGCCGTGGAAAATGGCTCGGCGTTTCTGCATGGCTACAGCATTGCACCCATTGCTAGCATTATTAGCAACGGAGCGCTCCCATCAACCACCGCTCTGCAGACAGTAACCTTCACGACAGACATATCTGGTTCACTGCTCACCATCACAGCGACAACGACCGGTGACCCCAGCCCTGTTGCTATTGGGGCAGTCTCTAATTCCAACACGGGCTTGAAGACCGGACTGGGTACCGGACTCGGGGTTGGTGTTCCTTTCCTTGCGGTCATCGCCGTCCTTTCGTTTCTCCTCTTTCGAGAGAAGAAGCGCCACCGGGCGACTCTTGAGTCTCTGTCCAGCAATGACGGCTATCCTCTTGTCTCCCCTCAACCAATACTAGCGGCGGGACATTATCAAGTCGCAACTGGCAGCACCAATGACCAATGGCCCTATACCGCACAGCAACCCGCTGAAGTCGATTCGCGGGAAAAGAGGACCACCCCCTTAGAGCTCCCAGCAAAATGAACCCATCAAGTACACGTCAAAAGAGGAATATTAAGATTCCAGCTCGATTCAGAGTGATCTCGAGAAATGCCACATTCCTTAACTCCGCGGCGTATACCTTGGTGGGGGCTGCGAAAAGAACGCGTCCCTTTCGCTGCTGGAGTGAACGCCTGTCGAGCTCAGCTCCGGTGGCGGGACGATCCAACTTGCGTTCCCTCTGCCGCGGGTTCTAGCCTCACTTTCGTTGTTTCGGGCTTCCTGGTTGGAAGTTTGAGCTATAATGCCGTCCATTCCGGCCCTTGACGATTCAGACTCACCCGGCATCTCGATTCTTGATCCCTCTGCCTGCACAGGACTGTATTCTTGTGTGCCACTAGCAGGTATCACTGCAATGGCTACATCCTGGCATGCAAACTTCAAGTTTCTACCTTCGCATTCGAAGCCAATCTCCAGCTCCAGTGTATGTTCAACGGCAGCATTGTATGTCGCGAAATCCGGAACCAGACTCTCTCTTGGTATGCGCAATTGAGTCAACTCGGCGAGGTCGACCTCTGTTTGTGCAGCTATTTCCACTGCACCAGCCCCGTTGGCGCTAAGGGGTAGTGTCTCGCACGGGTAGACTGGGAGTGGCAGCGAACATGTTGTCTTCCGCGAATACGTCTTGCGGGTAGAGGTTGACGGGTGACGTCCGGCTTGAACGTGCGTGTGTTGAATGACCGCGATTTTTAAAGTCTTGATTGTAAGGGCGGTCGCAGTAGACGGGGGATGTGCGCTGGTTGTTGCACGCATTCCCGTGTTGCTCGCAGATCGTCCGCGGAATAATATGCTCATCCTCGAATAGTCTTCTCTGACCTCAATCCTGCGTGGTAAGCGGACAGAGATACTGAGCGAGGATGCAGTGGCCGCTTCGTTGGGGTCCTCACGTTGGAACTTTGAGAACTTCAGGATTCGGGCCATTGGGTTTTCTTGAGAGATGGCGATCTTCCGCCGCGGGATTTGGAAAGATTGGTGACGATGGACATAAAATTGGCCATCCACCCTGCTGTTGGGATTCTGACTCGCAATTGTTCCTGTGACTGTCCGGGGCAGGACGCTGATGGCATGCTTTGTGGTGATTCTTTTGCCCATCGTGGCCGTTGGAGAGCTTGACGGCGGCTTCAACGCCGCTTCGAGGATATAGTCCACCAGACAAGCAAATCCCCGGCAAGTATAAAGCATGGTCGGCGGCAAGGCATGTCTGTGAGCACCTTGGATGGTCCTTTGAACTGCCGGGCACCTCCATGCCACTCTGTCATCGGTGTATTCAGGCACTCTGAACTCAAATGGCCAACTATATACTCCCGCTCTGTGTGTCCATTTCCCTCCGGTATACAAGACGTTCTCGCGCCGAAAGAGGACCTCGCGTGAGTGATAATCGGTGCTTGAGACATTGAGGTCGCCGTAGTTCTGGGTCAGTGTGACACGAGACACGCCGGTGAAGGTGACAACAAGAGAGCCAATGGGCACGGACTCGACCGATGTGAGGTGAATCGTGCCGCTGAGGTGCGAGCCTGGATGATATGGTCCGATCTTAGTAGGAAGCTGGATTGAAAGGGACATGGTCTGGGGCTTTTCGCCTGTGTCTAGAGTTGTCTCCAAAGTAGCGCCTTCAACGTCCTCGTGTAGGGATTTTAGAGAATGCCGCCGCCGTTCATCTGGGAAAGATATCCCTCTCATTCATTGCCGTTGTATCTCATGTGTCGCTGCAGTGCAACCAAGCTTTCATCCATGGCATTCCTCGAAAGTTGTGACCAAGATAAAATCGTCTAATCAGGAAATCCTGCTGAGCGATCTAGCCTCGTCGAGTCGTCCAAGGGCCAACAGCAGCGCGAGCAGAAAGAACCCTGCACGGCCACGGCGGAACGGATCGGTCGTATCCTGTCGTATTCCAGCCCGAACCGTCAACTGACCTTTCCAGCGATCCATCCGCAGATTCCAAGGGGTTCAGAGACGCCGGTTCTTTTTTGAGAAGGCCGGGTCAACCGGCAGAATATGGGAGCGTGAACCGCGGCCATAGGTTTCGGTCGGGTCGCTGGGCAGCATTCACGACATCCATCCTCAGCGGAAGCTGTACCCGAGATATAATTATCGGATGATCTTTGTTTGAGTATCAAGGAGTGGGCGAGGCCTCTGGAAAGATAGGAGAGGGGTTCTCATGCGATTCTCATTCGGATGAATTAGTCTGATGCTTGTACGTATCAACTCGCAATCGCCCTGAACTGTGGATAGTACATTCTACATTGACGCTGCTGCGCGCGACCGTCGTGCCTTTTTCGCCGTCCGCATGAGGTGACTGATCTTAATCGCCAGCATGTCAATCACCAAGCCTGCCCTGAACCACACCTTGAGCTGTTCTCCCAACTGCGCCAGGCCCTTCCGTAACACAACGCCTGGCTGATGGACCAAACCCCCCCTTCGAAGCCTTCCGGGATCCCAAGCCGTAGCGCCGTCGTCGTGAACACATCAACATTCGTTAATATTTCCGTCGCCGCACTGTCTTCGGCACCTCATCTCCATCGTTCTCATACTCCTTCCCCTCGTTGACGTCCTTCTTCCTAAGCGTCCCAACACCATGCCTCACCAGTTCCTGGTCATCCCCGTCCGAGTCCTCAATGTCGTACAGCACCGGCAAGACGAAGCTGTCTTCTTCACCCATCTTTCTCTCCACGGTCAAGATATCGACATCTTCGTCTTCTCTGTCCAAGCGGCGCTTCTGGTGTTCCTCTTGTGGGTACTCGTCGAACTCGTCCTCGCGCTCGATGTACTCGACATTTTCCGTCACTTCGGTGAAGTCAGGTGCCAATGCGGACCACTTTTGCTGTGGCTCGATGCCCCAGATCTGGATACTACCCGTTTCGATGCTCGTGCAGGCCAGGAGAGGACGAGAGGGGTGCCATTCGATGATCGCGGGCTCCTCGCGGTTTTCGAGGATGCGGAGCAGAGAGTTGGTGCGGAGTTCCCAGATGTAGATGTCCTTCTTCATGTATGTGGAGGCGGTCACGTAGTCGGCGATGCCCGTGGAGGAGCTGTGGCTGAACGCGCAATGATTCCAGCGGAGGCGGTTGACGAGGTCCTGGAATTTGTGTTCGACCGTGAGGACGATGTTCTCGGCCAGCGTGGCTGGGTCGCGGTCATGATGCTCATCGCTGCTGCTGGGGTCTGTGTCCGGCGCGGTGGAGGGAGTTATCAGGCTGAGATCAGGCAGATTGATAGTGCGGATGATGCGATCGGTGCTGTTTGCGAGGAGCTGGCGGCCGTTGGTGGTCATGCGCAGCAGAGAGATAAGCCCAGCCGAGATCTTGGTGGAGTGAATGATTTTGCGGGACTCGGTCTCGAGAATGTTGATGTACCCCTTGGAGGTGCCGGTGATGATGTGGTTTCCCAGCACGGAGAAAATGGCCGAGGTCGTGGCTTGTTTGTTCTCGGAGCGAGGGATGCTGTCGCTCAAAGGGGTCGTCGGAAGGACACGCTTGACAGGGATGGCATCGGTGATGTCAACCAAGTAAGGTCGGTCTTCGAAGAGGGATGCGACGAAGAGCTTGTGGTTGTATGGATGGAGTTCCGCTGTGTAGATTGGCGCTTCGAATTTGACGCTTCGGATACGTTCTTGAGTCTGCAAGTCCCAAAGACAGGCTCTACAGTCTTGGGACGCTGACAACAGGTAGCGACCTTCTCTCGACCAGCTGGACAACCTTAGCAGCGCACCGGTGAATCGTAGTGAAGGAGGAGTACCTCAAACTTTGAATCTGCTTCCAGTGACCATGTAGTTTCATAGCAACACCATATGTCTCCATATCCCTTCAGTGAAAATGTTAGTTGTGACCAAGGAACTCGCGAATTCCCTTTCAAGATGCCAAACTCTGCACAAACAGCTTTTTCTGATCAGGGCTCACTGACCAAATGATTACCTTCCCATCCACCCTCCCAGAGGCGAGATAGTCGCCCTTGCGACTGAATCTCAGGGTGGTCGCATGGCCAGATCCTGGATTTGAATCAGTACGGATTTGACAAATTTGCCACTCTTCCATTTCCTGGTGGATTTGAGGTGAACATACTGAGATCATTGGTGAGCGCATCCGGGGAGTCCTGGGCTAATTGAAACGGATCTATCAGTGCCAAATTCATGATGTTTCTGTTGATCTGATGGAGTCTCACGAAAGCGTGGAGGGTTCAAGGCCTCTTGACGAAATGCGTCGATTTCCACATCCGGTACTAGCGCCATGATTAGCGTTGTCACGTGAATGAATGATGGACTGAAAGGAGAAGGTAAGGCGAGGATAGAAAGAAAGGAAAGGGCGACGGCGAGGAGATATTTTGTTGTTAGTCACAGCTTCTACGGCGTCTGTCACTGGGCAGGTGAAGTGAATCCTCTGCGCTACACCAAGACAGTTGCCTAATCTAAGACTAAGAGACTGAAGGCGGCGCGTTCTTCTCTCTCTCAAGCTTTCACGAAGACCGTCTACCACTTATCATACCATCGTATCATCGATATTCTCTCACAGAAGTGACTGAGCGAATCTAGAACGAAGACTCACTTGTTGCTTGCTGCTCCCCCCTGCAAACTTGTAAAGGACTCACTCGTGCCGTGAACACTGGATGAATAAGGTGAGGCTGAAAGGGGGCGAATTCTGCCGCCAAACGCCGCCTTCGCCTCTGGGCTGACTGTCTTGGCGCGGCGCAGGCAGCCGCTGGCCCTTTCAACTCTCAAATTTTGCGCTGGCCTTCTCACCCCTTCCTCATCCTCTTCCTCATCAACAACCCCACCCAAACCATCGTAAAACGATCGCGCCCCCGAATCTACGCGTTCCAGCAGGCGAGCCGATCGCTTTCCAGGAAGTTTTGGATCAAAATCAAGAGAATTGGTCAAGAGCGCAGCTGGAGAAGGACACGGCATTGTTTTGGGCGGCCCGACAGGGCAAAGGTCATCCCTGACCAGCACCGCGCAGCCACCCGTGCAAGCACTGCACTGCGGTCATCCCAGATCGGGACAAAAGAGTAAAGAATCGTCTCACAAGGATACGCGAGATCATCGGGATAACCAACAGCGACCATGGCGAGCCTCAATTTCCCTTACTCGAGCGCGCCTCTGCGCACAGTCGAGGAGATTCAGTTTGGCCTCTTCTCCGCCAAAGAGACCGAGCGCCTCGCCGTCATCGACATCGAATATCCTGAGACGATGTATGTAGAAAATAAAAGACAAAACAATCACTTCCTCTGATCATTGATGTCTAACCCGTGTTTGACCAGGGATGAGCAACGCCTCAGACCTCGCGAGAAAGGTCCGAACGATCCTCATCTCGGAACGATCGATCGCAACTTCAAATGCAGTACTTGTGAAGAAAACATGGCCGAATGCCCTGGTCACTTTGGTGTCATCAAGCTCGCAACTCCAGTCTATCACTATGGCTTTATGAACAAAGTCAAGAAGATCCTGGAGACGGTCTGCCACAACTGTGGCAAGATCAAAGCGCTTGATGTTAGTCTCCCCAGCGCCTTTTCTCCTCTTTCTCACTGCTAATCTGGATGAAAATGCAGACCGAAGAATTTCGACATGCAATCTCGATCCGAGACCGAAAGCGCCGCTTCGAAGCAGTGTGGCGACTTAGTAAGCCTCGAAACGTTTGCGAAGCCGATCCCATTGAAGACCCCGATCAGCCTTTGAAAGGACCCCCCCAGCCTAAGCATGGCGGTTGTGGCAATGCACAACCTGACATCCGAAGAACTGGATTACAGTTGTGGGCGACCTGGAAACCACGAAAAGGCGAGGATGATGAAGATGTGACACCCGACAAGAAGCGGATCTTTCCGCAGGACGCTCTCAACACTTTCCGTACCCTGACCGACGAGACCTTGGACATGATGGGCCTCAGTCTTGATTATGCCCGCCCTGAGTGGATGATCTTGTCTGCGCTCCCCGTCCCTCCTCCGCCTGTCCGGCCCAGTATCAGCGTCGATGGTAGCGGCCAAGGCCAACGCGGTGAAGACGACCTCACCTTCAAGTTGGGTGACATTATTCGTGCAAATCAAGCTGTATTGCGGACTGAAGTTGACGGCACACCTGACCACATCAAGGTCGATCTTTGTGATCTCCTGCAATACCACATTGCCACCTATATGGACAATGAGATTGCTGGTCTAGACAAAGCGCAGCACAAGAGTGGTCGACCCATCAAGTCAATTCGTGCTCGGCTCAAGGGGAAGGAAGGCAGACTGCGCCAGAACTTGATGGGAAAGCGTGTCGACTTCTCTGCTCGTACTGTCATCACTGGTGACCCCAATCTGTCTCTTGACGAAGTTGGTGTTCCGCGAAGCATTGCTCGCACCTTGACCTACCCGGAAAGAGTCACGCCCTTCACAATTGACCGGCTGAGACGCCTCGTCAAGAACGGGCCTAATGACCATCCTGGTGCGCGCTACGTCATTCGAGATACTGGAGAACGAATTGATCTCCGACACCACAAACGTGCTGGAGAGATGACTCTTCAGTATGGCTGGATCGTCGAGCGCCACATCCAAGACGGCGATGTCATTCTCTTCAACCGTCAACCGTCTCTCCACAAGGAGTCTATGATGGGCCATCGTGTCAGAGTCATGCCTTACTCGACCTTCCGACTCAACCTTTCTGTCACTACGCCTTACAATGCTGATTTCGATGGTGACGAAATGAACTTGCACGTTCCTCAGAGCGAAGAATCTCGAGCTGAGCTCGCCAATCTTTGCATGGTACCTCTCAACATTGTGTCACCACAACGTAATGCTCCTCTCATGGGTATCATTCAAGACACCCTCTGCGGTATTTACAAGATTTGCCGTCGTGATGTCTTCTTGACAAAAGATCAAGTCATGAACGTCATGCTATGGGTTCCTGACTGGGATGGGGTGATTCCTCAACCAGCTATCATCAAGCCTACGCCTCGCTGGACGGGCAAGCAGATGATCAGCATGGTGCTCCCACCTGCGCTCAACCTCGAGAGGCTTGATGCTAAAGGCGAAGACCCGTATGTACCAACCAACGATACTGGGCTCATGGTGCTTGAGGGCAATCTCATGTTCGGCTTATTCAGCAAGAAATTTGTCGGCACTAGTGCTGGCGGCGTCATTCATACAATTTGCAACGAATTCGGACACGACACCGCACGGGCGTTCTTCAATGGCGCGCAGACCGTGGTCAATTACTGGCTTCTCCATAACGGGTTCAGTATCGGTATTGGTGACACAGTACCCGACCCTGACACTGTCCAAAAGATCCAAGATGCTGTTGATACCAAGAAGGCAGAGGTCGACGACATCACAAAGAAGGCGTACAACGAAGAGCTTGAGCCTTCTCCTGGTATGAACGTTCGTCAAACCTTCGAAAGTAAAGTGATGAATTCTCTGAATCAGGCTCGTGATCAAGCCGGTGCTGCAACTGAAAACAGTTTGAAGGATCTGAACAACGCCATCACCATGGCTCGTGCCGGTTCGAAAGGTTCTACTATCAACATTGCTCAGATGACGGCCATCGTCGGTCAGCAGGCGGTGGAGGGCAAACGTATTCCTTTCGGCTTCAAGTACCGCACGCTGCCTCATTTCGCGAAGGACGATTACTCTGCTCCTTCGAGAGGCTTCGTTGAAAACTCGTATCTTCGTGGATTGACTCCCACAGAGTTCTTCTTCCACGCCATGGCTGGTCGTGAGGGTCTTATTGATACTGCTGTCAAGACCGCCGAAACTGGCTACATCCAACGTCGGCTTGTCAAAGCTCTCGAGGAGGTCACTGTCAAGTATGACTCCACTGTCCGTGACTCGCGAGGGAACGTGGTTCAATTCATCTATGGCGAGGATGGCCTAGATGGTGCTCATATCGAGAACCAAAAGGTCGATATCATCACGATGTCTGACAAGGCCTTCAACGACCGCTACATGGTAGACATCATGAGCGGAGACATCTCCATGTGGAAGGGCAGATTGCTTCAGGCAAGAGAACTCCAAGGTGACACCGAACTGCAAGAGATGTTTGATGAGGAGTACGAAGCTCTGCGAAAGTCTCAAGATTTCTTGCGAAAGATGGGTAAAGGCACCGAAGACTCGATGCAGCTGCCTCTCAACATCGGGCGTATCATCGACCAAGCTCAGAAAAATTTCAAGATCCGCCGTGGCGACAAAACTGACCTCGACCCCCGTCATGCGCTTACTGCTGTGAAGCAGTTACTGGAGAGACTTGTTGTCGTGCGTGGAGAAGATCCGATCTCGAAAGAGGCCCAGGACAATGCAACGCTCTTGCTGAAGGCACAACTCCGCTCACGGCTTGCCTACAAGCGGCTTGTTCTTGAACATGGCGTCAACAGATTGGCTTTCGACAATATTGTCGGAGCTGTTGAGAGTCGATTCATTGCCGCACATGCAAATCCAGGCGAGATGGTTGGAGTCTTGGCCGCCCAGTCCATTGGTGAACCTGCAACCCAGATGACTTTGAATACTTTCCACTTTACTGGTGTGTCGGCGAAGAACGTCACTCTGGGTGTGCCCCGTCTCAAGGAAATTTTGAACGTCTCTCAGAACATACGCACCCCGTCGATGACTGTCTATCAGCTTCCAGAAAATACTGGTGACAAGGAAGCGGCCAAGCTACTGCGAAGTCGTGTGCAGCATACCAATTTGCGCTCCGTGGCCGAGACCTGCGAACTGTGGTATGATCCCGATATTCAGAGCACTATCATTCCCGAAGATCTAGACATGGTCGAATCGTACTTCATCATTCCTGAAGATACCGATCAAGATCTGGCGCTACACTCCAAGTGGCTGCTTCGTATCACTCTCAGCCGCGCGAGACTTCTGGACAAGGGGCTCAACATTACAGACGTCGCATCAAGGATTAAAGCGACCTACGGCAAGGATCTCTCGGTCATCTTCAGCGATATCAATGCCGACGAGCAGATCATCCGTATCCGTCTTGTCCAGAATTACGGAAAGGACGAGGATGACGAGCGCAAAGAGGATGATGAAGTTCTCCGACGCTTCTTGAACGAAATGCTTGACCACCTGACCTTCCACGGTGTTCCCGGCGTGTCAAGAGCCTTCATCGATCAGAAGAGTCGTGCAATCATTAGCGATGACGGCTCTGTGTACATGGCAAAGAGCGATCCTCGGTGCAATGAATACGTGCTAGAAACTACTGGCAGTTCTTTCGCAAAGGTTCTTGCCATTGAAGGAGTCGACACCGCTCGCACGTATACCAACCGGTTCACGGAAATCTTCGAAGTTCTCGGGATCGAGGCTACTCGTGCTGCTATTCTGCGTGAGTTGACCCAGGTGTTGTCGTTTGATGGTTCTTATGTCAACGCCCGCCACTTGGGTATTCTGTGTGACGTGATGACCGCACGCGGCTATGTCATGGCTGTCACTCGTCACGGCATCAACAAGTCCGATACTGGCGCACTGATGAGATGTTCCTTCGAACAGACTGTCGAGATCTTGCTCGAGGCGGCCGCAGCTGGCGAACTGGACGATTGCAAAGGTGTCTCTGAAAACCTGATTCTGGGTCAACCTGCACCCGTTGGTACAGGAACGATGGAGATCCTTCTCGATCAGAGCATGCTGTCTACCGTTGTCACGGACAATGCCAACCTTGGACTTGGTGGTGCCATCGGCGTCAAAGGCTCGCAGCAACTCCTCGACGGTGCTGCTACTCCTTACGATACCGGCTCACCAATGCAAGACGGTGGATATCTTGGCTCTCCAGATTACGGAGCGTCCTTCTCTCCTATCGCAGCTTCTGGTTCGGAAACTCCAGGAGGATTCACAGACTACCAGCCTGGGTTCGGCGGAGCTGGAGGATTCAGTCCCTACGGTTCGCGCAGCCCTGGTGGGTACTCGCCTGCCAGTCCGTTTGGTGGTACCAGCCCAAGTTCCCCTGGCTTCTCGCCCACTGCTGGCTATTCGCCAACATCTCCGATGTTTGGCGCAACGAGCCCTGGCTTCGGGCCAACGTCACCATCCTTCTCGCCGGCAAGCCCTGCTTTTACTCCGACGTCGCCTGCATACTCGCCAACCTCTCCTGGCTACCAAGCGTCGCCTACTTCGCCGAGCTACTCACCGACGTCACCCAACTACTCGCCTACATCTCCAGCTTATGGATCACCAACCTCTCCAAGCTACTCACCAACTTCTCCGGCTTTCAGTCCCACATCGCCTACGTCGCCTACGTCACCTGTGTACAGTCCGACGTCACCGATGTATAGCCCGACAAGTCCCATGTATGGTGGTAGTGGCAATAAGCAGTCTCCGACGTCACCAAGCTACTCTCCCACTTCGCCTACCTACAGTCCGACCAGCCCAACGTCTCCGACCAGTCCATCGTATTCTCCCACGAGTCCGATGTACAATGCTTCCCCCAGAAGCCCACCGGCTCGGTCGACGTCGGCTACCAGTCCACAATACTCTCCGAACAGCCCACAGTATTCTCCAACTTCTCCAAAGGAGGACTGAGTCCTCTTTGTACTATCATATGACTCGGATGTTATCCCGAAATAAAAAAAACTTCAGACACTGGGCGAGTGACGGATCCATTAAGTTGACCTTCTGTCTTCGACTCCCATTCTGACACGGCGGTGATATCTTCTTAATGCAACTTTCTTACGGCCACTAAATTGTCACCTGCGGGAAAAGAGGAGGCTCACTGTTTGAGTGCTCTCCGCATTATTCTCTCCGGCCACAATGTGTTTCACAAGGCACAAACACGTCAACATTAGCGACGGCGTTGGATGGTTTTTGACTTGTTTCTTTATCGGATCGATTTGCTCTTTCACATGAAATGGGATGGTTAGACACATTTTTCGACGAATGAAGACTCTTTTCCTTCCGAAAATGAATGTGCTTAGGGGGTGGCATGGGACAGGGGAGAAGAGAATATGACCTGGTGGAGGCCACAGTATGATGCGGGACTGGCCACTGAAGAGCGTGAGGAGCAGCTTTGTCGATGCTTCAAACCCTGATGGGAGACGGGCGTGACAGTCGAGAGGGGATGAACCACCGATGGCTGGTTTGAGGAAAAGTTTGCAATTGTACTCTAAGATAAACATAGAATGTTATTCGCAGGGTGGAGACATGGTGATGGACGGCCAACAAGGCAGCAGGGGAGATTGATTCGCACAGACAAATATGCTTGCAGCTGAAACAGTCCACACGTTTGCAACTGGCGCGTTCCAATCGTTTTTGTAATTAGCAGTGCTTGCGGCTGACGAGACTGGGCTTGGGAGAAAGCAACGGTTACGTGCTTTGTGAGAATGTCCCTCCCTTTACGGGTCGAGACACTTGAGAGGTAGAAATAATGACAATGACTATGGTTCATGGGTGTGTCTTCATTGTTTAGTCATCGAGTACGTGGATTTTCATATTTATCTATCTATCCAAGTCTTATATCTATTGTCGGCACCATCGCCGCTCATATGCAGTCTTGCGCGTCATAAAGAGATATAAAACCACCTGACGAGGCTGAGGCTGACAAGGCTGGACCCTCCCTCGCTCACACTCTCTCCCAGCGCCAGAACCACCCACCAACAAACGCCACAGCTTTCCTCGACCCAAACACTCTACTCCTTGATGCATGCACGACCGAATGGTCGTCTGTGAAGAAAACAAACACGAACAAAACAAGCCATCACGCCCTGTTTCAAAGCTTTGTCACGACGACTCGGAAGTTGAACATGCAGCTGGGCAGGGCATCGGTGTTGTCCATGGCGAGGAAGGAGTCGAAATCGACGGTCCCGCCGCCGCCGCCGCCGTTGCAGGCCTGGGCGTTGGCGACCATGGCGTTGATGTCCATGCCGGCGGTGTCCTGCAGGGCGAAGATGTCGTTGCCCTGCTGGGCGCTGTCGATGACGTCGCCGTTGCTGTGGTCGATGCCGTTGATGCGGAACAGGGCGCAGCCTCCCGCGACCGTGAAGCCGTTCTCGGCCCGGCACACGACGCCCGGCTGGCCCGGCGGGTCCTCGAGCGCCGCCGTGTCGACGGTCACGTCGTAGCCCATGGTGCTGAGCACGGCGCTGACGATCCAGTTCTGCAGCTGCGTCTGCATCTGCGCCGCCAGGTCGGCGCGCTGCGGCACGTCGTCCAGGAACACGCCGTGGTACGCGTTGAGGAAGGCGAAAGTGCTCTCGACGGCCGACGCGTCCGCAATCAGCTGTGGGTCCTGGTTGGCGCCGAAGACCTGGGCCAGGATGTTCTGCAGCCGGGTCTGCGTGCCCGTGACGACGTTGGCCAGCTGCTGGGTCAGCTGGGCCTCGGTGGCCGTCACCTCCTGGTCGATGGCCGCGTTGTCCTGCGCGATGCTGGCAATGTCCTCGGAGTCGTCCTCCAGGTCCGACTTGGTGGCCTTGATGACCAGCCGGATCTTCTTCATGAAGGTCGTCGCCGCCTTGATCTCGCCCCCGATCGGCAGGATGTCCGTCACCAGGTCGGCGATCAGCGAGAAGATGGCCGGGCCGATGGGCTGCTTTTTGGGCGCCAGCGCGCCGACCATGGTGTTGATGAAGTTGGCATTGGTGATGGCCGTCGCCGCGTCCTGGATGGCGTCGTGGTGGTTCTGCAGCCCCTGCCACAGGTTGACGTAGTTCTGCACCACGAACCCGGCCTCGGGCCCCACGAAGTTGGCGCAGAAGCTCCCCTGCAGCCCGTCGAAGACGCAGTCGGTCGCCGCGTCCGGGTTGTTCAGCGTCGGCACCGTGCACGTGGTGCTCCCAAACGTCGAGCAGTCGAAGTCGTCAAACGGGTTCTGCGTCGGCGTGTTCTGCGACACGAAGAACTTGGGGAAGTTGTCCGCCGTGCCGAACTGGTTGATGGTCCCGGCCAGGAAGTTGTCGATGCCAAACGCGTCCCAGTTGGCTTTGGTGAGGTCGCCGGCGCCGCAGGCCGTGACTGGGGTGGTCGAGACGAAGCACGGAGTCGTATCTCGCTCGGCCAGAAAGATTCTCGCTGTTCCATTGTCGGTTGCTTGGGCGCCAACGACGGCGACGGCTGCAGCAGCCACTGAGGCCACCGCCACTGACGCGAGCATGGCTGGAGGGTTTATGCACCACACAGTCTGGCTCGGTGTTTCGGGGGGCCAGGCAAGTTCACCATCTGGGACGGAACGGAATGGGACGGGGGTGGGATGTGATCAGGAGTAGGTAGGTAGGTATATGAGAGATACTGGCCTGGGTCCTCGCATCATGTATGGTACGTCCCCATTTGCATCTCTGTCTCTCTCTCTCTTGTGCATTTCCTCAACCCGGTAACAGCAACTGCTTTCTTGGGATCCTTTGGGGCATCCGGGTGGGATTTGAGTTTGCCCCCTCAAATCTCTCAGCCTCACGGACTTAATGCACCCGGCAAAGAGACACAATGCGAGCAGACCGGCATAGAGGAGGGAGTGGAGTTCCTTACATAACAGACCACAAGCGAGAGCTCTAGACTCTGGTGCTGACGGTGGCACCGAGGCTGTCCTCCTCTGAGCACCAGATTATACTCACATCTCGGGGCTCATTTTGATTACAACGACGAGTGGGATTTGCGGCAAAACAAAAGAAGTGCTCAATTTTCTCTCTAACCACCACGTAGCCGAAAGGATCTTACACGAACAATTCCCATAAGCCCACAGCCCGACCCTTTGGAAATGCTCACTCTGTTACATCGTCTATTATACGACATCCCAGTCCCCATGGGGGCGATAAGGCGCCACAGCTGGAAGAGCCTTGGGGGCCTTAAGTAGTGCTTAGCAATATGCTTCAACTCCTTCCAGCCTCGCCTCTCTGACCATTGGGCATTAGGTGCATGCTGTAGTATTTGTACGTAGGAGGATTTTTAATCTTGGCGTCTGCATACCTACGAGGCTAATGGTGGCCGTAGTCGTACTCGGTACCGAGTACTACTACGCTGGGTTAGGTGGCTCCAGAGGTCCCTGATTACAGCAGCGTATCTACCGAGTACTTCCCGTTCCCGCCTCCCTTGAGGATCCTACGAGGAATAGAGTTGTGCGAGCAAGTTTACTGCATGTGGATAATAACTCTTCCTTACGGCTGAGAGATGAACCCCTTTAACTACCAAAGATTCAAACAGTCAAATCCTGACAGTCGGGGAGGTGGCCATTTGCCCCTCGGGGAAAAGGCACATTACGTTGAAGATATCGACGGGACCGCCAGTTTGTTTGTTGTTCTCGTTGCATGAGCTCCCACTTCAGCCGGCGCGTCTTCTTTCCATTGCTGGGTGGCAAAGAACAATCCCACGAGGCTACCTCGGCATCAATCTCCCTAGATCTTCAGGTTATCCTGACCAGCATCGTCGACAGCATCTCTTCCCTCCAGACCTTCGAGTGATTCACTGTCCCCAGCATCATCATGGAACCGCTCCGGCACCTGGTCCTGCCAAGCCGACACAGTGTAGAGCAACACACGTTCACGCAACATACGCCCACGCACGAACAGGTCCGCAAGGCCCAACGACAGGCAAGAGCTGTTCCGAATGTTTGTCGCGTGCTTGTCAGAATCATAGCGCTGGCAGTCGCGGCGTCCATTATCGGCGTGCTCGCCCATGCCGCGGCGGTATGGTTCACAACCCGAAATGTGGTGCAGCAGCAACCGAGCGGCATGCGCCAGCGCGCGTGGCCGAATCATATCGACGTCTGGCCAACCTGGGTGATGCTCGGCGCTGCTGTCATCGCGGTGATTGTGCAGATCCTTTCGCTGCTTACATTCTGTGGAGGGGTGAGTTGCTGTTGATCACATCTTTTGGCACAACATGGTCCAAAACCGCACACAGTTATTGACCAACACTGCTTAGGTCCGTCGGCTGCGTGAGACCCACCTGCACACCTGGGCCGTCTTCTTCACGTCCTTGCTTGGAATCGCGGCGTGGGTTGCTGCAGCTGTGTACTTCAAATGGCAGGATAACGAGGGCAAGAAGAGCTGGGACTTGTGGTCCTGGTCGTGCACCCACAAGTCTCTCAAAAATGGAAAGATGTCCTTTGAGACCATGTGCGTTGAAATGGTAAGCCTACAAAGTCCCTAATTGGTGCCGGGAGATGCATCCGGCAGAGGAATGGAGCAGAACGGCGCTGACGCATTTCGGCTTGTACAGAAATACACCTTTTACGCTTCGATTGTGGTCGCCGCTTTTGAAATCGCAAGCTTGGCAATCTTTGGGTATACACTCGTGCGCCTTCGTAGAGAGGGACCTGGTTACAGTAAGATCAATGTGTCGCATATTTGATTTTGTGAGGAGCGGGAGAGACGGGTGTCTGCATGGACTCCTCTACGTGACACGTGAAGTTGGGAGGAGTTGATGCGTCCAAGGAAGCAAGACGCACATCGGCTCGCCGCAGCGTTATGGAGTAATGGCGATTGTCCTGAATATATTGAGTGGTAATCGGGCAGTCATGACGAGATAGCCCAGGCGAGCCTCAGTGGTACGGTCAGCCCGGCTCTGACGTGCAAAGGGTTCCATGGCTGGGAAAAGCATCAAGACGCCGGAGAACCTGTGCAGAAACATCGAGTAACTTCAAGGTTCGAGGCGGATTGCCCAGCCTCCGGAGATCTCTCAACCGAGGGTTTCTCATATGCGCAGCATGTGAGATCTGGATGTTGTTTTGAAGATTCGACTATGGGTTCTCAATGAAGAGATGGTTGTGGTATTGTTCTTGTGTGGTGACGGTGATGGCGCCAGGACCCGAAGCAGGTGAAGGCACTGCAAAACTGCGACGCTGGCATCGAATGTTGCCTGCCAGAACCAAGGTGCGACGAAGTCGAGCGGCTAAAGGACATTCTGAGGGTCCGATGGAGCAATCATCTCATAGACATTCACGTTGCACCCCGAAGAGCCATGAGTCCAAGAATCTGGACCTCGAGGTTTTTGGTTTCATCGACGACCTCGCTGCTGCTCGCCCCGGAGATGCCATTAACGGACTTGGCTGAGCGACCACCTGAGGTGGCAGAGTTGAGTTTATAAATCTTTCTGATTCTGTCAATGTCCGCGACCTTGCGAAAGATGGCATCATCGAAGGCGGTCGCTTGGCCTTGGATGTGCGTTGATAGATGTTGAGTGACACTGTCAATGGTCACTTCCGGAGTCGTGGCGACCTTCAGAACGAGTAGATCGCTAGTCGATTCGCTGACTCCGAATCTACGAAAGGCTTCGCCAATCTGCATTTGCCTTTTAGTGTTGCTTTACTTGAAGGTCTAGCCTGAACTTACATTGTTGTTCGGGCTGAGCGAGAACACAATCTCTGAGTGAATGTTCCGTGACCTCAGTCTTTCATTTAGGTAGTCGTTCATGGCGCGGAAGGCCGCAGCAAGCACATGGCTGGCAGAGA
Organism: Cladophialophora immunda; assembly: GCF_000835495.1. NCBI lineage: Eukaryota > Fungi > Ascomycota > Eurotiomycetes > Chaetothyriales > Herpotrichiellaceae > Cladophialophora > Cladophialophora immunda. The sequence continues at coordinate 292,960 of NW_015622542.1, forward strand.
CAACCTGCAAGGAGAAGAACGAGGTCAACAGTCGGAAGCCGTAGAGACTGGATCGTGGACTTACCATTCTCGCATCAATGAAAGCATATTCGAAGTCCGAGTTGCCTGCCAGCAGCTGTTCCTTGAGGAAAGGCGCATTTTGCACATCCGTGTACATGGCAACATAGAGGGCCAATTCCGGTGGCATATGAGCCAGCTGGATGATTTCGACCATGTTTGAGCGACTCCAAGAAAGCTCTCTTGATGCCTATGGAAGGTGGTCACTCTTGAACTCCTCGAGGAGGCAAGACGCCAACTAACTTTGAAGTCAAACGAATCCCACATTTTCTCTTGGCGCTGACATAAGCATCTTCAGCCTTTCCGCCACAGCCTCGCGCCCTCACCACAAACCGAACAAACGCTCCTCCATACCTTGAATTACACCCATCAACCCCAAGAGAGCCAATTTGTGATCAAAAAAAATCAAGAAAGATGTATGGCAGAGCGTTAAAAAAACAAAAACAATCAACAGTCAGGATTCCCACCTGGTCACCCACGGTAGTACTAACTAACCGGCATGTGGCTTAAGTACGGCTGAGCGAACGGGAAGCCCTGTTTTCCACATCCTATGGTCGATTGCGAGAGATTCTGTACAACAATAAGTTATAACTGTAATGTTGACTCCTTTCCCCCATTCAAAAGGCGTGTCCCAGGGAAGCTGTCTTGGGCCAATCTGATCATCAAATCCTATTTTCTGCGACTGTCACTCTCGCCACCGTAGTGACCACTTTTGTCTTTCACATCAGCGTCCTCGCCGTGGTTCGCGCACACCCAGAGACGATTATGAGGATCCCAATTGTGACCATTTTTTGGGAAGGGCTGGAGTGGGAGGCATCCGTGTCCGCTGTCCTCCGAAATCTGTGATGAGCTTTATTTAGACCAGCATTGTACCACTCCTTCATGGGCATTCCTCCTTGAGGAACGACTTGTTGAGTCTGGAGGGAAGATGCCGATATTCAATCTCACAGCCATGAACTATGGCTGATGACAAGACTAGCCTTCAGAGGGTATCATCATGGTATCTAGGCTCCAATTGTTCAGAGCCATGTTTTCCGCCAGTCGTCTTGTCAAGTCATCGTCCCAAAAGAATAAGTGCTGGCTAATGTATACCGCTCGATTCGTATCCTTTACTTCATTGTTCGATAGTCTCCACAGCCGCTGAGCAAGGCCACCCCCGGGAGAGTCTGAGAGGCGAGTGGCTGTTAGAACTGTCGCCACCCATATCAGGGCCTGCTGCACAATCGGACAAGCGCTGAGTGAGGACTGGGGGAAAAGCATGTGCATCAAATCGCTCCGACATGCGAGTGCCAGACAGCTGGTACGGTGGAGGGCGTCGGCCACCATAGCAACAGGTGCGCGAAGTACTTGACATATGTGCTCCGAGTAAGTAAAAAGGCCAACAAGAAGTATTTCATCAAGCGTGCTAAGGGACTGGCGATGCATGAGAAGGTCTGTGCAACGAAACGTTGTATCTCTTGCGGCTTCTTTGAGGCAGGTATGTGGGTGATCAAGGGCGCGGACTTCTATGCTTGGGTAAATATAATTTGACGCGGGCTGAGAGTGTAACGTACCTTTACTTGTTTCAGCTATCTCCCCTATCAACAAGTGTAACTGCCTACAAATAGGTCTGCTCATTGCCAGGGCAGCGAGACCATGAGGAATTCTGGAGAAGCGGTCGATCACGCTCCCTGGGTCAGAACAGGGCATGTACAAGACTGGCCGGAAAGACTCAAGATCCAGAGGATGTTTGAACCTTTCTACCCGTCTCCAGTACTGAAGCAATTCTTCAAACCTGTACAACAAACATAGTCAGCACAGAGAGACATGCAGTGCTTTTGTGCCGATGAACATGCATCATCACCCGAAAATTGATATAGCCATCCAGCTCTGAAACTTCGCCGGCATGAGTTCTCTTCTCCATTAACCGCCTCATTGCTGTGAGGTGCAGTTCCATTTCCGCTTGCCAGTCCGAATCGCGTCGGGAAAAGAGCTGGGAGCCAGTTAGCCAACGTCTGGCACAAGCCGCCAGCGAATGATCTTCTCACGTATATCGTGAGTAAGCACAGGATACTCAACAAAGTATAGTCGGAGGTAGCGTGCTTTGTGGAGATTCTGGAGCGAAGTTTTGAAATGAGTGTGTTCGTATAATGGGCTAGAATCTGCCCATGTTCTGGTTTGTATGGGGTGGTAGCCAACTGTATCGCACGAGCATTTGCGACTGTTGCCTCAAAGAGCATATCATCTTGGAAGATGTTTTTGGTAATGATCTCAAAAATCACCTTCGCGGCTGTTCTATTCCCTCGACGGTATACAGAAAATGGCGCCCAGCTGTAGAGATCTCCACCATTGTCAACACGTCATCCGGGATGTGACGAAGCCAGACTTACAAAATTGCACCCCAGATCTTGTATTCACACTGTCCTTTGAGGGAAAGATCCAGAATGGCTCATACAGGATCTTCGGCTCATCAAATGTGACGACGTTCTTCTCATTCTGCTGGCTTGGAGTAGGTTGTTGGGCGTTGTTGTGAGAGGGAGTGTGATAGGGATCATAGGTGTTGACGTGAGGTCTAACATGTTTCGGCAGGTCCAGTTGGGAAGCAACTGGTTTCCGGCGAGGAATGGCCCTCGATTTCCTTGAATAGGCACCAAGTCGAAACCTCAATATGGCATTACTCGGCATCTGGGTGGAGCTGGGCGACCCAGGTTCGCGAGGAGTCAGCATTACTTCGTGATCGTCCGAGCGCGGGTCATTGCAGAACCGACTGGAGATGGTAAGATTCAAGTAGGTTGTTGATAATGACTGTACAATGTATCAATTCAGGTACTCAGCAAGCCACCTGATGCAAGCCTGCTAGGGATCGGCGCTGTCACAGCCTAGTCTATGCGCACAGGCTGCAACTCAGCTCAGCAGGTCAAGAGACGTAGGAGTGCAAGGGCAGTATGCACGGCACTGCAGCTTACCATCCGAGTGACAAAGCAGCGCCCACTGGGCTGGATTCCAGAACAATAGCCAAGGGCCCAATGCATGGGGAGGCGCTGGGTTCTGGGCGAGCAGACCAGCAGAACGTTCTCATGTCGTATCGAGTCTGTGCAATAGGATTGGCTGTGCCGGTTTCCTAATGAGGGCAATCCTCCCTGGCCTTTTTCACACTCGGAGTTTTTGTGCTCTTCCTGCTCTTTCCAGCGGTTTAGAGCCATGCCTGGGCCAGACTAGGCCAAAGGTCGTAAACCATGCGCCACAGATCGGGGTATAGTCGGTGCCTCGGGATTCTAGCCAGCGTGGTGCTTGGCTGTGACAAGTGGACATACTCGTAGGGCTTGGGGGAATGAGATGACACCATAAAGAGGCATTGCGACTCGAAGTGGGTTCGGTTGAAGCGCGCACCTGAAAATCTCCCCAAGAACACGATCTTGAGGTGCCGGTGCACGCGAACGCCCCTCAGGCTATAACGTACTCTCGACAAGGCTGCCTAGTGACCACTTCAACCGCAGCCACCTGAACAGCGTCTCTCTATTCGTATGCGAAGGAGCGAATATCTGCTGTACTTTTGATTGCGAACACTAGCACGGTCGAACTCTATGCCAAAGCCTAGTCGACATTCCATCCCGCTCCCTCATGGCGGGTCTGTGTCAATCCAGAACGAGCTGCAGGGTGATGCCATAGATGAAACGACGTCAAAAGGAGCGAATGAGACACGCTGAACAATGCAAGCATACTTCTTGGGCGCAGAGTGAGCAAGTTGTGGCTGCAACACTATCAATCCAGACGAGTCATGGAAGTCAGGGTCATCACTGCTTCGAATCTCTGGAGGCCCATTGCGTGGGTTCCGGCCATTGGGTCGCAACCTGACCCAGGATAAGGGAACGTGGAACACAAGCTACAATGCAGGCCTCCGTCAGTGACATAGAATGGAATGTAATCTCAGAATACGGCCCGTCACTCAATAACGACGAGGAGGCCGCTGAATCACATATTAGAAGTCCGTTGGGATATTACTCTGCCTGAGGGCACAATAAATGCCATAACCTTTGAGGAAATGAGTCCTTTCTCGTCAAACCGTGTCACCCATTTTCTCACTTCGGCTCGATGTCTCGCCCGTTCAGAGCTTCTCGAACACGGCAACGGTTGCCTCTGCCGTCGACTGGGCGCTTTGAGGGTTCATGCCAGTCACCACCCTCCCATCAGTAACGTGGAAGTCGTCCCAGACTCCATCCGCCCTGACGTCTTAGGCGCAGAATCTGTCAGCAGATCCATCCCTTGAGCTCGAGGATAGCTGGAGTTTACTAATATGCAACCCTCGTGGAGGGAGACGGAACGTACATTTGGCACCCAGCTTGGCCGCCCACTCATCGATCAAGGGCTCGCCCCAGCTCCGAATGGGGTCCATGATGTGCATGTCGTACTCTGCCTGAGTGGTGAAGCCGGTGATGGTTTTGCCCTTGATGATGGACTCGCCCGTGGTCGGGTCGGTGATGCCGGCATAAATTGCCTCTCCGTGACAACTGGGACGACGCAAATCAGCCTATCGAGCCTCCCCATTTCTGTGGCGGACAGATTCCCAGAAGGGTATGTGCTGGACGAGCTGGACGAAAGGGGGAAAAGGGAAGAAGATAATACACAGCCGAGACAACGCCACCCTGCGTCCAAACATCCGTCGCGATCTTCTGCAGGCCTTTCGCGTGAGGATAGTCGATCAGAGCTGCATGGCCGGCACTAGCGAAGAAGATGCCATACTATCGCATGCCCGTCAATCAGTCAGCATGCATACCCACCTCACCTAAACACATCGGTTACAAGCTGGAGGAATCCTGGATGAAACTTGCCTTCTTCCCATCCACCGTCCCCACACTCGGCATATGGTCCAGCTTTTGCCTAAACTCACTGTTCACGTCCTCCCACTCCTTCTTGACCTCACCGCTCAGGAAACTCTCTTGCAGGCTCAACCAATCAGGGACGTAGGTGCCCTTTTCGGACACGATGTCGACTTCAAAGCCGTGCCGCTGGAAGACCAGGAAGGGGTGGAGAGCCTCACTGATGAAGAGCCCGGTCGGTTGTCCATGGTGGAGAGGGGCCGTGGCGGATGTCACGGCGATGATGGCTCGGCGTGGCAGAGGCATTTTGGCGTGACGGTTTGACACCGGGAGTTGACGATGGGCTTATCGATTTGACAGGAGCGTGTTGACAAAAGTACACGGCAGAGAAATTTCGCCCAGCAGCACTTCCAGAATCAGGTGGTTTGAAATTCGATCGAAACTCACCTCCAAGCATTTGAAAGGGGTCGAGGATATATATTATATGTCAACGGCGCCCTCCTGCATTCCATTGCTCGGATAGTCCGGGCCTGACTCAACGAACAGTCCTTACGTACGTTTGGAATTCTTCATCTGGATCGCCGAGTGACGCTCAGATTCTCAGCTGGAACACTCGATGGTTTGCACGGTCCCGACAAAAGGAGAGTCGAGGTGCGTAGTAAACCCGAGGTTGCTCCAAGGAAGCGTCTCCTCGCCAATTGCTGGTCAATCAAAACCTGCCTAATGCGGTCTAGAAAGCTGCAAGGGAAACTCTCCTCCAGTACGAAATGGGCATGGGTAGATCAGGCTGTACCGAATATGGGTAGAGCGACACATGTCGAGCCCCAGGTGCCCGTCCAGGATACCAAGGATCACAGTTGGGCGATGTCAAAGTCCAAAGATTAGCATTATCTCGTACTCTATGTGCCGTCTTTCCTCAGCAAAATGTCTTGGATATATGCAGAAGATCCATAACCAGCGCCTTTGGGGTAAATGCCTTCTCAAAACGGACGCCGCATAACCCATCAAAGCTGAGATCATTGACACGGTCCATGCGGCCTAGTTCGTTTTCTCCTCCCAGTAACGGTGAGGACTCGACGCTCAAAGAAACCCGTCAGAGCTCATGAAACTTAGGTCATCATTCATACTTGATCGGATGCAGAACCATCATGGGCAAACACATTCGCCCGCCTCCTGGGCCGCCTTCCGACTCCCAGGCCAATTCGTCGTTCCCATTTTCTCTACCAAGCCATCTCCTCCAGAGATAGCCGGCAAATCCCGCATTTGAATAAAACGTCGCACCTCGGAAAACGTGTTCGCCGGGCCCAAACACGCTGCCCCCTTCACCGTGGAAATGCCCGTGTCCGTGGTCCATGCCGGCCTTCTTGTGCTCCAGGCTGATAGGGGCGTTGTTGAAGACCTCGTCGGCATGCGCGCTGGGCCAGTCGCGGTCGAAATACACTGGAAGAGGGGCGTAGATCGCCTTGAGGCCGTAGTGGAGAGCAATCGAGGCGGGGAACATCTCTGGGAACATGGTGTGTTTGTTCCGGTAGGTTTCCTCGTGCATAAGCAGAAGGAGGCGACGTGACATTCGAGACGCGGTGATCAGGGCGGCGCGAGTAGGGGGCCGTCCGTCTCGGGTCACGTTGTAGCCAGTTATGTCGTCGTGAAAGGCCCAACGAGTGTGTTCGGGATCAAAGAGAGGGTTCAACGTGATTAGATCTGTAACTTCGTCGCTACCGTCGGGGATTTTCTGTTCTGGGATGCTGAAGAGTCGCTCGCGCGGTATTTGCGGGCCGGATATTGGGGTGTCGTTGCGAGCCTGGACCTCTTCAACGACAGACTGAGCGTACTTCTCAAAAGAATGGTCGTGCAATGATGGAATATAGAACGTTGAAGATCGCTCCCAAGCATAGTCTCGCGGTTGTTTTTCGGCCCAGGACTCGATCTGGCTCAGCAATTCGTAATAGTTGCCCGTAACCCTGATGTCCATTTCCCACTGCCAAAAATAATCGTACTTGGAATTTTGAGATGCAAAGTATTGTAGCGGAAAATGTAAGGATCGATATGCCTCGTAGATCTCGCCGCCGGAGAAGTTCACAATGCTGTCGGGAAATGGTGGAGGGTAGATCAACTTCATTTGCGCCACAGACCAAAGTGTGCCCATCCCTCGGAATTCTTCTGGTAAGCTGTCCCTCAGCACCTGGTTGTACAGTTCTCTTGAAGCCCAGATTGGAATGGTGTCGTCCTGCACGTGTATCAGGAAATGAACCGTGTACTGGCCCCCGGACGCAATCGCGAGTTCGCTGATTATCGCGCGGAGCATGGCAATGTGAGATTCCGTGTAGTGGAAGGTGCTCCATGTGCGTAACACAAACGCAGTCCGAGATCGACGCCGGTGCGAATTCTTCAACAGACAGCTCTGCTGCGCGTCGCGCCATTTGATACCCCTCCAGTCGACCGCATCCACGCGCTCTAGTCCCTCGTTGTCGCCCTCTAGGTGTTTACCGAGTCCCCCTTGCTCTTCTGCAAGTCCCAAGCCATATGGCGCCAGTCGATTTATGCGGTCATAACAGACCTGATCATTGATGCCAAGCACATTTTGAGAACCAAACAGGGGTGCGGTCATACCCTGCGGGAGCCCGTCGTATGCGGCTATTGTCGGCGGCAGGATTCCCCTCTCTTCATCCACATAGCATTGTTCGACGTCTGTGGGGACGGGCAGTGAGAGCGGAATCAACTCGGGGTCATCGTGCTCGCCAGGATCGAAAGGATTGAAAGTGTTGGCCTGTTGTTCGGGGACATAGTCGGAGAATGGTACGATGTTCTTGCGGCCTCGATACAAGCCGTGGAGTCTGCGACGCAGGTTAACCTTACCACTGCAACTAGCATGTGCAGGGAGCCGTTCTCACCTGGGAAACTCCTCCCACCAGAAGACTTCTCTCCCAGCTCGATCCACGGACTTGCCGATTGGAATAGGACCATCTTCTGCAACACTATCGTCTACATCGGGTCTCAAGATTTCAAAGAGACCATCGGTGGACGTAGGGCGCAGGAACCACCAGAGCGAAATAACGGTCAAGAGAGCAAGTGCCGCTGCGTAGCATATTGCTTTGCTGGGCAGGCATCTCGAGAGCTTCCACTGTCGTCGTCGGGCCCGTCGTCGTCTTGGTGATTCGGCAGGGCTAAGCAGACTGCTGCCCGAGGAATCGGTGCTCCAGTCACGCTTGTGGATTGATATCGCCGCTGAATCGTTGAATTTGTTCGACAGTGACTTGGGTAGCAGGTCAATCATTCCCCCAGTGGCCCAACGTCTGACAGACGCGGGCGGTGGTCTCGCCTATTGCTGACTCCGGTCCCGGCGGTGGGGAAGCAAAGCATTAGCTATTGGCCAGCTGTAGGCAATGTTGAGCTCCAGGCATTACCAGACAGTCGTATATTCGGCGCATAGTCTGCACGACAGGTAAGAGATAGCCACTGCGCCATGCGATGTCAAAAACAGCGAGGGGACAAGGAGGAGGAAGGACACGAATCGTATAAGATAAAGGGCCGTCTGGCCCGCCCATCCTTTGCGATCTACTGCAATCTCTATCTGCTAGCGGGTGGCAGCTAGAGAGGACCACCAGAACAGGCTTTGAGCAGCAAAGACAAGCGACCCCCAAGACCTGCTAAAAGGGCCTTGCTCCGCCTAAATTACGGGGCCTTACGAGGCTTGCCACGCCTACATGCCGGAGACACCCCTTGGACTGAGGCCGAGAGCACCCTCCAGGGTGGCCAGGAGGGGAGGAATCCCGCTCGCTGGGCTCGTAGCCTCGTTAGCGGCTTGGCAGAGGGAAGCTTGCGTGAGCCCAACAATTCCCGGCACCAGCCCAGAGGAGACCAATCACTCCTTATACTCCCCCTTACTCACCAGTGCCGAGTATTGGCATCGCCGCCACCCCAATTTCCCTTTGCCTGGCTCTCGGAGGCATGGTTGACCAAAGTTAACAAATCACGTCATTCGTCTCCAGAATTACAAAACATTCACAAGATCTTATTGCAACCCAGAAGAGAAAGTATAGGCACTGAGGATCTGGTGTTTCATCCTGACCTCTATCTTCTTGTCGGCCAAGAATCCTCTGTTGGCCCCCTCTGCAGTTACCAAGATGCCTACCGCAATCGTGACTGGGGCAAACTCCGGCATCGCCCACGCGTTTGCCAAAATACTCTGTGATGAGGTTAGCTCGGTCACTGTGCAGAAACCAATGGAGATAACCCTCCAGGTAGGGCTACACGGTTTACGCCATCGACCGGAATGCGGGCGACGGACTCCAGGCTTTGAAAGCGAAGAAGGCTCACATTGCTGAAGTTGACGTGACTTCATCCGAGTCAATCCAACAGTTCAAAGACAGTCTCGGCGATACGACGGTGGATCTGTTGCTCAACATTGCAGGTGTGACAACCCGTCCTTGCATCGTGAGACAGGGGGCATAAGACAGCAAATAACCAACAGGTTCGAACAGGTGTTGCCGCCTCCAATGAAGACGACAGCCTCACAACGAGCAATCTGCAAGTCTTCCAAATGACGTTTGCAGTTAACACGTTTGGGGTTTTCCTTCTCACACAGGCCCTGTTGCCCAACGTCTTGAAAGCCTCCAAGCCCAAGATTGGGATTGTTTCGAGTCGCGTCGGCTCGGTGGGCGACAACAGCTCTGGCGGGCATTACGCCTACCGCTCTTCCAAGGCTGCCGTCAACTCCATTGGCAAAAGCATGGCGATGGACTTGAAAGACAAGGGCGTCACGGTCATGCTCTTGCATCCTGGCTACGTGAGGACTAACCTGTTGCCGAATGCAAAGATGCCGCCCGAGACAGTCGAGCCAGACGAGGCGGCAAGAAAGCTGTGGGAAAATATTGTCAGCCAGAAGACCATCGAGGACACGGGCAAGTTCTGGCATCGTGAGGGATTCGAGCTGCCATGGTGATGATGCATTTGGGACATGTCTCACGCCTGGACCACTGGATGCCTATGCTTCGTCCAAACAGTCAACCGAGAATAGTGAGTGATCTTCGTCATGACCGGCAATCAAAAGAGTAATTTTATTGGATAAAGCTCTCATTTACAACAAGTAATACCTTATCCGTAGCCAGAATTCTAGGTGATCCACCTCATCTCCTAGTCTTTCCTGTGGATGAGTGACCGAATACAGCGTCTTCCGCTCTTACTATACCACCGACCTCTCCGTATTGACCGGCACATCTTCCATAAGGAGTAGTTGGAGACCCATTTTCAGGTAATGGGACGATGGAGGCAGCATGTTGCCTCGGCTAAGTCGGTGTTTGACCCGGATCATGCACTATCAATTCTCCAACATCTTCGAGCGTCTTAGAAATCAACAGCCGGCCTATCTCAGTGTCTGCTCACCAATCTATGCTGCCTCGATGTTTTGCATCAGTATAAAGTCGAAGATCTCCGTGTAGATTTTTGTCAGATTCCCCTTTCTAGACCGACCTTCTGACCCCCAGCCGTTTCTTTCTCTCTCCTTAACCGACACGACCAAGGCAAAGCCGCAAGTGGACACCCGGAATATCTCAGATACACGAATACCACGATACTGGGGATTGCCGTGGTATAGAGTCTTTCACCATGGGTTCATCAAGCTCTCCCATCCTCGTCAACAAAGGGGTGCCAAATATACCATATTTCACCCCGGCACATGCTTCAGATCCAGGGGCGCCGTTTACCCCATCTGCCGATACTCCAACACTGTTCACGCCTCTAAAAATCCGCTCCAAAACCCTGCGCAACCGCATAATAGTGGCGCCGATGTGCCAGTACTCCACCGCGTCCTCGGGGCCTGACATTGGGAAACTCACCGACTACCACATTGCAACGCTAGGCCATTACGCCCTGAAGGGAGCCGCGTTGGTCTTCATTGAAGCTACGGGTGTGCAGCCAAACGGGCGAATCAGCCCCAACTGCCCTGGACTATGGAGCGACGCGCAGACAGAAGGCGTCAAGCGTGTGTCGGACTTTGTCAAGTCACAGGGTGCTCTGTCCGGGATCCAGCTTGCTCACGCTGGGCGAAAGTCGAGCACCCTGCCGCCGTGGATAGCGTCATCAATCAAGAGACCGTCGGTGCGCGCGGACAAGAGTGCTGATGGATGGCCGGACGATGTAGTCGGGCCGATGGGCGGACCCGAGGAGAGCTGGGATGGCAAAGGATTGGCCCAAGACGGCGGCTTCTGGCCTCCGAGGCAGCTGACCGTGGAGGAGATTCAAGGTGTGGTCAAAGCATTTGCAGACAGCGCGCGGAGGAGCGTGGAAGCTGGCATCGACGTGATTGAAATTCACGCTGCGCACGGCTACCTGATCCATCAGTTCCTCAGCCCCATCACGAACAGGCGCACCGACCAGTACGGTGGCAGCTTTGAGAATCGCACACGTCTCCTGGTTGAAGTCATCAACGCGGTCCGGGCACAGATACCACAGGACATGCCTCTATTCCTACGGGTCAGCTCGACGGAGTGGATGGAGGAGACAGACCTGGGCAAGCAGCTGGGAAGCTGGGATGTGGACAGCACGATGAAGCTGGCTCGTCTGCTGCCTGGGCTAGGAGTGGATCTCCTCGACGTCAGCAGCGGCGGGAATCATCCTCAGCAGCGCATCAACATGTTTTCCTCCAAGGACTACCAGACCAAGATTGCCCACCAGATCCGGCAGACGATGAAGGCAGACCACCTGAAGTTGCTCATCGGTGCTGTGGGCCTCATCACGGAAGCCGAGCAGGCGCGGGATATTGTTGACGATAAAGCATCGGACAAGAGCATTGGGGAGGAAGCCAACGCCGCAAAGGAGATGACAGATGCAAAAGGCGGTAAGGAGCCTATGGCGGATGTTATTCTCGTGGCCAGGCAGTTTATGCGAGAGCCAGAGTGGGTGTTGAAGGTGGGTTGGAAGTTGGGTGTTGACGTTGCCTGGCCCAGCCAATTCCTGAGAGTGAGGTTTCCGAAGCTGTAAGCCGACATGGCCGGTCTAGCGGGGGGAGATCTTATAGATATAGAATGCTAGAAACGCATTAGAGTCGATGGGTTACCACATTGGTTTGGCAAGGCTGCCTGAACAGTGACAGCCTGATCCTGACCCGGGCATTTTGTCTGACAAAAGACTCCGCCGCGCTTATTGCGGCATCAGTATTAGGAAAAGGTGGAGAAAATCACGTTGTCAGACACCTCTTAAATAGGCTCCCTCTCTTCCCAATGGCACACGTCAACTCAACTCCCCAATATTATCCGGAAGAGCTCATTAGATCCTTCAATAAACCTCGCACAGCCATGAACTCAGGTGTCACAAGCATCTCTGTAACACGGTTGTCGTGCCATCTTGGCCTCGGACTTCCGCAATGTCTTTGACAAAGTTACGCAGCCTGTGCCGATCCTCGCGGTTGAGCCTGGTGAGCCCCTGGATGCAGTGCTCTATCTGTTCACCACACCGGATAACGACAGGATATATCAGTTACAAGACCAGGCCAATTCAAATTCTCAACCAGCGCTGACGTACCTGCGCCGCGTGGTCCGGAAAGAGGACTTTGTTGCGAGACTCAAAGAAGATGGCTCGCTGCCCCGGGTCTAGACTTCAACGCTTCTAAGATGAGGTTTTAAATGGATTCCACCCCCCTGTGTTAAGTTCAAAGTCTCCCTTCATCACTGCAGATATATCATCTTTGAAATGCTGTCTGCTTTTTCATACTGGCTGCACGCTTGCAGTTGCATTTGCTCGCTTGTTTTTCCCGTCTGTGCCGCGAAGAAGCCTATGACACAAGATGCTAGCTTCAGCCCAGATATTGTCCTACGAGTTAGTGTCGATACTATCCAGCTCAATTGTCAGCCTCGCCTCTCAACGCTGATCAATGGTACATATCCGGCACCTCCGATATATCTCGAGCCGGAGCGAACAACATGGATTCGTGTGTATAACGACGCAGACGTCAATACGACAATGGTAGGGGCAAATCCCCGACATGTTGCAAGGGGAACTTTGCTTGCTGACCGATAAATGCACAGCACTGGCATGGCCTTACGCTTTCTGCGGCGCCTTATGCTGACGGCGCCCCGCAGGCTTCACAGTGGCCAATTCCTCCTGGATGTTTTTATGACTACGAGCTCCATCCTGGTGCAAGTGAAGCTGGAACATCCTTCTACCATTCGCACGTGGGCTTCCAAGCCATGACGGCTACCGGGGCCTTGATTGTAAAGGATGCCGTACCTCCGCCATATGGGTACGATGAAGAGATCATTTTGAAGATTGGAGACTTTTATCCCGAGGACGATCTCACAATAGAATCACAGTTGACGGGCGTTCCTTGGAGGTGGACGGGAGATCCCACATCGTTGCTGATCAACGGACAGAGTGGAACGGCCCCTAACTCTGCTGACCCTGCAGAGTCGGATCAGTCATGTCAGCCTTGGGTCATGAATGTCGAGGCGGGCAAGACATATCGAGTACGCCTCATTGGCAGTACCGCATTGTCTCTGGTGCTGTTTGGCATTGAACATCACGACAATCTGACTATTATCGAAACGGACAACTCGTACGTCTACCCCTTGCAGACACCGTACATGCAGGTCGACACAGGTCAAAGATTCAGTTTCCTGTTGCAAGCGAAATCGCCAAGTGAGTTGCAGTGCTTGGACGGGCAGACAAAATTCTGGATCCAGTTCGAGACTCGAGAAGGCCAAAGTACGGTTTCTGGATGGGCCATTCTCAATTACACCGACGTGGGGCTTTCAAAATCGCATGGACGGGTGTATAGCGAGGCACAGAGCTGCTGTTATCCGACCTCGAACTCCTCATGTCCAGATTCCCTTCCCACGGGACCGATCCTTGATCTCCCCACCAATGTAACAAATTGGCTCGAGTATGCTTTTCAGAATCCTCCCTTGGCTGGCTACGAAACCCCTCCCAGCGCAACAGAAGTAACTCGCCGCATTATTATTTCGACCTCGCAGTTCCTCAGAAACACCTCCGGCAACACAGTGATGATATCGAACAATGAATACTGGAGTGACAGTGCTCCCCTGGGACCAACGACAGATACACCGTACCTCGTTGAAATCCTTCAAAATGCGAGCATCAATGGTGTCACCCCAGACTACGGCCGTGCAATCGACAATGGAGGCTTTGATCCTCTCTCACAGACCTATCCCGCCCAAATCGGCGAGGTCATTGAGATTGTGTGGCAGAATGCTGCTTCGTACCCAGCGGGGATCTACGGTCCGCATCCTATGCATGCTCACGGCGGGCGGTATTGGGACCTGGGTTCGGGCCCGGGGGAATACTCGCCTGAAGCACACGCGGCGCTGCTGGAATCTTACGCCACCGACGATGTCCCTTACCCTGGTTCGCGGCGTGACACGACCATGTTATACAAGTACACGTTGCAGTCTCTCGAGCCTGGAGAAGTGAATGGCTGGCGAGTCTGGCGAATCCGTGTCACCGAGAGGAACGTCGGAGTTTGGATGATGCACTGCCATATCCTGCAGCATATCGTCATGGGGCAGCAGACGGTGTGGATCTTCGGGACTCCAGAGGAAATCGCCGAGAATGCGATGCCTATAGAGGGTAATTTGGCTGGGTATTTTAGCTATGGCGGGGATGTCGTGGGCAAGGCTGGACAGGAAGAGGAGGGTAGCTGGGCTATGCAGTTCTTTAGGGATGGGATGAACTCTTAGAACGAGGTTGCTAGGGGGGTCACTCTAATAGACGGCCAGAGTTAGACCGTTGCAACTAGACTCTTTCAGGATGATGCAAGTGTTCATTTCCCGTCCGTCTCGACAGCGGCTATGTCTCTTCCTTTCCCCACGGGACTAATTGCACACATTGCTATAGACATACCTCGTACAGAAGAGCCAGCTGACATCCATCCACATCTTCCACGCCCTGTTACTACTGATTCAGATTCGGTTTGAAGTGGAGGGCACAGCGGATAAGGTGGTATGTCCCTCAACCCAACTGCCGAAGTCTGGGCACCTCTGCCAAGGGGACAATGGAACATTCTTGTCGAGGAGAGCAAAACAAGCGGCGGTCTTTTGTCCTCGTATCCTCTTGACCCTGGGCCATGTTCCACCCAATGGCTGTCGCGTTGACTGCTCCCCACGAGAACGTCCATTCCCACTCTGGGCCCATGCTCCGAGCTCAAAGGGGACAGCCTTGCTATCGCTAGATGCCTGCCACACTATCATTCGGCCAGCTGGGCCATCTCCTGAGGAATTCGACACTAAGGAGCACAAGACCATTGTGACCGTACTGTACGTGGTGCACCGCAAATGGTCTGTTAGCTGACCAGAGGAGATCGACACCGCGTGCCAACATCATCGTCTTCCGCCAGACCGTCACTCCGCCACTCCCACCGCAACCCCTGACGGCCAAGAGGCGATCGCTTCCAAGGCTTGTCTTCTCCTGCTTTCAATTCGCTTTAAAAGCCCAGCTTTTCCCCCCTCCCCAGATTCCAAGACAGACTTATTACTTGGCTTCTTCCCGCCACCTTGAAGAGACCTATCAACCAGCGGGGGATATTTCATTTGCCTTGGCCATGTGCTGTATCCTGGACACTGTGGGATCGAGCAGAGCGTCATGACTCCCGGTGACGACAGCCGATATGTCTCGTTGCGCGCAGGGCATCCTCCCCACCGGATGGGACACCATGCATGCCGCATACCTTAGCAGCAGCATGGGAGTCCTCTCTGATAGCCATCCGCAAGCTCTATGTGTATGTGGGGCGGTCGTGAGCTCTGGAGTCACCTCGACCTCTTCGCTTAAATACACGGCTTTGAAACCTCTCGTCGCCAGACCTGGATCCCATTTCTACCTGTTCATCACAGTCTCGATACCTTAGGTTGACTATCCACAAAGACGCTCCGCACCGAACATGACGGGAATTACAGGAGGGACTCTGAAAGCTTCGGCTTTTGACCAGCTTGATCTGGATCCCACCAAAAGCGAGTCATCGGCCGAGGAAATAGACTGGACGGAGCAAGAAGAGACGGCCATCAGGAGAAAGATTGACCGGCGAATTGTCCCCCTGGTCACCCTGCTGTACCTCTTTTGCTTCCTCGACCGCGCCAATATTGGAAATGCTCGGATTCAAGGAATGGCCAAGGACCTGGATCTGGTTGGGTACCGCTTCAATTGGGCGCTGAGCGTCTTCTACATTGTCTACCTCTTGGTGGAAGTTCCGAGCAACATCCTCCTGAAGCACATCGGCCCTCGATTCTACATCCCGGGACTGGTCTTTGGCTTCGGGTTGGTGTCTCTCTGCACCGCCTTTGTCAAGAACTTTGACGAACTGTGCGTCGCGCGGGCGTTCCTGGGTGTCTTTGAAGGCGGCACCATGCCTGGGATCTCATTCTTCCTGAGCACGTTCTACAAACGGCGAGAGCTGTATTTCCGGATCGGAATATTCATCTCAGCTGCTTCCATCGCAGGGGCTTTTGGAGGCTTGTTCGCGACAGCCTTGTCGTAAGTAGGTTCACTACTGGGCAATTGTTCAAGCTGCTGACGGATCTCAGTCGCATCCCTCGTTGGGGGACAGAGTCTACACCGATCCACACGTGAGTGCTGTTGCCAGATGAGTGCGTTCGATTATGCATCTGACTCCCTTTTCTAGCTGGAGAAATATCTTCTTCTTTGAGGGCTTGGTGTGTTTTAGACATAGGCTGCTGCAATCCGGACTAATGAGTTCTAGATCACCATCATCGTTGCAGCGGCTGCTCCAACCTTGATGCCATCGAATCCGCAGACTTGTCGGTTCCTCACCGAACGAGAACGGCATATCGCCCATGAACGGTTGATCCGAGAGCATCGCGCTGTGAGCACTCAATGATGTCTTTCGACAAGCAAGTACTGACAGAAACAGGATCCGATGGAGAAGGTCCAATGGCATCATATTCGCGCCGCCATCTTCAACATCAACAATAACCTTTGTGCGGCTGGCTTCTTCTTGATCAACATCACTGTCCAAGGTCTCTCCATCTTCATGCCCACTATCCTGGCGGATCTCGGCTGGACCGCAACCAAGGCACAACTGTACTCGGTGCCCCCGTACGTGGCTGCGTGTCTCGTGGCTATTTTGATCGCGTACGTCAGCGACAAAACGCGCAGGCGTGGTATTTATCTCGCAGGAGCCACTTTCTTGCCAATCGCCGGGTTTTCTATACTGAGATGGAGCACAAATGCCTCGATTCGTTATATGGCTGTTTATTTTATTACCACAGGAGCTTTTCCAGGAGGACCTGGGTTCCTTTCTTGGGGGATCAACAGTATGAAGAGTGCTTTGATACGAAAACGAATCACTGCTAACGCCTGACAGATTCTGCCGGGCCGGCAGTGCGTGCTGTGGCGACTGCGTGGATTGTCTCGGTTGGCACTCTAGGAGGCGTCCTTGCCACGTGAGGGATCACAGACTGAATCATTCCTGAGATATGAATAGACTGACCTTGTACAGATGGACCTATCTTGTTCGCGACGCGCCTCGCTACCCCATTGGTCACACCATCAACCTGTCTGCCCAGATCATTGTCCTCTTTGTAGCTAGCTTTGGCATTGCATATAACATGCGCGAGAATCGACTACGGGAGCAAGGAAAGAGGACGCATCGACTTGAGGGGTTGGATGAGGCTGAGAAGAGGGACCTCGGGCACAAGCATCCGGACTTTAGGTATATTCCGTGAGGCTGAGTCGGCTGGCTTGTGGCAAGGGGATTGAACATGGGGGCATGGTGTTGCGTATGGTGTCACAGGAGGAGGACGTGAACCAAGCATACGAGTATTGGGTCACTCCGTACTAACGTATTGAGTAACTTCTACATATGTACAAGTACAAGTAGGGAGTTGAAGCCTTGCTGGAAACATCGAGAAGTCTTCAAAGTGGCGTCGGATAAGAATATCCGGGTCCACGTGATGAGGATTCCATCCAGCTGACCAATCAGCAGCCTAGCGTCGCCCGTGCGTCATTGGAGCTGTGGCGGCGCCTCGGATGTATTTGTATGGCGAAGCTCTTTGTGCCTGCGTACTTCTTCCACACGCCCATCCCGTCAACGACTTTCTTTCTGTTCTTTCTCACTTGTCGACCATCTCCGATTCCATTCTGAAGAGCGCCTTGATCATGTCCTTCATTCTCAGGAGGCCCTTTGCGGTCTCCTCGAACACCCTCAAACCTCTCAGCAAACCTTCGACGCTTGTCCGAGCGTTCCACTCGTCTCCCAAATCATCCAACTCCTTCTTCAACCCTCGGCCGTTTGCCTCGACCTCGAACGCACAATCGCTCTTGAAATCATCAGCTTTACGGAATGGCTTCAAGCGCGGCTATCAAACGCCCTCGTACCAACCCGCGAACCCCACCGCGAGTGGCAACCTCACGCAACGGCTTCTGTACGGCGCTGCGCTGGTCGGCGGAACCATTGTCGCCACGAACCTGATCTTTAACCGCGAAACACGCGAAGATGGCGGCATGCCTCCCTTTGAGCGGGAATACTTGAACCAGACATTTTTGCACACCGGTTTGGGCGTCGGGATCATCGGTCTTGCGGCCCGGACACTGCACACCAGCGGCTGGAGTTACAGATTGATGGCTACGAACCCGTGGTTGGTGGTCGGCTTGGGTCTCGCTGCGAGTATTGGCACGATGTACGGCACGATGTATACACACCCAGACAAGTAAGTCGCATCTACCTCGCTCCGACAGACTCAAGGATATGGTACTGACAAGGTGAAACAGCTATATCCAAAAATATGCCCTCTGGACGGCTTTCAATGTCACCCAGGCCGCCATTCTCTCTCCACTGATGTTTCTCTCTCCCGCGATCCTGGCTCGTGCCGGCCTTTACACTGTTGGCATGATGGGATCCATCGCTTTCATTGGGGCCACCGCCAAGCAAGAGAAGTACCTATACTTGGGAGGCCCGTTGCTTGCAGGTGTCGCCGTTGTCGCCATCTCCGGGTTCGCGCCATTGGTTCTCCCTGCCACGGCCGTTCGCACGCTCGCCTGGACCGAGAATATTTGGCTCTATGGCGGCCTCGCAGTCTTTGGTGGGTTTACACTGTATGACGTGCAGAAGATTTTGCACCACGCCAGAATGAGCGAGCGGGGATTGGTGAGGAAGGACGTGGTCAACGAGAGCATTTCGCTCGAGCTGGACTTTTTGAACATCTTTATCCGGATGGCGCAGATTCTGAGTATGAGGCAGAATAGCAGGAGATGATAGTGGAGGGGTAAGGGGGGTGGAATTGGCATTGCATCAGGCGGCGAGAACCTTTTGGACCGAAGCAATTACATCAAAAACTATGTGAGGGTCTGGCATTATCTAGCTCCGGTGATGGAGAGGAGGGAGGTGTTGACTTTGCAGCACGGCGCAACTCTGTGGATTGCGGCGCAGTCAACCCAAGCATTCATTCTATCACTGCCCAAAGGACAAGGCTGAAGAAGACGAAGGGAAAGAGAAAAGCCAGAAAATGAAGATGAATTTCTCCTCTCCAATCCATTTCGCTAAGCATACAAGTCGCTGCCCTCCTTGTCCCTCCTTCAAACATATTGCAAGCCCATTGTAAACATGTCCAGAAGCGTAAGGCTGGGAAGTTTGAGGGGGTAACATGCCACAGGAAGCCAAACACCCTGCCTGGACGACAGAAATGGTGTCCCCGGTGCATCATCCAGAGAGCAAAGCCCCAGTCGTGTACTCGACACTTGCACGTAATGCACTTGGAAGGCATCAGAGGTACAGTACCCTAGTAGGGTTTGGAGGATGGGGGCACCAATGATTGGCTTAGGGTAGATACCGGGGACGGGATAGCATGTTTGGACCAGATCGTCCCCCTTCCTCTGGCAGATTTAATGTCCTCTTCAAGCCCCCGTCGAGGTTCGTGACGGCAAAGCCACCGTTCTGTTTAAACCAAAGCCCATTATCGAATTAGCGTAATCTCCTTGTCCAGCATATTGCCAGGTATCAGCAAGGGGTTATTAAGATTTGAGGAGCCCCTGCTGCTTCTGCTTGTGGCGTTCTGTCACGCAGCGCCCGCCGACTATCCCTCGGTCCCCCACTCGCTAAGCAGGCTGAGTGAGGCGTGGGCAAGAAAGTTCTGTGGCTTTCAAGATGGCGCATCTCGTTCGGATACAGCAAGTCTCGAATTTCAGCCCATCGGGACAAGTCTATGGGCGGCGACTTTTTTTCTCTCCCTCCTCCCTTACAGCGAACAGTGAGCCAGCTAGGATCCAGCAAGTGGTTGTGGACTTACTCGTAGTCAGTTAGCTCTTGCCCTGTTGACTGAACCAGAAGCTGCAGACCTGGCATCGCCCTCCAGTTAGAATAATGGACGAGGGGGTTCGAGCTGCCAGTGCCAGTCCCTTGTCAGGTAATGGCCCGTAGTAAGGCCCCCTCTTCCTCGTCCTGCCTGCTACCCTCCGGGACCCTCACATCCGGTACTGTCTAGGAAGACTGTGAATGGCAGTGGTGGCCAGCTCCTTTCCTGCTTTTCGTGACAGCCCGGCACCTCACGCACTATCTGGATTGGGACAAATGGCATGCATCCCACCCCAGTGACACATGGGCTGGCGGTTGCCTTTGCAGGAACTTTGGCGAGGCCGGTGAGGCTGAGTTCTAGTGCAAGAGCTCGGGAGGGAGGGTTTAGGGGAGGGCGGACGGTAGATGAGAGGCACGGGTGTGGGACTTCCCCTCTCCCTCCAATGAGAATCATCGCTGCAGGATCCTGTATGTGCCTGCCCTCTCCCTCTCGACGCAGTGAGAACATCACTCCGCCAGGTTGGCCTCCCCGCCTCCCGCCAATCATTGGCCTGCTCTATTGAGCTTCCACCACTGCCGTGGCGGCTGATGGGTCCGCCGATCCACAATTCGACACGGATGAAAAAAAGACACAAATGGTCACCAAATACATTTGTTGCTGTGACCATCAACCTACCTGGGTATATAATTTAGACCTCACTCCCTCTCCCAATTCCATGGGTTCCTTGAACTCGATCCTGTTCTCAATTCCTCTCGTGCCTAAACTGCGCTCGATTCTCGATTTAACAACGTCAGGTCAAAGCATACATTCCCAGCCTTGTCGCGAGTCAAAGTCTCTGAAAGATACATAATGCCTGCCCAGACGCCGCACCACATCTCCCCCGAGCTTCTAAGCAACATCCTCTTTGGTGTGGTCATGTTCTTCATTGCCTTGTATGCCCTTTGGCAGACCCACCGAGCAAACCGTCAACATCCAGGTAACCCCCTCCGATGTTTCATCTTTCACGCGTCCATATGGTCACTGATACGATGTACAGAAGCTGTCATCCACCTCCGCAGGCAGCAGACTGACGCCTTGGACCAGGTCTGACCATGCTTCCCTTCCCGTCACTGGGCCTCCGCAAAGATTGATACACAAATATCATGGGTCGAGGTCATCCATCATCACGTTGAAAGCTGGGCGGGTATGTATGGCGCAAGGAATTGGTGGGCATGCGGGCTGGATGTCAGGTAGAGTTCCACCCTTTGAGGAATGACAACATATTCGCACCAAGGTGCTCAATCACATATCCGCCCTCAAGAAGAATAAGTGCTGGCATTGTCTTGAGTGCCTGTCTTGTTGTCCTCGCAATAGTCTCATAGTCTTCTGTGTGAATCTGGAAATGACCTAACGGATCCGCATGAAAGGTGTCGAACCCCAGACTCACAATCAAGAACTCGGTCTTGAACTCCACAAGTTTCTTCAGGCCATGGTCGAGTTTTTCCAGGTACTCTTCGATTGAGCTGCCAACTTTGAGTGGAAGGTTGATGTTCATATCCTGCCCCTCGCCAAGGCCTATCTCATCTTCCTCGCCGGTGTAATACGGAAACTCGTCTTTCCCGTGAATGCTGACGTACAGAACCTTGCCATCGGCATAGAAAATCTCCTGAGTGCCATTGCCATGGTGGAAGTCGATATCCAGGATTCCGATCTGTGCATCAGGCTGATATGACCGCCACGTACTCACTGCTAAAGCAGCATTGTTGATGTAGCAGTAGCCACCTGCTCGCTGACCGTCGCAGTGGTGTCCTGGTGGCCGACACAGAGCTACGACGGTGTCGACGTCGTTGGGTTGGCCACTATCAAAGCCTAATAGCATGTCCGTCCCCTCACATGCGAGGTTTGCGGAAGCCACCATGGCTCGATAACTCTCTGACATGATGCCACTGCTCATGTCAAAGGCATAATATCCTGCTCTTGCGAAAAGGTCCTTGGGCGGACGTAGTGGTTTCCCCGTCGAAGTCGGCAACACAAAACACTCTGGCAGAACATGCCCGTCCTTCTCGATCAGGCCGGCCGATAGCCACTCCTCGTACACGTTTCGTAGGTGTTGCAAATATTCGTGCCCATGTGTTTTCGAGGTGAGTTCGAGAAGTCGCGGCTTCGGGCCTTCCCGCAGCGAGCTGACTTGCTTTGTGGCGGCCCCATACTCAGAATCGTGTAAAGCTTGGAGGATTGCTTCCAACCGTTCTGGTGATTCCAAGGCAGGAATGAGATTTGAGCCCAACAGCTCAACGGTTTTGTGGAGGAGCGTGTCAGGGTCCCACAGGATCACCAACATCTTGAACGATGTCTGTTATCGGGTTTCGGGTGAAAAGCATGGCAGATATCGATAATATTCCCACCGACGACCTTGTCGAATAAGACCTCGCCGCTGCCTCGAGCGCAATATGTGAAGTCGTCGAGATAAGCTGAGTCTGAGATTTTAGGTTGAAGGATGATTGTGCGGATGATAATGGGCCTTGCCGTCACTAACGCGCTTCGGTCAAACGACATCTGCCGAGGTCGCCCACGTGATCAACATTCAATATACCAAGACATGTGCTCCATCCTTTCAAAAGTTCGGCGCATACATATGACCATATATCGCTCCTTGTGGAGGGAGAGAGGATCGATTCTGTTGAGGCTCTATCGAAGGAATTGGCTGCATGTCATCGTCTATCAAGACGTTAGCACAAGTCCCCAAAAGAGACCCGGGATTCGCCAGTCAACACCTACTGCTGTTGAGGATCTGCATCAATCGCGTATTCTTTTGTCGGAGGTTCCTGCAGGTATCCTTCATGCTCTGCAGGGACCTTTGCTGTGATTTCGCAAAGTTGTCAAGAATGACGGCCATGCTCGTCATAAATGCCCGGCCTAGCGGAGTGGCGGGTTAGCCGGGATTCAAGAAGAGAAAGGGTACCCTGCAGCACTTACTTGGTTGAACAAGATCAGCAGCCAGGTCTATGGCATGGCCGTTGTTGTGTGAAGATCTATTGATGAAGCCCAGGGCCGCAGCTTGAACAGCCCGAGTGTACTCTTCGACCAGGGGCAACACATCATTTTGGAGAGGCCCATCATTGCCCGAGCCTTGCTCTGGAAAGAACACGTCCATGCCCACCGAAGGTTGCAAAGGAGCATTTTCAGCGACAGGAAGCATCGGCGCTGAGTCCACATCCACCACAGCAAACTTGATCCCGGGATTGTTCTCGAAACCTGTCTGGTTCAGCGTCTCCGAGCCAAGTGGCAGTTGCATCGTGTCGCCGAACATTGACTGCTCTGTCATCATGTCCTCTGGCATCATTCCTGAAGTCATCCCTATGTCGGCGCCTGCCATGTCAAACTGATTGAAGTCTGCTGGCAACGAGGTCATCGAGGGTTCGGTGATGGGGAAACCAAATGATGGGTCCCTTGCATCAACCGAAAAGCGCTGTGTACCATTTGGGATACCGCTTGTTTGTGGGACATGCGATGATGTCGGATCGTTCGGAAACACCGTGTACTGCGTTTGCGCTGCAGCGGTGTTGAATTGCTGTGTCCCATCAACCTGTGCGGGGCCCCACTGATCATGGCCGACAGATAGAGGAAGGCTCCGGTGAGCAGCTGTCCCATACGCGCCGGCTTCGTGCTCCTGAAAGAGGTGCGGTGGATATGATTGTAACGGGCCACCACCGGCTTGCGCTGGGGGCAGATGGAACCCGTCGTTGCTGGAACTCCGTCGCATTTCCGAGTCGAGTTGGTTGAAGTCAAATGGAGAATCCATGGATGCATTTGCAGAGGGATCCGAAAATTCTTGTTTGAACTGTGGGCGCGGCGTGTCGGTGAAGGAGGCCGACCGTGACCTCGATCTCGAACGACTGAGTTCTCGACGGGCAAAGCGACGCAGGTTACGATCTTCATGTGGTTGGAGATTGCCGTGCTCGTCTACATGAGAACGAGGTCTTCGACCGGGACGACTCACGTCGTAGACGGTTTTGCCGGTTTGCGCAATCTGATGAAGTCTTTCCTCTCGATTCGTGTACTTTGAAAATCCCCACTGCTTGATTTTGCGCTCCCATTGGCGTGGGGTGGCGCTGAAGTTGAAGTGTTCTTTCATGCACTCCGCGGCTTCTTTGCGAGTCATGTTTTGGTCAATGTAAAAGACGCGGAAGTTTTCCTTCTGCGACTCCCAATCCTTCTCATCATGATGGGTGTCCACAGCCTGCGAATCATCGTCAGAAGCCATGTTTGGAGAGCAAGAAAGAGCAAAGTGAAGTGCGTGTCGATGCTGATAAGAGCGCTTCTCAGCCTGATTGCGCGGCGCTTGCCACTCGAGGCCCTTCGTCCACTGAGCCCGACAATCGCAGCAAAGACAACTTCAAGAGGTAGATGTTCGTGTCACTGAAGCCGAGAAGAAGGTCCAATATATCTTGCGCGACATAGCGACAACATTTCCATCGCTGTTCAACGGCAGAAAAGCGCCGACTAGCAGCTGATGCTTGTCGGTAGCCAGGGCCAAGGGCTTAGTGGATTGTCTCGGAGGCACCATTGTTGAGCGCCAGCTCGCCCTTCACGGCTGTTGCTTTGGCCCCCGGCTAGAGGCCCCCTGCGGCTGAAATGTTTGGTGCAGGTTCGAAGTCGCCGGCACGATCCAGGACTTGGACTGCGCCTGACCAACCAAGGCGTGGGGCGGTGGGCACTCAGCGGACACCTGGCGGGCACTGCTGACCTCACCCAGAGGGGTAGTGACTGGTGGTGACAGCGGTCGCTGTCGAGGGGGATGCGGATTTAGCCTGCGGCGGGGTGAGTTGATGGAGGATGTGGCTGGTAAGCCTCGAATCTCGATCGATAGATGCGTCTTGGAGTAGTGTAGCTCTCCGTATCATGCTGCTGGCAGTCTTTACGGTGAAGCATTGAGCTTTCCTCGCTGTCCACTTTCCTCGCTTGCTGCTACTGACAAAATCCATGCCAACATCGCCTTGCACCTCACTCTCATCCAACCTCTGTTCAATGAGCAGCCAACAAGGCAGCTTTTGCCCGATTGATCTGTTGACTCACACTCCAGCTCTTGCCATGACGTCCGACCGCCGACCAAGGCGTTGGCAGTCTTCGGCTGGTCCTGTCAATTTTCCATATATCCTCTGATTTCGACCTTGCTCGAGCTGCCCAAATCCGCATTGCCCTGGCCCCAAGACCTGCAATGAATGTTTGGGCATCTACCCTTCATGAAAGAGAATGGGATTCCTTTGAGACAGAGTGCGTGATTTATTCCAGGTGATTTGGCCGCAACACTTGAATGATGCATGCGACCTTCCCTCTACCGTTGTGTCTATAAATTCGCCACAGCCGGCACTGTGTCTGTCCAAAGACTCGAACCAAACAATGCCTTTTGCAGCGGCCAGGCTTTTGCCAACTAGATTATACTTGACACTGATGGCGAGCTTCAGGGCCATTGGCTGGCTTCTCACTGCCACCTGGACGTACGCTGTGTCCTTGATCTGGCAGATTGGCGATACTATCTTCAAGTTCATGCTGAATTCAATTCCAGGCTGTGAGTATAACATAGGGCTCTTGAAGGTGCAGGGGGAGGAGGCTGTGGGCACTGACCGAGTTAGTCACCGAAACAAATGGAGCTGACCACGAGCTTCCCGTCCTTGAAGGCGAATGCCCGCCGCCTGCGTCGTCAGGGTCGAGCCTGACCGTCAACCTGTCCGAGGGAGGCCCGCCATACACTCCGCTTCCTGAACCACCGCCGCTGCCAATTGTCCCGGACGAGCAAGACTTCCTGGGAATGGGGAACTGGTAGCGCTTTTGCCATGGGTCTTGAGGTGGACTTGAGAACGGTTGGCGTTGTGAAGGATACCTTGCAGGACTGAGATTTAGTGTAGTTTGTTGATTGATCAGAGGACTCAGACGGAAGACTTCCTCTCGGTGTAGAAAAGGTTATCACATTGCATCTAGTTAAAAGGTGTATGCTAACAGTCGGTATTCACCCAAAGTGTAAAGCAATTCCATCTAAGCATTGAATGCCATTAGGACAATAGGCCCAAGGCACCGCTCACGTGGGATCGTGAACCAGTCGCGTCTCAACCCGCTAGTCCAGGGTCCATTGCCCCCCTCCACACCGGCTTCACTTTGTTTTGGTAAGGGCAGACATCTCCAACCAGCTTCAACCTGAATAAACACATGTCGGTGTATTTTCAATCAGCCTCCCGTCCTTGTTATCCTGACTTTCCTTCCTCAATAACATCCTGCAACCGCATTGGCAGTCACTAACCTGCGTCAATGGGCCGTCAAGTGCCTTCCCACCATGTCCGGCGCCGTCGTAATTCTTTCGTCCTCTCCTCCGCGAACATTCGCCCGTTCTCCCACTCCTGCCGACGCTCTATCTCCATTGAGGTCGCCATGTGGCTTGTCGATAACTGAAGGAATCACCTCGAAAAAGTTCAAGGACTCGAGACAGGTTAGAGATGGATTCTCTCGCGGCTTCAGCAGCGCACGTGCCCTGCTCGCCGCAAAGGTCGGCGCGGAGAATATCCCTCTTCCGTCTCTTCGAAAAGATGGATTCAAGCCGAAATCCCTACAGCGACCCGAAGAGCTTGCCGGAAACACCCTTAAGGAGGCAAGGGGTGGGCCAAAGAACGAAGAAGCATCGGTGGAGGAGCGATCTAAGCACTTCAAGTTCTTAGAGTCGCTTGATCCAGTGCCAAATCCACGCAAAAGAGACCGTCAGGCGATCAAATCAGGCAATTTGGAAGCTTCAGAGACAGAATTGAAGCATCCCGGAGAAGAGCACTCCTTCAACACCAGCCGGCATTCGAGCCCCCTCTCACTGGAGAAGGCCATACCAAGGCGTTTGGATTGGACACCTGTCAAGCCGAGCGCAAATGGTTTGGAGGCACCGTATTCTGAGGATCGAACCGATGGGTTTATCAATGATCTAATGGATTTTTATGCCTTTGACCCTTTTGCGACAACGGCTATTGAGACAACCGCGGCAAATGACACCAACGAAGCGCCGCTAAGTAGAAGAAGGATTGAGCTTGTCATGACGGCTGAGGCAAAACCTTCATCATCCACATGCCAACCGAGATCATGTGGAAATCTTGTGAAAGATGGGATCGACGGAAAGGCAAAACCTGCCCCCAAAAAGCCTCTCACGATCACAGGATTGGCAACGTCGAATTACAGCGATGGCCGCCAGAAAAAAACAAAGCTTCCACCCATGCTGGAATATCTTACCGCGACACAAATGGGTGCAGGGATTGAATTAGACCCGGTCGTCGACGTGAGTACGAAGGCTTTGAAATCAAAAACTTCAAGCAAGAAAGCACGGGTGCCCAAGAAAGCACCAGCCAAGAGTCGATTGAAATCTCCAACATCCGCAATAAAGACCACTCTGGAGCAGCCGTTTCTCTTTGGTCCAGCAAGTCAATTAGCTCGCGATGAATCGCCTACGCTGACCCGGGATACCCTGGAAGCACTGAGGCGCTCTGAATGCTTTTCTTCTGATCCCATCTCACCACCTTCGACGCAGCCCGTTTCGACCGAGCCCACGTCACCCAACGTCTGTCGCGGTACGAGTCGGTTTGTCAAAAGAAGGAACTTGTGGGGTGCGGCTGGCCGAGACGAAGATAATGCATTGCTGCAAGTCGACACGGTTGACCTTACTGATTCCCCTGCTGTGCGCCTAGCCCTTGCAGGGAAAGACGTCCTTGTGCAGCCTATCGACCGGAACTATCAAGAAACAACCACTTCGAATAATGGCCCTTCGAGGCCTGTGCGACCGCCAATTCCCTATGCTACAGAACCCGCACCGCTGGTCGATATCGATGATATTGTTACGCCTAGACTTCGCAAATCTGTCAAGACACCTATAAAAGCACGACCCAGGCTATATCATACGTCTCGGACGCTTAACCAGCCGCATCAGGGAGCCGATGCCCCTGACCGAGACGACGAGCAGCAATCTGAATCAAAGAGCGTGGCGCCGGATCCAAAGCCAACGATGCCGTCGTACGGGGGGTTTTCCGATCACGAACTTAAGAAACAAATATCGTCGTTCGGCTTCAAGGCTGTTAAGAAGCGAGAGGCGATGATTGAGCTTCTCGAGCGATGCTGGGAGAGCAAACACGGTTTGCAGCAAGGACATGACGATGAAAGTGCCACGAGCCATGCAATGACACACGCCGATTTACTAAGTAAAATTCATGATGTCTCCATGAGACCAGTTCCAAAAGTCAAGAAGCCTCGCGCCAAACGAAAATCCGAATCTGGGGACACAAATATTGCCAAGGAGCCGAAGAAGAGGAAAAAGGCGGCGACTACATCGAACGACCCTGCACCAAAAAAAGGGAAAGGCTCCCGGAAGCGCACTTCAAAGGCGCTCTCGGACGAGAAAATTGTGGATGTTGATGATCTGGGCGGTTCTTCTAATCGAAATATTGAAGAGAGCCAGAACCTGGAACGTTCCACTGTGCAAAATAACGCGAAATCTATGGGACCCCAGCCTGGACATGCAGCCCAGAGACTCGTTACACCACCATCGACGGTGCCGCGACTGGAATGCACACCTTCGCAAGCACGTGAATCTTCCCGTGCCCAGAGTGCGGCCCTGGTTTCGAGACTGGACAGTCCCGCGGTTGGAGGTCCTGGTCTCACGCCCCAGCAGACTCCTATACCGGATATCTTGTCACAGATTCATGCTGCTATCTATCGCCTTCCAGAAGCGCAATCTGTGAACGGGGAATCCTGCAACCACCAAGTATCGCCAACCTGGCGCGAAAAAATTCTCATGTACGACCCGATCGTCCTGGAGGAGCTTACGGTCTGGTTAAATACGGAAGGCTTCAAAGCAATAGGCGAAGACCGCGAAGTAAGCCCGATGGATGTCCGGGTGTGGTGCGAACAAAACGGCGTGTGCTGCTATGGAGTAACGGGAGGATGGAGAGGTCGAGGTCGCAGACATGAGGCTGAATGAAGTATTTTGCATAAATAGAGGGAAGAACTCCTTTGGAATGCAAAAAAAAGAGGTTGGCAGGGAGTGCCTAGCATAATGTTATGAAGACTGAACAAGTCACCCTGTATTCTACGAATCCCCATAGCACACTGATTCACGGGACTCAATACAAAAGGGATAAGTGAGCATTGTCTGCGTCTGGTTACAATTTCTCAGAACCAATCAGTGCCAGAAGGGGAGTGGTCTGTGTGGAATATTATTATACACAGTATCAGCCGACAGTGGAGATGCCCCCCCCCCCCGCAACTCTCTACGATTAGCACAGGACGAGAGGAGCTTCTTAGGCGAGCGGGTAGTGCTGTGTTCGAGGCCTGGACGATCACGGCAAGTCCGCCTCTCTGGTAGGTTGAAGTGCGAATGGCTGGGTGCAGCTTCTTGGGCCATTATTGCCTGCGCTTGTTTTCAGATGAACCCCTCTCTTGCTCTTAGTTTTTCCAACGACCATTTGGCAGCACTTGACTTGTATCTGGAGAAGCGAGTCGCAGGCTTTCACTGCAGTGGTCAGAATATGTGCTTGGGCTCAGCTGCGTTGCTCTCAATCCCATGCTGGAATGACCAAGAAACTCGACGATTGACACCGTCCACTTAAAATGCCATCGTCCCGGGCCACGAGCGCGAGTCTCTTCTCTTGAAAGTATGAGCCTAAGTGGCGTCCACCCTGGCCAGTCCGCATCCTCCAACGCCCCTACGAGTTTTCTCCCGCCGCCTCGCCAAATCCGCTTCGTCTCGACCGATGGTCAGCCGCATACAAAGAGGAGGCGGATAAATGCTGCTTGTCTGACTTGTCGCAAGAGGAAGACGCGCTGCTCTGGTGAGCGGCCTGAGTGCAAAACCTGCACGGACAACAACCATGTGTGTTCAGGCTATGCCGACCGCCCAATTCGCAAAGATGGTGAGAGACTCGATGAGGATGGTGAAGAGGAGGCCGACTCTGGATCCTCAACGCCTCAAAAGCAAAGCAGAGATGCGGAGGTCGCGATGAAACTGCGAGCTGGACCAGGAAAAGAGATGGACAACACCGCCAGGGAAGATGTTGGGGAAATGATAAGTCCTTCAAGCAATCACACTGGGAGCAGCGTCGCCTCTTCTCGAAACCGGGTCCCCTACTTTCGGTATTTCGGGCCGACTGCAATCGTACCTGGTTTCAAACAGATGGTGGTGCAAGTCAAGGACCACAGATCGAGCTTGCCTTCGGCCTCTGGAGATTCTCCAGCTGCAGGACAACAGCTAGATGGGAACTTTGCTGGTGGCCAGGATCGAGTGCCCGTCGAGATACCATTCTACGATGCGACTGATCCAGACCAAAATGCTCCCCTGATCACTCATCTTTGCGAAACATTCTTCACCCACCTTGGCTGCAACTACCCTTTTCTTCAACGCGACAGATTTCTGAGGGATTTGGAAGAGAAGAAAGTGGATGCGATCTTGGTCGATGCTGTCTGCGCGGTTGCGGCGCGATTCTCAGGAAACCCGCTCCTTTGCGGATCCAATGACCCTTCCATTCCTCTGGATGCAGAAGGAAATGTCAGACGGGCTTTTCGAGGCCAACCCTTCGCTCAAAGGGCCATGTCAGCAGTGATAGACACATTTTCCTGTCCCACCATGGCTGTCGCTCAAGCCTGTCTCCTTCTCGCTTATGAGGAGTTTGGCGTAGATCACGATAGCGGCTTATGGATGTACCTTGGCACGGCCATACGCATGGCGCAGGACTTGGGGATTCAAAAGCTCGAGGGCTTGCAACTGGAAGGGCGGATTGGACCAACCCCCAAGACGGCCAAACATAGTCAGGACGGCAAGGCCGAGGAGCGGAGGAGAGCCGAACAGCAACAAAAGCTGTCTCGCAATCTTTACAACCAGGGTAATTCTCAACTGGACGATCGAAGGGCAAGTGAACAGGAACGAATTGATACCTTCTGGGCTATCTTCTTTCTCGACAGAGCAGTCTCGTCGGGCGTTGGTCGTCCTGTCACTCTGCGAGACAAGGACATCGAAATCTCCTTCCCGTTTCGAGCTGATGAGAAGATGATCAATGGATACCCTGACCCGTTTCCTGCCATGATTAAGATCGTTCACATGTATGGGCGAGTTGCGGATGTGCTCAACAACATCAAGGATGTCAGCCAGGTCACGCCAGACGTGTTGAAGCGGTTGGCAAGCATGGAGAGAGATCTGACAGGTGGGAAATTCATTCTCTTGTTGGATACTGGAAGCTGACCAGTACAGGCATATATCAACGCCTGTCACCTAGATTGCATTTCAATGCCACCAATTTCCAGCATTATGTCAAAGCAGGCCACGGCACGAACTTCATTCTACTACACTTCTGGTTTCATACCTTGATTGTCCTACTTCACCAGCCGACTTTGCTACACTCATTCGAAGGACGAATCCAACAGCTGTTCCCCGACAGCAGAGAACTGTCCATGTCGTCGGCAAAGACGATCGCGGATATCCTGGCGTTCGCCGAGCTGATAGATGTCAAGAGCTTCATCGGTAATCCTTTCACCAGCCAGCCAATGTACGTTGCGGCGTGCGCTTTTTTGGCGGAAGCTGCCGCTCATACCTCCCAGCCGTCGTCCCGAGCGACATCTCCGCCATCAAATGGACATAGCCATCGGCCGAAACAAGACGTGATAATGGAAAGGACGCAAAAAGCAGCCTCTGCACGCCATACTCTTCTTGCTACTGCTGCCAATCAAAATTATCAGCGGTGTTACAAAGCCCTCAAGACTTTAGATTCTTATTGGGCGGGCTGTCGCTATATCTTGACCGCTCTCGACCAGAAGTCAAAAGGTCTGATGGATCCCTTACTGTTCACTGCAGATGACGTTGATGGAGAAATGCCATCAACAGAACCATCTTTTACCACTCCCGGCTGGCGACGAAGCACCTCGCTCGCTGCTTCACTAGGAGCATATGGCAGACTACGCTCGCTTAAGGCTTTGTCAGGGAGCGGGTCGATGTCTCCTTCGATGGATCTCAGTAATGCAATTGGGTGGTCCTTGACAGGAACGGCCAACTCTCTAGCCCCCAACCTTAGCTTCCTGTATCCGACAGGTGCCGAAACTGCAAAGGCACCACCGGCGGCTTCCGCTTCCCCAGGAAAGGAGCAAGATGAGACGCCTCAAGGTCCAACAGGGATGAGAAGGTTTGAATCGCAGTGGGACAACCGGAATATGTCTACTCTTCAGAGTGATGCCACCATAGCTGAACGATTGGGACAAGCCTATCATGGGGAAAACTCAGCTTCTACTGATAGAGTGTCATCGGTGCCTTACGATCCAGTATCAACGGCTGATGCAGATCTTTTGCTCGGACTTCACTCTCCATATACAGCTAACTCAGCTCCGCCGTCCGGTGTTGCTGCTGGACCCATACAGCTCAGTCAACCCCCGAATGCCTTTGGATATCCGCAGCAAGGGCAACGCTTTAACGGCTCCTTGAGTCCCCAGCAATCATTCTCTGACGCGCAAACCCAAGCCTACAGCGATATGCTAATTGAATCACAAGATATCGACATGAGCGCAGGCCAGCAATTCAATTTTGATTTTCCCGGCAGCGATATGATACCATGGTTGGAATACCTCCCGCAGGATGTATTGAACTACTTTGCAGAGCCACAGACGGGGATATGACAACACCCTAGGACTCTCCTCACCATGAACGAGCGGACGGTGTGTTCTTGAATGGCACGTCGTTCGATTTGCAGCATATCTGCATAAGAGGCCCTACAACGGAGTGGGGTAGACGAAAGAGATGTGCTCGGAGATAAATCGATTACGACGGCGGGCGACACACTCGGACAAGCTGATTTGATAACTGGCTATCTTTACGAAGAGGCCGAAGATAATGAGGGCGAGGGCTAATCTTGGCGCCGAAATCACGCTCTTCCTGAAACCACCAGATCCGCTAAGGCGGTGATTGACGCCAGATCAACTTCGTTGGTGGTGGATTCGATATACTTGGGCATCGGATTTCGGAATGGTTCCAGGCCTTATGCAAGTATCGACAAGTATTGGAGAGTGCCTGGCGACGGATTGAGGACTGAGGCGCATCATACTAATATCCCGGTCAGAAAAATGAAGAGAATCTTGTTGTCCAGATCGCAGTTCTATGGTACTTGCTATGGAGAGCCGCGCTCAGTAGCGCAACCAATTACCGCCGCTTTGAACCAGGTCTTTGTCTATTCCCAAACGGGCTAGACTTGGACCACTTTCCAGGACGATTCTGGGGGCCTTTAAGGACGAGTAGGTGACGCTGCTTTTATCGCAACGTCCCTTCTATCTCCATTACTCTACATAGATGAGTACATTGAGCTCTTGCAGATGAAGGCGGCCTGGAATACCACCCGATTGTTACTGGCGGTGGCTGTCAACCTTGCAGTCTATGATTTGTGCGGCTGGCTGCCACAATGTCGTCCTTCCAAACAGTCAGAGACAGGCTCCAATCCCTCAACCAGCCAGCTGGCCCGGATTGTCGGACAGAATTTCCAAGAGAGTCGTTGAAGCTGTTCTGATCACATGTGACCCCAGTTGCGAGTGTGCTTCCGTGCAGATGGCCAACGAGCTACTCCCAAACTGGCCCGAAAAACTGATGGCCACTCCCACGCCCCCCCCCCTGGAGAGCCCCGGCTCGCATCCCACGCAAGAAAAGTACTCCGCTTGTCTGATCTTTCCTCTTTTTCACTACATCGAGCGGGAACCGTGCAGGAACAGGGCACGATTTCAACCAACTTTGGACCAAGCAAAACCTCAAGGCGAGAGTCCCAGCTGCGGAGATCTTCTTGACCGCTCCTGTGCCCACCAATCTGCCACGAGCCACTTCGTCCCGTCCCTCTTTGGGCCAAACAGACGGGCCGCTGAGCCAGTAGAGAGTGGCCCCCAATGCAGAGCGTCCTTTATTTGATCACGCGGGACTCGCCAGGCGGCAGGCCCGCGGGACCCTTTCTCACACCATGAAAGTACGTAACCGATAAGCTGAAGGCACCAATCACGCACCCAAAGCACTTGACATGCTCTCGAGCATCATCTGTGTCACTTTGCTTATGGCGTGGGATAGGGTGGTCTACGGTGGGAATCTCCTTTCCTCGAATCTGGCGGAGAAATGTGGCCAGCTGAAAGGTATAAGAGCAGCTCTCTTTTCCCTACCTCTGGGCTTTTGATCTTTCCTTCCTTACCACTCCGCAAACATCACTTCGACTGAAAGACAAGCGCAATAGCAAAACATCTCATCAAACCACATCAACAAGTCAAAGACTTCGAACCATCCCCCGCAATGGAACCACACTGCAGCACCTGCCAACACGGCTCGGGCGAATGCAAGGGTTGCACCTGTTGCACTGTATGTCTCTTTCTGTTCATTCTTTGCACTCTTTCAAAAAGAAATTGTTTTGCTGATATGCTCTCAAGCATTAAACATCTTTCCCTCAAAACATCCCAAGCTCTTGATTTCGTGGAGGGGTTTTCATGGGGTTCGGGTCGCTGCAAATGTCAAGGTCATCTCTCGAGCAGTGGGCAGAGATCAGCGCAATGTCGAAGGGTTCTGGGATGTCACGTCCGAGTAATGGGAAATAGCAGCCCTAGATAGCAACCGTCAGAAATACACTGTTTAGGGCCTTAAAAAATAACTGCATCCCACGTACCTGTAGACAACAACCCTTGAGTCTCGGAGATTCCCTCGTAGTCATGAGATCTCTTTCACAAGCCCACATGGTCTTTATCGGCTCCCTGCTTGCTCCTGACTTACCACATCGACGATTGTCTGACTCACCTGGTGGCAGCTTTCGCTCGCTTCCACCCCCCTGAAGCTTTCCGACAAGCATGCACAGTACCTGCACGATTCTCCCACTCGGCACGGAAGTGCCGTCCAAGGGGGGTGTTCCTTGGTATCTCCTGGTGGACTTGAAGCCGTACCTCCGTAGTAGGAGTCCATTCATATCACTGAAAGTGACATCCCGCGTTCTTTGAGACAGACCGCCGTCGACCAACTCCTTTAGACTGGGGTTTATTATGCATTGTTGCGTTGGTAGTGAAGCCCACGCAGACAATACATGAGACATTGTTCATGGTCTGAAGTGCCTTATGCTACCAGCTCACGTACGCGGTGGATCTCGTGCAGCACTCCAGCCAGTCGCAGGAAGCCACGGCGTCGAATGTCTCAAGATGAGGTGGTTGAAGTGGCAGGATGATTGTTTGCTATCGATGTCTTCCGAGTGGAGACCGTGCATATGTTGTGGAATGCCGTCCTTCTTTCTGGTGTCGCTCTTTTAAAAGCTGGCCACTATGTTCGTGACACTCTCATCATTCAAGAGACGAGCGGCATGTGCGGCCAATCCTCTGGTATATGACGCAGTCAGCTGGAGTTCTTCCTTGTGCCACAGAGTCCGACTAGCACTACGCCCATCTTTGACCAGCGTCACTCTCGCCATCGAACAGGCTGCTGTGCCTATTATGTTGCAGCAAGCCGGTGGTTTCGTGGGCCACGTTGTCCCTCTTTGTGCTGGCATAGCTGATGAGGTCGACATTCAGTTCTGAAGATGCTCTGGGCTGTCCTTCTCTTCTGACCGTAGCCGCAGTTGTTATAGAAACAACAACAACTACTACAACGACAACCCGACGATGTCGTTGCTGGGCCTTTCGGAGGGAGCGACTCCTTTGTCTTGGGGTAAGCAGAGATATTGGCGGCTGGCAGAGGAGTAGGGTCACTCGGACATCGAATGTAGGAGGGATGGCAGCTTGGGATATTCACGCTCCCTACGTTGCAAAGCTCATTGACACTGTTGTCTTTACAGATATGTCGAATGCATTGGCCTGCGCAGTGGACGGCATTGCGATATGTCTCGCTGCCATGTCTCCCAGAGAAGGAAAGAAGAAGATTAGAATACAAAGAGTGAGACGGACAGAGGAGGGAGAAACAACAAGGGCTACAATGCCACCCAGGTGCAGGATGCCCTGTACATATGGCTCGGAGGGTGCGACCGACGCGAGCATTCCTGAGAAGGGAAACGGCCAGGGGATCAAAAAGTGAGGACCTTAAGGTACCCCGGTACTGTCCAGCATTCGAATTTCTCGAATTGCATCCAACCGCGCGTGGTTAGTCCACAACGGAATCTCATTTTCGATCTAGGATGCGAGGAAATGGACACGGTACCAGTGTGTGCGCGTTGGGTTGCGGATCGATTCACAGGACATATTCGGGTACTGGCCAAGATGGACTACCTTCCAGAAGAGCCTGGGATATGCTCTTACAACGGACACAATGAAAAGATACAAGAGACGATGGATTCACTCTGGTTGGAGGTCATGTCGTTCTCATGTTAAGGCGTTGTTCATCCTCTTGAGAGAATATCTTCATAGCACCTGTCACATATTTACGAAGATGATCACGGCCCAAGTAAGGTCCTTCTTCGCCATCGTTCCGTACCTTATCGCTAAATAAGATGTGTAGGACGCCGCGTTCCCAGCCTCGCCTTGTCCCATGTTAGCCTCTGCCCCTGCCTGAGACAGAGACAGAGCTGCGCACGGTACATACACAGGTAGTAAGGACTTCCACAATCTCCAGCTCCTGTAATGCATGCAGCAGACAGACTCTGGGGGTTTCTTTTCCTTCGGCGCCCATGCGGACTTGGTTGGGTGTCTCGTCTCCCAGCCAGTGTCGTGCAGATTGTCAAAGTGAGGACCTTAAAGGCCAATCAGTGTCCGTCGAGGCTGAGAGGAAAAGCGGAGACTCTTTACCGAAGACGGACATTCTGAAAGCAGCAACATTTGCGCGTCGGTAGATTGAAGAGTGGAGTGGGGTACCCAGCCGTCCTTTGAGTGGAGGATCGAAAAGCGGCGGCAGGCTTCGGATAAGATGATTTGTGGATGGATTTGCGAGGCAAGGAGGTTTCAACCACCATTTCCAAAAGCAGACGATCGACTCTAAACCGGTAATCACATCTCACATAACAGCAGCTCGACTGAGACTGCGGGCAGACCCGGGGAATCCGGTAGATGTGACACACAGCTCACTCACTCAGGAACTGCTGTTTTGGAACCACGCAACCCCTGAACTCCGGCAGCCTCGCGGGGCCAGAGAGCCATAGAAGGGCAGATCAGATATTCGAGAAGCTTTCTGGCACGTCTGTCTGCCGGAGGATCGGACCTCTGGGAGGGACGGAGCGCTTCGTCAGTACGCTTTCCAGGACGGCGCCACACACGGGACGGCAGCGGCACACTTATCGAAAGAAACAAAGCAGGAAGTGACGCCTACAGCGATTCTTACCGTCTCGATACCTTTTATTATCAAACGACAGAGCAGACGGATGGCTCTGGTATCCCACCGACTACATATGGGTCAGTTCACGACTTGGTCACTGTGCTATAGCTCCCTCAACGTGTTCACGTGGCTTGTCTGACGGGTCTGCGGACAGGTGCAGGAACTCATGCCTTTTGTTTGGGTAGACGATCAACTATCCATATGACCCTGGGAACCATTGAAACTGCGAGAGACCCATTCGCTTGCTACTCCTCCTCCTCCTCCAGGAATCTTCTAACGCCGCTCTTCCTCCGTTCAGAGTGCCACCAAATGTAGAATTCCTTTGAACTCTTGTCCATCAAGTCCGACCGCAGTGACCGCTGTTAGGTGGCCATTGTCTGTACGTTTTGATACGCCTTGCCTCGACACTAGCTGTGACCTCATGGGCGATTGACGTGACTGCCTCTATGTCCGGCCTCGTTCAATTCTTGCTGTCTCTTCCATGGCAGACTTCAATGCCACAGGTATTCTCCCAGCCAATCAGAATGCGCCTGTGATTCCCCTTGAGCGAATTAGAAGCCGCATTCTGTGTCGCTAAAACTGCCAGCCCAACTAGTTTCCACTTTCTCACAGAGCAGCGTCTGCTCTCTCCCCTTTCATGAAATTGACATGTATCCGTTGTCGGTGCTATAACTCTCAGCTTTTGTCTTCAGCATTGTGATCCAAGGTCGCGACAAGGTGCTGCTCAGTGACAGTGTCCGTGCCAGCAGTAGTCGACGTCCTCGCATCCGTTCCGGGAAGGGCCATGGGGATATTATGAGGCGGGGAGGATCAGGCCGCGAGTTTCTCGTACTTTGTTGAACTGATAATGTCCGAAGTCTTTTGGAGGTTACTGCGTTAACGGTATGGCCCATTGTGGCAGCTAGACAAGTATGTATGAGCACAGAGCCACCTTCACGACCCCTTTTATTCCCTTTAGCTCAGCATCTGTGAGGGTCAAGCTGGTTCACAGCCCTCCATGAGTGTCCGACGAGTGTCCACCGTGTTTCGGTATTAGAGCATAGCAAGCCACCAATCTTCAGGAATTTTTTGATTAGTCCCGCCACGAGTAGGAATTGGTCTCCTGATGAGGACAGTGCTCCTCTTGTGCTTGCTATCTCTATCGAATTCGGGGTATACCCCGCTGATAGTAATTCCGATCAAGACAAGGACGTGCCGTGTGAGGGAGTTATGGTGACGCGAGGAGTGGACAGCTATCCGACCGTAAAGAGCTTTGTCTGCGGACCTATGTATTATATCGTCAGCCTGCTTTATTGGTTCCGCATCTCTTCTGCTCGCTACCTTGTTGGGAGAACATTCTTGCCTGGCGATCAACTGAAGGCTGAAGCATCACACGGAGACCTCCAGTTGAGTAAAACTGTAAAACTCTGTTTGGCAATCCTGTATAATGAACCTGAACAGGGGTTGTTGGGAGTATTGTGAGCTAGACCTCAAGGTACTATCCCTTTCCCTCGGAAATGTGCCAGGGGATGAATTATAGCCAGGAAATTAGCGGAGAGGAAGTCCCAACACTCCTTCCGGCAAGAAAGGGGGGGGGGGTGTTGACTAGAAATGGTAAAGGAGCGAGACGAACAGTAAAACCGCCAGAGGATCGCTTTCAATAATACGGACATATTTCCATGACAGGCAGAGGCGCCATAGATTCCCACAGGGCCGCCGTCCAATATCCACAGGGGACCATGTCGGATCAAGTATCTCCAGGGAGAGGAGCAATCGTTCTCGTTGCAACGTCTACATTTGGGAGACAGTGACATGGATGTGAACTGCTGGGAGGATCCGTGGAGATTGTCGACGTTGGGTTAGTTTTGTTTTCGGGATTTGTCCACCTCTTGGTGAACTCGTAGGTGATCATGGATGTGGAGCGAGCAGAGTCGTTTTCCGGCTGGCTAAAATCCTTGAAAGAGGTCTAAGGCGCGGCGCTACACGCAGGGCTTTACCACGCTTCTGCCTGCGGCTCCGCCTACGAAGCATCAGCTTGATGCTGTCGAGAAGGATCGCTCTGGAATGAGTCCGAGTTCGAAACGATGAAAAAGGTGGAACATGACAAGGAAGTGAAGAGGGTACCCTGGGTGTTCTGGATGGTTCACCCCTACCGGTGATTGTGCTAGACGTAGAAAGGATTCAGAGATAGGGACGAAGTCATAAGATACGAGAGAGGAGACAAAAAAAAAGTAGCGCTGACATGGAACAGTCGAGAGAGTCCAAGAGCAACTCAGATGGTCTGTCTCCCATCGTGTGCCTTTCAAGATAATCATGACTCAAGAACTGTAAACAGGTGGCGGGTAGACAGGGGAACGTTCTCAAGCGGAACAGGACAAACCTAGTCGTCGAAGAAGCCACTCCGCTCAGCTGAGGGAGACTACTTGATTCGCTCCAAGCAAAACAGATCATTACGATTCGGTTTCTTCCCGGGCGACACACACACAACAGTAACATGTTCTCCGATCCTTCGAAGTGGTGGGCTCCGAAGCCAATGAAATACTGTGCGAGGATGGATCGTGGCTTTGTATTTTCTTAGTTCTTGGGTCAATGTGAGCACCCTGGTGCGACGCTCTTTCGTCTCCCTTGCCAGTGAAATTGTCTGAGGTGTCACTCATGGGTGGGCCCCCCCAGAATCCTTTCATCCCTTTCCAGAGTTGTGGCGTCGTTGTTGTGGTGTTGATCGTGATGGTGGTGGTGGTGGTGGTGGTGGTGGTGGTGGTGGACTAGACCATGGCCCTTGGGGATTGACACGACTGTAAGACGGCTTTCTGGATGTCCCTGGTCCCGAGAAGCCAGGAGGAGAGGGCATCGACCACTCCAAAGAAACGGAAAAGTTCCTGCTCAGTGACTAGAAGCGTGGATCTCCAGCGCGTCCACCGTTTGCAAGCACATCGTCGGGTGCACTCAACTTGTAATTTCCCCCCTTTTTGGGGCTACCAAGGGAAAGGCGCTAGATTTGCCAGCTGCGACAATCTTCATCTTTATGCCCCTCAGGCCCAAGTCGTTGACATGGTATTTGAAAAGATGACGGACATATTATCGAGAGATAGTCATGGTTGTCATGGTTGTCATGGTTGTCAATCCCAGGAAGTCGCCCGGATCATTCGAGCCACCGTGCCTATGCCGGCTGCTTGGAAAATTCCGACGAACATTGACCCATGAATTGTAAATTGCCGGCCGGGAGACACCCTTCCTCGTCGTTGTATTCGGGGCAAAGTATCGGCGGGAGTAGTTTGGCGGAGAGAAAAGGGTTGAGGCTCGCGGATTAACGGCGATGACAACTATTACAACATATTACAAAATCAGCAGAGGCGCCAAATGGGAATGGGCACTCACTAAGCTGCTGTCGTCTGGTTGCGGCAGAATTTGACGCCCACTCCAGAAGACTAACCGACCAGCTGTGCGATTCAGTGGACTACTTCAGTTGTGGTAGATCAATAGCCCATAGGACAACAACATGCCGGCGACCTGCAACGCCGGTAGAGTAGCTTTTGCGGATTTTCCTTGCACTCAAAAGCATCCCTGAATAGTTCCGCAAGATACAAATCTATACAGCATACTGTGACAGCTGGCCAACGAATACTTCAATTTCCACCAGGAAAAGAACCACAAGCTCACACGCATCCATCGCTGCACGACCACGTTTTCCAAACACCATGCTGTCTCGAACACCTGCACAAACACTGATCACCAACCACAAAACGCAAAATCCATCCAAATTCTCTTCATGACGTACCTCGCGTGGAAGCCTGTCGGTGAAAACTCTTCAGCTGGTTGCTCAACCACTGCCCCCGTGCTCTCAGCATCTGGTTTTCATGCTTCAGCGACTCGGCATAGAGGAGGAGGTCCTTGACTTGTTTCTCTAGGTCCTGCACATATTTCACCTTGCGTTCCCGGAACGCACGTTGCGCTTGCCGGTTCTGCATTTTGCGCTTTTCCTCATTCGGGGAATCTCCCTTTGTCGAGTTGGCGCCAGTGCTATTGTTGTCGGCTGGTTCGCTTCGCTGGCGGTCCTGACGGTGTGTGACCTCATTTACGCCGGCTTGGAGTCCATCGTCGTCATAGTCAAGCGGCAGACCAGATGACAGCTCGTCGATAGGGTAGGTGGGAGTTGATCCTTTGCTCGGAGGATGTTGGCTGATGCGCTCAGATACTGACATTGGAGAGCCAAATTGATGATCGGTCACCGCACCCGAGCTCCAGAGCCCATCAAATAGCCCGTGGTCTGGCTGCCACATATTCTCTGTCGAGGCATGACCGAACCACTCATCGAAGTTTTGGTTGTGGAACGAATCAAAAGTGAAGAGACCATCTATGCTTTCTTGACTCAGGCCATGATCTTGAGAGGAACTTGGATCAAGCCCAGGAGCGGTCGACGTTGAGAACTGTGAATGCTTCGAAGACTGTGCCGGTCTCTGCGTGAGTCCTGACATGATGCTT
The DNA here is from genome assembly GCF_000835495.1 of Cladophialophora immunda. Lineage (NCBI taxonomy): Eukaryota > Fungi > Ascomycota > Eurotiomycetes > Chaetothyriales > Herpotrichiellaceae > Cladophialophora > Cladophialophora immunda. The sequence continues at coordinate 334,797 of NW_015622542.1, forward strand.
TGCAATCTAGGCGTAGAGGTTACTATGTCGACCCGAGTTGATGTGGAATGCTGAGGAGCAGGCAATCCTTTGAATCAACCATATCTTCAGGGGTCTCTGGAGGCAGGTAGCAATCTGCTGACGGCATTGCTGTCCGGCAAAAGTGGCTAGAGACTTGGTGAGCCTTCGATTCTAGCGGTAACGTCTGTTGGACACAACTGCTGACTGGGGTTGCCAGGCTTACTGGTGTCAATCGCTGTTTGAGCAGTCATCGAAGCAGCCACAAACAAATTAAGAGGCTACTCTTCTCTGGTTGAAGACGCCTTGCCATTGAAATGCGCTGCTGCTTGGCCAGAAGGCGGCTCCGCAGCATAACGCGTGAGAATTGAAACACTGTACTTGCGGTATTCGAGATCAGTAATCATTGGTAAAAGGGGTTTCGGAACGGGCCACTCATCTCAGGCAACCAAATTCGCTGGCGAATGCCCGTGGAGGCGTCGGCCCTAGGAGTGTTAAAGTGGCTTCGTTTCTCATAGACGCAAGCAGCTAGCTCTCTGTATCTCGGGTATCCACAGTCTCGACCCCAGGCAACGTACGTTACAGTGTTCCAGTTGGTATCGCAAAACCTCATCGTGACTGTGCAGTCTGTCCCGCTGGATTCGAATGACAGAGCTGCCCTGGACCTCATCGAATCCTGGGTGGTTCCAACCGTCGGGAAGGATGGGCTAAGCCTCGTCAATGTGCGGGAAGCGTAAACATCCGAGATCTGGGTCTGTATCTCCCTGCGCTTCGGAGAGCGAGGAGCGCGAAGAGCGAGGGGACCAGACACCATGCTACACATGGCCTAATTGGCGGAAATGTGCGAGTTAAATAGGCTTAAATAAGGTACATTACCTGGAGACGCGACAACCACATATCCACATGGTATATCAACTTCTGAGCATGCTGTGATTGATGGCAGTCAGAAACTGGATGAACCTCAGAACGCCGCGATTGCTTTGCACCAACATATCAATCGAGTCTGCTTTTTCTACTCAAACAACGGCTTGCATATGTATGGCTTTGGCGTATGCGTCGAGCGTTAGAAAGCATATATCAATGATGGATTCAAATGGTGGATGCCGCGGCCGCATTCGCGGGTCGTATTGGTTGTTCGTTTTGCTTCCTGCGTCTGCAGTTTTGTTGACAAAGTCCAACCATGAAAAGTCTGCTCTCAGCTGTCAGGAAGCCTCTGAATCTGAGGCTCGGTCCCTTCGACTGGCAGTCAACGGGCTGTCGAGGGAGAAACCGAGGTAGTCCCGGTATCCTCGAAATGGTAACCGACGGCTCCCCTCATTTGTGGCGGACAACAGTAGATGATAAGAGAAGCCGGTCTCGTGTCAATGCTTGCATTTCCGTCCAAGTCGACTGACCAGAAGAGCTGTTGGTTGGGAAATGGCGCCACATTGGGCCAGATTCGTGCATCCAGAGGCACCAGATGTGCATGGCAAATACCAACCGACAAACGACAAGATCTTCAGATCTCCATTCGGCCCATTTCCTCCTACGCCGCAGGATCTGAATGTTCACGAACTGTGTTTTCCCCCAGGTCAACCATTGCCTCCAGACTATGACCTTTTCATCGACGCTGTGACCGATCAGAGGGTCACACTCCACCAATTTTACGAAAGAGTCTGCGCGTTAGCACGAGCACTTCGTTATGACGGTCCCAATCCTTTGGGACTGACCAGGTCGCCCGTGGACGACCGAGACAATGGTGAGATCCTGGGTCTCTTTTCCCGCAACCACATCCACTATTCGATGCTGGCTCATGCGTGTTTCCGTGCTGAGCTGGTATTTGGCGGAATCAGCCCGGCATCCACGCCGTACGAACTGTGGCATGTCTTGCGAAAGATGCAAATCACATCTATCGTATGCCATGAGACGCTTCTCCCTGTGTTGCGTGAAGCTCTCAAGCTGGGAGTCGGTCCGGACAACGAGAAGCTCCGACTGGTGCTTGACCAAAGGAAGATTGTCGTGCTGGCGGACGATGACTCCTTGGATTGCGTGGGAGGCTGTCCAACAGTAGAGTCTTTCGTACGCCGCGGCTTGCAGATGCAAGAGCGCAAAAGAAAACTCGTTGGCGGCGACAAATTGTGTTATCTGTTTCAGTCGTCGGGCACATCCGGTCTGCCCAAGGCGATGATGATCTCCCACAAAAATGCGGTCCACAGCGGTTTACAAGGGACCACAGCCGCCACGCTGACAGCATTGTTCAACCGAGTCGAACCACTCACACACCAAACTCTCCTCGGGATTGTGCCAGCATACCATTCCTACGGCATGATCATGTGGATTTTGCGGGTCAACCTTGCACCGGCTACCAACATCATGATGTCAAAATGGAACGTCGAACTCGCCCTGAAATCCATTGAGAAGTACAGGATCACCGTCTTGCCCCTAGTCCCTCCGATTGTGAGGCAGCTTGCTCAGTCTCCACTGACTGAAAAGTACGACCTATCGTCCGTTGTCAGTTGCTCCAGTGGCGCGGCGTATCTTCCACCTGACGTCGCATATCAGCTTGCTCAGAAACTGCCCGTTAAGACCCCCATTCCCTCTGGATATGGTCTGTCCGAAGCCGCGTCCATCGCATCACCCCCTATAGCAGGGATCTTCGGTTTGAAGGCTTCCGAGCCGGGTACAATCGGCTACCTCCTCCCAGGGATGGAAGGCCGAGTTGTTGACCCGGACACTCTAGAAGATGTGCCGAAGGGCACCAAGGGCGAGTTGTGGGCAAGGGGGAATGTCGTGTGTATGGGATACTTTCGAGATCCGGATGCCACTGCCGAGCTGTTCGCGGAGCCCGGCTGGTTGAGGACAGGAGACCTTGTCATGCGTGACGCTGAAGATCGAATTCATTACCTTGATCGTCTGAAGGAGATGATCAAGGTCAAAGGCTTACAGGTAGCAGCAACCGAGGTGGAAGATACCCTGCTTGATCATCCAGAGAAGCTTGTGACGGATGCATGTGTTGCGGGAGTCAACAACGGCAGAGGAGACGGAAGCCTTTTCCCAAGAGCGTGGGTAGTGCTAAGTTCCGAAGGCAAGAAGCAGGGCGCGGAAGCAGTGATCAAGAAGTTAAATGAGCATGTCGGACAGCGCCTGAGTAAGCACAAGCATCTCGCCGGCGGAATCGAAATAGTTGACTTGGTAAGGCTAAAACGCAGAATGCTTGGTTTATTGCTGACCATCAATCCTCTAGATTCCAAGAACACCATCGGGGAAGATGTTGCGGAGAGAGATGAGAGACGCTTATCATCGCCGCATCCATAAGGAAAACCCGCGAAGTAAATTATGAGCTGTTTGGTGCTATTGCTACCGCAGTAGCAGATTCGACACCGCTGGAAAAAGAGCCCCCGATTCACGGTAGACGATCTGAGACAAAGAATAGATCCATCAATTCCTCAAATCTTTCCGCTTGATTGTTGGCGGCTTCATCAGGCGCCACCCGTTATCTGTGTGGAAAGGTCGTAACCCAAGACATCGTTGTAAAGGCTCTTTGTGCGAGGACACCGAGTGGCTCCGCAAACCATACACAAGATGGCATTGAACTGGAATGCTTTTGAGATCCAAGACGGGAGAAGGCCGAAGACACTAATTAGTGCGTTTCCACGTTGTCCTGATCAGTCATCACGACTGTATTGTAGGCAAAGCGGGTCTGACATGCATCAGACCCGCTTCGAGACGAAAATGGAAGGATAACAAGACCTTACTAATAGACAAATTGATCTGAGCCTCGGGCAAGTATGGTCCTTGTTTACGTAGCAGCCTTGACCTAGGCGCAGCAGAAAACGAAGAGAATGTCGAAAGGAGCCCGGTGTCAGTAACCACCAACTCTCCGATTCGACAAACCAGGAGCCCAAGGCGTGCTGATCGGGTATCGCAGCTGGCCCGCGCCCGGACCATAGGATGTCAAAGTCGTCGACAGCTGCGGTCCTGGTTTTCGAGAGATTGCTTCACCACAGATTCATCTCCAAGAGATAATATTGTGACCCGAGAGTGGTGGGTCGAGGCCTGTAGAGCATGCTGTTGGGATGCGGACACAGCCTAGTAAGCAAAGTGGCAAAACCGCCTTGAGGATGAGGTCGTGATACGTGACCGAAATGCATCCGAGTTCGAAAATCTCAAGGATGATCCCATGGGAAGAAGAGGCCAAAGCGATCACCGTTGCTGGCCTCTGGTGAGCCCTCGCTGAATTTGCAAAGAGAGTGATAAACCAGGACCATTGGAGGAGGAATCAGGGCCTCTGCAGTTTCTGTTGGCGGCACCTCAAGATGAATCTGAGTGTACGACAAAAGTCCAGCAGGATCGTCAGGTTCTTGCCGGGATCACCAAAGCACGAGCTGTATTCGGGACCAGATCGACAGATCCGAGCCTATACGCAGATCGAGTTTTAGGCTACTTAGGACCGCCGACAACCAAGCCGACGATAGGGCGAACTGATGCACCCAACATTCGACTCACAAACAGAGCAGCCTACCGGATGGCATGCGGCAGTAGGACTAGCTAGACTAGACTGGACCTTCAGCACAGACGGCGGGAAAAGCTGCATACCCTAGTCGCTCCATTGCTCTCGACAATGGTCAAATTATCGCATTCCTTGAGTCTTGATGCTGTACTTCAACAATATCGAACGAGAGCCGACGAAGTGTGAGAAGGAGTTACAAAGAGATCATGAGCGGTGAGGAAGTCAAAATGAGGGTTTGCTGTCGTGGTCAGCGCAGGGGAACACATTCGCCATGACGGTATGTCGAGCTCGTGACTTTTCGATGTCGAGGCAGTCAGCGCTGTGTCGCAGTTGCTGTACCCACAGGGAAGCCATAGGGGAAGAGTAGGAGGAGCCGCAGAGGCAGAGGCCGCAACATCCACAGTCAACAAACACCGGGATGCAGGAAACCGAGTTTCGTGAGTAAGGACAAAAGCCAAGTCGGCTTGGAGATGCTGATGCCGAGCGGGTCGTGATTCGGCAATGATGGACGCAGAAATGCTGCGAATGCCCAACCATGGCCCGTGGGGCGAATGGGGGAAGGCGGACGAACAGGTGTTCATGCACAGGACGGTCCCTCTTCGGGAGTGAGCCCAGCCACGGGCCATGCGGAGGCCCTCATTGGCAACTCAGGGGTCGAGAACCGTCATAAATGAGACCGGAAGACGTGGACCGGTCTTGTTGCGCCTTGGGCAGATGGTGAGAACAGGCGGTGGAGTCGGCAAGTCCAGTCCTTGTCGCAACGACAGCCGTCATGCTGTGTAACGGGGGAGCAGTGACGGGAGGCCGTAAACGAGCAGCACAGCAGTGGAAGATAGAACCTAGGGTCCACTGGTGAAGTCAGGGTTTCATCGTGATGGGGATAGGGCAAGTGAAAACTAGAGATACTTTGGTAGAGCAGCTGAGGGCGAAGCAGGAGTAAGAGAGCAAGAGACAATGCTGTTTTGCACTGCAGGAGACTCGTTGCAGAGCGGGCATCGGAGAAACAATCTTCCGACTCACTCCGTCTTCCGAACCTCATTTGGTCCCTCTGCTGTGTCGTCCTCGTGCTCCTCCTACGCAGCTCCCTAGCCTCTGATCTCTCCTCAGCCCGCTGAAGACATCGAATTCAGGACATTTGTCCCAGGTTCAGCTAGGAGACATCTCAACTCCTTTCCTGACTATACTTATCTGGCGGTCAGGGTGGTTAGAAACCCCACGCGACACAAAGCTCGGAAACGGCCTCGTGATTGGCATCCGCATGGTTGACAGATTTCCTAGACGCATGAGGCACCCCAACCCTCGAGGCCACTTTTGGGTCGCAACCACGGGTGGAGGCACGCTGCAACACGGTAGACGTCGCTTTCAGCTTTCATTGCTCAAGTGGTATTACGTCCTAGTCGTCTCTGTCCCTCGAGGCTCTATCCCAACAGAATCGCGATTTTGCTATCAATGTGGCCATGCAGTCTGTGTCTGTCCTTCCAGCAGCAAGAAAACACCCCTTCCAACTGATACCCTCGACCCAACACAGCCCGGCAACCCAGCAAAGCCAGTGAGATTAAGATTGTCCGAATACCTTCCAACGCCGGCGCTTCAGCTCGATGTAAACGGCGTGGACGGGTATCAGCCATTCTTGAAGTGCTCCTTGGCGTATTGTTCGCATGCCTAGAGTAAACTAGATTGAGCTCGGGTCTGAGTTGGACCACGACCAGATACTGACCTTGGCTGGCTTGCCGAGCTTCTGCCCGATCGCTTTCCACTTGTTCGCTTCGTATTCTTTAATAGCTTCGCGAAGTGCTGCCGACTGTAGGCATTCGGTTTAGATCAAGAAAGTTGAAGCACTGTCCCGCATACGTACCTCATCTTCGGCAAATTCGGCATAGTGCATATCCTGAAGGACTCCGTCAGAAACAACCCAGCTCGTGTTGACCCACGCTTTACCTTGTACCAGTGTTTTTTCACGCTGCCTTCAGTTCGTGCAGGGAAAGCCTGTCGTGGATTAGCAAAAGAGAAGCCCAAGTGGAGGCCAGCCAGAGAACTACCTTTGCAATCTCACTCCAGCTGTGCCCGGCATCACGCATTCGCTTCAACCGCTGTTCCTCCTGGGCAGTCCACGGCGTGTTGGTCCGCCCGCGCTTCTTGCCCGCCTCGTCCGCTAGCGACGCGGGCAGATGGGCATTTGATGGTATGGGCTCCAGGGGCAAAGCCGTACCTGGAGGAAGTGTGTTTAGCTTCGGACTGTGTGATGCCCGTCGCTTGCGTGGATTTGGGGGAGAAGCTGGCGGGTGAAGCAGGTCGGCATTGGGTCTGGGTGCCAGCGGCGCCTGAGGCGCTGGTACCTCTTTGTTAGTGTGAGAAGACGTGGTGGAAGCGAACTGCTTTTGCTTTTTGGCTGGAGGGGGTGATCTGATACGATGGGGAGGTCAGACTCGGGCCGGTGAGGTCAAGACATAGAAATGAAGTCCGGAAGAGTAGCCGTCCAGGCTGGAGCACCAAGCAAAGCCCTTTGGTGCAATTTCCAATGTACCACTCGGGACAAGAGAACTTACGACATGGTGACGGAGGTGTATCTGCTTAGTAGAAATGAATTTGAATCGAAGTTGCCGTCGGCATGGTCGAGTCTTGTTCTGGGCTAGGAATGTCCCCTTGAAGTCAAGGCCAGCCACGCGAGGCACCAGCTGCTAGGAGAGGTAGGCAAGTGTATTTGGATCAAAGACAGCAAACGTCACACAGCAGCGGGAGCTGCGAGGATGCAGGAGCTAAGCTTGCACGGTGCTTTCAGACAGGCGCCAGCGTGGCTGAGACTGGGAATAGAGTGAGTGAGCGAGCGGGAAGGAGGTGTGACCAGCGGTCGGGGAGGAAGTGCAACAAGGCCAAATGAGGCCAATCAGCTCGGGCAAATCCCACGCAAGAGGGAGGAAAGAGCGGGACAGTAGCGAAGAGGCGGTGCGACAACGGTGCAGGTTTTGAGAGAGGGCTCCTGCTCCTTTATCTGATTTGTCTCGCCTCTGCACGTCGTCTGGGAGAGATTAGACTTTTAGTTTCTGGTTCCAGTTTTGCTTGCATCGGGCCTGAGCAGAGGGACCAGGAAAGGAGGAGACTGGAAGGGTCGTCGATCATATGTACCACTTTGTCCAGGTCCTTGGTGGTGTTCCGCCACTAGAGGAGCGGTGACAAGACGTGTCTGGCGTTCAGAGCCTAGGGGGGAGGGAGGGTTGGATCAGAGATGGGCCAGACACTGGGGAGCAATGGCCGGAAGTAGCAGGGAGTCGTTCATGTACACCGGACAGCAAAAAGCGACTAGATGAAGCAAGCAGAAAGGCAGGATTGACATGGACTGCACGAGCAGTACAAGTCCATTAGAGCGGAAGAGGTAAAGGGAGGGCGGGGGGGTTCCTGCAAGGGAGAGCCAGGGAGGAGGCAATGGATGGACCAGAAGAAAAGTAGACGAGTCACTTTTTGTTTTTACGTCGTTGTTAGCTTTTGCCTTCTCGATCGAGTGGGCGTCTGTAGATACTCAATGTTGTCAACGGTCTCGTGAGGCGTTGGGAAGCATCAAATGAGGAAGGGTCAAGGCACATGCCATGACCGTAGCGGCAGCGCTTGCATGACCGGGGTTGGTGATGGTGGTGAACGAGGTGGAGGTGGAGACACGAGGCTTGTTCGATGTGCCGGAGGGATCAACGAGCGGAGGGGACCAAGAGGAACCAAAGAAAGAAAGCAAGAGAGAGAGAGAGAAGAAAAAAAAAAGAGGGGGCGTGTCAGGGTGCGCGGAGGGAATCAAAGGGTGGCAGAAGGGGGTGCGATACGGGGTAACAGGTTGCAGTGTGCAAACAAAGCAGGTCGAGATACTTAGCGACTCGTGTTGATGAGGCTGACTGGGTGCGTTGCACCCTGCAGTGGGTCAGATGATGGTGAACAAGTTTCCTTGCAGACTCCTCCCGTCACTACTGGTGCGCATGTGGTCTATTCCAAGTAGTCCGCGCAACGACAGAAAGTACGGGGCAGGTCTGAGGTAGGTTCGGTGACTAGGAGAGGAGACTCGACGGCTCGATACCTGGTGACCATGTACTGCCGTGGGTGACGGTGGGCGTGGGAAGGAGGGGAATGGAAGAGACGAGGTACTTTGCAAGACCTAGGACCGAAGTAACGAGCACGGCGGGCGAAGGAGACACACTGACATGACGAGAGAGTCGCCGTTATTGCGGGGTAGAGCCAGGACGAGCTGACCAGAAGTCGAGCCAAAAGTGACCAAAGTGAACAAAGTGACCAAAGGGACCCAAAGGGACCAGAGGGATTGGATGGCCGGTTACACAGGGTAACCGACAACAGTTAGTAGCTGATCTGTTGCAGCGCGAGCCATGCAAGCCCTTTAAATTGGAGGGTGTGCAATTCACCATTGACGGCGGCCGTAGGGAACAGGGTTGTCCGCCGGGATACCAGAGGGAACGGAAACAAACATGAGCCAAACGCAGAGAGAGAAACAAAACGAGGGGGGAGGATGGAAAAAAGCCACAAGTTTGTTGGTCTTGCAAGGATTGAGAATCACTTCATTGGTGATGAGCAAGAGCTAAGAATGGACGCACTGCAACAACCAAAACACCAACACCAACACCGACGCCTCCGCCTCCGCCCTCACCCCCATCACCACCAAGGCTGAAATTACCACTACCACTGTCGGTACATGCAGACATACCCATGCGATACGAACAAGCAAGTCCCCCCAGAGTATGGAGTACTCCGTACTTGTGACTCGTAATCAATCGCACTACTGCCGACTACCATATTATTGGGTATTGGGTACTAGTCACTGTGGTGATTTACGGGTGGTACGATGATTGGCACACCCTTTTCTCCTCTTTGATGAGCTTCAAACTCCAGATGGGGGCCCATTCCCCCGCCCCTGTTGGGTCGATCTCTCAGGTCTCCCAGAGAAATGTCACGGAAACATCATCAAAGCGAGTCCAAAAGCGAGAGTCAAGGGCAATGGACTGATGAGATGTGACATGGTTACAGGTGGTAAATGGAACAGCCAGAAAAAACTTTGATAAGTGACCATGGCTGAAAGGGGGCATCTATGACGGCACTGACCAAAGCTCGGACCAGGTGAGAAAGGGCTTTGGGGGTTGAAGAAATCCACAGGCGCCCCTCTCGCCAGGGCTCAGGACCAGAGCCCGAAAGGGCAGCTCTAGAAGAGGGTCACTCGAGATTGCAAGTGAGCTTTTTCACCGCGACTTTGATAGACGAATGCATGGCGGGAAAATGGAAGGTGGCCGATGGTTGGGAGATGGCACGATGGGAGATGGGAGATGGGAGATGGGAGAGAACCAGCAGCTGGGGGGGGGGCCACCAGGAGAGAAACGTGGAGGTGGGTCTGACGTACTGGGACTCAACAGTTCCTAGCGAGTCCGTACAGGGACTAGCACGGGCTGGGCACGCTAGGCAGACGCTCCTCTGACCAACAGGCGCCTGGCCGATCCGGATTCTCTTGCGTCACTGTCAACCCGCCATTTCCTGCCAATGGCTTCTGCGGACTGGTGCTCAGCTTTGTGTGCGATCGGCGACTGCCGCACCACGTCAGTCTCTCCTTTGCCCGTTGCCCGCTGTCCGAGGTACTTCTCTCCTCGTACCTCTGGTGCCGTGGGCTGCACCATTCCCTTGTAGGTGAACGGTGCAGATACTTCCACAGAGGTACCAGACATTGGCTGTAGAGATGGTCCCACCGTCTAACAATGCCCAGCAGCTAACGCCCCAGCCCACCGTCGGGGTCTGCCCTCAGACCAAACTTCGGAGATCGATGCCATCGCTTGGACGCCTCGAGCCAATCTGCACACCTGGAACTGGGCTCCAAACCTTCCAAGTCTTGCAGTCAACCATGTTCCCAGGGGCTTCTGACCACTGCATCAATCGCTAGTCCTTCCTTGACTAGGCAGGCCCCAAGAGCCCTCTAATCAATCATACCATCACACGGCCCTGACTGGCCTTGCTTGCCCACCCCAGCTGCGAAGTTGTCCAAACACTTCAGCAAGCCGTCCGATCGAGATCTGGGTGCGAGAGAGACGTCGGCGTACCCTAAGTCCCTAGATTCAGCGGGCAAGTAAGGCCAAAAAGATGACGGACGCGGTTCAATCCCGCAGTGGTATGTGTCGGCGGCGACTCGCCTGACCTCTTTTTTTGCTTTGCAGGTTGCAGTCTCGCTTCGATGGAGAAGGCATACTTTGACCAGAACCATCGACCAAAAGTGAAACACTTCGTTGTCGCCTCGACAAGCATGCTGATTCTCTGTAGCCCAGCACGCTGGTGCATTGGATTGTAATCGGCCAAGCGGTTGGATCAAGGGGTGGCGATGATCAAGAGTTCATCCACAGACTGCTGCTGTACTGAATTCACCCGGCCGCTGCTCAGTCTCAGGATGATACGTCCCCTTCCCAGTTGACTCCGGTCCTCAGCAAAGGTAAGCCTCCCTCCACTACGGTGGCGCATGGCATGGTGAAATACTTGGGCATACTCCAAGACCTGAGCTCTGCCTCTCACAAAAGCCTCGCGATCACACCATTCGCCCAGAAATGAATTCCGCCACGTCTCGGCTCGACATCGTATTTCGAGGCTGCTCCATCGAGCCACTTCGCCAAGGTCAAGTTGAAGATCTTCAGGGTAAAAGTGTTTCAGCATGTCACAATCCAGCTGCCAAACCAGGTGCTTGATATGCGGCGCACATGGATGACCGTCGGTGATCCGAGTTGGCAACTTTCCGGCAAAGGCATGGTGGATGATATGGAAGACCGTGTTGGCATAGAGGATGGGCCGGGCTTCGAGGAGGATCGTCTTGTTGACTCTCAAGAGCTGGGACGACCTTGGCGAGTGGTTCCCGAACTCTGCCAGCTGGGGCAGGAGAGCGCCACTCTCATCTTCGCTCTTTGCCTCAACAACCACTTTTGCATGACCAAATACCAAACGGTAGATCTCCAGACGGATCTCCAGGGGAAGGTCAAAAAGCCTTGGCGCCGCCATCTGGTCGATACCACGATGCTGCGAGTTGGACCTCGACGAGTGGTAAGTTGAGATGTCGCGTTGCTCCGCAGGAATGTTGTGGCGGATATAGATGAGCCAACACGAGAGCAGAGACCTGAGACTGAGAAAATCCTTTATCTTGGGAGGGTGACGAGATGCAAGATAACAATGATATTATATATATATATTTTTTTTCAGCCTGCCGACTGACCGTTGGTATTCAGGGGGGGCCCTTTGAACGTTTCTGGCCAACGAGTTCCATTCCCGGACCGATTCGGCAAGCGTTTAGATTACCCGGAAAATTGCGCCAATTTTGACTGGGGGCTCAACGCCTGTTGCTGTCCCGCTCAGCCTTATGTTGCCGAAAAAAGCAAAAAAGCCACGGTGATGCTGATAATGATTATTACTGCAGTCAGAGCGCGGCGTGTGTGCGCGAGCTGAGAAGAGAGGACACGAAAGGGAAAAGGGCAGGCTCATTTGTCCCTTCCAGCTGACCCCGATTCTGCATTCTGGAGCTGGAGCTGGAGCTGGACACAGCCTCGTTCGGGCAACTGGGTGTTGCTCTTCAGCTCGTCTGATTACCCTACTTGTAGTACGTAGTATTCCAGTTGGGTTGTCTAAATCACGTATTCAATCGCTCACTTCCGCGGCAGCAGCCTTTAATGCCCTGGTGGGGATACGGTCAAGGCGCCGGGATGACTGATTAGGGGATCAGAAGTCATCCTTCCATCTGGCTCGCTGGCTATATTACAGAGTCTGTGCGTCGGGCGAGAACGGGCCATGCGAGGACGCCAAGCTGAGCTGCCGCCCACCCAAAAAAAAAAGAAGAATCAAACAATGCCACACACATGTTTTGCCAATCCCACCTGTCATCAAATCACGCCAGACGCTTGCTTCCAAAACGCTTTCGACATTCACATCATCATGGTCAGCCGCCATTGTTGGCACTGTTGGCAGACAGACAGCCCCGGCTCAAACCGTACGTAATCATCCCTAACCCATTCGGTATCTCCGGCCACAGTCGCATTCTGTGCTGCGACGAAAATCCCGGACCTGGCCAATGGGAGCCTCTTCAAACACAGGTCTCGGTTGATATGTCCCCAAAAGATATCATCGTCTGGAGTCCCTTACATAGCCTGCGGTGCCTGCCTCCCTATCTGACCGTATCAGCAGAGTCTAGACCTAGCCAAGGGCTCGTTTCTGGGCCCTCTTGTTCGGCTGCCAAGTGGGAACCAGTCTCGCTGTCTTCTAGCTCCGCGCTCTGCTGCATGTCTGTATCGCTTGTGTCTCCCTGCGTACGTTCCGCCGGCGGACTAGACAAATTCGTTGCGGTGGGTAGTTCTGTCAGGGTTTCGGTTGACACCACCATCAAACTATGCGCATCTTCTGACACAGGGCACGCTTGACCAAGCTGTGTATTGACAGAGGCTGCAGTCACAGTCGCTGTTGAGATGGCAATGCTCGTTGTCGTGACTGTAGTGGTGAGGAATTCTGTCAATTGCGTAGTAACCTGCGAGGTCGGGACAGGGTTCGGTTTCTGAGCTCCTTGCCTGCCTGCCAGAGCAAACAGCAATACCAAGAAGCTCAGCACGCCCACCAGGACATTTCTACTCTCTGTGCTGAATCGTCCGCCATAAACTGCCGGCGGGGCCTGTGCATCCTGCTCAAAAGAAGGTGGGCGAGGCGGTGGATACACAGGCTCGAATTCCACAGGGGGTTGCTTTTCGAAGCTGCTCGTATCTGTCTCACTCTCAAGTCTTCCCAAGTCGCCGTATACTTCTCGTTCGCGAGAACTCGCCATGTCATGGTCCATAAATGTGTCATTGGGTTCCAGCTGGCTTGTTGGCATGTGCGCGTCGTCACCGAATGCAAGTTTTGCCTCGAGTTCCTGACAGATCTCTTTTGGCAGGCAAATGTTAATTTCCACGTCGACCTTCTCCATCTCTTGCCATGCTGCGGCCCATGCCCCAGCCCGCATCAAGCCATTGGCCGCGAAAACTTTGACATCCCACCTGCGACTCGCCTCTTCTGCTTGCAGATGTCCTCCACAATCTGGGCACCTGAGATAACCCAACCCATCAAGTTCAGCCTCATCTTCGGTAAGGCTGCCACTCTCAAAGCCACTGTCGACGCTACTGTCACCGGCGTTGAAGTAGTGATTGTGTCTGATGCGGGGCTTCTCGAGTTCCAAGCTCTCTAGGAGTCGTTCTTCAAGCAATCCATAGTCGTCCCTTGGGTGGGGAATCAGTATACCTCTGCTACTGATCTCGACGTCTGCCAGTCTATCTCGTAGAGCTATCCAACGCTTTTTGTACTCCTCGGGCAACAGTTCGCCTATGTTTGCACTTTCTTGAGCCGAGGGTTGAAACCGTTGGTTAGGTGGCAGTAGTGTACAGTGTAGGAGGATAAGAGGGAATTCCTTCTTGAGATTGGTGCCACCCTTCAAGGGGGATGTGTGGTGAGACTGGCTTGATCTTTTGGTTGGAGAGGTCCGAACCGAAAACAAACTTCTCTGACTGTATGATGACATTTGCGAGCCGGTCCGTCTATGATGTCTTACGACACTCTGTGTGTCACTCATTACTTCGTCTCTCATCTGCAGCGCTTTGACACTGCTGGCATGGCGGAACGCCGAGTGGTATTCGCGGAGGTTTCTAGGGGAAGTCGTCGCAGGCCGGGGCCCGCCAGATCGTTCAAAGGGATAGAAGCCGTGCGAGTCGCGTTGGGAAGGTGTTCGAGGGCCATACTGTTCTTCGCTCGAATGCAGCGGCTGTGATATTGTTGTGGGCAAGGAAGAAATCGATGAGCACCCTGAAAAGACGCGGTGGTTGGCATCCTCAATGCTGTCCTCATACCCGTGATCTGGTTGCGAAATGGTTTCTGACTCCGAGTTTGATGTGCTTTCATCGTAGACTGCGCCGGAGAAATTATAGTCGTGAGTTTGGGAGGTGTCTGTCGGTGGAGTATGTGGAGATGGAGAAGAAGTCGAATGCTGCCGCAGAGACAGCGGAGAGGACTGTTGGAAAACGCATATTTCTGCTGCATCGTCCAGAGAAGGTGATGCTGGAGACGAGCAGCTCGCCATCATGCGATGACAATCAGGTTGATTGAGTTCATTGCATGCCAATGTTGCCTGTGCGCGGCTCAGAGCACTTGGATGTTTTTATTGACGGGGTTGCACAGGGCAACACTAAATACTAGCGTCTGACGCTGCGTATACCCCACTGCTGGTCGTCATTCGGCCGGCTTTCCACAGTAGCTCCAGCACACTTCGGGTACAATTAATGGTCAGACAAAAAGCATTATCGGTCATTCGTCGATTGGATCGCCGCCTATAAACTTCAACCACAGCCTCTCCTCCCCTTCACCCCCATCACTCTCATCAATAAATGTATCTGAAGTTGGGGTTCTCGCGGTCCGTCAAATCATCGAAAGCATGCACATAGTTCTCATCCTTGGCCTCTCGAATCCCGGCAGACGCCAGCTCGTCCTTCTTCCGATTCTGCCGCTTGAGATGGAACCAAAGAAACACAATCACCAAGACAAGAAGAACGTAGCAGCCGAGGTGAGTGCTGAAGGCAATGAAATAACGCGGGGCATCGTATGATAGGAATACTTGCGGGCCTGGTCTCGCCGAATCAGCTATTCCCTATCGTCAATGTTAATGGTGAAGGAGATTTGCATACCCACGGCATTTCCTGTACACCAGGATACGAAATTCATGGTGACGACAATCGACTTCTTCGTCTGCCCGCCGACATTTCGGGAAATCATGCTCATTGCTAGCGTCTGAGCCGCCCAGAATGAGAGCACGATATAGTAGCTGATAAGGAGTCCCACTTTGGTCGCAGTGTCGGTGTTCTGTACGCTCATCAAAACAATGGTCCCTACGAAAGATCTAACAACTTGTTAGCCACGCACAGACAAAATCGGTAGGTCGGTCCCACGGTATGACAAAAATCCCCATGACCAAGCAATTCTGATGGAATTTCTTCACGAGCCAGGTCGAAGTAAGCAAGATGATGATTATCACCGCGCCCAGGACCATGGCAAGTAATTGTGTCTGAAGGACCGTGAAGTTGAACCCTGCCGGGGAGTCAGTATTTCTAGCCCTCAAATGTGCGGCCCCATCCTTACCTGTAATGATGATGTTCGCAAAAGCACCTAGGCCAGAGGTGGGGAGCGTTGTGCAAATCTGGATCAGGCAATAGCAGTACGTCTGCGGATCCAGGAATGCTTCCTTGACCTGCTCTGGACGGAATTTCTTGTTCTGCAGTCCTGTTTGGTTGCTCCTCACTCGCTCAACCATCAACTTCTTGTCCTCCTCTGAGAAGCACTTGGCCTTCATCGGAGAATCAGGCATCCACCAGGCAACAAAGAGACCCCAAAGCACAGAAAAACAGCCGTAGGTGATGAAGATTGCTTGCCACGATTTCAGAGGCCCAGACTGAATTTGGGTAAAGCAATACGCCAGTAGGCCGCCCACGATTTGTTGGCCACCACTGGGATCTCATTAGCATTGCAGATGATCATCTCGACCCCTGCCATCACCGATACCAGGTTGGAAGAGACTTACTTCATCATATACCAATAGGTCACGGTTTCGGCCTGTTCTTCTCGCTTGTACCACATGCTGCTGAGGATGAGAAAACTGGGTTGACAGACGGCCTCGAAAATGCCGAGCAACGTCCTCAAGGCCACGATCGTGGCAAAGTTCTTTGCGACCGAGTGGAGAGCAAGGACGGCGCCCCAGAGACAAATGTTCAAGGCAAGATACTTCGCTATCGGCACTCGCTGGATGGTCCAGTTTGTGGGATATTCCACGATGAGCACGGCGATGTAGATACAGGTCGTGAGCCAGGAGTACTGGAAGTGGCGGTCAATCGCTGCACCTCAGATTGAGACGGGTACCCACCTGTTGCGCATGGAGATTGAGGTCCTCTCTGATGCCCATGATGGATGCAAAAGACATGGTTCCTTTGTCGAGAGCCTGGAGGAAGTATGTCGGAACCATGACAGCAAGAATGCGTCTGTCAATCATCCGTCTCAGGCGCCTGTTTTCTTCTTCTGATATCTCGACGCGCGTCGCATTCGCATACTTGGCGACGTCTTTGTCGATACGGTCGTAGTCGATGAAATCCTTCTGCAGCTCGCTGCCCCCGGACACGACTCTCTCGATCTCAGAGATGTCCTGCTTCTCCAATCCACCTTTCTGGGTGGCCTCCGGAGAGAGGGTGGCATCGGCAGCAATATGATCTGAGCCGGGCATTGTGCGTTGGCAGAGGGCAATGTTGTACAAGCAAACGACTTGAAATCCACAGCTGGGTTGGTATATGGTCTCCGTTCCCCAGAGGCCTCCAGAAGTGGACCATATCTCTATATGATGTTGCCCTCGATGCTATTCGGGACAGAAGCCAACGAAAGCCTCGGGGGATGATCAAACCGAAAGGCACAGTGGCATCTCTTGACGGGGGAGGATGTTCTACGACAAAGCTGATTGTTCCGTTGAACTCCCCCCGGAAATTGCCCCAATGCGTACCTCGTGAGAAGCTCGACATCTCCACAGTCTTGCTAGGTCGATCAGCCCCCCCATCGGCTACAAGATCCCCCGCAAGCCCAGAAAAGACTTCACGCTGAATTCTTGGCTGCAGAAACCATCATTATCGTTGAGCCGTCTCGGGACAATTCAGGCCGGCAGAGGAAGGATGTTCGACGAGCCAGGGTAAGGATAGAAAAAGCGTGGGAGAAGGACATTGGATTGCTCGATAAACGCAGAGCGGAGAGAAAGCATGCCGTCGCCTCTGACCGTTGACGGGCTCAGTGCCAAAGACATCTCAGACAAAATAGAACTGCTGATCCACAATCTCGTCAATATCAAAGACGAGACAGGGCATTTCTTGTTGAAGCTGCCCGATGGACGAATCATTGACACCAAAGGGTGGAATGACTGGGAATGGACCCATGGCGTCGCTCTCTACGGACTGTATCAATATCACGCCCTCACATCCTCCCCGTTGGCGCTCAGGACCATGCAAGACTGGTTTGCTGCACG
Source organism: Cladophialophora immunda (assembly GCF_000835495.1). Lineage (NCBI taxonomy): Eukaryota > Fungi > Ascomycota > Eurotiomycetes > Chaetothyriales > Herpotrichiellaceae > Cladophialophora > Cladophialophora immunda. The sequence goes on from NW_015622542.1 coordinate 352,343, forward strand.
ACTGGCTGAAGGCACCACCAAGAACATCAACACCATGGCAAGCTTTCTTACTCTCGCATATCTATATGAAGAGACAAGAGAGCGAAGCTATCAGCCCTGGCTGGACTCTTGGGCGGAATGGGCAATGCATGACTTGCCTCGGACCACCTTTGGGGGGATGCAGCATATCACGTACCTTGAAGAGAACCACAACCAGCTCTGGGATGACACGCTCATGATGACCGTCCTGCCTCTGGCGAAAATCGGGAAGCTGCTTAGCCGGCCTCCCTATGTGGAGGAAGCCAAGCGGCAGTTTCTTCTACACATCCAGTACCTCTTCGACCCTCGGACAGGGCTCTTCTTCCACGGTTGGCAATTCACCGACAAGACGCCCGGTGAGTTGGGCCATAACTTTGCGCGGGCGAGATGGGCTCGGGGGAATAGTTGGGTGACGATCGCCATCCCGGACTTCATTGAGCTCTTGGACTTGGCCCCGGACGACGGCTTGAGACTATATCTAGTCGGTGTGCTGCAGGCACAGTGCAGAGCTCTGAGGGCCTTGCAGGAGGACAACGGCACGTGGCGGACATTGCTCGACGTGGCGGAACAGGATGGGAGTTATCAGGAGGCGTCGGCCACGGCGGGATTCGCGTACGGCCTTCTGAAATCGATCCGCAAACGGTACATCTCAAAGGAGTATACGGACGTCGCAATGAGGGCCATCAGGGCAGTCATCCAGAGAATCAGCAGTGACGGCGAATTATCGGATGTCAGCTTCGGAACGGGCATGGGGAGCGATCTCAAGCATTATCTGGATATCGAAAGGACCAGTATGCCGTACGGCCAGGCAATGGCGATGATGGCTTTGGTTGAATTTCTTCGGCTGTATAGATAGGAAAACCGCAAAGACCAAGACAAGGACGGGCAGTATGAGAATATCTAGCAAATGCTAAAAATTCAGCCTTGTATATTGCGGCCTTGTGCGCATCTACAGCACACTGCTCACATCCTTCGCCCCCACAAACGTGCCTCTTGTCGTGAGGCATCCCGCGATGGCGGCCAACAGATCATAAGCACTAAGGAGTGACGAGTAATTGGCGACCTGCTGGGATCCCAGGTGATACATATCCTCAGAACATGTGGGCGATGTTCATATTCTCGATCGCGTTGGAAAGGCTTCATTGATCTCTTTCTTGACACGATCCAACGGGTGGTGATGACTGTCACCGCCGAGGCTATCCAGCGCTATGCGCTGCTCGGTCTATGGTGTGGGATATACACGGTCTGTGCGGTAAGTCGGTCTGAGAAAAAGAAGAATATCTCAAAGATGGGTACTAAAACAGTCGGGGCTGATCTTTTCACTCCCCCTAGCTGATCGGCTACTCACTGCTGCGGCTCGTCTACAATGTCTCACCTTTCCACCCGCTGGCCAAATACCCAGGGCCGCTGCTCTGGAGAGCCTCGCGCCTCCCGGCTTCCTGGCGCCAGGCTCGCGGCGACCTGTACCAGTGCATCGACGCCATCCACACGCAGTACGGGGCGATCGTGCGCATCGCGCCGGACGAGCTCTCGTTCACGAGCCCAGAAGCCTGGGCCCAGATCTACAACACGCGGCCCCAGCTGCAGAAGACGCGCTTCCACTTCCCGCCGGCCGACGAGCGCAAGATGCCCGAGAGCATGATCATGGCCGGCGACGCCGAGCACACGCGCCTGCGCCGCCTCGCCAACCCGGCCTTCACGACCGCGGGGATCCTGGAGGTCGAGCCCGTCATGCAGCACTACGTCGACCTGCTCTGCACGCAACTGACGCAGGTGTGCGGCGCCGGCGCCGAGGGGTCCTCGCAGAACATGGTCGACTGGTTCCTCTGGACGCTCAACGACGTGATCGGCCAGCTGGCCCTGGACCAGGAGTTCGACTGCCTGAAGAACCGGCGCCTGCACCCCTGGCCGAGCTTCCTCCTGCTGGGGCTCAAGAACGCCACCATCTTCAACCAGTTCCGCCGCTTCGGCATCACCCAGGCGATGCTGATGCCGCTGCTGACCAAGAAGCAGCTGGCGGAGCGGGACAATTTCTTCCACGCGGCGACCGCGGCGGTCAAGCAACGACTCGATCGGGAGGGGGAAGAAGGAAAGGCGGGCGACGACCACACCCAAGGCGGCGGGGAGCGCAAGAAGAAGCCCGACATCGTCGGCTTGATGCTGCGCGAGATGAAGGACGGCAACCGCCTGACCCACGAGGAGGTCACCTCGAACTCGGTGCTCATTGTCGGCGGCGGCGCCGAGACGACGAGCACGTGCCTGAGCGCGACCTTCTACCACCTCTGCAAGACGCCGCGCGTCATGAAGAAGCTCCAGGGCGAGATTCGGCGGACCTTCGCGAGCAGCGCGGACATCACCATCAGAGCCACCTCGACCCTGCCCTACCTGAGGGCGACCGTCGACGAGTCGCTGAGGATCTTCCCCGTCGCCAGCTACATCACGCCGCGAACCACGCCGAAGGGGGGACACCTGATCGCCGGGGAGATGGTCCCAGGAGCAGTAAGTTGTCGAGACCCAAAGACCCATCCCTAGACCTCCTCAACCTGCCACTGTCACTGCCGCCGTTCACTGAAGAAAGACTTACACTTACGTCTCCCAGACCTACGTGTCAATGGGCCAGTGGCACATGGGCCGATCGGGCCGCTTCTTCGACAACCCCAAGGAATTCCGGCCGGAGCGGTGGCTGGATGAACTGGGAGACAAGGGCCCGTCCGGGTTACAGGCCGACGAGATCCTGAAGCCGTTCAGCCTCGGGCCTCGAAACTGCATTGGCAAGCAGCAAGTATTCCCCTTTTGTTTTGCCTTTATATCAGTCAATAACGTTCCATTGCTGATTTTTGCCCATCCAGGGTGGCTCTCACGGAAGCACGGCTCGTCATTGCAAAGTTGCTGTGGCATTTTGATATGGAGCTGGATGGGGATCATCCTACATGGGTGGAAGATGCCAGGTTCTACGTGAGTTGTCTGTTTTGGGGTCAGTGTTGTTTCTTTCTGCTGATCACCAGAACAGGTTCTTTGGATGCTTCAGCCGCTTAAGATCAGACTGACGCCCGTGAAGCGATGATTGTGCACTGGCGCCTGCAAAAATTGGCATCAAAAAAGAAATGCGCAAAGAACCTGTTCTATACACTCGTTGTTGTTTTCCCTCTATAGCTTGCCCCGTGAGAGTACAGCGCCACCGTCGGTCGTGATGACGGCACCGTTGATGTGTGAGGATGCTCGGCTGCTCAAAAAGACCACCAACCCTGCAATATCCTCAGGACGCCCAAGCCTCTTGTTTGGGACTTCGGCAGCCAACGCGGCCTGCCCACCTTGCAATTCCATCAACCCCGAAGCCATCTTGGTCGGGTAAAAACCCGGAGCCACAGCGTTGGTGATGATTCCTCGCGGGCCAAGCTCGACGGCGAGGTTCTTGGCCAAATGAATCACCGCGGCCTTCGACGCGGAGTATGAGAAAGTCGCATTTTCGCCGAGTGAACCAACGCCGATACCAGCGACGCTGGCAGTCACAATGACTCTGCTGGGGTTCTCTGTGCTCGCCCGCTTCTGGAGGAGCGGGGCGAATTTCTGGACGGTGTAGAAGACGCTCTTGACATTAAGATCCATGACCTTGCTGAAAGCGTTTTCCGGGTGTGTTTCAAAGGGTGCCCCCCAACTTGCGCCGGCGTTTGCGAACAGGATGTCGACGTGGTCGGTCGTCTTTGCGACCTCGGCGGCCAAACGTTCAATCTCTGAGATTTTGGACGAGTCGGCGGGGACGGAGATGGCGACGGCGCCGGGTCGTTTGTTGGGGAGGGCGTTGAGGGCCGCGACGGCTTCTTCACATGCTTTGGCCTTGCGGGAGGTGATGTAGACCTTGGAGCAGCCAGCTTGCATGAATCTATCGACACAGGGAATCAGTGCACTTGAAATCAATCAGGGCTGGATTTGTGTAGCTTACCCAGAGGCGACGTTCAGGCCCAGTCCTCGTGAACCGCCGCTCACGACAGCGACCTTGCCCTCGAGACTGAAGATGCTCCCGAAGTCTTGGAGCTCGACATCTTGTTCAGCACTGCCCATCTTGTCTGTTGGTCTGTCTTGTGTTGTGTCTGTCTCTTGTCTGTGCTCAGGCGTCACCCAGCAACCCAATCACTCGTTCAAAATGTCGAAATCCGGGGTATAATTCTCATTGCAGTCTCTGTCCGGGGAACTGGTCGAGGGAGATGTTGTTATACAGAGCAGAAATCTAGAATTAGCCGAACTATTGACGAGATGCTGTCATCCAAATCCGTTGATTAGAAGGGTGCGCACTTCCGGTGGATTCAGGCACAGGACGGATTGGGCGCAACGCCGTCGAAACAGCCGAGGCTCGAGCATCTGGAGGCTGGAGCTGAGTTTCCGCGTTGGATGGGACGATGAGAGTGCAAGGAGCTGGGCGAGCGTCGCTGGGGGTGGCGGAAAATGGAGGATTTGTTGATCAGGCCGATTGGGCGCCGTTGAAGCCACGCAGGTGCCTCGGTGCACCGAGTCTTGATCGCCTGGCCTGGGCCCGATTCTGCATCGGTGGCTAGATAGACAACACACTCTAGCTTGCATTTGTGATAGCTAGCTGTAGTGTGAATATAATATGTATCTTTGCCAGTACAGTACATCATGTACTGTATTCCAGAGTCAACGGTGTTGGCAGCGCCCTTATTATGATGGCGTCCTCGGTAGGTCTCAGACTCGGGGGTAAGGCGTCTCCATCCACCATATTACTGTCTCACCGGCTTTAAGATGAGCCCCAGAGTGGGCAAAGCGACGTCTTACTGGTTGCTATGCTCGCTTTTCTCAGGTTCAGGTACCTAGAATGGCAGATTCAACTACGGATTCGGGGCTGGCGGCCGCTTATAGGCCACGTCGTCTTATATCTTGCCCAAGATTGTCGCAAGCTGCGCCAGCGATATTGCTCTACAAGGAGGCCCTGGTACCTGTTCTTTGGTTCTTACCAGTAAGGCGTTGCGCCCACTGGTCAGCTTATACATGCGGTAGATCCATCACCGTTCCATCTCAGCTGAATATATAGTCCCATTGAGGAACACTGCTGTCAACAGATATTTCTCCCCTTCTCAAGACCGAACAGGGATCCGACAGCGATGGCCGACAACGGCAACACCACATTTCCGGAGACAGATCCTGAACTCGCTGCGGTGCGTATATCCGCGCAAACAGCTACATGGCGATGTCTGTCTAATGCGGTTGTTGGGGTAGATATGGAGGGAGAAGGGGATGCCGAAATTCTTCCTTCCCCGGATTGACAAGATGCCTCAAACGCGTCGTATCCTCGCCCAAGGCAACGTCCGGTTCATGAAGAGCGCTTTCGTCCGACAGACCTTGGGCGATCAAGTCCTCTGGACAGAAGAAGACAGGTCGGTCGTCGCCCGCGACGGGCATTCGGTCACTATTCGGATCTATCGCCCCAAATCACATCCCGGGCCCCGGCCTGTCATGGTGTATGCGCACAGCGGAGGCTGGTGCATGGGTGGACTCGACACCGAGGAGTTCCTCTGTCGGCTCCTGTCCATGAGGCTGGGGATCATCATCGTCAGTGTCGCATACCGCCTCGCCCCTGAATGGTCATATCCCACTGGCGTCTATGATGTGTACGACGTCATCAAATGGGTACGTTGACCCCATGTCTGTTCGCGCATGGGCTGAACCGTGGTAGCTATCAGTCAATGCGAAAACGATCGGCGGAGATCTGTCCAGAGGCTTTCTCACTGGCGGCGCGTCAGGCGGTGGGAATTTGACGTGCATGGCTACCATCATGGCAAGAGACGACAAGTTAGATCCCCCTCTCACAGGACATCTCTTCATCTGTACCGGCTTCCCCCACGACTACACGGACAGAAAAGGGACCAAGGTGGTCCTCTTCCCAGAACAGTTGTTGCATGGGAGTTGGGAAAGGTACAAGAACGGGCCAGTCGCGACTCGGGAGATGAACGACCTCTATGGCAGTAAGCAACGTCCACACTTGCTATATTAACTAGAAGCCAAAGCTCACTTCAAGGTCCACCAGAAATATCCAATTTCGACGCACATGATCCCTATGTGACTCCCTTGACCCGGACAGACTACTCCGGACTGGGCCCGGTGTTCTATCAGGTCGCCGAGATGGACATCTGGCGGGACAGCGCACTCTTCTACTGCAACAAAATCAAAGAGGCCGGCGGTCAAGTCAAGGTGGAAATATATCCTGGCGTGCCGCATCTATGGTGGTCCATGTACCCGCAACTGTCAATCAACAGGAAATGGATTCAAAATCTGATGAAGGGCGTCGAGTGGCTGCTGAGCCAGACGCGGGAGGCTCATATCCCTTCTAAACTCTGAGAGGAGATAAAACAGGAATGCTGAGGGTCGGCTGTACACTGGTGCATGATGCTGGATGCTTGTGCAACCAGTTACGGCAATTGTTTGCTTCTCGCATACGAGACTGTCGAACAATCACAGCCATGAGAGACTCGGGGGACGGAAGCTGTTATTCACCTGGACATCGCTTTCTCCAGATGCCACATCTGGAACGAGGCTCAGGCTCGAACCCGTTAGCATTACCATTGACGGCGAAGATGACCAGATGCATCATCGAACTTATCTCGGGATGTTTCATGGCGGAGGTTCCCCATCTGTTTCTCCTCCTTCTCGACGTTCAGTGATTGTTTGCTTCCTTCTGCATTGGGTACCGGCGTCCTATACTGTGTCACCATCGAGTCCATGTCTCACGACACTGTGTTTCTCCAACATGAAGAGGGAAAAGGAACTCGCCATTGACAATTACTTCGTTGGATGCATTGTACCCTGGTAAGGGCGCCCGTTCCATCTCAGCCACCCTTCATCTTCGGGGGGGTTTTTCTTTTCGCAAAAGCCTTTTGTTGCCTTGGCTGAGAGTGAACGCGCCGACCCAAAAGGACTCAAGGACTCGTTGATTGTTCCTCGTTCACCTTCTCCTCTGAGTCTGTTCTTCTCTTGTCTTCTTCGAACTCATCGCTATTGACTTGCGAGACCCATCTCAAGGCACATCACACCCAATCCGTGTTAACTTCTTCTCAGACTTCTCACTTGCTCCCTCAATCCTGCTTCACTCTGACCTTGCGATCGCTATTCAACCCTCACCATGGCCATGTACCGCGTTCCACCGCTCATCCTTCTCGTCCTCTTCTTCGTGGTCGCTTCCCCTGTCCAGGCCCAGATGGCAGTCTCCACGACCCTGACCTCTGCGTCTACCTCGCCGGTGCCCGTCTCGCCAGCCCCATCGTCACCTACGAATCCACTGGATACGCCCCCGACTCCATCCACGACGACGGAGGTATACACCCCCTTTGCGGTCTGCGCCACAGGAGGCGGCGATTGGTACATCGACCCGCCCACGGCAACTCGGTTGGCGGACTTGTTCTGTGATCAAGCATACAAGCCAGGGAATCTTCCTGCCCAAGGTATAGTGATTCCGATTCCTGTCATCTGTTGTCCGCTATACCTCGATTATTTCTTACTTTGGTATTGCTGTCTCTCACATCACCTTTTTCCTGGTGTTGAGAGGCTCCCATACCTTGTTGCGCTCCACGAATTCACCAAATGGTGTCTTTGTCTCTCATTCATCAGCCCGTCCTTAACTCAGAGACTATCACAGGTCAAGAATTCGACTTGAACGAATACCCAACCGACCTCATCGCGCTCACTACGAACGACACCACCACCGATACCGATGCCGACATGGCAAAAAGAGGCCCGCTCTTGGCGTCCAACAACGCGAACCTCACCGACGCCCTCGCGACAACGACACCAAACTACACGCTCACGGAACTGTCGGGGATCATCATGGCCCTGCGGCTGGTGCGCTGGAAACCCACCGTCATCGACAACTTGACGTACATGTCGGGCACGCAGGCGGAGTGCGACCAGGACGTGCAGCAGGACCAGTGCCACGCGGGGCTGCGGCGCGTCATCGACAAGTGCCAGTGGAACAGCCACTACTTTGGGGGCGTCAACTTCTGGATGACGGGCTGCACCATGTACAGCGTCCAGGTCGCCAACTGCTCCGGCAACTGGCTCGACCCCAACTGCGACCTGTGGCACCGCAAGTGGCCCGGCGTCGGCAGCGGGCCGGACCCGTCGTTCCTGACCACCACGGCGGCGACATCGGCTGCGGCGACAATACTTACGAGCGTGCCCACGACGAGGGAGTGGAGGGCGTGAAGGTGGTTCAAGAGAGATGCAGGCGACGAGTCCGTGTTCACTGGGCTGCGATAGGGGGGTGGGGGGGTGTAATGAGTTCTTCACATCGAGAGCCGAGTCTGGCTAGGGGGATTGCTTTTCATCAGGGGGGCGAGATGGAACGAGAGACAGACAGACAGTTATCTGGGCTTATGCCTGCGTGCTAGCAAGCAGGCGAAGAACCAACGAGCGCTGTGCAACAACGTCCATTTCCTTCCAACGACAGGGACGCTGACAAGAATATCCTTCCCTGAGGTTAGTAGGGGAGGACCGACTCCCACCACATGATTACGAGGCATACACTCCCAAAAAGAAGAGGAGCTTGAATTCTCGTTCAATGGACAGAAATCAAAAAAGCCAGTTCCACCCGCACGCAAGGAGCGCGTGTTGTTTACATATCCCTCCCGTGCTCAAGGCTTTCTTTCTCAATAGTCCAAGTCGCGCGTCTTTTCGCGATACATACTCGTAGCACCCCGTGGCACCACACACACCTCGCTTGCCAGTCCAACACACCTGACCTTCTACCCAGCTACCGGGGAAACCACCGACAGGTGATAGGCGGGGGATCTTCAGTTATTAAACGAACCTTGTTTTTTTTTTCCGGGGCCGGGAGATCTCTTTCTTGGGCTTCACAGGAAAAATGCGGCGAGCCGGGTGACAAAATAAGTGGCACACTCTAGCCGTCAGACAAAACTACTTTCCTACCTCTATTATTTGCAAAGTACTTTTAACGTACTTTTTTCTAAGAAATAATGGATAATATTAATATCTCTAGATAGCCCATAAGCTACTCTATTTCTAGTGAGTAGATTATATAGTTACCACCTTATAGTTTGGATGGAGGGAGGAGAAAGAAAGGGTCATTCAGTCTTAGTCTTTCGCTGTGCCACTTTTTTTGTCACCCGGCTCGGCGGGTACCTGGCTTTCGTCCCTGCCGTGATGGGCGTGGGCGGCGAAACATAAAAGATCAAAGGGGTGCCCGCCCGGTGCTGGATTCTGCTGGAACGACAAATGTCTTGGTGAGATGGCTGAGATGGGTGCGGGAGAAAAGATATTCGATCCGCGTTCTGCAGGTTCACGGGCAGGTTTTTGCATTTTAACGCGTGCATATGCTTCGCGAGAAAAGATCAATCCTGGGGTCGATAGGGGACATCATGGGCGATCAATAGCCAGAGGACGGGAACGAACAAATCGGCCAGTTGAGCAGCCCAAACCATGTACATCGCATCGACCAAGATTGCCTAATCCAAAGGGCAAGTCCCAATTGACGTTGAGATGATAAAACACTGATTGTAAAGAGAGTGTGGGAGAAATGCGGTTCGGTATATGCGACCAGCGCCCACGGAATCCCCCTGCTTCTGATGCTGAACCTACATACAACAGTCGTCACGATCATATCTCCAACATCATATCTCCAAGGCCAAGAGAAACAGCACAAGAAGACATTGTCACAACATCCCAGTCTCCTGGTCCAGGCCTGCCGTCGTCAATCCCACCAACAAATGGTTCACAGCCCTCGGTACTCTGTCGAGTTTTTGTCGCTGAAGGGTCGTTGTTGGTTTGCTTCGATCCGCCACAACGAGCCCTGCTTGTATGGCCGTCCCTGCAATGGTGGATGCAAACGGCCTACACACTGAACTCCAGCCTGTTCCCGGCGTAGTCTCTCGCGAAGAATCGTTGCGGATATTCCACGCCTTGGGCTCCTTTGTACGGCCCCGCGGTATTAGTCCACAGCTTTCCCTGCACAAGGGCTTGAAGCGTCGCCGAGCTGACGCCAGGGAGAAAGAATCTCAAGGGTAGGGCGAGAAAGACTCACCAGAATTGGCCTCTCCGGGCTTATCCGCCTCGGTCGGTGCCGCCTGGCCTCCTCTCACGAAATGCTCCCAGATCCTCTGCCTCAACTGCAAGAGCGCCTGGGGAGAGGCCAACTTAAAGCAGGGATGTCTCGATGACTGCTTCTCAAAATCCGAGGGAGCCCCAAAAGCGATGTGCACCTGCTGTCCCCAGGATCCAATGTCGAACCATGCTAAGGTGCCTTTTTGTAAGTGCGGGACCGCACGAGGCGTGAGGCCCATAGTTGTCCCATAGAACTCGTTAGCTTGGTCGAGTGTGCCGACCGGAACAGTAAGATTGACGTGGGCGATGCCCGTTATGAGCGACGACGAGTCGAGAGATCCCATTTCTTGCAGGCTTTACCGGGGTTGATGGCTGCGTGGAAGGGGAAGGAAAGGAGAATGTTCAGCTCAACTTCTCTTTTTCTACTGTCTCTTTTCTCTTCCTTCTCGTTTTCCTTGGCTCGGCGCACGCTTTCCAATTTGATGGATTGAGGAAGGTCTTTGGCCTGACGTTGGGATTGAAGACGGTAAAAGACGCCGAGGGAGGGGGTGCGAATTGTCGGTCTTTGCTCCGGCTTCTGCCACGACGAGGTGAGATTTCGTCTGACCGGCGCATTCTGCGGTCAGCACCATGTCAGACCGTCCCAGAGCCAATCTCATTGCGAGAGTCTCTCATAATTGCGCGACAGAATTGCATCTTGTCAGACGACGGGACTTTGTCTTCGTCGGCCTCCGCTCAAATACCGACACATGAGACTCGCTTAAACCAGAACAAACAGCCCGGAAACTCTACCGATCATGCCACCTGCTGCAACACTTCTGAACGCTCTGGAATGGGCATTTCTGGAGAAGACTATCCAGAGATTCGAGACTGCTCATGCATCAAGGGAATGCAGGTCTCACTCTAGGCGAGGTCCAGGATAGCGTAGAGCTCAATCACAGTGCGATATTACTGGCTCTGCTCAGTTCCCGCATCCTCACCACCTACCATCAGGACTGTTCATTTTGAACCAGCAGCCATCAATTGTAACCTGCTCCTCTGCAGTCCATGCCGTCTCCAACCTTACCATGGGATACTAAGACATGGCACACGCTTTGACCTAGCGAGCACGAAGCATGGGCAGATGCATTTCTGGATATCAATATAGGCCTTGAAGTGAAGCGAGAGAACCAAAGGACCGTCGGCTCTGCTCAACAGCCGTGAAAACACTTACGAACAAGGTCATGACCTATTTTCCACCTACTGACCTTCTCGATATCAAGAGAGCCTTTTGGGCACACACGCTTCAGCGACCATAAGTACCAAGACCCTGGAGATAGTGGTGGCGTTCCTGGCGAAGTCTTCCATCACCCAAGATTTGAGACCTCAAAGGTACAGCGACTGTGGCAAATTGCTTGGATAGAAAGGGTCAAATCTGCGGGGAGATATTCACACAGGATCTTGCGGTCGCCTTCAAAAGAGGTGAACAAGAGCCCTTTGGGCCAGTCCGAGATGAACGATCGCGCGATTTGGATTGTGAGCGACAGACCATGAGGCCACGACAGAAGGGAGCAGTTGACCTTGGTTTTCTATAGGTGAGTTGGACCTGGACGTTATTCGTGCACACTGACCGCTTCTTCTTGCTAGCAGGTGCTATACCAATCAAAGGTTGAACAGTACCTCATTCGACATTTCCCCGTCCACCTGACAATGAGCTCGAGAACATCCGGCAGATGTGGAGCAAACGAAGAAGCCGTCATAGTGGCAGTGCCAACTCCATGCTCTTGGTGATACAGTACCATTGGCGAATTCTGCTCTTCGCGAGACTGAGACATTACGTCGATATGCCGACGCCTCGACATCTCGCAGTGGACATGACTGTAGGTCGTCATCTGTTGGTGCAAGATGTTATAATTTATGACACAGCAATAGCGGAGTGGACAGCCCACAGACAGCCTACAGAGTTCGACACACGGACAGCCAACCTCCAGCGGACGGGTGGTACATAGAGTCTTCACGCATCACTTTGAAACTGAGACTGACACGCTGACCACCATTTTGGGCTCAAAGCAAATGCCTCTGCTTGGGCACAGGAGATCAGGTCTGACCTGGTCTAGTTTATGTCAAACAGGATATCTTCGCAGGCTTAGCACGGCTTCTGCTCCATACCGCATTCCAATTTTGTGGGGTACCGGACATCAAACACCAGAGATAACATCCTGAAGGTTTGGGCAGGGGCCGGTCTAGCTTTTCAGAGTGACAAGACCAACATGCCAGCAACTACCAACAGGACGTTGGATGTGGATGGAAGTCTTCCGGAACAAATCAGGGTCACCTGTAGCTTGGTAGATGATCTTCATCTTCCCGGCCAAACCCGCAAATTGCAAAAGCTGACGATTTACAGGACCGCCGGGGCATCACCAAAATCGGGAGGCCATCCAAAATCCATTGAGAGTACTGTGTAGAGTGCATGTCAGGGATCGTGTTGCGTGTTCGCCATCTCCGTACAGGAGCCCCTTGCCGTTGCATGATACCGTTGGAGATGGTGGAAGCCACCAGATGCTGCCGCGCGGGAGCATCCTCAATTCCTGAAGGTGAAGATCTTCCCACTTAAACTCATGAGATGTGGTCTGTTCTCATACGGAGGATCAATCAGAAGTGAGGCTCGGTGACCCTGGTGAAACATCGCGGATTGTTAGAGGGTGATCCTTTGACCGAAAAAGCAATCCGCCCCCGTGATGGATGACGTCGTTGTGCTCCGTCAGGCTTGTTGGCGTTTGCCCCCACAAGAATTCGTTATGACGAACAATGTCTGGATCCTCGCTGCCTCAGACAACCTCAGCAAACAGGTCCATGTGATGCCATCAATTCCTACTGTTTTTCAATTGTGGTCGGCTATGGCGTTGCGACCGACCGTCATTCTGTGACAAGCTCTTGAGGCGCCGAGGAAGAACCCTTTCATATATCTGGTCGATGCAGGGACTCGATGCCCCAGAGTCAAGCAGACCCTGCGTCAGAGGAAGCTCGTGTTGACAGAACGGCACACCCAGCGAGACAAGGGCTATCGTGCGTCGAGGGATTACGGGGCGCGAAAGATATCCGGGTCGTTAGCGCTCGTTTCTCCCTTGTAACGATGTCGCTGTCCTTGTCCAAGCCATCCAACGCGCCCATTCTCCCTTTCTCTTAAGGACAGTATGAGCACTCGCAGAAGATCATTGGCGGACTGACACCACGTAAGTCCTTCGGGTAATTAGAATCGCGTCTCTACATTTGTTATAGTGTGCTTGTAGTCCATTCTTCAGGCGACGCTATAGGTCGTGTTCAGGCCAGGTCAGCGTAGCTGGGGCTTGAAAATATCCGAATCTCCAGCGGTTATTCAACCGGCGAGCGGACTAAGAACGTCGATCTTTCTCGTATGTGTTGATATGCTACCATTCCGCAACTCCGACCCACTCGGTGAGTCGCCGGAAGTCTGGGATTCAGCACACGGTGAGGAGGTGGAAGAGGAAGATTCTTGGGAGGTCAACTCGAGATTGAGGATTGGTCGGGAAGGCCAGGGTTGGGGATAGCCATCAAGTCAATGCCCAAGAGGCTCTTTGGATTGACTGGGTGCGCTCCTCATCTGCCGCCTGTCGAAGGTTCCGTGACAGAGTTGACTGCGATAAGCCTGATGGCCTGCTTGGGAGTTGCAATGGAGTAAGTGAAACTTGGGCATCGGCATGATTGTCGACCGATGGCGACTTCGGTTGGGAGATATGATGTCGATCGAAAGGTGAGACTGAGTGATCAACGACGTCAAGCCGCAGGACATTTTGCACGCCGCCGCAGCAGCTAAGTGGCCCAGTTAAACCCCAGGGGGCATAGCGGCTCGTCCTTAACCACCTTGACATTCATTTAAGAGGCTCCCCCTTACACAAGCGGCTGCCTGGGCCCGCCTTCCGTCCCATTCCTCTTGGCCACTCTCCATCTTTTCGCTTGCCTTAGGCGGTGCGATTCCCGGCTATCCGTCGTCAATTTTCGTGGCTGCTGCCCCCAAGGGTCTCTCTTCTTTACCTGGAATGAATCCCGGCTTTGGGGCATCATCTGAGTGGTGGTGCCTGTGACCCCTACCCATTGCCCGCTGCCTTCTTTTCACCACGGTTGGTTTCTTTGGACAAACAGCCTTGCGCCATTTCATTTCCCACGCGCCAAAGGGTTGCCATCGTCCATCCATCATTATTTGCCTTCAATCGGGACGCTCTGCTCGCCACCACCTCGTGGCCGCCATCGCTTGCTCCCATCTCGACGCATGCCGTAACATACCCCCTCCCCCAAACCCTCAGCAGCGATGGGTTCTTGATATAGAAAAAGGACACTCCTGCCACTAAGGAGTAGCGACTGAAACACGCAGCGATTCTGATCCTCGCCCTCTTTCGTGAAACCCTCCCCCCGAACAAAAAGAAATCCAAGCAGCCAGCGTCTCATCCAATCCCAACCAGCCCACTCGAAGGCTAGCAATCTCTGACTCCCAGGAGGCAACGCTGTTGTTGATCAGCCCGCCCTGGTCCACCAAAGGCTCGAGTCAACGACGTAACTTGCCCAGCGATCCGTGGGACAACTTGCCCAGATCCACAAAACCACAAGCTCCTCACCACTCAGCCGCGTTGCTCGTAGGAGCAGATTCCTGTCTGGCTGAGGACTGACCGCAGCTCTGTACCCAGCTCGCCCACGACACTCAAACCCGCCGCTCAGGCCCTTCACGTTTGACTTTTCAGGTTCCGCTCTTGGGCAACAGGGAGCCCATTCTCCTCCCCAGCAGTTAACTTTGCCCTTTGACGATCACCTTATCCACCCTCCAACCATTCACGACAATCATCGTCCTCTCCAGTCTACCTTCCGCTTCGCTCACTTCGCTGACCCTGGTTGCGACCCGGTAACCCTGCCATCGTCCGTCCCTCTGCGGCAACCCGTGCCCTCCCTCCCTCCCAAGGGCCCAAATACTTCGTCAACCCACCCGTGCAGCCTCGGGGTGTGTGTCTGCTGCCCCAAACTCGTCTACACAGCCTTCCCCTTCCAGCCATACCACTGCATCTCTGGTTCATACCACCTGGGCGGGTGCTACTGCTTTGGATGCTCAAAACACCTTAGGACAGGCGCTGGACCTAGGTCAGTGCGCTCGTCTTGAATTGCACACAAGGCCAATGCGTCATTCGGCAACTCCAGAACGTCGGTCAAGCAAGATTGGGAAAACAAGAAGCGGGACGAGTAGCAACTCGGCAACACATACTTCAAGACTGGCCGCCGCCAGATGCAAGGTTCCCCATCATCATCGTCCAAGGCTACGGCACCGTTCCCTTACCCAGTCTCTATGACTGGGCACGAACCATCAGATATAGCACACCGCCCATCTGTATCTCCTCCGATATCGAGTGGTTCCTCATCTTCCTCCGAGTCGGACTTCCCGCAATCCACCTCACCTCGGCCAGTCTCGCGAAGGACGCGGATGGAAAGACCTCGACTGGGAGACAGACAGAGATCCAACACCATCATTGTACCAAAAGGTCGAGACGTCGTGCAGCGAGAGAGGCCCCAGTACCCCCCGGACGACGCCAGAGCAATGAGTCCACGACGCAACAGTGAGGACATTGAGCGCATAGAGCGTGGGCTCCGCGAAACTCTGAAAGAGTAGGACACAAAGCTCTCATATCGTGTTTCACGTACTAACTAAGATTACAGGCAAGCGCGAAACCTGCAATCTTCGCTCGCCGCTCTGGCCGAAAAGATCGATGAGGTCAAGAACGACCACGACAAGCTCGAGACTGAGAACCGCTTCCTGCAAGATTACATTGGTGGCTTGACGAGAACCATGTCGAGAGACAATCTCGGCCGAA
Source organism: Cladophialophora immunda (assembly GCF_000835495.1). NCBI lineage: Eukaryota > Fungi > Ascomycota > Eurotiomycetes > Chaetothyriales > Herpotrichiellaceae > Cladophialophora > Cladophialophora immunda. The sequence goes on from NW_015622542.1 coordinate 368,272, forward strand.
GTGCAAGCACCAGCAGCAAGAAGAAGGGCAAACGATGAACAACGACCGTTACGACACCCATATCTGTTTTTTTTTTCCCTTGACCTTGTTGGCCAACGAAGCATGTCTGATCTTTTCCATCGCAAGCATGGCAATCGGATGAAAGAAAAAGAAACGGAAGAATCACTCGGTCTCAACCTTCTCAGTACATGCAAGAGATGCGGAGAGACTTGTGGGTGGACGGGTTCTGGTTTTGTCAGTCACTCCACATGTCCTTTTATGATACCCACGCCCATTTTACCAAGCTGGTCAAGTTCCAGACGCAAGAAGAGTAGAATTGATTATCGTCACCATCACCACCATCATCATTATCAACAGCAGCAGCAGGGGAGCAGGAACAAATCTCCACATCCCTCTTGATCATTAGCAGCAGGTGCCTTCGCCATTCTTGTACAACAACTTCTACTGGCTAGGCTCTACGGCGTTCATTGGCGCAAGGCTTTGGAGTTCACTCGTTTATCCTACCGATGCTGGTAGGAATTGTGCAGGTAATTGGACCGGATAAATCTGGGTGATTCAGTCACTCAGCATTGTCATAGCCTTTTCAGACAGCAAAAAGGTGAATGGACAGGACGTTGGCGGCATGATGCTACATCTGGTCGAGGCAGAGGTTGCCCTTCAGCCATGGCGTTGGCATATTTCGAGTGCAGAATGGATCAATTGCACTATCTTCTACTTTTGTCTCTATCTCGACCATCTCTGGCTTTGCATTCAGCGATTTAGTGACTTGATTCCTGCTCGTGATTCTTGAAGCTTCGAACGCCGCATATCGCCATGATGGATGCACTCAACGTTAGCATCTCCATCTTTCCAACAAGTCTATAAGGAGTTTGCATCAGAGGAGGCGCTCGATCTTTTTCTGTCCCATTTCAATTTCCCATCCATACCAACTTCACCATATGACTGCTCTTGTCGTTCCAGTCCCATCCCCTCCCATCCCCCTTCTTTGTAAAATGAGATCCTATACCGCTCTATGCTATTTTCCATTCTGGAAGACACGAACTTGCATGGCCACTGCGACCTGCGGCTCTATGTTCATAGTCTTCGCTCTTACTCTGAGGTCAAGACTCCACTCCCTTTACCTCCATCGCTGTGAATAATGGCTCACAATTTGTACAGTTCGACCTTTCACTCCGCGTCATTTACTATCGGTTTCGCTCAGCCAACGTCGCCTAGTCAAGAGTTTGGAGGTAGGATCCGCACTGCAGAGTCGGCCTTGGTGCGTGCTTAGGAGGCTGTATCCTCCCTCGATCTCCGTGACTCCTCTTTTCAGCATGACATCTCCGGATCGTTGCCTCGACGGCAAGTGGAAAATGGAATCCGGTTGTCGTCCTTGCACACTCACGCAGACGATAGTGCCCACACGGTCCGAGCTCTGTACATCTCAGAGTGTTGTGTGTCTTTCACGGCGGGGGCATCAGATGGAAGACCCCTGGTGTGTCTCTATGTCGCTGAAAATGGTAGTCCCATGCGCCTGGATCGGCCTCGAAAGGTCGAGGTCTGCGCAGGTTGGCCAGATCGAGTCGGTGCACCGTGCATGGAGACCAGGAACCCTGGACTCTGGGCCATCCAAGTCTTTCTTCGTTCGACCACGCCAAGGGAACAACCGAGTGTCGGTAATGCTTTGGAACCCTCCTCTGGGAGCGCTCGATGGTCTGTGTTCCTCTCCGTCGACCCGGACACGGGCACGTGCGAAGCGAGACACATTCTTGGGCTTCTTTGCGAGTCAGGAATGGGTCGGCGGCCGCAATCAAGTGGCTCGGCGACCTTGTCAAAGTGCTCTGCTATGGGATCGAGGGGGCGAGTTACCTATTTCATCTGTCCTGATCATTCATTTGTTCATTCTTCTCGCCATTCCCCATATGTCATTCCTGAAGCCACATTTTGTATCCAGTGAAAGAAGTGACAGGCCGAGCCAACCGTCAGGAAGAGCCGAATAGTCTGATACAGAATCCACGACCCAGCCAGCGGAGTCAAAGAGGCCTCGATCAACGATGTGGCTGCTTTGGCAAAACCTTTGGAGCAGTGTAGGTGAAGGGCAGATGTCGCTATTTATAGAGGCAGACGAAAACCCACTGTCCATGAAGGCCACGCTCAATCCATGAGCAACAATATCTTACTTTGCCATGAACAAGCGCCGGTCTGGCACCATATCACTCATAATCTCTCAATTCGACTGACGAATGGGTGATCCCAAGTTTTGCCAGTCGGGACACAGCCCTCGAAGACTTCTTATGATAAGGGTTCTCGAAGGAGGTGACTTGTTGATAGCGATAATCTTCGAGCTTGAGACTGAGAGATATTAGCACGAGATCATTTATGTACGGAGGTGAACCTTTCTCCTCCCTCAAACCTGATTATAGCACGGGCTGAAACATCCGCAACGCTGGGAAGAGCATCGGCCCCATCGTCGACAACGTTGCTATCACAGTCGTTGCGCTGAGAGACGTCGCCTCGAGAGTCAAAACGATATATTTCAGTTGAATGGAACCTTCAAGGTTTTGACATTTTTCTGTTCGAGGGACCTCCCCAGCTTACGGCCGTGTCTTGCTTGCTTGCTGACAGCAGTATAGTTGATGGGCATCCACTTCAAAGGTGGTGTAAGTTGGATAAGAAGAATATGGCAACCCCCTTTGTGCCTGATAACAGACCCCTGAACACTTCCACCCTCTTCGTACAGGGAGGGTCTAAGCAATCGAGTCGCAGGACGCTCCAAGAAAGTTAGCAGAGAGCGAGCTCCATAAGAATCATGGGCAAACGCAAAATACGATGCAGAAACACGAGTCCCGCTGATTCTAAAATAAAGCGCTGGTTGCCATCATCAGCTTTTGGCCTTTCACAGCCAAAATTCGTCCCCCACATCCGCCCGATTTTGGGGTTTCGCTTCGAGAGACTCGCTTTATCTTTCAACCACCTGCTACAGGACCATCTCTGTACAAGGAACCCGCCATCCGGCCCCTCAGAAAAACGCACTTCCGGCCCTATTGCTGCATCGCGCTCGCTAAAGGCACCTCAGAGCAAGACATGACTCGAAACGACTCGCCCCGTGGTCTCAATGGCGGCACCGTGGAGACGGGAGAAGCGACTTTTGAAGCGGGACGCGTATGTTGAGTGGAACATGTGTGAGACCTCGACCAAATATTCCCTTTCTGGGATATCTGCTAACAGCGCGATAGCCTTTGTCAAGCCTTGGGCGTGCTGTCCATTTGCGAGCGCCGACTCCACCGTCCAAACCTGAAGGTTGACTCGTAAGAGACCAACCGAATCGAGTTAATACTGGGAAACCGCCTATTACACACCCTCCTCGATCAATTCCGCCCTCTGCCCATAGTGTGGACAGTTGATCTACATCGACAACACGTGGAACGTCGGTCGACACGCCGTGATGGTGAGGCTGAGGATGGCTGGTATACAGCCAGAGGACATGCGGCCTAGGGCACACCGCATGCCCTGGAAGGAATCGAGCCTCGAGGGACGATGCAGGTTGCTATCATCTGACAGTATAAGAAAGACTTCGTTGTTCCGGCGGAAGTCACAGCAGGGGGCTTTCTATCCTCATATTTGGCGCGCAACCACCACGTACTCGTCCGCCCTTACATCCAGTCAGCCTCGCGCTCAAGCCTCGGCGTCGTCAGGGGTGTCGAATCAGTGTTTTCCATGGCTCCCCCAAAACTGGCTCGAATTGGAGGCAGCAAAGTTCGCAGCGGTTGTGTTACATGCAAGTATGTCAATACATCTAGCTCTCTACATCGAGGACGAAAGTTAACGTCGAAAAGGGCCCGTCATATAAAATGCGACGAGCAGAGGCCCAGCTGCCAGAGATGTATACGAAGCAAAAGAGAATGCAAGGGCTATGTCGATCCAGTCAAGAGCACAAAGCCGAATAGAAAGGGCCAGGCCTTCGTTGTCTATGTGCCAGACCCTCTCTACATGATGACTTCTCTTCCAGACATGGATTGGAGAGAGAAGCGGTCTTTCAACTTCTTTCGGAATCGAACAGCTGGCGAGTTAGCTGGATATTTTCGTCCCGAGCTGTGGTCTCGGTTCATACTGACCACGGCGCATCATGAGGATGCTATCAAGCACGCGGTGATATCCATCGGCGGCCTACACGAACTTTTCCTGTGTCCTGCGCCATCCACAGATCCCTCTCTGCTTGCATTTGCCATGCAGCACTACGGCAGAGCCATGCACCATGTGGTTAAGCTCGATACAAGCAGATCACCTCGAGCGGTTGACGTTGCGTTGACTGTGTCAGTCCTCTTTGCCTGCATTGAGATTCTTCGAAAACACTTTGCCTCTTCACTGAGTCACATATACTCTGGCATGAGGATCCTAGCGGAACTGGCTCGTCGCTCTGAAGACACCCCAGAACACTACCTGCCGAGACATCTGCTAGTCCAGATGTACCTGAGGCTAGACACTCAGGTCATGGAATTTGGGAAGGACGGGTTCCAAGCGCCTCCTGCCTTTGCGATAACCTCAGTCGATCCTGTCCCCGCCACTTTCAGTGATGCGGATGAAGCTCGGTCATCCTTCGAAATGTGTCGCTACCAGGTATTGCACTTTGCGCGCGATGTCCAGGCTACGAGAAGGAATTGTGGTACGCCTCGCCCATATCCTAAGGACCTCGATGGAAGGCATCAAGTGCTTCGACAGCACTTTAACGAGTGGGAAATAGCTTTTCGACGCTTGTTGCAGAGAAAACGCAGCCACGACCTTGCGGCATTGATTCTCAAAGCTTCGAGCGTTGCTCTTGATATCATTCTAAGCTCATGCCTTGAACGCAATGAGATGATCTTCGATCTACTTACAGACAAATTTCAGGAGTTGGTCCTCGTTGCAGAGGAGATAGTGCAAAGGATGCTACAAGATTCCAGACCGAAAAGATCATCTAAACATCTGGAAACCACTTGGAAAGATGGCACTCACGACGCTTCTCCCTCAACTCCAGATCATCATACGGAGCCTGTCATTTCCATGAACCTCGGAATCGTCTCGCATCTCTATATGGCAGCAACGAGATCCCGGGACCCAGATATTCGCCAGAGGTCTTTATGTTTGCTGAAGACTATCAAAAGACGGGAAGGGATTTGTGACAGTGACATGTTGGCAGCGTTTGCGGAAAAGCTAGTTATGGAAGAAGAACACGAAGCTCTAAGACGAATGCAAGGTGTGTACAGCAACGATAGAAGACAGATCAAGCTTCCTTCGTCGACGCAAATTCCAGAGCTGGTCAGAATTCAAGTTTTACAGCACCGACCGCGAGATCTTGACGCCATGTGACTACAAAACCAGCCTTTGGAGCGATTTCGATCACAAACCCAAACAAGCTGCTGGTTGCTCACGGATGATTGGTTAACTCGGAAGTTCACCGACGTTGGAGACACAACTACTTATCTCTTTACGTTGGGCCCTCCACTGTGAAGTAAGTCGGAAGGATAAATTTCAACTGCGTTTGTCACCCTACGAGACTCGTCTATGGAAATCATGAAGTCTGTCAACCAATGGTCTGCTGACCCTCGACTCTCTCAGTAGCAGATGTGACTATCAGTTCCCAGGTGCAGGTGCTCACACAACCTTTGTCTCAGCTGTCTTCTCCCTGACCTCGGAGACCTTCTCGTCACTGCTGTGATCGATTCCTTGGAGTGCACTAAGGCGACGATTGAGACCGATCTCAGCGTTGATCTGGGCCATGCGCTCCTGGTCGGCAGTGGCCACACCGCTGGATCCGAAGACGAGGTCCATCTCCTCCAGACTGAGCTGCTTGGTTTCAGGAACTGGCAGATGCGTCAGTAACGTGTCTGGAAAGGCTAGCTTGTGGATTCGTCTTACCAAAGAACCAGATAAAGCCAGCTCCCATGGTGATCAATATGCCAAAAATAATGAAAGTTCCATATGTGATGCCGGTAATCATGTCTGGAGTGACTTGACCAACAATGAAATTGTTCATCCAGTTCGAGGAAGCACCAAGGGCGATACCATATGGGCGTGCAGACAGAGGCCAGACCTCAGCGACGACGATCCAAGCACTGCGTTACATGTCAATTTGTGTGCCACAAAAACAATAGAAATTCTGGTTCGACTTACCATGGACCCCAGGACCAACCGAAGTGGATGACGAAGAGCCACACCATGACAATCGCAGCCCAGCCGGCAGCATGGTGAGTGGGCCATTGATGTTGGTTCTTCGCAAAAATGACCGCGATGATGAAGTGACAAAGACCCATTCCGAGGGCACCAAGAGCCAGGGCAGGTCTCCTTCCAATTCTGTCAATGTAAAGGATGGATGGAATGGTTGCCAACAACATGGCAATACCGACCACGCCTGTCGCGAGAAGGGATGTAGTGTTCGATGACAGCCCAAGAGAGCCGAAGATCTAGGGCGCTGTCAGTGTCTTCCAGACATCAATTTCAGCAGTCAATGTCACCCACCTGAGGAGCATAGTAAAGCACGGCATTGATTCCGGTCCATTGCTGGAAGAACATGGTCACTGTCGCGACAATAACTCGGCGGAACATGGGCATTGTCTTGAACAGAGAGCCAATCGCAACAAATTGTAGCTTGATGGTGTTGGTTGCTGTCATTTCGGCCAGATGAGGGAAGTTTGCCTCAACAGTCCGCTTCTCGAACATGGACTGGGCCTTGATCTCGAGGAACTCCAAGTCAATGAGTTGATGATCCACGGGCAGAGATCTCAAAGTTGCCAATGTCCGGCGGGCTTCCTCTTCGCGTCCATGGTGGACCAACCATCGAGGAGTAAATGGCATCCAAACCATTCCGACGAGCAGGATAAGGGCAGGGAAGAGTTGAAGGGCAAGAGGGACGAGCCAGGCTGCCTCAGATTGACTGTCGCCTGTGCCGCCGATGTAGTTGGTGCCATAGTCCTAGCAAGAGGTCAGTGGGAGCACCACTGGAGTCACAGAGGTACACTTACGATCCAGAAGCTGACCATGATGCCAAACTCGATAGCGAATTGTTGGACTCCAATGAGCAGACCTCGAAGCTCAGGAGGCGAGCATTCGGCGACGTACATGGGCACGATCATGGATAGCGAGCCGACACCCATACCGACGACAAACCGGCCTCCAAGGATGGCTGAGTGGCCAGCCTGGACAGCTGTGCATTGCACTATAACACCGATGATGAAAATGCAGGTGTTGACCAAGATGGCATATTTCCTGGAGATGATCTCGGCGAGGAAGCCGGAGTACAGAGTGCCTGTCCAGGCGCCCAACTCAAGGATGGAGGTGAGCCAGCCTTTCTTCGACTGGTCGGTGGTGTAGTCTCCCATGTGTCGATTGAAGGAATTCATGGTCCTGGCATTCGGTCAACAATCTGCCCCCAGCACCGGACATTACCACCGAAGAAAGAGTCCAGCCGTGAGACTCTCCTCGCGACCAAAAAGGCGTGCACATTCATTTCAAAGGAGTTCAGTGGTGAGACTTACAAGACACCGCTGAAAACACCTTGGTTGTAACCGTAAAGGAGACCACCAATGCAAGCAAAGCATGCGATCAGAAAGACACGGATGTTCCTGACCAGCGCCTGCGGGCCAGCCTTGCCGGACAGCTGCAGACGCTGCTGGAGAGCGGCATCGGTGAATTGGGAGGTCTTGCCCGCCGTGTGAACCATGGTTGCGACTGTACAACGACAACAGCAGCAGATATCTTGGAGCAACTAGTGACTGGGAACTGGAGACTGGAGACTGGAGACGGACCGCAAGATGGGTGTCTCTTGGGATCTTGTATCTCATCGACAGCTGATCACCTCCGCGTGCCGTCTTCCGTCTTCAGGCTAATTCAAATCCTGGAGAATACAACATGGCGCACATGGACCATGTCACATCCACCTCGATCATGCGCACTGATGGCGTTTTCATTGGAGAGGGGACAGATATCCTGGCTAGCGGACATGCAATCGGGAGAAAGCCCAGCGAAGCATTGCACGGCTGGGCTAAGCACCAACAAGGCCAGATCAAGGAATATCCTTTAGGGATCGGCAGCTAGCATCCGTTTCAAAAACGCCATCGCAGCCACCAGGCTCCGGGATCTGTCTGACAAATGCCATCTGCAACTTGGACCCGACGAACAGAGGGCATTGGGCACCATTGGGGAGCGGAACATGGCACCTAGGCTCATGGTCAGACCACCCGTTTTCTCGTCCGGTGGCCTGGGCAGACGAATCCAGCCTGTCGCCATTGGCGGGACGCTCGTACCGATATCAGGATAAAACCATCCTCTCGGCCGTCGAATGTTCCATGGAATGATGAGGTCAAACCTTGAGAAGACGGCACTCGTCCTGGCTGCACAAAAGGCGGCAAGGATCACGAGAGGTCGAAAGCCCCCAGTTCTCCACAGAATGTTCGCCCTCCGCCTCCACAGTCACAGCTGGCATTTAGCCTAATTGCCCGCTGTGATGAGTCGGTGCAGCTGAGTGGCCCAGGGCCGGTGATTGACGCACAGGCAACTGTGCCCTTCCCCTCTCGTCTGTTTTGTCTGCCTTTGCCCTTTTATCCAAAATCAATCCAGCTCGAAAGCGACTGAGAGAAGAACAGCCCAAGGAAAACACCGAGGTGCAGAACCTGGTGACGATATACCCGTCGATGCTGGAGCTAGGAGACATGCCCGTGATGCCGGACACCAGCCACCGGCCTTCAACCCTTTGCATCTCAAAGGCTTAGCGGTGTGCATTGTCCCTGGTTCATCAAACGCAACGGCACCAGAAGGATTGACAGAGATACTTTGTCTGTGCAGTCATAGGCATCGGCAACGACTTTCGTCCCCCGGTTACTTCCTGCCGGTAATTGCATACTGGAATGATCGTCGCTGCAAGACCTGGCTTGCTAAAGGATGAATTCTCAATGATGGCTAATTCCCAACATTGACTTGCTTGACAGACCTTGCGGAGAATGGGAGGGGCACAGTAGGTACAAGGTTGGTGAAATTGAAGGCCCTTATAACCCAGGATGGAGACCGTGAGGGCCGTTTTCTTTTTATCCGCTGTGAAGGCGTCTCTTGCAAACTTCCCAGCGCAAAGAGTATTGAAACCATGGCAGCCACTGTGCTTGGTCTCCTCGCGCTGCTGGCCGTGCCGGCGGTGGCAGATTTGTTCCCCGATTGTGTCCATGGACCTCTTGCAAACAATACTGTGTGTGATACGTCTGCATCGGTGGCAGACAGAGCCAGGGCGCTCATTGGAGCCATGACTCTCGATGAGAAATTCAATTTGACAGGCAACACTTCCCCAGGAGTGCCACGTCTGGGAATCCACAGCTATCAATGGTGGCGTGAGTTTACCCAAGGCCTCCGAGTTTTGCTTGTCATACTTATCAGATATCAGAGGAAGCATTGCACGGCGTGGCCAGCTCTCCAGGCGTGACCTTCAACCAAAATGGAGAGTGGTCTTATGCGACGTCCTTCCCACAACCAATCCTGATGTCGGCAGCGTTTGATGATGCGTTGATTCACGCTGTCGCGACTGTTGTCAGCACCGAAGCACGCGCATTCAACAATGCCAACAGGAGTGGACTGGACTACTGGACACCCAATATCAACCCGTACAAGTGAGTAAGATTGTCGTTCAAGTCCATAAGCCCGAAGTGTCCCGAGCTCTGTTCTAACCTATGATGTGGTAGAGATCCACGCTGGGGCCGCGGGCAAGAGACTCCGGGAGAAGATCCTTTCCATCTCAAGTCTTATGTTGCTTCCCTGATCAATGGTCTCCAAGGTGGCCATGACCCAGCGATCAAGAAAGTGGTTGCCACTTGCAAGCATTTCGTCGCGTATGACCTGGAGAACTGGGAGACCACAGATCGATACAACTTCGACGCCCAAGTTACCACTCAGGATCTTGCCGAGTACTACATGCAGCCGTTCCAAACCTGTGCGAGAGACGCCAATGTCGGGTGAGTGAGATATAGCATGATCTTTATTGGTCGACTCACTTACAACCATAAGCTCGATCATGTGCTCCTACAACGCCTTGAATGGCGTGCCCACCTGCGCCGACCCGTACATCCTGCAAACTATTTTGAGAGAACATTGGAATTGGACAGGCGAGGGCCAGTATGTGACCTCTGATTGCGACGCAATTCAAAATATCTACATGCCGCACGACTATACAACGTCTCGAGAGCAAGCCGTCGCCGACGCCTTGAAAGCAGGGACTGATCTCAACTGCGTAGGTCCCTCTGTCCAGATACATGCCGCTGCGTAATGCTGACCTTGTCCAAGGGTACATACTATCAGACACACCTTCCTGGAGCGTATGAAAGGGGGCTGTTCAATGAAAGCGTGCTCGACCAGACACTGACCCGTCTTTACTCTTCTCTGATACGCCTGGGATATTTTGATCCGGCATCTGCCACTCCGTATCGCTCCCTCGGCTGGCAGAATGTGTCGACCCCAGCCTCCGAAGCCCTTGCATTGAAGGCGGCCGAGGAAGGCATTGTGCTCCTCAAGAATGACGGCACGCTGCCGTTGTCTTTGCCATCAGACAGGAACACCACCATCGCTCTGTTTGGTGAATGGGCAAATGTGACGACGCAGATGCAAGGCAACTACTATGGCCAGGCGCGGTTCCTTCATGGGCCACTCTACGCCTTGCAGCAATTGCCTCACGTCAACATCAAATACACCAGCAGCCAGAGCAGCATCAACTTCCCTACCACAGATAACTGGGATGACCTGATCTCGGCTGCGGAAGAGGGCGACATCGTGATCGTTGCAGACGGCATCAACGATGACGACGAAAGCGAGAGCTTGGACCGGTACGACATCAGCTGGGCCCCAGGAAAGATCGATCTGATCAACCAGGTCACGGCGATGGGCAAGCCGGTCATCTTGCTTCAGATGGGTGATCAGCTCGACGACACTCCCTTCTTGAACAACCCCAACATCTCGGCCATCGTATGGGCCGGCTATCCAGGCATGGCTGGAGGCGATGCTCTTGTCAACATCATTACGGGCAAGGTGGCGCCGGCAGGAAGACTCCCTGTCACGCAGTACCCTGCCAACTACGTTGAACAGGTCGCCATGACAGACATGAACCTGAGGCCCAACGCCTCGTCCGGAAACCCTGGCAGAACATACAAATGGTACGACAATGCTGTTCTCCCGTTCGGATATGGCTTGCACTACACCAACTTTAGTCTCACGGCGGTCCAGCCCAAGCAGTCAAGCTTCAACATCTCCAAGCTGGTGTCTAGCTGCGACCGCTCGACGTACAAGTACCTCGACCTGTGCCCCTTCAGCACGTTCGAGGTCAATGTCACCAACACGGGCAGAGTGGCGTCCGACTTTGTAACGTTAGGGTTTATCAGTGGCCAGAATGGGCCTGCCCCCCATCCCATCAAGGAACTGGTTGCGTACCAAAGACTGTTCAACATCACCCGTGGGTCGTCGAAGACGGCGGCGCTGGATTTGACGCTGGGCAGTCTCGCGCGGCGAGATGAGAATGGAAATCAAATCCTATACCCTGGAGACTATGGATTGCTGTTGGATGTGCCGACGCAGGCGATGGTGAACTTCACCCTGACAGGGAGTCCAGTGACACTGGATCAGTGGCCGCAGAGACCCGCCAGTGGGTGAAGGATGAAAAGGATGCCGGAAGGGACGGAGCGAGGGAGACTTGGAAGATGCATATGCGTGATTGATAGATGATAGCTACCAATGTGGGTGGCATAGGATTGCACATGCTTGAGGGCACTAGCATTTGGGATGGCTTTGGGCTTCGCTAAATAGACGGGGCTGTGGCTTATGCCTGCCTAGGTACCTAAGGGACAATAAGTAGCTTACTTATAGGTAAGTTATAGGTGGCCAGGAGTCTAAGTGACTCGATAGTTCTAGGCACGGAGCAGGCATAGGCAGCCTATTTGAGTAACATTGTTTAGGTGCCTTCTCGCAGGTCTTGGGAGAGGGGCATCACGTCACATGCCAGTGCCTCTCTCCTCTCATTACCCCGCGTTCAGTCGGTCGACGCATGCACCACCACCACCACCGCCACATGAATCCTCTCCGAAAAGTCCCTCCGTCCAGGATCAAGGATTGATTCAACCCACCACCACCACCCTCATCAAGCTTTCGACTTCCCACCTCCCATCCCTGAATTGACCTTGACCTGGTCACTTAGCCTCCATCAGCGCAATCCTTGCATTGTGCGTCCACGGCGCTTGGACCCGTCTTCTCATCCTCCCTCCATCCCTTCTTTGTCCAACGTCTCCGATTGCGAAGCGAGACAACGACACCAACGACACCAACGACACCACCGCAGCACCAAAGCAACAACGAGAAAGTTAGTCACTCTAGCTAGGTCCCTCAGCCAACTACGGCCCTCCTCCCTCGTCCATCAACTCCCTCCGAACGTCAAGTTTAGGTCCATGTGATCACCACACGCTTTCTGCGAACGAGGCTTCAGAACCGTGCCTACCTACCTACTTGCTACCTACCTGCCCACCAATCAATCTATCAACCAAACTAATCAAGTCTCCAATTCCTCAAACCTGTACCTATCGTCGTCCCCATATCATCCCGTCGACCCGACTCAGTCTTGACCACCCCTCCTAGAGTCAGCCGAACTCCTTGGGCGCCACCGTCTTTGCGGAGTGGGAGGGTGGGAAAAGACCGGCACGGCGCAAAAGCCTGCATCGGTACTGGTTCGTTCGTTTCGACCAGCGTTGCCAGCCTCTCACTACCGGATTGAGTTGGTGTTGTTTGCACCAACTCCAGAGTGCCATTCCGTTCGAACAGGGTAGATCGAGTGGCCCTTGGACTGCGGTGGGCTGGATCCTACTACACCTTCGGCAAGTCTTGCACTGCATGGTGTGTTACAAACACCAAAGAACCAGACCTAGAGCGGCATCTACCATCGAACACTATTACTATACCCTTACGTTACACTCTACCGGACCCCTAGTGGCTTTTATCTCGTATGAGGGACTAACACCAAACGATCGAACTGTTACTGGGTCCGAGGCTTTGCAGAGAACCTGAGTCTGAGGGGCGGTCACTGGCATCGGGAAAGTGTGAGCAGGGGATAAGATCCTACACCTGTGTGGCGTGGACTCTTCGCTTAATCCTCAACACCTATTCCTGGTCTGGGCATCTGCGTACCAACGATCATCGCTGTCCCCTCCGCTCCCCGGGGACCATCATGGGCCTCTTCAAGTCTCTCAAGGGCAAAGTTGACGTCGGGACGGAGAACCCTTCGGCAAACAACAATCTAGGTCACGAAGGAGGATGGAGCCGGACACAAGGTCGGCAGGAAGATCACTACGCCCCTCCACCAGGGCCGCCTCCGTCGCATCATCAACGGAACTACGGGACAGAGGAGACCGTTCAGCCTCCTTCCGGTCCACCACCATCACACCGCCGCGGCCACGATGGCACTCACAATGAAGACTTCTCCCCTCCGCCCGGTCCGCCGCCCTCCCACCTCTCAAGCTCAAAGCCTGACAACCCTCCACCCTACCATGACTGGACTGTGATTCCCGATACGGCACTCCTCCCGCCACCTCCGCCGCTACCACAAGACTACTCGCCAACGAACAACGCGTCGTACGACTCCGCGGCGCGTGCCCACGAATGGTGTGCAAAACACCCTGTGTACACGCCCAGCACGCCTAGCCACGAGATCCACCTCCTGGCAAATGCAGGCCACATTACCCTGGAACCTCCGCCGTTACAGCTGCGGAAGCACTTGACGGCGTTCCGGCAGACGAGCCCCACGACGTGGCACGTGGCGACGAGCAAACACCAGCAAGACGCGATCATTGTGGCCTCGATCCCCTTGTATTTCGCCTGTGTGGACAACCCGCTGTCCACCTCGGAGCCGAAGACGATCTACTTTGAGATCGCCGTCCGCCGCATCCTCAACGCGAACTCGGGTATCGCGATCGGGTTCGCCGCGAAGCCCTATCCGCCGTGGCGCTTGCCCGGGTGGCACCGCGCGAGCATCGGCGTGCACGGGGACGACGGGCGGAGATTCGTGAACGACCCGTGGGGCGGGCGGGACTTTGTCCAGGCGTTCAAGGAGGGCGAAGTTGTCGGAGTGGGCATGCGTTTCTCCACGCAGGCCGCGACGGGTGCTCATGGAGGCGGGCCCGGGATGGGCAAGGTCAAGACGCGCGCCTTCGTCACCAGAGACGGCAAGGCCGACGAGCGGTGGGGCTGGGACATGGACGAAGAACGCGACCTGCGCGATGAAGGCGTCGACGGCCTCATGGGCGAGGGCGACCTGTACCCCGCCATCGGAGTGTTTGGCGCCGTCGAGTTCGACGTCAGGTTTGGAGACAGCGTGAATTGGAGGGGGAGATAGATTGGAGGCAAAATCAAGTGAGGCGAGGCGAGGCGTTATGCGGCGTGAGGGAATCTTGGACTGCCTATACTGTAACCTGATGCAATAATGAGCCAAGGGATCGACGATGCACCAAATGGGAACACATGTATTATATTCAGAAGCGACATGGTTTTATGTACGGTCACTAACTAGCCAAACAGCCAGCCCGTGCACCGAGAAACTAAGTCATCCGTTTTCCGCATCGAACCTCATCTATGTATGATAAACTTGGCAATAGAGACCGTCGCGGAGCCCTTGACACCTAGACCAGGGGCTTGGTTGTCTGTCTGTCTGTCTGTACCGTCTTGGGGGCCCCTGGATCACATAGGAGGCAGGCAGGCCCATTCTTGGGCGTAGCCACTGATCGTCCAAGTCCACGCTGGCCTTGACAGTTTGCCAATGTCGCGGCCAGATCTCACCTGCGGCGCGTTGGCCAATGGCAGGCATAAGGCCAACATGATTCGCGTTGGCCAACAGGAGCGCGCCAACAACGAACTCGGGGTTTGGGAAATAGTTCAAGGCCGCAACTGAGTCGAGGCCCGTTGCTAGCCATGCCGCTCGAGACCGCGACATCTATCACCCTCGTTACACTGTGATCACGCAGTGTGAGAATATGGGGTCAGTGCTGCCAGGCGCCGTCTCTCGCGGGGATTATCTTCAGTCGTCCGAATAGCTCAGCTGCCTTGCGGTGCTGCCTTAACCGCAGGCTGCATGGCGAAAGTGGTTCCCAGGAGTAGTCAACTGATTCCTTCATAGTGGTGAGAATTGTTTCCGTCACTGATCAGTGCCAGTTGCATTGTGCCTCCGCTCTTCAGGGTCAGTCTCTCACATTCTAAGATCTTCATAGTGAGATTGCTCTGCGTGTTGCCGTCGCTGCTTATAGAGTTCCCTTAGTCTCAAAAGGGGGCGCTTGCAAGCGGATTGGCGGCGGCGCGGCTGGTAGCGGGAGGAACCTAGATAGCAGTTCTGGTCCAGCTGGGCGGCTCAGTCGTGGGATTTTCAGTCTCCTTGTGCCTGTCGAAGCATCCTGGGGCAAATTGTGCCAATATACTGCTACCTGTGAATTGACCGTGTTCGATGAGCTAACTTTCGATAGTTGCCAACGCTGAGGCCTTAGAGAGTCAGCTTTGATGCGGGTGACGACCAAAAAAGTATGTCAATGTCCGCCGGTCCGCCAGTCCAAATGAAATGTGTCCATGTGGCGTGGTCGCGGCTCGGGATGAGCGGCTTCAGCCGACTGGCAGTTGCAGAAGGTTTCGAGCATGGATAGGAGGATGACATCGTGGCATAGTACCTTGCAGGCGCTCAGTCTCGATACCAAAGCCCCGCTATGTGCGATTGTGCGATGTGTTCCTTCTCTTCCAGAATCCAACGCCGTTCCATCAGTCAGCCCGTATTGAAACCTGACAGCATGTGACTTATATGGGACGAGAGGAGGGTTTTATCTGGTTGTCTCCGATGAAGATGTCTGACAACGTCGAAATGAGGAGGAGGAGTTGTGCACTGAGGGACGAAGAAAGCAGGAGATGGGCGTGTAGAGCTCGTGTTGCAGGTTGATATGGAATGGATTAGCTGTCGAGCCTGTCAGTAATGAAGTCGATATAGCGATACTTCTCTTTGGACAACCCAAGAAGCCAAAAGTACAATCTCAGCTAATTTTCGACTCGAGTAAGGGGGTCCTAATTGCCAAGTCTTCTGAGAAGATTCCCTTGCGGAAGAAGTTGTCTTCTACTCTCCCTAGGGAGTAAACAAAGTGAATAAGCGTGACGATGTTTTTCACCGACATGGGGATGTCCAAAGGCGTCTGGAGCACCGGGCCTCACTCTACTCTGCTTGAGGAATGGAATCGAGTTCTCTGTGTGGAAGACGAGGTGATTTGTATAGCATCCTGTGGCGCGTTAGATCGAGAGCCAGACTGAAATTAGATCCCTGGACAGTCCTCGGCGCAGCCTAATTCCATATCTTGCGCAGCGAATAAGGGGGGTAAATTGACGACGCCCATTTGATTGTGCCGTGAAACGCCCCGTATGTGTAGGCGGGACGAGCAACGGCAAGGGAAATACAACAACACCACGTAATCGCCACCAGCAGTTTGGGCGTTGGCGGGATTCACACAAGGGGTACGTGAGAGGGCGACCCCAAGCAGCGCTGGTACAGGCCATGTGGCTCGCTACTGCTGTCTGTTGACTAGGATTTAGGGTCGGGTGAGTCGCAACTGCTCGTCTCCCCACCATTTTAGACCCTCGTCCTGCAGGGGAAAACGGCCAACAAGTTCAGTTCCGCTAGGGCGAAATTTTCAACTTGTCGGGAGCCGTTGCTGAAGATCAAACCTGAATGAGGCCAGGTGGCGAGAAAGCCATTCGGGGGTGGCCTTCCAGCAGCAGGAGAGTAGCCAAGATTCGACGAAGCCCCCCGACGCCACAGGATTCAGGGTTACCATTTGTTGGCAGATCAGAGGCATGTAGTTTTGGGCTGACCAGTCGGAATCCCGATGGGCAGAGAACTTCCTCGACAAAGTCTAAGCCTGCTGCAACCATCCCGCCGGGTGGCCCAGACTTCGTGATCACCAAACTTTCCCCAATGACTTGCATGGCATGATTCTTGCAGCTGAGGCGACCCGAGCGACGACGCACAGCATGACGCAGGAACGAGAAGTTGTCCGGTCCCAGAGATGGCGTCAGGTCACGCCCGCCCACACGGAATTGTCCATGTGACCAGTGAAATCAGTGGGGGTTTTGGGCGGCGTGCCTGGATTTGGTCGAAGCGCCAAACTTGGAAAACTGAGAGGGGAAAGACGGTCAGGATTGCCAATCTCTGAGCGCACTTCAGCATGTCCTTTGTGCAACGCGAATCTCGTATTCGCCATTGCCTAATGGCGGGGTGCAGATGTGCAAGGTCATGCGTACGGGTTGCACCTACGGCGATTCACCAGCCACTGTCGGCATCAGCGTAGGTCGACTTGGCGCTCATTGCCTGAAAAAGGAATGTACCGATATTCAGTGACAGGCGATTGCTCGAACTGGATTGAAGAGTTTATTAGAACTGGTGCGAACAGAGATCCGGATAAAAATGGATGAATATCAGATGGCGGTGACGACTCTGGGCACAATCAACCCTCCGGGATATTTGACGTTCGGTGGCAGGCGATCCCGCTTCGGCCCGTAAGAAAATGCACGTAATCGATCTTTCTGGCGGCCCCCCTTTTTTCTTCAAGATCAGAGCGTCTAGGGTCGATTTCTTCACCGCCAGTCTTGCGTCAGACCACGAGGAAAGGCTTTTGGGAGCCACAATGGCGGTGAAGATTCACTTTTGGGGTGGTTTCGGGAAAGGCTTCGCATGAACGCCGTTTGGTCTGGCACGAACAGGAGATTGCAGATCATCCGGGGGGGGAGTGGCAGGGACGAGGCTGGCCTATGCCAACACCAGTGGTGAGAGACAGACATGTGTGTTGTGACAGCCTCGAGGGGGGTGACCAATCATCCGGTACAGAAGGAGGATGCCCTCAAGGGAAAAGGCCAGTGTGGGAGAGTAGGAAGGGAAAAGAGGATCGAAGTGAGACGGGAAAAGGCACATTCCCTGCAAAAGTGGGCGCAGCCCGTCAACGTCATTGCCAAGACCATGTCATCGCCGGGGCCCGACTGTCTGTTGGTCCGAGACCTTGTCGTTGCCCCCTTCTACTGCCGTCGTCGCCCTCGCCCAACCTGGGGACGAAGGGGTTCCAGGGCCACGACCACTCTCCTTTGTCAGCGTCGAAGATCGCCCAGGGACGAAGTCCAAGCCCCGCGCTCTGACTTGTTTAGGGTGGTTGGGTAGCAATCTGCATCCCTATGCAGTTCAACCGCGCTGGCTTCGGGGGGAAGTACAGCCCTGGCTTCCGGTCAACATAATATCTCTGAATCGTTATTCGCAGCCTCCCGACGTCTTGAGACCTGAACGTTGCCAGAGTATCCGTAGGGACAAACCGCTACGTTCCCAAACACACCACCTTACATTGTCATAGTTCGTGAGGTTAATGGAGAAGTCCAAGTGCCGGCTGTCGATGAGAAAAATCCCCGACCTCCACCCAAACACGCAGGATTTCTGCCACTCTATCAGGAAAGAAGACGCTACGGTGTTGCTCCTCACTTGTCTCCGGTCTCAAAGCAGTTATCCAACCAGCAGATCCCGACGTGATCAAAGGTGGCCATCTGT
Organism: Cladophialophora immunda; assembly: GCF_000835495.1. Lineage (NCBI taxonomy): Eukaryota > Fungi > Ascomycota > Eurotiomycetes > Chaetothyriales > Herpotrichiellaceae > Cladophialophora > Cladophialophora immunda. The sequence goes on from NW_015622542.1 coordinate 386,840, forward strand.
TAGCACAGGAAAGAATCAAGACTGATCGAAAAAGTCGCCGATCAATTGCACTGTATTTCCTCGTGCAATTGGCGCGGGCGATGGCCGCCAAGGTCAAGTATATCTGTGTCACTGGCGAGATGGGTTATCCCTCTTTGCAGGCAGATGTTGAGAACGTAGGTTGGACAAGACTCTTGCAACTCTTTCGGTGTCCCCGCCCTGCCGATGACTTGTCAGATTACCACTGGGAAAACATGCCCGGATGTGACAGGAGTCCTGCGCATGTCTATGCACGCTGTCATGGTCCCAGAACGCTTTGTTCTGCCGCTGACACGATTACAGCAGGTTGACCTGAAAGGAGAGCGCCCGTTAAGCGAAGACATATAGCGTCAGCTTTCCAGGACAGGGTCTGTAGCTTCTGATGCTCATATGCAAGGTGTTTTTGGTTGAGCAATATCGGCGACGAATGATGTGCTCCGAGTACGAAGCTCCAAACCACCCACAAAAAGTGCGAGTCGCCGAGCGATTCCTCCGGCTGCTGCACCGCGCAGAGTTACTTCCATGAAGGGACATGGAAGGAGTTGATACGGAGCAATATCTCCGGCAGTTCTGACCTGCTATCCCACTTTTGTCAAACCGTTCCATATGCTATAAGCTGGAGGGGGCTGGAAAATTGTTCGACACAAATGCAACCATGTGCGAGCCAGTTCATCCTCGCTGTCAAACAAAAGCACATTCCATCGGCTTTATTATTCCGGACCTGCATGATGGCTGCTTGAGGATGGGGATTGGCTTTGAGACAGATGTCAACTGCCTCTACAGAGTGCCCACGTATGAAGACAGGCTGTTCGCAGCAAAGCCGAGCAGCACCACTTTCCCCACTCGTATGCATACCTGGCTAATAGGCCGGCCGGTTCGAATGGGATTCGGCAGCCGAGGACACATGTGCTCAATAATGGCATGGCAAGAATAGGAAGCTGAAAGAAGCTGCGCGATAAGCTGCCACTGGGGGATATGCAAGCCTCTGCTGCGAAAATGGACGCGATGCATCAGCATCTGGCTCGCCGGCCATTTGCGCGACGGACAACGCTCGCTGTGGGGTTGGATGATGCCAAGGGGAGCCTAATGCAGACGCCACCGAAGCACTTATGCAGGCAGTTCCTCCATCTTTTTCCCTTGCTCAGCAAGGATGAGCCCAGTTAGCTCGCGGACCAATGCGAGAAGAGTCACATTTTCAAGCTCCATGGTTGTCAATCTCTCATTGAGCCCCAAAGGTCAAGTCGACTATCATCTGGCCCAGTTCGCGGAGACCAGACACTTCATTCTCGACGCTTTGGTGGTGTGATCTTCGATTGAGGTCTGCCGGCATGCCTGGACTAGAACCATGCAGCAAGTGACCCAAGGTTTATCCAGTTTTCGCCAACCGGCCGTGTTGGCGGCAATTGGAGGCTTGGACCGGCCTTCGAGGCGAGTGTGGCGTTGAGACAGGGTCTCTGAAAGGAGTCTCCGTTCTCCACTGCTGTTTTTGGGACGGCACGTTGAACTCAGAAGGACAAAAACTCTGTAAAATTATGATTTCAACAAAGACCGTTTGTCGTGTTAGTGCGTTTGCCCCAGGATGCTCTAAGAGTCGATGGGGGTCCATCCATGCGGCATTCTAATCCAAGGGGACCCTAGTGCCGATCAACCAAAATTGCGTCGCGTGAGACGTGTGTTTTTGAATTGAAGGATCGGGATGTGATGGTCTGATGAAGTCAGACAAGGAAATGGGATGGCCCATCTCGGGCTAGGGACGGTTCGGCTGGAGAGGAAGGGAGGTCCTTCGCGTACAGGTACGTACATTCGAGGCCGGCGGGATGGAGTCTCGAATTGGCTGTTCCGCCCTCTTAGCTGAACCGAGATACTCGAGCAAAACAGAAGTCTTCCGTTCCTCGCACAGTTAGAAGACTATCTCTGCGGCTGCAGCCAGAGGCGACGGCCGGACGATTCACAGGGGAGGGTAAGAGATTGACTACTTGGGTTAGGAGGGAGGCCCAGATAGGCCTGCGGGTGATTCCGTGCTGAGTCGCATCACGCATTGCGCCATCTGGGGGCAGTGGGCTACCAAGAGGGCACAGACCTTCTGGCGTCCTGTCCATGCAAAGATCCATTCTTGTCTGGACCCTTGCTGGATGAATGCAACTGTGAGCACAAGAGCGAAAGAAGATGAGGATGGATGAGGGACCCATGGGAGGCCGCACGTCATGCTGATTGGGTTTCAAGATAAAGTCTCCTCCATGCTGCGTTTCTGTCGCCGATCTGATCTGGCGATGCCTGTTTTAGGGAGGGCCAGGGAAAGGAAGACGCCCTAATGACAATGGTGAAAGTCAAGCAGGTTTTTCTGTCGCTGACCATCGTAGATTTGCCGCTTCAGGGTATGTTGTAATAACAACGCTGCCATTTTCTTAAAGCTAACATGCACTCGCTGAGCTTTTGGAGCTTGGAGAGCGGCAGAACGAACCACGGCCATCTATTGGTGGAGTTGCGGCCGTGGAGTGGCTCCTGCTGGCGGGCGAAGGACGATGAGCGAAATCGAGGAGAACTGTCGATGGTGTGGGGCAAAGCATGGCGAAAAGGCAGGTCGAGGTCCGAGGGCCGCATTGCAGATGACAGCATTATTTGACTATCGTAGTCGGTTCGATTAAATGCATGGCGCCCTACGCTGGAGGCATCGTTCAAGTGTGTGGACTGCAGAGTACGAGTAGTCCTGCTGTTGTGGCCACTTGTATCCTCCTCTATGGCAGTTCCAGTCTAGCAACCTCTGCACCTTGCAGCGACCTCTGATTGCTGCTTTCGATCAAATTGGTTTGAGGATTGGAGGAGACTTGGTGGCGGGCTTGTCAGTGGGATGCGGAGCTAGCGGCGAATCGAACTTCTAAGGAAAGAGAGGGTGGATAAGAAGGTGGAGACTGTCGTTTTTCGTGAGGGCGCCAACGAGATGGAAACTGCCGCTGGGAGGAATCAGCATGACAAGCAGAGCGTGTTCGTGTAAGAGAGACATCTGTGACAACGGATATGTTCGTGGTGTACTGTAAAGTCTGTTCAACATCACCCACCCCTCCTCTTTCACACTTGACGGTCAGGTGGCCGGTGGGCATGGTCGTCTCACATGAAAGGTTTGACTCAGATTGTGAGGCTGGTGCTGAGCACTTGACACAAAACAAACTTTGTTGCTTGTCGAGATCTGTGGTTGGCAAAGGTCAGAGGACGGTTTTGGCCTTGGTCGGGAATTCTAAAGACGGGAGCACCTGCGTCAAGAGGCGTTTTTTGGCCCTCGAAGGACATTTTCGGGCTTCAGGCCCTTGTACCACATGCATGACCTCCCGCCATTGAGGAACTTGTTCGCTGTGACTCCGTAATCCAGTCTGCCCGTGACGCTGCATTGAATTTTTTTTTCTAATGCTCCCTTTCCCTCGCCCTCTGACGTTCCGGACAGGTGGTCGCCCTCCGATCACTGGCTGAGGCGGAGTCTCATGGGAAGGTGATCCAGAGGGTTTGATCCACCAGCATGTGCTCGCATGTCCTCGCTTGCGACCCGGGGTGTGAGAGGAGATTGATGGGCGAGGATAATGAGGACGAGAGGATGAGGAAGCTTGGGAGGGGGATGCGCCCGCGCACAGGCCGCCGTCATCGGCGGCAGAGGTCTTGGAGAAGCTCATTGCTTGATAGTAGCCGCTCTGGTTAAATGATGCCTAGGCGAGCAGGCGCCCGGGGGCTTGCTGCAGATGATCACGGTCTGACTAGAGGCAATGGTCAACATCGACTTGGACCATTGTAGCGAGGAAGGCAAAATATTTGCTAGGCCTTCCCGCATCTTGTCAGGCATCCTGGTCAGGTCGAGCTGAGAGAGATTACCTAGGTACCTTTTTTGAGCTCTGGGCTGCGCTGGGTGAGTGACCGGTGAGTTTTTGGTGGGAAATGGGAGATTTTGGGTTTCCGGGGTCAGATCAGGCATGGCAAGGCGGATGGAGACTCGAGAGACAGGATCGACTGGCCAACGTGGAGGCATCACAACAGGACGGGGTGACTTGAGGCTAGAGAGTCGAGACTTTGCAGAAGATGTACTTGGTGGACGACGGCGAGTAGTTGCTGCTTTGCTTTTGGGGGGGAACTGGTTGCTTGCGTGCTGGAGACCAACTACCCTGAAGCGATTAACACTGCTACGACTATTACTAGCCACCTAGGGCCTACTGACTACCTAACATTGCTTTGGGCGGCCAAGGTTGACGGTTGACCTGCAGCGGGCAACCCACCCACCACCACCATCACCACCATCCAGCGGCCATGCACCCATGCTGACATCCCTCTGATGCCTGTGCTTGTGCTCGTGCTCGTGCTCGTGCTCCGGTGGTCTTGATGCCCTCGGTGCCTCCCCCCAAAGTCCTTTTTTGATTTTCGTAAATGAACCCTTGTTCGTACCTAGTACCCACACCCTGGTCAAGCCACCCAGCACCCCATCCATTCCCATGCCCTCCACCCCCCATCGAATCCTCGGCCAGGCTAAACCATTGACACCCCCTCGTCGCTTGACTGCCCCTCCCCTCCATCATCGACATCGAAAACAACCCCCCCCTCTCCCCCCTCCCTCGCACCAAAGCCCCCCCCCCCATCTCAACTGTTGCTGCAGGTGCAGGTGCAGTTGCTCAAGGCTCAAACCACGCAAGCCTGCAGCCGCCATGGCTGAGACCCAATCATCACCCCGGCCGGCGACATCCACTCCCACTTATGCGGCTAACGAGCTAACAATTGACGCTCATCACAAGCTGCCCTTCTTATTCTGGGGTGTTTAAGCCGAAAACAAATCCTCACCTCATGCGAACTGCGAACTCGTCTGCAAGCTCACGTTTGTGGTTCTGAGGGTGCAGGCTGGCGGAATTGCAGGGCGTCAGTGCAAACAGCCATCAGCCAACTGCCCTGTGTCTTTCACTCTCGCTTTTCCCTCTTCACTTGCCCACCGTCACTAGCCAGACAGGTCTTGATGCATTACTGCATTCGCCATTACCCTTCGAGACCTGTCGACCTGAAATCTTAGGCTCCGTGCCCTTCCCCATATTTTTTTTTATTTCTATCGTTCACCTGCCTCGATCACTTCGGTCTGATCCCTCTCCCTCCTTGTCTTTCATTACCCTCACATCCTTCATGTCCTCGCAATAATCTGCTCTCGTCTTTGCTTGCTCGTCCTGTTTCTTGCCGGGGCCCATCCTTGAGTGGTTCCACCACTCTTACTGTCGTTATTGTCCGCTTGTCATTAACTTGTCCAAGTGACACGAGACCCAACACACATCGTCACTCCAGCCATGGACTCAACGACGTGGTTCAAATTCTTCGTCATCTACTTGTGAGTGATTGCCTGACCCCCCAGCTGCCTCCAGACCTGCAACCCATCTTGGCACCCTCGGCAGCAGGGTCGAGGGGAAGACCAGCCAAACCCGAGAAAAGCCAGCCCAGCTAACCGAATGTAGCCTCTGGCGCTATGTCCGCCTCATTGTCAACCTGTGGGCCTTCTGGACTTTCAAGCCGATCCCCATCCCAGAAAATCCCACTCTTTGGCCATCAGATGTCACGGTCATCTTGCCTACCCTGGACGGCGAGGGAGAGGAGCTGGAGAAAACCATCGCCTCAATCATGGAGAACGAGCCCAAGGAGTTGATTCTGGTCACAATCGATGAGAACTTGACCAAGGCAGAGCGGACCATGGAGAAGATGCCGGCCGCCAAGTACCACCGCATCCGTTGCATGTCGGTCAAGCATGCCAACAAGAGACGGCAAATGGCTCGAGCCATCCCCGAGGTCACCACTGAGATCATCGTCTTTGCCGACGACGACGTCACGTGGCCCCCTCGGACTCTCCAGTGGATGCTGGCCCCATTCGAGGACAAGAGATACGGAGGAGTGGTCACCTGTCAGCGGCTGCGACGGGCCGAGAATCCCACCTTCTCTCAGCGTATCTACGGTTTCCTAGGAGCACTCTACCTGGAGCGTCGAAATTTTGACTGTGCGGCCACCACTCACGTCGACGGAGGCGTTCCATGCTTGTCCGGCCGGACCTGTGCCTATCGGACAAGCATCCTCCAGGACATCAATTTCACCAATGGATTCACAAATGAGAAGTGGTGGTTTGGCCAATTCCAGCTCAATGCTGACGACGATAATTTCCTTACGCGCTGGATGGTCTCGCATCGGCACGAAACCTACATGCAGTACCACCCCGAATGTGAAGTGCTGACCACACTCGAAAACAACCCAAAATTTCTCAAACAATGTTTGAGGTGGGCGCGCAGTAATTGGCGCAGCAACCTCACCAGCATGTTTGCTGAACGTCATATTTGGCTGTAAGTTTGGTTCCTAACCCCAGCGGGCCCCCTTTGTGGGAGATTCCCCCCCTCGGTTCTTTCGAGAGATCTTGGCAACTGACCCTTTTGGCCCCCCTTGCTAGTCGACAACCTTATAGCACGTACGCAGTTCACGTCACGACGTTGATGCCGCCTGCCATAATCGGAGACGGACTTCTCTGGCTCTATTTATGCAAGGGCGTTCGTGACTGGCCAGCCGACCAAGCCAAGAGTGCCATCTGTGCTTTTGCAGCTTGGATGATATTCTCCAAGTTCATTAAGCTGGTCACTCACTTTGTCCGCTATCCCGTCGACATATTCCTGTGGCCGGTCTCTATCCTCTTCGGATGGTTTCATGGCGCCATCAAGGTCTACGCTGTAGTGACGTTGGGCGTGGTGAGTTTTGCTGACGAGATTCCGGACGCACTGACTGCAGCTAACACATGGCATCAGACCACCTGGGGCAGTCGACCTAACGCCGACGCCAGCGACTCTGGAAGAATGATCCGCCAAAAGAAAGCACATTGCTACGAATCGGGAGACGAAAAGTTGCACGAAAAGCTTCTACCTGTCGACGAGATGATGACCTACGCCAACGACCAGAAACACTACCAACCTCCCTCCGCATAACTCTCCTCTCCTCGTATTCCTGATGAATAAACTCGAATTACTTCGTGACCGAGCCTACTATTGACAGGTTGCCAAGTGAGGCAATACATTTTTCTTACGAACCCCAGATTTTTACGGTCGGTCGAATTGTTGATGCGTTCTTTCTATAAAAAAAAACAAGCACATTCTTTCGAAAAGTTCAAAATGGGAGATATGTCAAAATTGAGACTAAAAAGGACGGCAGATGGGAAGGTGGGAGGCATTCTCTTCGATCCACAAAAGCTCAGCAAAGTTTTCACACTTTGTGTCTTGTATTACCCCGGAACAGGAGCCGGATTTCACATCAAAAAACAAAATAACGGGGGGGAACTTGGACGCTCTTTTACCCGGGGGAGGGGGGGGGGGGTCAAAACACTTTCTTGATCACTTTCACGTTCAATTCGATCACCAAGGACTTGGAAGGCGGTTTTCCAAGCTCCTTTTCTCTTGCACCTGCATTCCCGAGGGGAGCTTGGGGCTTGCTTCATGACTTGATATTGTAAATAGCGGGTTTTTACTTTCATGATGGGACACGATGGGTACGGGAAACGAAGCATGGGCCTGGAAGCGCATGAAGCGAAACAAATGGATGGGCGGATGGACTCTTATTTTAATCTGTGAGTGCCTTCTTGTTATGGCCTGGAACGACGGGACGGAAATGCAAAGGCAACTGTGGATTGTGGTGGGCATGGAAGGGGCTTCTAATCACTCGTTTTCCTTTCCCCATTCTTTTTTTCTGCACACAGCGAGCTGGAAATTTGTGGGTTGAGCGACGGACATGACATGACGGACAGCGTGACGAATGACAGACAGATCTCTCAAGTTTTCTCTCAGACTGGGCGGCTAATACTGAAATTGAATTTGTTTCCTGCACCGAGTGACTGACAGCCTGCCTGCTCCTTTTTTGCGGCTTGACTTTTCGTTTTCCGCTCTATTCCCTGCCGTGAGTAATAACAGGTGACGGTAGAACTGTTTGAGGATTTCGTGGCCCAAGGAGGAGGAGGAGGAGGAGGAGGCGGCGGAGGGCATTGCTGTCGTTGCTCTCTGGTGGCCCCGGCCTTTTTCTCAGTCAGTCCCACACCCCGTTGGTGCCGTCACGGCTCAATCTCTCAAACGATCCCGTGGGCTCGGAATCCAGACCCAGGGACCCCCGAAAGTCTATCCGGACGGCAATACCGCCGTGGACCGAAGACCACTTGGCCCTGATCGATTTCCTCCCGAAGCCCTTTTGTCGGTGTTGGATTCATTTGGAGCCCCTTGCTTTCTGGTCTTGGTTGGTGTGGTGTTGTTCCTCCTCTTCCTGCTGTGTTCTTGTGTCGCGTTGGCTTGTTCTCGTCCACTTCTCTAATGTGGGGTTGGGTGAAATACCCAGCCCTAGGGGATCAGTCTTCCACCCGCGTTTGCCAGTGGGTTCCACGCACTGACGATCTGAACTGGCGGCCGTGGCGACGGCGCTGGATCGTGAAGGAGCGGACGCTTGGGACTGAGCAGCATAAAAAAGTCACTTCACCATCGACACGCCGGACGTACCTTTTCTTTACCAACTTTTCTGTTGTGTTCCTCTCCGCTCGTCTGCCTCTTGGCTTGTGCATCCAAGGTCGTGTGACACCGGCAGAGACTGGATCTGCAAGGCTTTCTTCAGGCAGACAGTCGTGGTTTCTTTCCCTGCTCTGTTCCTGCTCCTGCCGACAGCCAGCCCAATTCCTCTTCAGTGTCACTCATCGACTGGAGGTCCACAAGCAGCAGAAACCGTATACACTTGCCCATTATCCCAATGATGACTCGTTTATTGTCGTCTGCCGATCTTCTTGACATGGAAACCATTTCCAAGGCTGCATCCCCCAAGACTCGTATTCTCTTGCGTTCATGCAGGAGCTGCAGCTGCTGTGTAACAGAGGCGTCGATAGCTTGAATTGTTGCACGACGTCCCATGCGAAAGGGCGGTGTTCATGCTGTGTAACATTGTGGTTCGGTGGCGTTCGAGCGTGGCTATCTCTCTGACCGGGTCAAGGCGTGGATGGCTTGGCTGCTTGTGTCACGGAGACGTGACAAGTCTACGGCCTCGTTAATTATGGGTTCCGGATACCGATGGGGGATGGATGGCCAACTTACCAACCACATGTTCGAGCTCGTGCTATGCCGGCTGGGGTAGGACAGCATAATGCAAGGGTTTCCCACAGAATCCCTTCCCTCTGGTTCGTGTTCTCTCGCCATCGAGCACCCATTCTCGTTTCCTTTGCCCTCCCTGAGGCTGTTAGGACGACATAGTTCATGCGCCGTCCTGCGGGCTACACACCATCTTCTCTTGTTGAGGCGAGGATATCTGCACTTTACACGACTTAGCGTCGGCGTGCACGTCGTAAGGTTGTAATTGGTGGATCGGCCACAGGATAGGTTCTCGGAGCGCTTCGACGGCGGGACGAGAGTGCAGAGAGAGGTTCGGCCTGGCACTGGCACCCTGTTGTGCGTGCTGCCAAGTGTACACCTTGTGCGAATTCCTCTCCAAGGCTGCAGGTTCGCGACGAGGCTTGCTAGTATGCCCGGAATTGGCTCTCTGCAGTAGTCCCGCCTTTCACTGAGTGAGGCTTCTTGTGGGCTTGTGGAGTTGCAGTCCCAGTGGTTTCGTGGCATGAATGGGGAAACAGCTGGACAAGGTTGATTGGGTCAGAATGAGCGTGCTCATATGTGACGACTAGCGGTGTGGCTTGCATGGAGAGGGATGGAGGGATGCCTGCGCTTCCTGTCAGCGGGTACCTGGGTATCAGACTGCGAGCGCTTCTAAACCCCTGTCGTGAGGTCCGTCTGAAGATTCACCAGGACGTAGGTATGTACCGAGTACCATTGGACCCATGGTCACCGAGGGTTCTAGACCACATGAAAATGGCGTTGAGAGGGTAACAGGCAGTTGGACAACTCCCACACGCTGACACGGTGATGGACAATAGACTCCCGTGGAAGATGTTCACGGCAAAAATGACACCTGAGAGTCGCTGGAGACGGGGTCCATCCTCATGGTGGGCAAGGATGGCAAGGATGGGAAGGCCTTTCTTTCGAGGACGAATACCGAGAGGGAATTCCAATGCCGCCGCCGATGCTGCCGCCCAATTGCACCACCATCTTCCAACCACAGATCCCTCTCGGCCTGCTTCAACTCTACTCGGTACAGGGAAGCCTTTCGTTGATGTTGCGGCCGGATGCAAAACAGGGCGCCACTCATTCATGTACTTCCATGGTCCCGACTCTCACTTGCGAGTACATCTGATCCCGCCAACACCACTTATGTACCTAAGTATCTAGGTACTTCCGATCCTGCAGCTCTCGCATGAAGCCAGTCTTTCCTTCTCTCTGATTTGTTCTGGCTCAATTGGCGAGCTGCTGCTCGTCGATGGCCTGTGGGCTTGTGAGGAGTGACGGAGCCATTGCGAGGGCGGTCGTGGTCCAGGCCACTCCCAGCATCCTTGCTAAACCAAGCACGATGGAATGGCTCTGCCGCGTCCTCGCGTCGCAGCAGAATTCGGCACGGCTCGGGGCTACTGCCTTCCTGCACCATGTCCAGCAACACCACCAGCGGCTGCCCAATGTCGGCAGTATTCATGTCCTTGGGTTTTCTGCCAGGCCATAGGGGAGCAGGATTCTCGGCACTTCCCAAAAGTAGGGCGCCAACTTGGGATCCAGATTGTGTAACCTGGACGTGCTGTGGAATTCTCCGACCGGCCTTGGGCCGCAATTGGTCCCTTGCCTCGCTCGCCGGTGCCCAACAGGAGGTCTGATCTCGCTCGCGAGGAATTCGGGGACTCTCTGCTGCCGCTGGCGTAGCCTCACATCACCAACCATAAGACGACTGCGAGCGACAAGGCTGCTGCGCTGGGACACTGTCACGTGCGAGGCTGACCACTGGCTGGATGCTTCAACGCGGTAATCTTGTTAAACTGACACAATCCAGGGCCGAAGAAAAGTCTGACTGACTGAAATTATGAGGAAATGTCACTTGAGAACAATTACCACACCACCACCGACCTCCATCCCGTCTGTCCCAGGCCTCAATGGAGGCTGACCCTGGGCAATAATCAGCGCCCCCAATGTTGATGGAGACACGCGACAGAGGTGGGTGGGTACCTGCTTCGAGAAGGATTTGCACCTGCATCAAGACCTGCGAGTCTTCAGAGATGATCATGTACTAATCAATTTCAATAGCTATCGCTTGAAGGTGACCGCCTAGTCTACATCAGTGTGGTGAGGAGACGGCAGCTATCGTCTCTTCTCAGCTTATACCCCGGCCTCGGTCATGGCTATTTCTTGCGTTCAAGCTGCTGACAGGACGTAACCCGTGGTGTCCGGTGGAATGCCCAACGACAGATGTGGTGTTAGCTCGAACATACAGTTCCTTGACTTTGTTTGCTAGCACCGAAAGGGAATCCGGGCATACAACAAGAGTGCTTGCACGGAGTATACCTGCTTTGACTCCACAATTGCTGGGACGGAGAGCGCCGGAAAGTTAAAGACGCAGCAACAAGCTCGCTCGGTGGTCTTGGTCCATCCCATCTGCATCTGATCAGTCGATGAAGCTTTGGGCCGGGACAAGTCGGGACTCTGATCGACGGAGAAGGTCGGCGTCAAGATGCTCTAGCGCATCGGGCCAGAAAGGCAGATGCTTAAAGTGCCATGACCTCCGCGGCGAATGCCAGTCTCGGGGAGCAGCAAACCGAATGATCGATGCAGTTGCCCTCGGCGGAAGCAGCAAACTGCAGGGTACATGCATTTGCTTTGCTTCAGCAGAGGAGAAGGTCGGTTATTGGCGAAGACCACTGAGAAGGGGACAAAACACAGCCCGTCTCCTTGCCTTTTCGGCACATTGAGCATTCATGCCACAGGCGACTGGCTTCACAAAAGGAGGGCTGGGATCGATCTCCATTTGACTGAAAGGTGCTGTTCCTCAAAATGCCGCCAGAAGGGAGAATTCGTGGACCGTCTGACAGCAACTGCAAGGGAGCTTGTTGCCTCCTCCCCACAGCCTCACTTGTCACGGTCCAGGAAGAGAGTGAGCGTCAACTGGCAAGGCGCTTTCATGATACCGTGATCTTTCTTTTGAGTGTGAACACAGGAATCTCGCGGTACTAACCTCGGTGTTGTCTGAAAATCGCGGGGACCGACTATCAACCGCCCGTCAATATCTTGCCCACAATGATGGACAGCATCTCCACGTCTCTCAGGCAGGTTGTGACTTGATCTTTTCAACGTTGCCGTCCGTGATCTGGGAATCTCACAATGTACATACACCCTGGCCAAATATGCACTCCTTGTCTTGATCAGACAGGCGCGTTGTCTGGAATGCCATCGAGCACGGACCGCCGAACCACCAGCGTCCAGGCCGACACATTCCTTCCCTCGAATGCTGAACATCATTCTTGAATTTGACATGCCCTCCTCCAGCGCTCTCGTGGTATGGTAGTGTTTCGGAATAGACCAGCCCATGTTTGTCTCCAAGGTATAAGTCCAGGTCATACTTTTTTTCAGCCTGCCCATCCTTCATTTCGGTAGGCGCCGTTGTATCACAATAATGGCTTTGTATTCCAAATTTGTTCTCCTCTTCTTCTTCTGTTTCACTTCGTGTATCGATTCCATTCTTGCGTCAGCTCCTATCGGTGACTGGGCAGATATCGCGGCGAGCCTGCGCAGCACCTTGGACGCGATCGAACTGTCTCACGCGCAGCATGTCACCCACCGCTCAGGAGCGTCACGTTCGCGGAGAGATGCGATATTTCGAGCAGGCCCCGCGGGTTACTGGAGGCCTTTGGCTCCGAGCCAGCGGCCAGATCCATCGGAGGATTTCTCGGACCAGTTGAACGAGCTGGTTGGAGAGATTGGGAGCGCGATCGAACAGCTGATCGAGTTGCTGGCGTCGCAGTTCAACATTGGAACGCTGTCACCCACGCTTGCCACGCCGCCGCCAACACCGCCAACACCACCACAGACCACCATATTCCCCATCACGAACATCAACACTCCGCCTCCGCTGTCGACGACAATTCTGACAAGCTATGCATCTTCCAGCACAATCAATCCCGCACCATCCACCCCCTCGTCCTCGTCGCCCACCGCCACGTCCACATTCAATCCACAGGCCCCTGACCTCAACGTGGTGTACTACTCGCAAACGGACCTGACGCCTATCATATCGCTGACCCAGGTGTGCAACGACCCTGCCGTCGACGTCGTCATCCTCGCGTTCGTCACCACCCTGCTCTCCGACGGGGGATACCCGTCCATGAACATGGCCTCGAACTGCTGGGCGCCCAACGCCGCTCAACAGGCCGCCGGAGCCACGAGGCTGCTGGACTGCGTTGGCGACGGCTTCGCGAGCAAGATTGCCGCGTGCCAGCAGCAGGGCAAGAAGGTCCTGCTCAGTCTCGGTGGGTCGGTGGGGGACCTGACGATGCCGAGCCAGGACAAAGCGGTCGAGGTCGCCCATACACTCTGGAGTCTGTTCTTGGGCGGCTCCAACGCCAGCCTGACCGCTCTGAGACCTTATGGCGATGTAGTCCTCGATGGGATGGATATTGGTAAGCTTTCCTTCTCGCCTGTGTGGTGGCCCCCCAACCCCGGGACTTTCTACCACGGTTCTCCTGTGTGAGGGATCTCAAAAACTGACGCGTTTTCGTATCGTAGACAACGAGCTACCCTCTGCCGCGACGTATATCCCGGCATTGGTGTCGACGCTGCGCCAACTCATGGCCGCCGACACTTCCAAGGCCTACTACTTGTCCGCGGCACCGCAATGCCCGCGTCCCGACGCCTCGATCCCCGTCGCCAGTCTGCGCAACGACATCGACTTTTTCAGCGTGCAATTCTACAACAACCCGTCCTGCCAGCTGGATGCGGGGCAGGGCTTCATCGACTCCCTCCGCGCGTGGTCCGAGGACCTGCAGGGCGTCAGCGACGACACTCCGAGCACGCAGCGCATGAACAAGCGATCCTCACACGGCAGGAGTGGCGGCGGTGCCCTCCTACGCGCTCGACAGCAAAACCCCCCGACGACCGCGGTCGCGGACGACAATCCATTCCACAACATCAACAACGGCATCACCTCCCCGCGCCTGCTGCTCGGCACGCCCGCCTTCCCCGGCGCGGGCACCGGCTACATCGACGTGGCGCGGTACAAGGCCATCCTCGCGCAGGTCCGGGCCATGGCGCTGCCGAACCTCGCGGGCGCGATGTTCTGGGACGGCGCGTACCAGGAGGTCAGCGCGCAGGTGGTCACCGACGGCGGCGGTGGAAGCCAGAACGTGACCTTTGCGGAAGTGGTCAGGGAGGTTCTGGGGACGTGAGACGGAAAGAGTGGATTGCGAGGGGGGGGAGATGGAGAGGGTCACGGGTTAAGTACGGTACTGGATTCATGGTATTGAAATCCTGGAAGGGAAAGCACGTGGAAGAGCAACCGACAAAGGGCCTTGCTTGGGAGGAGGAGGAGGAGGAGGAGGAGGAGGAGGAGGAGGAGGAGGAGAACTCTGCATTTCATGCGTTCCTCCACACACAAAACAACACAGAAACCAGCGAAGCAACCATCCCATAGTCCCTCTTCCTTTGCGCGCGCGCGAACTTCGAGACTGAGGAGGGCCAACGATACGAGCACGAGATCAAAGTTTATTATCTACGAGTGGCTTTTTTAAGGGGTTCAACACGGAAGAGAGGGGGAGATAGAGAGGGATGGTGAATGCGCAAAGAAATCAAAGTCACGATACACAGAGCATAATGAACGATGAACGATGAACGATGAACGGTCGATGAGTGGATGGATGGATGGATGGACGGGTGATAAAAAGCGAGATGCCAGATAGATGGATAGATGGGATCTACCTCCCTACCTCCCTACCTATCTAGCAGTCTTGCCCCCTCTTTTTTTGGTATCTGATTGACGACATCTCTACATATGTCCCGTACGTAGAAGGCGTCATTGTTTTTTTCCCCCCTTGGCCTATGAATTAATCATTGCACGACTTAATTATCCGTACCATAACTCCAGCGCATCCTAACCTAACCTAACCTAACCTGTCATATCCCAGACTCTGCTCATAAGACAAACTGGGAATGAAGATGCCCTTTCTTTGCAAGCTCTGGCGGTTTTAGTCGACGTTGATCTTGACGTACTCGCCCTCATCCTCGGAGCCGTATTTCTCCCAGTCGCTCATATTGTCCTCCTCGTCGACGCTTGCATGCTGCTGCTGGTGGTGATCCTGAGCCTTGTTCTGGTGGGTGGTGTCCTCGACCTCGTATCTCGGCAGGGTCTCTGTCGTTTCGTTGTGTGGGGCCTCGAACCCGACGGTCTCGGAGCGGTCGTCTCTGTCTCGCTCGGCCTCTTCTTCCTTGGTTTCGCGTTGCTTCTCCTTCGCCTCTGCTGTCTCGCTCATGGTGGAGTCCGCCGGAACAGGCTGTTGGGCTGTGGGGGCTTGCCGTTGAGGTTCCGGCACAGGGTCGGCGTCGTACATGTCCCTGTCCTCATCGTCGGCGGCATCAAAAAGCAGGTCTTTCTCGTTCATGTATGCGTCCTCAGGTCTCTCGTCGGATCGTGCAGGGGAGGGAGACGAGCTACCGCCCACGTGGACTTCTTTCTTCTCAAACGTCTTCTCGACCTTGGGCACGCGGATGACCAGGACGCCGTCGACCATCTTGGCGGTGATGCCCTCGACGTCAACGCTGGCGGGGTCCTTGGAGGTGCCCAAGCGAATGGTCTTCTCAAAGACGCCGGTTTCGCGCTTGCGTCCATCCACAATCAAGTGCGACATCATCTCTTCGTCGACACCGGGCCGGTGGACGACGCCAGCAACGCGCACCACAGAGTGCTCACCATCCCAGTCGACGCCAACGTCGGATTTCTTGGCACCGGGGAGCGATAGGTGGATGATGTAGGCCGAGGAGGTGTCGAAGATGTCGGTTCTTGGTTCAAAGTCGGTCTCGGTCGAGCGCGGAGGTCGAAGTCCCAGGCCTTCGGCGGCAGAGGTCAAGTCGACTCCCAGACGCTCGCCGAGGTTACTAAGAAAATTGCCCAGATCGAAGCCGGATGCTGGGCCCGTCCGACCGCCGGCGAAGGGTCCACCACGTGGTGGGGAGCGTGAGTGAGGCCCATGATGATGGTGCGGTCCTCCACGGCCTCTATGAAAGCCTCCACGGCCACGAAATCCAGCACGTGGACCGTGGCCTTCAGGACCTTCGTGTCCTGGGGGCCCATATCCTGGAGGCCCGTGGTGACCGAAGGGTCCATGAGGGCCAAAGAAGAACGGAGGGGGTCCAAACGGCGGTGGTCCAAAAGGAGGTTGCGCAAATGGAGGTGGTCCCGCCCAGGGATTGTGACCGTGGTGGTGGGAGCCATGACAGCCTCGTCCACCTCGACGGCCGCTGTTGTTCTCCTCGGCGTTGTCCTTGTTGCCCTTGTCTTCGAAGCTTTTGGCGAAGCGGCCACGACCGCGGAAGGGCACGTCCTTACCTTCAGACGCAAGGGTGGAAGGGTCGATCTCAGGAGGGTCCTCGACGTTGGTCTCGGGCTGCTTGCCCTTGGCTTTCTCGCTGGCTTGGGCGGGAGCAGCGGTGGTAGCTTGTGCCCGCGCTTGAGATTGCTCGGCCCCCGGACGAGGAGGCTGCGGCGGTGGAGTGGGCGGGACAGGTCGTCGGTGTTGGGCGAAGAAAGGATGATCTTCGATCCCGGCGACAAAGTCCCAGAAGGGATGGGGTGGTTGATTCAGGTAGTAGATGGGAGGCATCTTGCTTGCTTCAGTCACTAATGTAAGGAATGATAACTAACAGAGATAGATGAGAGGGCAAGCCACAGCAAAGACTAGGCGATGCTTTATAGCACATTACCACCACGGTGTAATTACCCCGCCGCCTAGGCAAACACATTCCCTACGCACGCCCAGGGAAAAGCTTATGCGATGATGGCGGCGACGCAGCTCGAAGCTGCGAGAAGCCGTTGGACGCCACAGGCCTCGAGTGTGGCAGAGGCCGCCTTGGGATTGGATGCCCACGCCATGTGGCACGGATGGTGTGAGCACGGGCGAGTGTCTGGATAGGCGATCGAGGGTGATAGAGGTTCTGGGCTGTCGTTTTGCTGGGTGCCTAGATGGCCGTGCATTTCGACTGGCGGATGGACGAAGGGCTCGCAGGGGGGCAAATTTCTTGGGATGATCTTGGTGCAAGTCCTTGATGCTCCATCGGCTTCTGAGATACGAGTCCGCGCCGATGGAGTGACGCGTCACAGCGTCGTGTGCGGTCCGGATCAAAGTAAATCCTTTCCGCTCGGTCCGACCCATGGCCTCGGACCCGAGTCCATTTCAGCCTTGTCAGCCTTGCTGCTCCTTCGCGGCCGCTGCAGGTACCGCACCGTTAGGAGTGCCCGGTACGTGGTCCATCAACACACAATACTCGCATGCAGAAACCGGTGGATCATGCAAGTCTGGGTCGGTCTTTCTGTGTCAATGACTCGAGCTTCGAAGTGACCAGCCAAAAATGACTCCCTCTAGTTCTATGTAGATTCGTCCAATGCCCAGCCGTCACGCACAATATCTACCTCCGCAACTGAACCTTCATCGTCATGCCATCAACTGGCACAGATGTGACCTGGTTGACGCTCCAGACCTCGCGCTCTGCGTCATCCTTCCCATCTCCTCGCGGTCTCTCCATGTCCACCTTCTGCCCTTTGCCTGAATATCCCACTTTCTCCCACTGGAAACCTCTGGCCACGGCGCAAAGCACCACTTTGGCCTCCACCATGGCCAATTCCTGCCCGATGCAATTCCTCGGCCCGCGCTCGAAGGGCCGCCACGCACCCGTTGGCAAGGACGCCACATACTTCTCATCCAACCACCTGTCGGGTCGAAAGACGGCGGCGTCAGGTCCCCACACAGCCTTGTTCATGTGAACCAGGTATCCGCAGACGTAGATCCTAACGCCATTGACTTGGACATCTTTCTCCTCGCCGCTCGTTGTGCGCAGCTTCAGAGTTACCGGGGTTGGATTTTCCGGGGAGATCTCGGGGATCCGTCGTGCTGTAGACGCAGGGGGATGAATGCGTAACGTCTCCTTGATGAACGCGGTTGTGTAAGGTAGGCGGCTGCCAAGGATGGCTTCAGTCTCTTTACGAGATTCTTCATCCGTGCGGCCCAGGACGTCAAGGGCATTGAACGGGCCTCCCTCTTTGCCAAAGACTGAATCATGTTCTTGTATTAATTTCTCGTGGATGGCCGCTGAAGATGGCGACCATGAAGCTTTAGAGAGCTCGAAGCAGAGCCATTGAATAAGCGTGGCAGTTGTGTCCTGGCCAGCAAACAGAAAGCTCTTGATCTGCGATACCGTGTTGCGGATTAGCGCCTCGTCTGGCGTTAGCCCTGACAATGCGAGCCGCGTAATTGACCTCTGCGATCCGGTTTGGCCATTGTCATTTGCGCCAGATTTGACCGCGTCTTGCAATTGTTTCTGCTCAGCCGCGAGCTGGTCGCGGATGACCTTGGCCAAGTCGCGGTTGAAAACCTGCTCGTAGAACCAGGACTTTGTGGGTCTGATAGGATCAAAATAGACCAGTGGGTTGAAACCCCTACCGACGGGGTATACAAACTTCGAAAGCAGCCTCGACGCCGTCAGCATCCCATAGGCACCTTTTGATCCCACCCCGTCTGGAGTTGTCTGGGCATGATAGTCCTTCTCGATTGCGACAGTGGTGATGATGTCTGTGGTTAAATCCTGTGAGTAGTCCTTGAGACTGAACACCTGACCACTTGCCGCGGCGCGCTTCAAACGGTCCACGAAATCGCGAGTCTTGGAAATAATCAGACCATCCAGAGTGTGCAGGTGCTGGGGCGAGAACCCCTTGTTGAACCGCCTTCGCAAGATCTTCCATTCTTCTCCCTCGGCAATGATCAAGGATTCGAGGCCAATGAGACGGTACATGGACATCAACGTGTCGCTCTTTGGGAGAGAATATTTGAATACCGAGTTGGGCTGGGTGATCTGCTCCGCGACCTCTGGATCCGCGACGATGAGGAATACCGAGTCAACGGGATTCAGATCCATCAGGAACGCTGGGGGTCGACCTAGAGATTCCCAGATCTCTTCGAATGCATAGTCTGGGTGTCTTAGAAGAGCGGGGTTGAGCTTCTCGCCCATGTTGACCAAGTGGCCCCATACCGGATGACGGGGCAACTGGGGGATTTCTTTATAACGACGGCGGGCAGTGATTGTGCGCTGGATGATCCGGATGACTTTGACAGTGAGGTAGAGTCCGATGAGCGCCAACAGCAGGGAAGGGAGGCGCCTGGTGTCGAGGAGGCCGGAGATGGGTTGGGCCATTCTCGGAAGCTATTCTCCTCGCGGTTCTGGTCGAGAGCTGGGTGCCGTGAAGTCAATGACTTTCGTGGTGTTACCAAGACTGAGAAATGTCCAGCGACTTTGTTCGAGCTCTGAAACGGCCCCAGCCTGCGACAAGCCGTTGGATCCGGCGAATGCAGAAGGACAGAGGCTTGCCCAGTGATATGGGGTCCTTTTGAAAGAAATTGAAATAGAAAGAGATCCGCTGACTGAGCAACTTGCAATTCTCAGATCAATACTTTACTGGCAATAGGGGAGCAACGGAAGCAGGTCATAATGCTGGAAGGGTGATTGGGCGACGTCTGCCCTACCAGACTCCCCTGCAATGGGGGCCTTCAGGCAGCCCGAAGCACGGACCACCGCCTATGCAACCCACGAGAATCCCTGAGTGGTGCCTGGAAGCTGCCCTTGGCCCCTTGGACCCTTGGGCCCCGCCAGAGCGGGATCGGTTAGGGGGCCAACAGCCCAGAACAGGATGGTTTACGAGGCCTGGCAGTACAGGTCCAAGTATTGTCCCTTGCAGATTGCAAGCAAAGATCCCGATCTCCATTATCAGATGATCTCGAGAATGCTTTACTTGGAGATGGTCGTGACTATGGCTGCTCGACTTGAATCCAAACAACCACCCACGGCACTGATGATCACGTCGCCGACGGTGTCACCACCGCGTCAAACTGCTAAGTATCCTGTTGGTTAGTGCTTATACAGATACAACATGCCTCATGCTAGGATTTGGATCCAAGATTTATGATACAACGCCGCGGAATAAACCCCAGTAGTGACGACAAGCCCGAGACATATTTGTCTGGGCAGGTGAGCACAGATACCTCAGGTATTGCTATCTGCATCCCTTGGACCGAGGCCTGACAGAATCACCCCGCCATCCACTCACTCACTGCAGTTACCCCTCCTCCCCACATAAAAATTCGACAATCATATAGCCGTACAGGCCAAAAATGCCTCAAAATACACTGGTGAGGTGGTATGTGAAAAATCTATCACCCGTCTCATAGTTGGAACTTGGGAGCTAACAATGCTCTCTCAGGCCGAGTGGTTATGGCGCAAGTAAGCAACTATGAGTCTCTCACCATCACCTCAACTCTGCTAACCCTGCCAAAAGGTTTCAGGTACACCTGGAGCTCACGCTTCGAATGGTACATATCGGAGTACTTGTGGGTTAAATCCCTCGTGGGTTCGAGTCCCACCCTCATCAACCGCATGTTACTTTTTTTTGGTTTTTCTTTTCACGGGACCGGTAGGAGAGGAGGATGGAAGGCCGGGATGGTGGCGGATGAGGGGAGATATCGTCCAGGCGGAAATGGTGGACTCGCATTGGAGCACAGAGAGCTTTCACCCTTCACCTTTGCAGGCACTGGGCGAGATCTTGTTTTCTAAGGTGTAACCATTTTCCTTGGAGGGCAATTGGCAGCCCGTGGTCTGCGAAATTATATGATTATATTATATGCTTTCTTCCACACCAGATGCGACTGTACCCTTTTTCACTGCCCTGGACTTCGGCGTTTGCACCTTTGGTCTGCAGGCAGTGGCGCGGAAGAGACAGCGGCGAAGCCTTAGCCTCGCCGTAAACAATCCCTTCCCAGATTCGGGATGGTCCTCCCAGAAGTCAGTTACATCTCCATCCGTCTCGTATGGCATGGGATGACCCACGCCACTCTTACATGCGCTTGTGCACACCTCCCAATGGGTATAATGAGGAGCAACAGATACCCCCTAACCGCAGAACGTCTTCAGCGTATAGGCATCCGTGTTCGTTGCTGGTTTTCATCCTCACTCTTTATAGGCTCTTTTATATGTAGAGCTTCCTCGAACCATAGCTGGCCGTCTGGCTCCAAATGCTCATCGTACACGAATCGCCGTAGGATGCTTCTGGCTTGCTCCCAAGCGGTGACGCTCATTTCCACGGCGTGTTTAGCCAGCGTCGTTGTGAACCACGGGTCCTCGGATGGCTCGACTTTGATGCCGACATGGGTTCCCCTCGTCTGGCGTTTCTGGCGTTGTTCGTACTGTGCACCAGCATACAACATCCATAGGTATGCTTCTTGATAATGGTCACATTCATCTGGACTCAGCATCTCCATGGCCGCCACCATGTCCTGCGCCAATCGAGGCATGATGACGTGAGAAGCTTCTCGTATGTCGGCACCATCCTCTATGATCGCCTCATGCACACGTTTGCGGCTTTCATAAATTAGCGTGAGAATCATGCATGCCTGCGTCAGTCGATGGCCCTCCGAATTGAAGAGAAATTTCCCTTCCGTTATGTCCACGTACAAATTGATCAGAACTCCCAGGTCGTGAAACGTCTTGGTCGCGATCCAGGCAAATATCATATCGGCCTTGAGCCTCTCTTGAGCTGTTCCGAACGGCAACGGCGTTTCGGCGACCCACAAGCAATATCTCAATCTGACCATTGCCTCCCGATGCTCAGGAATTTCCACACAGGGATGAGCATTGTGGATATAAATGGGAGGGATCGGTAGATAAGGACCAGTAAGTGCCCATAGCCTTGCGTGCGCCTTCGCAGTCCAGTCACCGAAAGGCATAACCGTCCTTTCTAGCTTCTTACACGCTAATTCGGTAGCATCGAACATCATGACCAATGTGTGTTGAACACGCTCCATATCGTCAGTCAGAGGATCGGGGAGATGGAGAAGGATGTCCGCATGAGCTTTGGCTGCCATCGTGTCTCCCGCCATGCACTCCGTCTCGAACAGACAGCGAATATGTAACCTGAGCGCAGCCAACGACTCGGGTTTTGTTTGGGCATGTCCGGCGAGCTGTTCACGAAGCAATTTGAGGCTTTTGGCTCGCATTTTGAGCCTCGCTGTCGAAAGCTGTTGCGTGTTTTGGGTTGAATTAAGCCGTACTATGTTGGGAATATGGCCGCACAACCATGCAAGAGCAGCACCCTCATTCATGTCTCCAAACCCCTTGAGACTGAGACGAAAGCTAGACCCTCCGATGACTTTGTTAGAATTCTCATAGTTGACTACCTTGGGTCCTCCTACGGTAAGTCGTCGGAAAAAGGGCGGACTGAAGATATTAGGAAGCATGACATCTCTTGTGTATGTGATGATACGATGGACTTCCGGCGTGATTTTGATGGGGCATGCATTGAACGGGTCGGATGATCCATGCAGGAGGAGGATGATTTCGCGATACTGTGGTTGGGCTCGATGGTTGGGTTGTTGCCCGTCATGAACTCGTGGTCCGCTATACTCATGCCGCTCTTCTTTTTGCAGCAGCTGCTGTTGCAATTTTGCCCATTTCCTTTTTTGATGGGAAATTCTGGCCGCGTGTGCCTTTATCTCTGCTCCCTCGAGTTCTTGTTCCCGAATGGGTCTGTCTCGTTTCGATGGAGGCAGAAATTTGATGTTGGAATGGAGAAAGAGCACCATGCTGGCAGCGGTGGGAGAGTCATGGGACCAGAAGTCGCTGAGAGACGGCAGGCCTCAAAAACGGTGATGCGCAAGTCGGATATAAGGTGTAAATGTATTCTCATCTTTGGAGACATTCACATTTTCCAGGGATAGCCGCTGTATATAAGGCTGTGCACGAGCCGTATGCAGCTCAGCTCGGCTTCGGAGCAGCCGTTAGTCAGTGATCTGCACTTCGCGAAATGGTGTGATGTTTGGTTGGCGTTTGCCAGCTGAGGTGAGCTTCCGGTGGTCTGGTTGGTCGTTGCTTCAGGGGTTGTGAACTCGCCTGTATAGGACGTGCCGATGAAGGGGAGCACAGGCAAGCGTTGGCCGATGGTGTATCTCCCTTCAATCACTCTGGCGCTCCCCAGCGAAATCGTTAGTTGTGCTTGGAGTGTCGTCACACTGTTAGAAACCTCCACGAATAGGCCGCCCCAGTGTCTGGAATCGGATATATATCCCTGGTCAAAGCGCTGACAAAGATCTCAGATAAGCCACATATGCTGTCTCTGGTTAGGGGTGTAAGGCTGTTTCAGCCCATGAGAGGCGTTCCGCAAGGTGCTTGCTGCAGGCCAATGGTTCGGCTTGTGCCGGTTCTCGCACCAGGGGTTCCCCAGTGGGAAGGACGTATCAGCATTGACTGGCCCTTTCAAAGCAGCTGCTATCCAATGATCTGAGAGCAGCGCGAATGTGACGGCGTCCTCTCTCCTCCTGCGTCCTCTGAAAGACCAATTGAGGAGATCGTACTCCGTACATGACGGAGCAACGTCGCCTTGAAAACATAGCCATTTCTGCAGATTCTGGATCTACTGGTAGACACGAGATAAGTGCAACGCTGGATTGAATAGCCTTATTGTCCGTACGCGAAGTGCTCTACTTCTTTTCGGATTGACGGACGACTCTTTCCTGAAGACTGAATCAACCGCGTACTTATTGATTCTGCTGTGACCATCCTGTTCGGTCGACGGTATCAGGCGAGGGAGACGCACCGATATCAGGTAAAATCTTGGGTCCATCGTCGGGTAAATACACGCGGGGACACATCGAGAAATCCTGTTTTCTTTCTCGCAAGCGGCCGTAACCCAATACCTCATTCGTTTCTGCAGGCCGATCATTTCGGTAATATCTCCATTATGACTCCTGAGTTGGGGGCATACTAATTAGCGGCCAGCCCAATGGCCCTGGGCCGTCGAAGTAATGGTGCGGAGAGAAGGTCATCTGTGGATCGGTGCCTCCTCCTAAACCTACTCCTCCGAGACTGTTGTGATTCTGCGGTGGTGTGGAATAATTCATGTACAGATTTCCCGAGTCATTAAGCAGGGAAGCCAAGGATGTGGGGATGGCCGGCATTGACACAGATGTAGAGAGTCCATTAATCGGAGAGTGAGCAAAAGCCGTAAATATGGGTGATGTGACACCTGATCCCTGTCCGGATCCCTGTCCTGGTGGTAGAGGTTGGGGATGGAACGAGTATGTGCCAGCCCATTGCCGCTGAGACTGTTGGTGGGCTATGGGAGAAGTTGGGTGGCTTTGAGATATCCCTTGGGAAGGCATGAACATTGATTGCGAAAGATTACTTTGATGCATCGCTGCGTTGGGGCTGGGGTGTTCTTGGAACAGAAGCGTATTCGACTGTTCGACTTTCACTGGCCCTCCGGTGCTGGGAAGGTTGACTGGGGTTAATGGACTTTGGGCGTTACTGCTCTTGGGAGGCTGTTCAACCAACAGTCTCCGACACTCATCCTCGAGAGCTTGCACACGAGGCTGAAATTGTCTCTGCAAATGGTTGCCCGTTTCTAAACAAAGTTAGTGAGAGAGTCTTGTAAGCAAAGGCATCGACTCACTCAGCACGAGGTCTGCATAGGCCATCAGCGATGTCCAACCCTTTAGTTCGTTCCGCATTGCCTCAAATTGCTCAAGGGTAACCGGTCCCCGTTTCCTCTTGTATACATACAGGGTGATGCCAAATCCAGAGGCATATGCCAATGTGGAATGCCAAGTGAAATCCACACCTTTGTATCTGCTTGACAGTCGGTGAAAGCTTTGTAAGAGGCGCTTGGCCGACTTATGACAGATGTCCAGATGACGTTCTATCACCTCAGGATCATCACTCGTACAGCATGTCGGGTGATGTAGGTTTAGCTGATACTCGGCAGCCCATGTCTCAAATAGAAGGGTCGCGACACTGAGATTGACATGTTTAGGCTCGTTTTTGATTGACTCGTCCCAATCTTGCCGCCAGGCGATGATTTTCGCGTTGAGCGCTTCCACGCTTTGGAGATATTCCACTGCGGGCTTCCTCACGGCTATGATGTGGTTGTGCAATTCGGTAAGAAGGGGTAGTAATTTTGCCAGATGCAGACAAGGCCAGAACTCGCATTGACCCGACAACTCCGAAGTATATCCGTCCTTGGATATCTCGGAGTCTTTGATGGCCCTTGGTAAGGGGATGTCGATATGTTGGAATTGCCACGGTGCTGGTAAACCAACACGGCAACCCGTCGTCACACAGACACCCAGGATTGAGTGAAAGACTCTTTTGCGAAGCTCCTTTGAGAGTGGATCGTTCTCGTCCTCGCGGAGTTGGATCTTGTCAGGGTCGCGGTGGTACTCCAATTCGATGGCTCGCACTAGGACCTGATGGCAATAGGTCCAGGATACACCGGGTTTGGGCAGATTCCGAAAGTGAACAATGATCAGCGCCATTGCCTGCATCGATGCAAGCGACCCGTCATGGAGGAGTTCGCGGTAGTGACCAAGGGCGTAGTGAAGATAGCGGTGGGAGTCTTCAAACTTCTCTGCAGAATGTAGATGGTTCCTGACGGCCGTTTGGTGAGCTATGATGGTGAAGACAATCAACACCTGGACCCGCTCAGCAACAGTCAACGTGTGCGGCTGGTCATAGAATCTGTTCACGAGGCCCATAAAGCTGGGCCTGTGGACGATCGGAACATATTGTGACATGATGACTAGAAAATGGTTGGCATCTCGGAGGGCTTCTTCCTTGGGCGGCAACTTTGGATCCTCGACATGTTGATATCCACAAATCGTGTTGACAATCGACGTCCTTGAGAGGTTGAATTTACCCGTCATGTCCGGGGGGTAATCTTCCATCATTTCACATTCCCAGTCCGCAATGTCGACGACGCCATCCATGATGTCCACCACAGTACCCTTGACCGGACCAGAATAGAGAGGTTCGCAGTGGTCCGGTGAAGGCCAGCCGACGTATTTTGGGTCAAGTCTTGATGACGTAGGAGACGTAGCATGCGGCGTGGTCTGAGAGATTGAACTCCTGGGAGTCGCTGTCGGCACGGTACCACTAGACTCTGATCGCTGCAACGAGCCATATCTGCGCTGGTAGGCGGCCAATTGCTCCCTCAAGAACAGCAGCTCGTTCTCGGCGCGATGTGACTCTCCTCTTTCTCGTGCTTGCCCGGTGACACGATCGGTGGTGTAGCACCGCAAACCCTTCTGACGACAAGGCTGACATGCCACCGGGTCTGTGTCACATTTCATCTTCCTCTCTTTACATCGGTCGCAAGCCTGTCCGGTTCGAGACGTCGACGCCAGCTTTTTGCGCACCGCATCGCTGTACTGCGCAGGCTCTTCGGGGAGGGCCTTGAGTTTCTTCGCAGGAGGGCCATGGTCATCGAGGATCGAAGGCGCCGGTCTCTTGGAAGTTGCCAGGTCCATGGGAGGACAGGTCTCGCGTCGCGCGCAAGGAATCCGTAGTGGCGAGGGTGAGGCTCAATGGGAAAAAGTGTCAGGTTTTTCGAAGGCCCAGGGCTAGTGGCAAGTACCGCGGGACATGGTCCGTAAAAGGGGGGGAGCTGTGTCCTAATAAGTTGTAAGACGTGAGCCGCAAACGCAAGGTCCCGGATGGCAGGCGACTTGAAGCAGGATGTAATATTGATCAGGTCCAGGGCGAGGTATATCAAGACTCACTGTATCCGGACTAGTATTGGCATCTCCAAGTTGTTCGAGGGGCGCAATTGCTCGCGAAAGGGACCCAGGCAGCCCGGGGGGAAGCCATCCGGGCCAACAGAAGCATTCTCAGAGGACGCAGTGACGTACACTAGGGGCCCCTCAGGGAAACTCTTGCCTACGGGATTGGCGGGCTTTAGGCATGAACCTTGGTGCTTAACTTGGGTGGGTGGTTGGCATACTGGCTGCCCACAGCTGCCCCAGCTGCCCCTCGATAACCGAATCCTCGACCTGCAGCAGCCCACTTGCTCGGAAGGCTTGGAATCCCTTTAAACCCTCTCCAAATCCTCTTTCGGCAGAATGTCGCATCTGTCGAGCAATAAGTCAGCATACGAGTTACAGACTATCTGAATACCTCCCAATACCTGCCACTTCTTTTTCACTGTGTACCTGCGTTCTCGGCCTCGAGTCCTAGGCACTCCACGTGACCTCAGATGGCCGCGACCATTGAATCCTTGGCATTGCGCAACAGTCCAAAGGCGACGGTTGTTGTATCTCCTCTTAGCTTGTCCTTCTGCGCATGATGGCTTCCTCACACCATCACGCCTCCCACGCCCGGAACATTCCACGCGGCATATCCCGTCCTTTGGCCCGGCCTCCCGCTCCAGAGCAGTCTGTGGAACCTCGTTTTGATGTTCGAGAAGTCCGCGAGCCCTCTTTGTTCGTCCAAGACCGCAGAGGGGATCGGCAAAACTTGACATATGGGGCACTTGATCGACATTCTATTCCGCGCTATCGACCGGCCGGTCATGGTGGCTTACTCGGGTTGGGTCCGAACTATCGAATAGTTTCACGATCAGAGTCTCACCTCAATGTGGAAAATGTCGAGACTGATTCCACACGAAGGTCCCGTCGAGAGTCTTTGCTTGAGGACCTTCCCGATGACGATCAAGCCGCGGAAAATGTTCAATCCGGAGTCAGCAACGAATCGGATCTGCGCGAGGACTTTCTGAGCTTCGACTATGTGCATCCAAGGAAGAGGAGGCGGGTATTGGCGGGATCAATGGATGCAACTGTGGAAGACGACGACGAGAGTGATGAGTCAGACCCAGACAGTCAAGCGCTTGCACCGCCCAAGGACGCCTTTGACGAGTTCAAACGAAACCCCGTTCATCAGCGCCATATTGAACTCTTGAGAGCTACGGAAACCCGACCCGAGGACGTGTCGGCATGGCTTGCGTTGATAGAGTATCAACCCGTGCTCTTCGGCGAGGAGCGCAGTTCCCGCAGCTCCGCTTCTCCTTCGTCAAGGACTGTTGTGGATCTCAAAATCTCGCTGTATGAACAAGCACTGTCGCGCGTGAAAGGCCGAGAAGGCCGAAATGCTTTGATCCTGCGTCTCATGCAAGTGGGAAAGGTGGTTTGGGATGCCGATAAACAGGCCTCAAGATGGCGGACCTTCCTCGACGAGGACGCCTCATTCGACCTGTGGCGGCTTTATCTGAACTTCGTCCAAACCAACCACGTCAAATTCAGCTTTGAAAGTTGTTTGGGGATTTACAAGCAGTGGCTTCAAAAGGCCGAAATTGCGCCACCAGACCGCACGAGAGATACTAGCTGCATATACATCCTTTTGCGCTTGACCTTATTCCTGTGGCAATCTGGGTTTACGGAGCGCGCAGTCGGGATTTGGCAAGCACTGCTCGAATTCAACTGCTTCCGTCCCCGAACCATCCCTCCCACTGAGCTCATACCATCCTTCCAGGAATTCTGGGCGAGTGAGGTTGCCCGAATTGGCGAGGAAGGCTCGGCAGGTTGGCGATCGAATGCAAACAATGAAATCGAGGCAAGAAGCGACAAGCCCTTCCAAGTGCAGCATCTGGATTTCGAGGCCTGGGCTGCCGCTGAAAATGATCTTGAAATGACCGCTGGATTGCCTGCAAGAGCTCTAGATGAAGTCAGCCAAGATGACCCTTACCGTGTTCTTCTCTTCTCGGATATTGAAGACTTCCTCTTCTCCCCGACTACAGAAGAGGGCTCGTGGTTACTGCAGGATGCGTTTTTGTTGTTCGCGGGACTCTCACCGCTATCATCACTCCCTGGGTCCAAGGTCTGGGAGCAAGATCCTTTCATTCATAGCCAGTCGCCCTCCTCCGGCATCTCTTTGGTACCCGGTGGTCTTGGAGAGAATAATTGTGGCTTGCAGATGCGTTTTCTACAAGTCTTTCTAGCGGCTCGGCAATTGTACTCTGGGAAACCTGGCGTCCTACTTTCTTCCACAGCAAGACTCATCGGTTCTTCTCTTAGCTTTGTTCGCCGAGTCATACATCAGCTTGCTGGACTGGCTGCTGACGAAGAACCAAGCGAACTGCATATGGAATACGCGATTGCATTGGAAGCTGGAGTAGATCTGAAATCCGCCAGAAAACAGACAAGGGCATATCTTAAGCGCAAGGCTGACAGCCTCAAACTCTATAATACCTATGCACTGCTCGAATGCCAATTGGACAACTTCGAAGGTGCCGAAAGAGTTTGGTCAACCGCGCTGTCAATGCGATATTCGCTTGGACATGAAGTGCAAGTCGATTCATTCCTTCTGTGGCGTGACTGGGCATACTTTTACATGTGCCGAAGGCAATTCCAACACGCTAGGGCTCTCCTAAGTCATATGACAGAAGAGGAGGTGGACTTGGTTCGGCTGCGAAAAGAGATCGAAACCACTAACGAACCATCTGCTACTATGCAGATCAAGGTCGAACAATACATCAAAATGCAGATCGAGCAAGGCCGCACCCACAGACGAGCAGACCAGTTACCGGCGCTGATCGACGTCCTGGCATTTCATAGGTACCTCAACGCTGATATGTCCCTTGAAATAGCCCTACAAACATATCATGCCTCTCTCGGATCTCTCACGGGACTGTCGACAATGTCTTCTGCAGTGCTCGAAGCTGTTCATGAGCAGCGAGCTCGTTTCATTTACTCTCATTCCGTGACGTTTGGAAAGAGTTTCAGACCGAGCGAACTCGTCCCCATTCTGAAAGACTCGACAGAAAAGTTTCCTAACAATCTCAACCTCTTACTGCTCCATCATCATTTCCTTCAGAAAGCCGGGCTTTTCGACCGGTTGCGGCAGGTCGACTCCAAAGCAGATGAACGTCGAGACGTGCAAATCAAACAAAGTATCGTTCCTTGCGTGTTTGACTTGCTGCTAGAGCTCAACCGACCGTCGTACAGCGGGAGCACAGATCACAGCATTCGCTCGGCTTTCGCACGGGTGACTCAGCTGGGTTCTCCTGGGCATGACAATCCTGAAATATGGAAAACATATGTTCTTTGGGAAACGGCATTGATTCAGCTCCGTGACGATGCGGGTGTAGAAGGCAAGGGAACCACAAGGCGTGAAGCGAGAGCTCGCCGATCTGCAGCAAGCGCTTCTCAATCCTTTTATGCGTCACTTAGGGCATGCCCATGGTCGAAAGAACTATGCATGCTGGGGTTTACACGGCCAATGCTGAGAAACGCAATTGGCGATTCCAAACTCAGGCAGGTGTATCAAACCATGCTAGATAGAGGTATGCGGGTGCGTCTTGACATATCAGATACGTTGCCGTAGTCTTTTGGTTATGCCTAGGTACAATCAAGAATACGAGATTGGGACAAGGCTGCCGCTTGCAAGGCTGAAAAGGCTGCATTCGCTTAGCGTGATTCTTATCCCCGCAATATCCGAGGTCTCCAACTTTTTTTTTTGTCGCATGCCACCAAGTTGGATTGACAGCGAAGTTTTCAACAAGCCGATTCTAACGACCGTGAGGATATCTTTTGCAGCCAGTCGATTTTGCATTGTCGCCCATGGAAACGACCCTTTATCTCACTACTGTCCCTCTGAGGCCGTCGCAATGACCTCGACCTTCGCTGCGCAGCTGCGCACTATAGCCGCAAAGTCTACGAGCGAACTCGACCTCCGTGCCCGACGAGATGCCCACGCAGAATCTCTCATTTTCGACCGCAGTGTAGCCGTCAAGCAAGATTGGGAGACAATATACCAAGTATGCGTGGAAGGGTTTCAAGAGCTTTGCCTGCTGGACGCAAGACTGCGCGAATTCGAACAAAATCTATACAGTGCCCAGTCCAAGACGCAGGACAGGGAGCAACTCAGCAAGACACAGAATGAAGCACTAGGACTCGTGTTAGACCGATGTCTCACTCTTCTTGGATCCAAGTTGATGCTTCGACCTGGCTTGAAAGCAGTGGAATGGCTCGTGCGAAGATTTCGGGTTCATGTCTATAACACGGATGCTCTTCTTGCCACATTTTTACCGTACCATGAAGCACCAGTGTTTCGGGTTATCTTGAACATCGTGCCAACCGACAGGTTTGTCGGTGGGTGGAAATTCCTGGCGCCTTATCGCAATGAAACGACCAAAGTTCCTCGACATGCCATCGTATACAGCGCCACTCACAACGACGTCTTTTTCCCCTTCTTCAACGACTACACATTGCGTACGTGCCAGGAAGGCGCGGCCCACTCCCTGCTCTTGCGCTTCTGGGGCAGTGTTGTTGTCGAAGCCATCGCCGGAAGATTGAGTCAGGTCAAAAGTGGGAGAAAGGAAGTGCAGAAACAGCGGACAGAAGACGCGTTGTTGAAGATATTACCGCTGCTCAATGAAGGGTTTGAAATCAAAGACAGCCCGGAATTTACAGTCATTTGTTTCACGATTACCCTTGCGTTGGCAAGCGGCGCAGACCTCGAAGACCATGTCATTGACTCTTTGATGAAGTCGATTGCCCTGTTCATTGCCAATCCAGCTCCCGATTCTAGGTCAGCATTGTCGTGCTTGGCTATTCTGGTCACAAAGAAGACCGACATGAGACTTCCAAGAGATGTTCTTGACATATTCATCCACGTCGACGATTTAGGGCTACGGCTGACCGATCTCTTTAAACTGGTCCCGTTGACGTCGTTGTTCGAAGCCCTCATAAGCTCGGCGCTCTCCGGGTTGAAGGAAAAGAATATAGACAGAAGAATCCAGTTCATTGAACGTCTGTTAGACACCGCTAAGGACCACTTCGGATTACCAACGAAAAGTCGGCTCATGGCCATCTTGCTTCGAAAGCTATTTCCGACAGAGTCTACACTTTCCCGCGAGTCGAACTGCTGGACAAGCCTCGTACGTTTACTCCAAACGCTGGCTGACTCTCCCGAGTTCTCGTCGTCTTTGCCTGAGGCACTGGCCCTAGCCGGCCGGTCTCAGTCGGACATAGAAGGCCTTCTACAGCAAACCATCCAGAACTCCGATCGACCACTCCTTGAACATACGGCTATGGAGCTTGACATTCCTGAGGACGAGTCAATACAAAACGCAGAAGGCACTGAAACGATGCTTGCATCCATGCCATCCGAGACGATCGAGTCGTCGTTCCTCGTTGCTGGAGATCGCTCCATGCTGTTCGACCAACTTGCTCGAACTTTCGTGCTATGCCACCAGAACCGGCAGCTCCTGCACCGATTTGAACAACTCCCACTGTGGCACAATCAAAATGAACAGCCTTTTATTTTCTATGTCAGTTTCCTGTTGAGAGTGGCCCTTGGCCCCTTTTCCGTCGGCCACCGCAATATTGCACTTCAGTGTCTCTCGGAAGTCATCGAAAAGGCGTCTTTGAACCACTCGGAGCCGTTGATCCCATTCATCACCGTCCTCCTTTCTGACAATAGCCAACTTGTGCGACGCGCAGCCGCTGCTTGTACGGTGGCCATCCATAAGGTTACCTCAAGAGACGAGACCGGCAAACAGCACGCGGTGCAAACAGTGTACGATGCGCTTGGCATGCGAAACGTCAAACCCTTATTGTCTAAGCAAGCAGTGCGGATCCTGGATCAAGTCTACTTGCCTTATTTGGAAGAATGCATCTTGGATCCCTCCTACATACGCGGAGTTCTTAAAGTTGCGTTTGACGGCCACGACCGAACGCCGTCGTCGAGGACTGCCAATATTGAACTGAAGAAGAGCACGAAGCATGCACTCTATGATCTGTTGACTGGCTGTGCGTTAGGATGCCCCTTGCTACGAGTTAGGGTGGGCATACTGGAGTTGCTCGTGGATGTCCACAAAGTTAGCACCTCAAGCACCAGCAAAATTCTGTCCCCCATTCTCGAGGCTTGGGCATCAGTAAAAGAGGGCGACGCCGAAGATGCCGCGTCAGCACAGAGTATCTCTCTGGATCAAATCGATGCTGTGATGGTTCGCCTCGTAAGTGCGCGGGATAAGGAGGCGGTTGAGCATATTCTCGCAATGCTTGCCGAAGATAAAGTCCAGCCGCGCGCTGCCCTGGTCAATGCCTTTTTCGACAGAATTGCTGGTATCTGGAAAGATATGCACCAAGAGTCACAAAGCTCTGCTGCTCTACGCTTATTTGACATGTCCTTCTCCAAAGAGCCCGCTCAAGCTGCTGGAAGTCGTCACGTTCTGAACACAGTCAACCTCTCTACCGAGATTCTCGCTGCAATACTGGACCACTCGTTTTCCGGTCTTGCTGAGATGCAAACAGACGTCACTCCCAGGAAGAGACGTCGTGTCAGCCATGGGCGTGAAAGCATACCAAAGGATCTGGCGTTCGACTTGGATGTCAGCGAGGCAAGATTAACTCTGGCGCTGGAGCTCGTCGAAGATTCCAAACCACAAAACCATCCACAACTGCTTGGAGGCTTGTTCGATGTGTTGGTCATTCTCAGGCGGCTCAAGGACAAGGGCGCGTCTGAATCTCCTTACCTTCTCAATCTCTGCTTAAGCAGCATACTGGCAATCGTCGACAACGCACAGAATTCACGAAAGCCAGCCGTTGACTTCTCTAGCATTCGTACCGACCTGGTCACTGATTGCGTTCGATCGTCAGAAAACCCACAGGTCCAAAGTACTGCTTTGCTTCTCTCGTCCTCTCTGGCCTCTTTAGCTCCAGATCGGATATTGCATAGCATTATGCCCATCTTCACATTCATGGGTAGAAGTATATTGTCAAAGGACGATGAGCGGTCAATTTACGTCACGAATCGCGCTGTCGACGAAATAATCCCTCCTCTGGTTGCCACGTTGAAGAAACAAGATGCCTACAAACTTGTTCATTCGACGTCAAGCTTGCTCTCCAGCTTCGTCACAGCATACGACCACGTCCCCCAATATCGGAGGGCCGCGTTCTACCAACGTCTACTCGGTAGACTTGGTGCTGATGACTTTGCATTTGCAGTAGTTGCTCTTTTTGCCTCGAGGCGGCATCCAGAAGATATGTCTTCGTTCTTTGCCAGCTTGATGGGCGGTCTGTCGGCATCGACTCAATTGCTGACCTTCAGAAAACTTCTTGATTTGAGTATTTATATCTTCTTGGAGGACCCTCACGATGCTATTCCGCTACTCGACATCAGCAGTACCAGCTCGAACGAGAAGAGAGAGCAAGAAGCACTGATGTTGCTTGAAGTGGCTTCGAAGCTCCTGGGACCAAAAAGTCTGAAGACGCAGGTGAAACGACTTTCAAAATCCGACGAAGTCGAAACCCAGTCTTTCTGGGCCGAGTTCAAAGTCTGCATCGCCCGCATCCTGGGCATGCTCAAATCGCAAAAGGCCAGCCACGGGAATCTGACCCCATCGACGAGGAAATGCTTGAGCTCGCTCCTTGAACTACCTTCCCTTGCAGACCTTCTCAAGATCATGCCCAGTCTCCTGCATGACATGGTCCAGTCCGGAGCCGGCCAGCAGGAGCTTCAGCCTCTGGCGCTTAGAGTTCTTGCCACACAATTGCAACATAGCGCTCCAAGCTCGAGGGATACCAGGACGCAAACCGAAGCAATTACATTCCTCCCTACCCTCCGGCATATTATCGACACCACAAATGATGAGGCATTCAGGCACGCGGCGATTGCATGTCTCGATCGCATAATTGAGGTTTATGGGCGAAAGAGACCAGAAGACGTCATTGGTGCTGCCTCTGCCTTGATTGAGGGCGACTCCGGGCTGGATTCCCACAATGAAAGGACAAGGATCATGTCTCTGCTCTGTCTCGCGAGTACGACGGAGGTACTCAAGGAAGGCAGCGTCCCGATAGTGGTACAGGCTCTCCCCAAAGTGTTGCGTCTCCTGGAGTCGTTCTTGACCCGAGAGGGCGAAAACAGCAGTAACGATGGGCGCGTGGAACTTCACGACGCCTGTTTCACGTTGCTTTCCTCGTTCATCACGCATACCCCTTACATGATCAGTGACGACAACGTTGCTGAGATCCTCAGCTTGTCCTACCGTTCTTGCCTCGCGGAATCAGACGAGGCGTCGCGCAAGGAGGCTCGGCTTGAGACGCTGAGCCTCATGGCGCAGAGATTGGAGCTGAAGACAGTAGTGAGCAGCTTGAACCAAGCCTGGAAAACGACCGTGGTCTCAGGCGAGGAGATCGATGGAGAAGCGATTGCCGAGTATCTGGATATGCTGTCTCGAGCGATCGAGCGGAACTCCAAATCTACCGTCGTGGGTGCCGCAGATGAGATATCGGCTTTTATGTTGCAGGTTATGGATCTGCGACGGCTCAGCCGAGAGAGAGACAGTGCAAATCCAGAGGCCGGTATCGAAGCCGACGCTGTCTCGGACATTGAGGACGTGGAAAAGAGGCTGCACGAGTTGGGCATTGTTTTCATCTACAAGCTCAATGACACGACCTTCCGCCCAATCTTCGAGGGATGGGTCGACTGGGCGACGCAGAGAAATCCCGACGCTTCCTCTTCTGTCGGAGCGGCACAGATGGCCAGACAGACCAGCTTCTACCTCTTCGCCACGCATTTCTTTGCGACGCTGAAGAGCATCGTGACGAGCTACGCGAGCTACCTCCTTCCGTCGGTGAACGACATCTTCCAGTCCACCGCTAGCAGCGACTCGTTGACCGCCCCCGGGACGAAGTTGAAACCCCGATACCAAAGTCCTGACGCGAAACCTTCGTTGAAGATTGACCTGTCGGCGGACACTGGCCTGGAACTGTACAAATCGACCCTGGCCATGTTGACGACCATCGCTGCTCACGACGCGGATGGATTCTTCACGTCGCCCTCGCATTTCCAGCCCCTGGCCGATTTGCTTGTCGGACAGCTGGGCCTTGCTTCGTCCCCGAAATCCAAATCCAAGTCCAAGGGTAAGGGTAAGGACAACGGCACACTCAATTCCTCGTCCGTCCTGCGCGACGTGGTGCTGGACGTGGTGATCCCGTGCATCGTGGCCCTCGCGGCCGCCGTCCAGGACGTGCCCCCGCACCACCACACGCTGAACCACCTGCTCTGCCAGCTCCGCCGCAGCGGCTCGGCGGGCGTGCGCCTGGCCAGCATCCGCGCGCAGATCGCGCTGACCGAGGCCCCCGACATCGGCGACGAGTGGCTCCAGAACGTGGTCCTGGGCCAGTCGAGCGCCGTGGCAGCAGCAGCAGCAGCAGAGGGCGGTGGGGGTGGCGTCGTCGCGGTCGGCGGGTCCGGCGAGACCATGATCTACGTCAACGAAATGCTCGAGGACGACGACGAGGTTGTCGAGGACACCGTGAGGGATTGGGTCAGGATGGTCAGGGAACGGGTCGGGGAGGATGTTTTTGAGGTGTAGCCTTTGCGACTACTAAGGTACACGGCACAGCTAGCCAGTCAGTCAGCTGGGTATGTAGTTTGATGGATACCGAAGACGCATTCACACTTAAGTTCTTCGCTGGCATGGCGACGGCGAACGAGGAGTGTTGGGTTATACAATGAAATCATGAATGAAAGGGCCTGGAAGACGGGAATTCAATTGCAGCGGAAAGGGGGATTAATACAAAGGTCACTACAAAACGTGGTCAAGTTCCTTGCAGAGATGAAGGATGAGCAGAGAGTGCGGGCAGTGAGAGAGATCGAGAGAGATCGAGAGAGATAGACAAATGAGACACACTAGGAAAAGAACATGTTGCCTAATGTGTACAAAGAAGAATACAATGAGAGAGAGAGAGACGAATCTCTCTATCTATCTATCTATCCAGCTATCCAGCCATGCATTTTCTAGCACCCTCCCTTCCCAAGGACGTCGGAGACAAAAAGGGGTTCGATGAGAAGAGAGGGAAAGTCGAGAAGGTGAAAAACCACCACCAGCACGAGATTCCTTTGTAGCCTGTGTCGGTTTTCGATCCCATGAAAGCCGCTTGATGAAAGAAAAGAAGAAGAAAAAGGACGCTGTGGTATCATTGCCATCGCGCAACCATCCAAGACCCGTCCGTATGCTATGCCGACAAATAGCGCGACAACATCCCCACACTTCACGCGCTCAGATGTAAAACATGTGTTTTGCGACGTCGGGGTGGAGCCGGAGGCAGTACTTGAACGCGGGCAGTTCGCTGTCATCGAACGGCGTGACTGGATTGTCGTCGTCTCTCGGAGGGTTGTAGAATCTTCGGACAAAGCACCTCGCGCGGTCGGCGACCAGGTCGGCGTAGTAGACGGGCGTGCATGGTCCGACGGAAGTGCGCGAGCGGCCAAAGAGATAGCACAAGTGATATGTCTGGTCCAAAAACAGTGTCAGTGTCAGGGTCGGCAGAGAGAGAGAGAGAGAGAGAGAGGAAGCCGCTCGATCGATCGGAGAGAGGGGAGGGTCCAACTTACCATCTCGCCGATATCTTTGATGTCGTAGTTGTGCGGGTTTTGCAGAACGACGTAATGCACCGGGATGGCCGTGCCCTGAATGGCCTTCTGGCCCACAAGGAAGAAGTCGTTGCCCTCTCCGTAGGTGATCCGCTCCGTGACCACGCAGCCCGGGAGGGGATTGTTGTTGACGCCGCCACTTTTATTCGACTGATACAGCGTGAGACTCCGGTCTGGGGAGCGTGCATTGGGATCCGGGAAGAGACGAGTGTGGTGTCGTTTGATGGCGCAGATAAGGGTGACTTTGGGCAGAAGCTCGACCGGCAGACCCTTTTGCTGGAAAAGCTTGCCCAGAGCTGCTCCGATCTTGCCGTACTCGTAGCCCTTGCACATGGCGAACTGTGACTCTGAAACTCCATCGCGGTAGACGATGATCTGCTCCGGAACGCCGGTGCCCTTTCGCCCTGCTGAATCTTTTCCATGGTTCCGCTCGTAATAGTCCAGAAGTCGCTCGTACACGGGGATGTCGAGATCCAATATCTTCTCGTTGGCCTCTTTCTCTTCATAATCTTTCGTAGAACACGGATTCGCCAGCAGACTCGCCGGCCATTGGGAGAATTCTGCATTGACACTGCCAACCACGGCTGCAACGCTGGGACAGTGCTTTCTTGGTCCGCCTCCATGTGCCACGTCAATGCCGATGATCATTGTCTTGGGCGACAGAATCTTCGGGTTGCAATACAAGGCTTGGTTGACGGTGGTCGTATCCACTTTCAAGTTGATTTTCATGCACAGATTGGCCAGAAAGTCGTGGTTGATGCCACCGTTCAAATTGCCCGGATGTAAAAGGCTTCTGGGCCAAAGCGCACCAGCTCCTCGTCTCAGCACATGACAAACGGTGAATATTCCGACAGCTTGCTCTCCGACTCGTTTGATGGCGCCGTAGAGTTCCGGATCTTCGGAAGGGAGAAGCAGGACAACGAGTTGGATCCCTTTTCCTTTGAGATTTTTGAGTAGCTTTTCGATGGCGGCGTAACGCTTCTGGAAATTCGAGACCGTCTTCCACCTTGGAAACAAGTTCTCGTCGGCATACTGCTGTTGGCTCATGTCGTTGCGGTTCAGTGGCGTCCACTCGAAACTCTCGATGCCATATTTCCGCAACGCTTGACTCAGGTGGTTCACAAAATGGGTGCTTCCTGGTATTGGGCATTTCGGCGACTTGGTGTTCGCGGTGAGCTCGACGCAGGACCACCTCTTCCCGGAAGCTGGTTTGACAAATGCTGCGTCTCGGACATTCCATTGGCCAGCATTGATGGAGGCTCCGTTGATGAATTTGGTCTGTTTCGGGTTTCCCTGAGCTTTGTACATGAGATCAGGCCGGGCCAAAACCGTGACTGGCACTTTGGCCATGTTGGGGTCAATCTGCAGGCGAAATGCTGCCGCTCCACCTTCGCTGAGGTTGTTCGAATAAAATGTGCGCCTGCCGTCTGTGACAATCATGTTGTAGTTTTCATTTGGGTACCGAGTCGACAACCGGGGTATCTCCCTTGGTTTAATCCGCCCAGGAAGGACTTGAAGCAGGTTTGCTGGGACCGTCATGCACCCTTTTTGTGACTCTTTGCCAATCTTGACAACGTAGACATGGGGATTCATCTGCCAATTGTGCTTCATGGAGAAGTAGTCCCTCACTAGGCTGCCAGAATGCTGTTGGTTGATATGTTGCATCTGGCAATTATCGGCCCGTGGCTCTCGATCGATGCGCGCAAGACCTTTGATCGCGGAGAACCGATCAAGTCCTTGTTCCTGGAACGTCAGTCTTACCGGGGCTCGGCGCAAGAAATCTTGGAGATCATCCAGATTGCAGTATCCGTTGTAGATGTTCCAGGCATCAATCATATCTTGCACATTCCCATGCTGCCAAAAACAGCCTGTTTTGACGTAGATGTTGAGGTCGACGTGCCCCGAGGAGCTATAAGATCCTCGGACACTTCTCGAGAATCCTGGAATGCTGTAGAGGCCACCTTCTCTGTCCAGCACTTTGCCGGTATCTGTCGTCCAGTCTTCTGACTTTGAAGGGGGAGGTTGGGGAGCGATGCCATAGAACGTCTGCCCTTTTGTCGTGGTCATCGAGGGCGTTTTCTGATCGTTAGAAAAGCATCTTTGGTAAGGTAGATAACTAAAGATGACGTTCAGTGCATTCGTTGCATCATTGAGAGCTTCGATCGATAGCTGCGACACGGCTGTCTGTGATTGTGTAGGTCGACGATAGTGCGCAAAGAGATTGGCCAGAGAGATCAGTTTTGGCTTCTCAAAGACCACTCGGTAGCGGTCACAACCCGGGACAGGACTGGCTGAGTACTCGTCATAGAAATCGAGGTCGCGTGGTTTGGTGACGTCCTGGCCTAGTTGCTTCGCTGTGATGAAAAGCTTCAGGTAATCGGTGGCGACGGGATCTGGAAGCTTCTTTTCCGACCTGAGTTGCTCCATGAGCAGGTAAACAAGTCGTCTCTTCTTCTGTCTTGCGATCGGGCGTGTCTTCTGGTCACGAGCGTCGCCATGCTCAGGCTCAAGGGGTTGGCTCTGGTCGTCTTGTGCCTTTCGATGAATTCTACTGATTTTCAGCTCATAAGAATAGACTTCTCTGTAGTCCCCGAGCGTGATGGCGAAATGGTTGGCCAGCAGCTGTTTCCCTGAAATGTCGACGTTCGGTGTCCCTTGAACTTTTGGACCTCCATCTAACCGACCACCTCCTGAACCAGGGCCCGTGTGCGGTGGTCCCGAGCGGTAAGGTATCTGCGACTGGCCGCCTCTAACACCTGCCTGAGGAGCTTGCCAGTTGGTATTGGCTTGATGATGTGTCGTGAGAACACCTGGTTGAGCTGGCGCCCGGTTGACGCCTGAGCTGAGAGGGGCCACTTGCTGATTTGGTTGAAAATTAGCCACCGGTGGCACATTTGGAGGAGGATTCGACAAGGAATTGTTCGGTCGGCTGTCACCAGGACTGAACAGTGGGTTTGAACGGTACGGCAGTTCCCCGCCGCCAGCATTGTCACTGGGAGTGGAGGAGCGTTTGGCAGGATCCCGGGTTGGGTTGTATCGAGGTATCATGCTGAACTGAGCGAGCGAGTGAGTAAGTGAGTGAGTGAGTGCGTGCGTGAGTGACCAAGGCTTAATCAAAAGAAAGTGAAAGTGACATTTAACACGGTGAAAAGGTCTGAGATAAAACACGTCAGTTAGACAAACCAAGGACGGTTGTTTGAGTCCAACAGCTTCAGGCTGTTTGTGGCAGTAGTTACAACACCAAATAAACTCTTAGTGAAAGCCCAAAGAGTCTGTGCAACACAATTTAACACGATTTTTGTTGGGTTTGCAAAGGCAATCCTTGTGTGTTGTTTGCGACGCGGAATGAAGCAAATGAAGAGCCCAATGTGTGAGGACGTAAACAACGAGGCCTATGAAGAATCTTGGAGCGCATGGAGGTGTACCGAAAAGCGGTCATAATGAGGTTGCTTGTTGGTAGAACGTTGAGTAGGCAAACTGCAAGCACCAAAGACCATAATGCACGAAGCGAACCAGAAGGACCAGGATGTCCATATAACAGAGGACATGCTTTGCAATCTATCTCGGTCAGTAGGAAACTGTAGAGTCTTCCGAACGAACGATGGAGAGAGATTGTCATCCTCACCAATGCTGTGGACATTTCTTGCCGGGCCACCCTCTTCCCTTCTCTTGCCCTTCTGCCTCTCTCAAGCCGGGGTGGCAGTTGGACCTTGTTCAACCCGTCTCTTCAATTCGCCATTGAACTTGTCCAGCTGCTTGACCAAATCTTTCACCATACTGCTGGGCACCAAGACACTGAGTAGGCCTTCAACGTCTTCGCCATGATCGAACAGCGTCTTCTTCCCTCCATCCTGCGCCACAAGCTTAAACCAATGACTACCCCTCAGAGTCCATCCCAGCCATTCAGGCAATGGGCCACCCTTCCACGCAAACTCTGTCTTCTCGGGGTGCCAAGTGGTGATGCGTGCTGTGTAAGTCCCGGGTTTCGCAGTCTCAGACATCGCATTTGTAAATGTGACGAGTGTGCCTAGTTCAAGGGGGGTTGAGTGGGCACGGATGGATAAGAACCATGTGTTCCACTCTGGCCAGCCGGGGAAATCAATGAGGACATTCCAGACGTCTTGAGGAGGGGCGTCAATAACGATGGACGACAATGCCGGCATGGTGGTCACGCAGGAAGGGTTTCCAGCTGAAAGGATGAGTATACCCTAGTAGGGTCGGGGAGTTCAACAACTGGGAGGATGGCCATTTGAAGCGAACGAGGGACGGCACCGGGACGCAGGCACATCTTAAGTAGGCCCCCCGTTATACAGGAGACGCCTCATTGACGAAAGGATTCCAGGAGAGGTTGTTGGCTCAGATGTGGAGTGGCTGAAGGCTCTTGCAGAGGAGAAACACAATGCAAGGGCCAGTTGCGGCCAAGATAAAGGCAGCCGACCGAAGTTTGGTCCGACGCAGCCGAGATTGATATTAATGCAGATACCACGCAGTCGCTATCGATGCTCATGACAGACCTGGGACACCTCGCTGCCTATCCCGCTGTCGCTGGTATCATCATTTGCTAGATTACTTGTACTTGTAGACCTTTTCATAGCACTAATACACTCATCCGGGTTCGTCTGTAATCGTAGTATGCTCAGTCCATCTTCCATGCTCAATGCACACATGCCATCCCATAGGAAATGCTGCAGGATGCACGAACAAAACATCTACCCGTTGATGAGATACCATCAGCTCATTCCCGTAACTCACGTCTTCGTACTCCTCGTCTGCCGGGTCGTCCGTACGACCCGCTCTGTCTGTTGCTTGGGCTTCGTGCTTTTCTTAGGCGCAGTTGTCTTGCCTTGCCGCTCCTTTCCCGCAGCGGTGTTCTTCTTTTCCTTGAGTGGTGGGGATGTGCCCTCCTTTTCTGCCGCTTCATCCTCGTCGTCGCGGACGGCGGCAGCATCCTCATCCTCGTGGACGTGGACTTCATCGTCGGGACTCGTCTCCTCGTCATCCATTTCAACGCTGTCGTCTCGCTCCTCGTCGGCTCGGTCTTTCCCCTCATCGGCATCGGTTTCGTCGACTTTATCGTCCTCCTCCAGCTCCTGGTCTTCGTCGACTTCTTGCTTCTTCGTCTTGCTCTTTCTGCGAGCCGTTGGGTTATTTGTGTTGGATGGCGTGTCTTCCATTTCGACATCGCCTTCCTCTGTATCCGATTCTGCATACGACACCACGTTGGAAGCCCGATTGCTCTTTCGTGATGGCAAGGCTGGACTGCTACCGGGCTCGGAACTCTTGCGCCTCGGTTTGGGTGTCTTGCGAAT
The DNA here is from genome assembly GCF_000835495.1 of Cladophialophora immunda. Taxonomy (NCBI): domain Eukaryota; kingdom Fungi; phylum Ascomycota; class Eurotiomycetes; order Chaetothyriales; family Herpotrichiellaceae; genus Cladophialophora; species Cladophialophora immunda. The sequence goes on from NW_015622542.1 coordinate 429,540, forward strand.
GGCAAGAGTGCTCTTCTTCGGTTTCTTTACCGCTTTCTTTCGCCCTTCTCCATCATCTGCTCCCTCGTCGAGCCTCGCGGCGTCGCTCTTGCGCTTCCTCTCGGCAACGGCTGCCCGTTTAGCTGGTTGGCTGGCGTTCTTCAACTCCTTGATGTAGGTCCGAATCATCTTCTCCAGTCCAACAGCAACATCCTCTGGCAGATAATTCCTCTCGGCGATTTCCTGCGCCGCTTCGTGACTGGGAAGTGCTTTGAACAAATTCCGGGGAAGGCTGACTTTGCCGGGCCAAGTCTGTAGCAGGTTGGCCCCCTTTGCATGCGCTGGCATAATGTCTGCGTAATTCCGAATGACCGCTTGAGACAGATCGCTAAGAATATACAATCGCTCACTTGCATCATCCGTACCAACGACAGCGTCTCTGGCACCCTTTACACGCTGTGCAATGTGGAATATCAACGAGAGGTTGTCCTCCGTGGCAACAGTCCAAAGATAGAAAACGATATATTTGGCAAAATCCAGCAAATCTCCATCAAAGTCGTCGCTGTCCTGTGTCGGAAAATCTGGATGATGAACCAGTAAACTGAGCAGACGTGCAAACGTCGACTCCATAACATTTTGATGCATTTTCTTGTCCGACGAACTTACTTGAAGCTGCTGCCGAGCGAAGAATTGTACACGCGCTCGAATCCACGTAACGGTCGATGTCCGCAATTCCATGTCTGGCTCAAACGCTAGGAGGAAGAGGGCCGTGAACCACCTATGAGCCAAGTGGTTGAGGCCTAGGTACTTCTTCAGTGAGTTGACAAACCCAGCACGCACCGGATTGGGCGGATGAATTATAATCATCACGATCGAAATGAATGCCTGAGGGTCAATCAAGTCTTCGAACTTTCTCTTGTGGCTGCAGAGCTTCAATATTAGATGCGCAGCCGTGAGCCTGAGCCTGTTCTTCTGTGCAGGGGGCGTATCTTTCGAAGGCGTTATTTCTCCTTCATTCTTGATCAAAGCGATAAGATGCCTGGCTATCTGCTTGGCCAGTGCCGCAGACTCGTCGGTATCCATGGATTCGTCCTGGGCACGGCAACGATTGACGAGAATCCTGAGCGCCAATTCTTTGGCCCTAGTCTCGTCATCTGCTCTCTCATCCCAAGCACTCGGGTCATTCTTCGTGCTAGGCGACTGGTTTTTAAGTAAGATATCCGAGAGGGCAAGCTTCTGAATGGCATCCGAGTCGACATTTGCCGCGGCGGGTGCGAGGAGACAGACCTGCGCTACCGTGGCGAGGCGGGCGAGGAAATGAGGATCGTTGGACTCAACACCTGCCAGCGCCTTTGACAGCAGGTCTTTTGCATACATTTCCTTCTTGTCAGCCGCCATCATGATGATGGACACGGCGTGTTTCGCTGCCCGTGGGGATTTCGAGAACAACGCAAATTGTGCTAACGCAGTCAGGAACTTGCGGTCCTTGGGCATCTCTGAGGGATATTTTCGAGCGAATGCCGCACATGCCTTGAGAGTGTCAGGGGCACCATCTTGCTCGGATTTTGCACCTGATGGTGCCTCCTCCTCAAGCTCTTTGCACAACGCCTGGATGTGGTATTTGAGAACTTCTGGGTTTCGAGCAGAGATTTCCTTTAAGACCTCGTGAGCCACCTCGCCCAAGCCACCCTCGTCGGTTCGCGTTATAGCCATGATCGTTGGGACATGACTCCGATTATAGGCGAGCAGTGCACACCGGTATAAAAGCTGTTGAATCGTATCAATGAGTGATTGCACGCTCCCCGAACTTTCGCGTATGCGTTTGGCGAGCTCTTTGATGGCCTTGGTAACTGTGCGATAATCATGCTCAGCACCAGTGGCAAATCGTATCAACTGATACCAACGACGGTTGTGTTGCTTTGCAAACTTCCACAGGTCATTGGAAACCTCGGAGGGTTCGGGGAAGCTTTTTGAGAGCTGCTCGATCATGCGGGTGAGACGGGCCTCAAGTGTTGCCTCTAACGAGTCGTCTTCCAGAACGCCTCCATTGTATTCCTCACAGGCCTCCAGGAAAACCCTCATACCTTTGCTCATTTGCACCTGTCGGTTTTGAAGGCTGAAAAAAACCGCGCGCGGTCTGGTGTCCAAGCTGTGGACGAGTGTCAGGATGCGACGGGCCCTGACCGCATCAGGATCGAACACTGATTCTTCTTGAGGACCACCCTCTTTGTCTCGGCCTCGCTGTTTTTGACCCTCTGTGCGGGACCCTGTGACTTTTGACGGTGGAAAGGAGAGCGGCAACAAACTTTCATACAGAACTCTGTCAATCACAGCGTGGACGTGCGGTTCGTTGGTGAAGTAAGCGCCAAATATACGGTTGGGGATGTCTCCAATGCTGCTTTTGACGACTTCATTGCCCGACTCGATATCGCTGGAGGCGACACCCCAGATCCGACCGAGCAATTCAATCGCTGCCTCTCTGACGTGATGCTTTCGATCAATAACACGTTCAGCCAACGAAGAAAACACGGTCTGCTGCTTCGCTAAGCCGCCATCTGCACCCAGAATATTGATCATACTCCCATAGGGGAAGGCATCAATGGAGCGAATAGCCACTAAGCGAACATGCTCTTCCGGATCGCGAAGCATCTGAGCGAAGCCGGCAAGCAAACCCCCAAGCTCTTGAGGATCCAATCCGATACCTCCAGCCGAGGTGCGCAAGATTCGAGCAGCTGCATTAGCCCATGCTTCGCGAACAGCATATGACTTATCATTCCGACGGCCGAGGAAGGACTGATACGCCGAGGCGTGGACCGCCATGAATGGTTTGGGAGAGGCCGGGGTCAACAGGGGATTTGTCGTTTGCGATATGAGCTCTCCTGGAGAATCGACGGAGGGTAAGGGATAAGCAGCGGGATCGAGGGGTACGGACGGAGGAAGTCCAGCAATGCCAATCCCAGCTGTAATGTCTCCAACGGTTTCGGTTGCCATTCGACGGAGGGAGGCGGAATCCGCGGAGAATTCTGCCTCAATATGAGGGATGACATTCAGGAGGACATCTGGGCACGCGCGCCACAGCTCTCGAAGTAAACGATGGGCTTTTCGCAAATCAGCCAGGCCTTCTCTCTCTTCATCGTCGCCGTCGGCATCTGAAGCAGTACGTCCGTGAGAAGGCAGAGGAACGCCATTGGCACTAGCGGCATCAACAATCACAGTCCCGAAATACTGGGTGATCTGGGCAGTCATTTTCTCAGGACAGGTAGTGCAGAGCGACTTGGCCATGTTGTAGGCTGGAGGGTAGTCTTTGAGGAGCAACGTCCCTTGCTTGGTGTCCTGAGGATCCCGTTTCTTGCCTTTGGCTCCATGGTCCTGGACATTTCGGGCGTCCACGCGCATGAACTGGGAAATGATAATGTCCGTGACGTCCTGAGGGAGAGTTACCTCGTCGACGACTGCAGCCAGAAGATTCTTCAGGTGGTATTCCACGCTCTTTGAAACCTCCACGCCCGAAGCATTATTTCCAGAGCTGGCGACAATATCAAATGCCGTGGTGAAGAGCGACGTGATTAAGTTTTCGTGGTTAGGAATGTCAGTCACCAGCAAGATGCTTTGCGACTCGGCCAGGGAGATGAGGATGTAGACATGTTGCGCATTGTACGCATTGGTTGGATCCGCAAGCGCAGGTAGAATAGAATTGATAATAACCGTGAAAATGTCCTACGACTTCTTGTCAATTGTATTGTCTTGGGTTGTATGCCATAGTGAGAGCCTACCTTTAACTGCGCCTCGACGAACGGCGCATCCGGGGCGCAGATCTTGAGAACATCCACAACACAGGAGACAGTCCAGGCTCTCACACCTTTGTCCTTGTGACCGAGAAGATTTGGGTTTGCCAGGTCCTGCGCAAGAGTGGTAAAGGCACGCGAGTCGACCTGGTCAAGATCGTAATTTCGCAGCTGACCGGCGAGTTTCTGGAGTCGCGTAAGAAGGTCTCCCACGGCAATCGGTTTGCCGGCGCGCCATGTCAGAGAGTCGTCGAACTGAAGGCCCGGTATATCGTATCGATGGGGAGTCTGCGCAGCCTCTGCGGCGGCGGCATTGCGAAGCCGAGTGGGCATGTTGCAAAGAGGGGTGTCACGGGCCGATCGTCATGTTTGGGGGAGGGCGACTAGGATAGGGCTGTTTTATTGGAGAGTGCTCACAGGCAGAGAATAGCGGTAGTAGGCGACGAGGATTTCGATTGATAGGCCGAGTGATCTGATCTGAGGCGGGCAGACTGCACTGGTTGAGGAAGTAGGAGGTGGTGGTGTTAGTAGTGGTCACGGCGGATGATGATGGCAGCGGCTTGAAAATGTTGGAGACGCCAAAAAACGCGTCCGCAGCTGAGACGCGTCCATTCACTGTCGAACTCGGTCTCTGTTCTAAGGAGCCTTTGCGTCGCATTGTACCTGGTATTGCCCACTGGAAGTCAGCTTCCCTGATACAGTTTACTCGTCCTCGATTCTATGGTTTGTTGCATTTGCTGCGACGTCTGGATCCTTTCACTCGCCTTGTCGTCCATCGCAGGCATCGACTTGCCCTCGTATCCAAGCAGAGAGACCGAGCTAAGAACGACGCCCTTCAACTCGCCCTCCCTCTCTATTGAATATCGAGTCCCTCAAACGTAACCACCAGATCGTCCTTTTCGCCATGTGGCGCCGGCTTCGCGGCGTAGACACCAATCCAAACCTCCGTCTCCTTGGGCAAATCCCCCCACCAAGTCACTTCTCTCAACGGTAACCTCATTCCACTCTCACTGACAAGCCAGACCCAAAGGCTTCCGTCGGCTGCATTCTCTATCTCAACAATGGCAGTGTACTCAACACTCAAAACCTCGGCAAGCAGAGGCCTGAGGCTCCAATCCGCCCACCGATCCTTTGCCACGGTGCCGACCAAAGGCACATTGTCGAGGAATTCAATGCCTGTCTTGACCCAGCGAGTAGTGTCACTCGTTTTTATGACCAAGCACAGTCCACCTTGATCGTACTTGTCTTTCCAGGGGGCCGAAACCGTCACCTTTGCGGATTTGAACGAGCCGACTGTGCTGGTTTTGTATATTATTGGCGCATTGAAGGAGTGCGTTGCAGGGGGCTTGTCCCAAATATCTGTTCCCGGGGGACAGGTGATCTGAAAGGAACCAGAAAGATCTGGGATCTCATGGTTCAAATGAACGGCCTTGAAATTGGATGCCATGGTGTAATTGCTGGGCTGTCGAATGTGCGCTACAAGGTCCAGAAGACTCTGGCAATTCTGGTGGTGAACAGGTATTCAATCCGTCAAGCTGATGTCTCCTCTGTCTGCGACTCAACCACTCAAGCACTCTTCTTCGAGAGTTATATACGACGTGGAAGTTGGCAGGATGGATTTGTCCGTTCTCCACGTTGCTCATCGGGATCCTGATGTGGTACCGAGGCCGCCAATCAAGAGGATAATGCGCCAAATTGGGAGCGGGCCGCCATTCTCGCAATATCCAGACGGAAATTCCGTGAAGTTCTGTGGAGGTTACTTCCCCGGATTGATACCTAGGAACGAAGTTGCGACAGACACCACCGCCAGATCTATCCCTCCGAAGACGAATAAAGAGGGACATCGAGAGAGATCTTTAACTGCTGCTTCACTCATTGTTGAGAGGTACCGAGCCAGTGTATGTCCTCAGATTTCATACTTTATTCAGACAAAACCCGAACTGTCCTCGACCCATTGAAGACACAAAAGGACCGCATTCAATGCTACTCTGGGTTACAGGATCAAAGGATCACTCCTCAGTTGGCTCCCTTCAAAAACCTCTCTCGAACGATGTTCGAAATTATTCTCGATTCAAGATTGTACCGCTGGATCTCTCCACAGGAGGCTGAAGCTGCTGTGCAGGCGGACCGACTCAAACTGTTAACGACATTTCACGTGTGAAGCTTTTCCCCATCATTCCCGTACAAGTCTCGCTCACCCATTTTTGGGCGCCTCCGCGAAAAGTTTAGCCAGGCGCTCATCCAGCCACTTGACGTCCTCCATGTTCCCTGGTGGTCCACCGGCCCAATGTCCCCAGATGCTTGGATAGACATCCAGCTGACCAACACCCGGAGCCATGTTTTTGACTTCATACTCGGAATCATCGGGTCTGTTAGGAAGCAGAAGAGCGTAAGTGGCCGAACAATTTGATAGTGGTCGGAATGGCCAAGCGGGCAAGAGGGCAAGAGGGCAAAATAGTCAGGGCAGCAACACTTACGGGAAGTACAGATCCGTCTTGCTGGGCAGAACCAAGGTCTTCGCCTTGATCGCCCTCATGGCCGCCTCAAAGTCTCCATTATAAGGTTCTTGCTTGCTGACGTCTCCAGCCTGCCAGGTGTACAGCATGACCAACAGATTCTCGGGATCCTTGGACTGAGCCCAAGTCTCCCAGAAGTTTACCATGAAATCCTCCAGGTCTTTGGCACCGTAGGCCGATTCGTGAAGCTTTGCGCGGTAAAAGGCCTGCGAGAAGCCCCAGCCAGCGTATCCTCTCCCGAAGGCCTTGAGACCGGTTGCCTTCTCGTGATCGGTCCACTGGCGGTTTGATTTCACGGAGGCGGTGTCCTGAGCATTCTCGACCCTGCCAAAGGTACTCCCCGCGGAACTGAGCCCTTTGCCTGCCAGCAGGGCGGATTTGACGCCTTCCAAAAACACCTGGTTGTGGATCGAGGTCTTTGCGCTGCCGCAGAAGGGCACGGCAATGTCCACGAAGTCGGGATACTGGGTGGCCCACTGGAACGACTGGGCGGCGCCCATGCTCCAGCCGAGCACGGCCCTCAGATGCTGGACCCCAAGCTTCTCTGTGAGCAGGCGATGTTGGGCTTTGACATTGTCGTAGAAAGTGACATCCGGGAACGGCACGACATCCGAGTTGGAAGGGCTGATGGACTGGCCGTTGCCAAAGAGGGCGGTGATAATGATGAAGTATTTGTCCGCGTTGAGGGTCTTGTCGGCGCCAATCAGCCACTCGTTGTCGGAGATGAGGCCCGAGTACCAGGATGGGTAGAGGACGGCGGGGTTGCTGGACGAGCCAAAGGTCTTGTATGCTATCCACGCCTTGGGAATGGTGGCGCCGCTTTGCAGAGCGAAGTCGCCCAGTTCGTATGTCTCGTAGTCTGCAGGCATTGCAACTTCTCAGAGAGGAGAATGGCGATGGATGTCTCGGTTTGATCTCCTGTTGCCCTCAACGCAGGGTCAGATGAGTGAACAAGAAGAGCAACAAAGGATATGTGATGCCTCCTCTTCTCAATCCGTGCTCAAGTCGAGCACAAGACCTGTCCCCTCGTATCACCAGCACATGCCGTGAAACTCTGACCCCGCAAGGTCGCTCATCTCCACTCGACGCCTCATGAGGAATGGTTGCTTCTGATACCGTGAGGGAGGAGGTGACGGTGATGGGTGGTGGCGGATTTCTCCCGCCGTCCGAGAGTGAAAGAGTGAGACGCAGATTGGGATCCAACCGGGAGAGGGAGAGGGAGAGGGAGGTTGTAACCAGAGAGTGACGGGGACCAAGATGGGCGTTGTGGTTTAAGGTTCCCCTCCATTCCCCATGTTCGTCTCCTGCTTTTATACTCGGTACTGCTGCGCTTGGCCAACGTTCCTGCACGGATGAGAGGTCAAGTGTCGATCAATTGTTATCATCGACTGGCTCGACAGGTAATGGGCGCGCTGAGTAGCTGTTGTTGAAGCGCAGGCATTGATCGGTGTAGATGTACGGAAAAGTCATGACGTAGAGTTGATAAAGACAGTGACTGCGACTTGCACCCGCAGCATGGTCTACTGTCGAGATTTTGTAGATAGACACAACACAAGTCACGGTTTTCCACCTCTCTCTCACTTTGTGCAATTTACGGTACCCTCAGTCGCAGATCATCGGGCAAAAACTGAACTCTTCCTCTACTTGCGTCCGGACTTGATGCCCTATCCCCACTGTCTGAATCGAGCCATTTATCCTGGGGTTGCAGAGAACTACGATTTCTAAGCTATCTGGGACCTTTTGTCAGGTACACCACACCGTTGCCCGGAAAGCCCGATAAAATCATAATCTCACAGCTTACATCGCTTACTTGTGCTGCCCAGGTCAACTCCGGCAGTGACATACCCAGATACACCTCCCTGAGAACAACCAGCATCAGGCCCCGAGAACCATCGTGTTGAAACAACACAACATCAAACCAAGTCTACGAGACTCAACCAACGTTCACACCCATCAAGGATACCCCATCTCGATCCCACCTTCTTTCCCTGTTAGTTGCCTCCGCCCAGAATGTCTGCAGCCCCGTCAAACCCACAGGAGGCGCAGGAGAAGCACGACGCAGAGGCGAGCGTGAAGCGCAATCCGCACGGCGACTTTGGCCAAGTGCAGGCCTCGCGCCCGGACTGGGACGAGGCGCGCACGTGGCGATTCACCAAGACGCGGAATCCCGAGTGGACGTACGGATCGGGGTCGGGAGCATCCATCTCGAATACCACGTCTGAGAAGCAACACATCAGCATCGACCCCTACGCGCCGGGCCGGCAGCCGGTGCAGAACTACAAGCTGCTCATCAGCGGCATCATCCCGCGGCCGGTGGGCTTCCTGTCGACGCGGTCGGCGGACGGGGCGTCGACGAACCTGGCGCCGTTCTCGTACACGCAGCTCTTCAACCACGACCCGCCCATCTTCTGCGTCGGGTTCTCGGGCGGCTTCGACAACGCCAAGGACTCGCTGCGCAACTTGATCGAGAGCGGCGAGTGCGTCATCAACATCATCTCCGAAGACTTTGTCGAGGCCGCCAACGCCTGCGCCATCGATCTGCCCTACGGCCTGTCCGAGTGGGGCGTCTCCGGCCTGCATCCCGCCGACTGCGAGGTGGTCCAGTGCTCGCGGGTCAAGGAGAGCGTGTTCAGCGTCGAGGGCAAGCTGGTCTCGACGCAGGAGTTCGAGTCGCGCTCGCCGAAGACACCGGGCAAAAAGACCGGGGTCTTGGCCATCATCGAAGGAGTCAGGTTCTGGGTCAGAGAAGATGCCATCAACGAGGACAGGACGCTGATCGACCCCGCCGTGCTCAGGCCCGTGGCTAGACTGGGAGGCATCACGTATGCCAGAGTCGTGGACGGGTTTGAGCTTCCCAGGCCCGTCTTGAAGGACGAGAGGGCCCAGGGCAAGCTCGGCGAAGAGCTGCTCAAGGAAAAGGTAGAAGGACAGTGAGATAGACGGATTCATGTTCGAGCGTGGTTTTTGGCGGTCTTTTTTTTTTTTTTTAGAAACGGGATCGAGAAGACAAGTCTGAGGACTAATGGCGATAGATAGATCGCAACGGATATTCAATAGATGGATGGGAGGATTTCACGAGAAGATGGGAAAGGCTGGATACATAGCCGAACTAGAAATATTCGCATGGCATGGAATGTAACCTCATATTTCCAAACGAATGTATATGGCAGGTCAACCTGCCATATGAACGACAACATCATATATGACATATCCCCCCTCTCTCCACCCTTCAGGCCGCAAGGCAGGTGTCTGCATCTATCCATGTCTTCGTTGAAAGCTGTTTTCAAGCAAGTTGCAGGACTGAATCCCCGAGCTGGAACGGATGTCGGGTCGTGTCCGCCGTCGATTGGGCAAATAGACAAGCCTGTGTGTTGTGGTGAAGGCTGGGCACCATGTCTTCAGAGATCGAACGAGACGAGCCTTCTCGTTCGCCCTGCTCATCATCATCTTCCTTCCACTCTGGGAAACCAATGGAGGACGCCGAACGAGAGCTCTCGCCGCAAGGCCTCGTCTGTCCGGCAGCATTGCCTCCCCTTGTTTCACGGCACCCCTTCTCTTCCCTTGCTCTGCCACTTGTAAAGTCCGTATTTAAAAGAACTTGCCCTTGACTTCGACGTGGCTTCTCACAACTCCCTCTCCATCGGCGTACATTTCTCTCTCCGAGTCGCCCGTGACGGGGCTAACTCTTCCCGTGTAGAAGCTCGCGGTCGGCGCCGCGGGCTTGTCCAGCGCATCGAACTTCGTGCCGCGAACCTTCGCGAGGGACCACTGAACAGCGAGCCTTAATCCGAACGCACCGAGCGCCCACAAAAGCCCACCAACGGGTGCAGCCACGAACGCCCCGAAGGCGGACCAATCGTTCCCGTACAGGCCCGCTTCAAGCAACAGAAGAGCCCCCGCGGAGCTGGCGTCTCCCTTGTAGAAAACAAGACCGAATAGGAAGACAGTAAATATACCGCCCAGTCCTCCCACTACCACTTCAAACCCGCGCCAGGCATAGCATCGATCGTTGAGACCGATGACCAAAACGGGGATGGACGACGCGGAGATGAGATCGGAGATGAGGTAGATCTGTAGCACGGACGGTGACTTCAACGCCACCACTACCACGGGGACAATGATCAACACAACCGTCGCTCGGAGAATCCAGAGGTTCAACTTGTTGCGGAAGATGTCGTTCGACCCGGTGCTCACCATGGCGGATTGAAAGCTGTCGAAAGCGGCGGTGGACAGAGCAACCGTCATGACGATCACGATCCCCACGACCCAGGCGGGAAGCTGCTCCAGTAACAGGAAGAAGGCGATGGAAGACTGCTGTGGCGGGTCGCCCAAGGCCCCGGACCACCCGGCCAAAAGCCCAGACACGCCACAGAGCGTCAGGATGATGGCGACGGCCACGGTCGCAATGCTCACACCAACCCACAGATCTTTATCCGTCTTCGCCGCAAACGTCCTCATCCAAAACCCTGATATGAAGAAATCGTTCGTGAGGATCGCTACTGGGAGGATGTAAACCAATTGCCAGCCTAGCAAGCTGGCATTCAGGTATCCGCTCTTGTCAATCAAGTCTTGTTGTACATGGGTTTCCACGCCCACAGTAATGCACCCAATGATGATCAGCCCTACGACCATGGCGCCTTGGATGTTGTCGGTGATGAAAGAGACTTTGAACCCGCCGAGGGAAGTGTAGATTGTGGTCACGGCGCACTCCACTATTACGACAGGGAGGCCGTTGAGCCCAGTCAGGGCATTGATGATTTGTTGGAGAGCAGAAAGCTCGGCAACCATGTAGAGGAAAAGGGTGATAAGCCTGATATTGGATTAGACGCGTGAAGACCAAAGGAAAGAGGAGGAGGTCCGTACGTCAAGGCCGAGAGATACAGTGCAGTAATAGCTCCATATCGCTGTCGGGTCCACTCGGTAAGTACAAAGCCCTCGGGACATTTTCTCCTGATGATGGGCCCAAGATAGGCAAAGACAAGAAGTGGCAAGGCCGAGGAGAGACTGTAGACCACAAGGCCCTGGACACCCGCGATGGTGGAAATCTGCGGGTACGAGAATAAAATCCCTGAACCCAAAGCTGTTTGCCGAAAATGTAGGACATTTGTCAGTATGGACGATCTTCACGAATTAGGGGAAGGGGGGACAGGGTTGAAGAAGCTGGCAGCACGTTTCCCACGCAAGCATTAACTTGATCGAGTTTTGACGGTACAATCTCAGCATTGTGTGATCGGCATTTCGCAGCTCGTTTCATCTCTGGTTGCTTGAATAAGAAGCCAGGTGGATGAAGGCCGAGGGAAACGATCAGACACAAGCGCCCGTAGTGCTGCACATTGGCCCTTGAGCCTTTGGCGTTGGAAGGAAGCCACTCAACGCCTGTACCTGTTCGAGGTAGACAATCAGAGTAGAGGAGCAGAGCACGGAATCTCTTCTGTCGGCCAAAAGCAACAAGAGCCAATGGCGTTGATGCAAGCATACGAACCTCAGATGGAGAGCATTGCTCAGTATGCCAACGAGTCAAAGTATTGTATCGATCAAACGAGGTCCTGTATCACCTCGAAAAAGCTGGATATATCGCCCCATTGCTGGTTGCACCGTTGCTGTCGACGGTGCCTAGCCCTCGTGCTGCCGCCGCTTCAGGCTGTTGCTGCTCTTCGAGCACACTCACCCGACGCGATGAAGTTGAGGGCCAAAGGTATGCCTGGGAAATGTATCAGCCACCGAGTCTTTCTTCCAAGGCGGAGTCCTCGAAGGTTGGTCGGATGGAGTCATGTTCTGTACCCTTCTGTGTTCGCAAAGTGGCGAGATACTCGCCCTTTGTTTGGTGCCGCAGCGTCCATGCGACGAAGAGACCGAAGACACTAGTCAGGCACCTTGTTAGTCTCCTTCTCTTGTTTCGCGACATGAGGCCAGGGTTATGAGGTGCGCACAGGAAAGCTGCGTAAGTAGTGTAGATGATGGCGTTGGACGCCTGTTGAGATGGTTGACCCATTGTGGACTTTGCCGTGTCAATCACTAACGACGACTTTGTGGTCTTTCGTGGTTATGAGTGTCTGTACAGAGTGCAGAGCTCTTGTACTCTCTCAGTCGAGGCGGAAGAAGAAAAAGGAAAAAACTTCGCAGGCTCATCCGGACGTGGGGCAACTTGGTTTTCTTGTGGTCTTGGGCATGAGCTCATGCGACATCAGCTCAACCTCGGGTTATGACAAGACGCCAGTCACACCATCCCGCCAATGGCGACCATAGCACCCTCGCTAACCGGCTCAGAAGCCCTCCGACCTGCCCACTGGACACGGTGCTCTCTGCTCCAGCTGGCACTTTGCTCACGGTGTAGAAGGACACCAACACTCAGCAATATCCATATCAGCTCATTCGCGTACCAGTTAATCCCACTCTCTGGAGTCATATTTTCGTTTCACACTTCCGCAAATACTCGATCCGTTATCTCTTTCAAGTCGTTTCGAGTCCGAACATGTTCGCCGCCTGCATCTTTCCTGGCAGGTCAAGGCACCCAAACCCCATTTGCAGCGTTCAATCATTGCGAATTGCACTCGCTTTTTCGCACGGATCCTCTGCAAACTCAACATGACATCCATACCAATCGTCGCTTCGAATAAGATGGCTTTTGAATTGGACTGCGTGGCTGATGTTGGCGAACCGGAAGACGATGGTGCGAATCTGTTGCAGCAGTCAGCTGGAGCTCGTATTGGAAGTCGTGAAAAACCAGAACTTATCAAACTCACCCCGTTGCGATACGTATCCTGAACGGCCTCGACTTGACGTGTGCCAGTCTTTCCTTCAGCAAGCTTGTTCAAAGCCACAATCCCCCAGTCGTCGTCGGCGCCGCTCACCTTGACCACACGTGTCGCTCCACAGTCAAGATATCCCTGCAACATTCCAGAGACCACATCCACCTGCTCTTTCTTGTGCACGAGGACAAACCACTTCCGGCCTTGATAGCGGATTTCTAAACCTTTGGGATACTCGGCGTAGTAGCGATCGCAGGCGTCGGCAGAGGTAAAGGTGACGTGGGCCGAGATTGTGATCCGCTCAGGGTTGGAGTCAATGAGCCTCATACCTTCGATAGCACCACCATGAATCAGAGATTGAACGAGGGTGAAATCAGTACCACGTGGTAGACCAGTGAGGATGACAGTACGTGGGCGAGATTCTAACAAAAATTAGTGACCAAAGCATCCAACAGACTGAGAAAGTCTTACTGGATTTGTTTCGGGCAGCTGGTGCCCCCCACGACTTGAAGCGGACGAGGTTCTCTCTATCCTCTTGCTCATCATCGTCGTCATTATCCTCTTCGACACTGTCGTCTGTGTCCGTGCTGGCGGTCACCACAATGGTGGGGGACTGGGTATGTGGCAGGGGAGTAACACTGTCGCTTGCTTTATGAATTACTGGGACGCTCTCTTCCCCACTGTTCTCCGCGACTGTGCTGTGTCCATGCAGATTGGGAGTAGATGTTGACAGAGGCTTGTCTTTGACAGCAGCCGCAGCTGTTGGTTCTTGCCGTTCCTCTTCATCCTCCTTTACGTTGCCAAGCGCATGCATAGGTGGGCCTTCGTTGAAGCTGGGAAATGGAACTACCCCTGTCGAGTCCCTCACTTGCTCTGAATCTGCGTGCATCGTCAGAAAGTCTGTGATATGGGATAGACTCTGGGCTTACAGTCATTCCCGTACTGCTGCTCATTCTTGCAGACATAGTCCACAACAGGAGTGTGGCACGAAACACTGTCAGGACTCTTCTCTTGCCAGGCTTCGTGCTGGTCAGCTGATGAACTTGTTAGTCAACTTGAAGGGCTACCACAAGATATACTCACAGCTCTTATTAGGCCCGTCGTTTTGGCTCGCGCTGGCTCGGCGGTTGACTGACGTTCGTTCAGCATAGTGGATCGAGGCAGCATCCGGTGTGCATGGGTTTGATTCTTGGTCCCCATCTGTTGCCAAAGATGAGCAAGCGTGAGAAGAATTCTCAGCCTGGAGGTTGACCGAAGGAACATGATCACTGGCGATGAAATTATGGGCCAAATTCTGCTCTTTTGACTTTCGAAATCGGTCAACCACATTGTTCATGTAACCCTGAGTCTGTTTGCTTAATTCCGCCAACTTGTCCTCGGTGAGGTGCTCGATGCCAGGCTTTTTTCCGACCAGGAGTCTATGCTGGGTCGGCGTCAGTGGCCGTTTATTAGGGATGTTAGGGTGCTCCTCGAAGAGCACTTGCTCAGCATCTGGGTTTGTCGGCTCAGTGACAAGGCCATTTTGATCTTGAACTAAGTCAACCCGAGCAGATTTTTGCGTCGAGGTTACTTGAGGGAACGGTGATTGGAACGGTGCCAGAGGGCTCGCATCAGGTCCCCGTTGATGTGACAATTGAACACCTTGTGGATCATTGCTTGTTTTAGGGAGGCCATTTTCAACGTGACGATTGGCGACGGTGATCTTGGGAGAGAAGTCCTTGACAAAATCAGCGCTAGCTTCGTGAAGATGGGCTGTCAAAAATATCACTTACTGGACTCTGTGGATTGAGCTTCGACCAGGGATCGTTGAATTGTGTCTCAGTCTCTGCAGACTTCGAGGTGCCTCTGAGCACCTCTAAGAATCTGGCGATATGGGCAGGATCGTCGTACAGCGATGAAGCGGCCATGATTGCAACGGCACCGGTTCTGGGGTTTCGTGAGACAGATCGAGGAAGGCGCAATGGAGACAGCAGTGATTTAAGGAGAAGAGAAAGAAGTTGTGGGTTGTTGTTGATCTGATGAAAGGAAAGACTCAGGCGCGGTCAGCAACAGTCGCACTCACCATTCACTCACAGGAAGAATGAGACTTATGGACGACCATGGTCACTATCGACTCGCACCCATCCTTGGCGATCTATAGATCAGTGAAAGTCAAGTTAAGAGCAAAAGTGACGAGGAAGGTATGCCCGCTTAGGTGGCAGAAAAAGCTGCGAAACAGCTTCAGCATTTATATTTCTCCTTTTTTCCATGAAGAGGTCTCTTTTCACAATTGATTCTCACAGCCGCGTCGTTCACGTCGACGGGAAAATGCTTTTACAAGCTCATGATATCCCACGTTTGAGATTTATCTTGCTCCGAACGCCATCGCTATGCTCAAAGATTTCATGAAGGCACTGGCACGAATTCCCAGTTTCTTTCTCCTTCCATAATGTTTTCCTTGATGACCGCCAACCCCCGGCGGCCGCAAAAGCCTGCATGTGAGGCTATCCTCGTCACTTGGTGGAATGACCCATTGTTGGGAGGCAACCTCTCATCTGCAACCCAAACCGTCTCCTGCACCTGCTGCCATGGTTCCTCGTGTCGTCTCGGGTTGAACTTGGGTTTGTTGGTGAAAAGGTCAATCAACCAATGAATTGGTGTATACAGGCGTTCAAAACGTCGGGTAAAGCCCAGCCACGAAAGGGTCCTGGAGTCGTAGGCCACTCGAACAAAAGGGTTCATGTAAATTCCTGAATTTCCAGGCTCAGGATTCTGAATGTCGGCATGGATGAGGCAACATTCCGATGCGTCCCAATAAAGATCCTTCTCCGCACGAAAGCGATAAGGTGTGGAGAGATTGCTCGGGCTCTGGTTGCCCGCGGTTATCAACTCGGGTCTGCTAGGCCGTGCCTGGAAAAATCGTGCATCGAATGCAACCATGCCGCCCCAACAACTCTTAACTCTTACTGCATCTTTGCCGTCCAGGACATCCTGGTGGCTGGTCTCGTCACCACCGGCCGCAAACCACGGGTAGAAGGGAAGCCCCATGCTGTATCCCTCAGCATCCCTGGTTGCAAACGTGTCGTAGAATTTGAAAGGATTGATAAAATCAACCGCGCAGGCAGCTCTGTAGTCCGTGACGCCGTCGGCGACGGTATGTGTTGAGAAAAGTAATTGGGCAGCGTCAATCGGATGAAAAACGACGTCGTTTAGGTAGAGGAGTTTGTCGAACGTGGTGTTTGAACCTTCCAGCGGCCTCAACGCCCGGTTTCGAACCTCAGCCAGATACTCGATGCGCTTCACCCGCTCTTGTCCATGTATACGGATGTGGGGGAGGTTGTCGATGCTCAAGTGATCCTGAAACACCAAAGCGTGGTCGCACGGCACCCGCTTCTCGAGTTCCTCCAACGCCTCTTTTGCCTCCGGACCAGAGTCGTTGACATATATCGAGAGAAATGCGTTCTGTGGTCCCAGCAACTGTATCAGCTCTAGAACGTTTTCCGCCCAATCTCCACTGAGGAGTTTTCCCCCCTTATCGTAGATGCTCGCTGCAAGAAACACTTTTTGATTTTGCAAATTCACCCGCCCTGGTGTCTCAGAGGCTCGTGCCCTTTGTCTTAACGCTCTATAATGGGGCGGAAGGTGAGTGTAGCCGGGGAAAAAGACGCCTCCCACGATGACGATGGCGGCGATGGTGGTGAAGAATATGTAACAAAACAAAGCGAATTTTCGAAGGAATGATCTAGGTGTACACACGTATCGGCGAGGAAGTCGTTTTGATCTCGTTCGAGGTCGTCGAGGAAGATACTGCTTGCGTAGCCAAGCAGGGGCTAGGGAGATGAACTGGGAGGAAACCCCCCGTTGGGCGACACCAGACACAGTCTGGCCTGTAAGTAAATGGGAGTGGAAATCATCGTGGTCCGAATCGTGCTCAAAGTAAAGTAAGGGGTTGTCTGTTTCGTCTGATGTGCGCGTACTCGTCCTCGACAACTCGTACTCATCCGACTGTAGACAATGAGAATTCATGATTTGCGGGGACAAGGAGTGCGGAGAACGAAAAGTCGGCGCGGTAGCAAAGGAGAGGAAGCCGCCATATGACTTGGAAGTCAGTCAAGACTTCAAGGAGAATATAGACGTTAAGAGGGAGGTGACGCCATGTGTAAGGTATGTAGGAAGTGTGTAGATGAAGGGAGGCTGTGGGATATTCAGGGCGCAGGCAGACGGCAAACAGAAAAAGTGGTAACGCGTTTTTGGGGGGGAAACGGTCAGAGGATCCAGCCAGAGGAGAAGGATGAGGGTTAGGGCCCTTTTCAGCTGTGGGCAAATTGTCGCAGAACCCAACGGTGCGGATGCCACAGAGAGCATCCCAGTAGTAGCCAGGCGCAAGGACACGTTGATTGCGCGGGTGCACAGCCTCCTCAAGGGTGTGGAAATGGGAGATGGGAAAGGGAACGTGTACCTCGCAAAGTCTGGTGGGAACTAACGTTCCCTGTGGAAGTGGGTTGCGAATGGGTGTGTGACTGGCTGAAGAAACCCTCGGCTGCCCCCCTCTGGGCTAGATCAACATCCCCCGAGCCACCACGACCGCCTAATTGCCCCCCGGTGACCCCCCCAAAGGCTAATGCCCGCAGGCCTTGCTTCTGGAATGGGCAGCAGAAGCGATACGAGGGTCAGGGCCGCGGCGAAAGTGATTTAGGTTCCTGATCTTCTGCTTGATGTCTGAACAAACAAATCAGCATCCATCACACATCAACCCATTCCATCACGCCTACTCGTCTGCTCCAACCCATTTCATCAATATCACATCACTGGCCCCGTCTGCTGCAATGGCTGCAATAGCGAGAAGCTATGGTTTGTCCGCTTCTCAGCCAACGCAGTGAGCAAGTCGGCCAATCACCCACCCCTGATTTCTCTCAGCTCGCAGCAATTTAACAGCCCTGTGTCACAGGCGTCCGGATTTTGCCCCCGATGATTTCCCTTGGCCGCGTTTCAGCAGCCTCGGCCTCCCAAACGGTGCTCCACGTTCCAGCAGTCAGCGAGCTATTTAAAGCCTACCGAGATCGCGACAATGCAGTCAGAACCCCTTTTGCCATAAGGCTGACGGCGGCAAATGAGGCTGTGGCACACGCAATTCGATCATTATCTAAGCTGAAGCAATACGCAATAC
Organism: Cladophialophora immunda; assembly: GCF_000835495.1. NCBI lineage: Eukaryota > Fungi > Ascomycota > Eurotiomycetes > Chaetothyriales > Herpotrichiellaceae > Cladophialophora > Cladophialophora immunda. The sequence goes on from NW_015622542.1 coordinate 447,715, forward strand.
GCAAGGCCGGAACACGGGCAAATACATACGCACGACATGAGTAACCCGGCAGGGGTGCGTTCTGCTCGAGCGCCCGGAGAGGGCACCCGGTTCAAAAGAGAGGGATTCGAATCCATCACGACCATTACGACATCATCCCGCTCAATTATCGCTTCCTCTTGCTTTGCCCGTGCGGACACCAGTCCGCTCGACTTGGCTGGACAGTGACCTGCCAGCTGCAGCTAAAAGCACCGCTAGCGAGACTTTCTGGGGTTGCAGGGAATCATGATTGCACCCCCAACACCACCCACCACAAGGTGTCACCACGCGCCATGACGACAAAATACACCCACCGCTTGCGTCTCGAGGCCTCTGTGGCCATGTGCCACGGGCGACTGACCACCTGCAAAAGACAACGAAACCAATCCATGAGGTAAACAGCCAGTTTCGTCCAACCTGTGCCGGACCTGTTTTGGGTAGTGTTGCAAAATAGATTCCCACCTGGCCCATTCGCCCTTGTCTCTAAGTCATGTTGGCACTCTACAGTCATCGGCTACTCGAGCAAACCATCGATACAACCCCACAGAGGAAATGTGCCCTCGTCAGGACTTGCGAGCTCATATAGCATCACCGCACGAACAGCTGGTAAGCGAACTACTGGGCGAGTGATGCACACGTTACCATGTTCCTCGCGAGCAGCGCACTCTGTCGCCCAGCTACCTGGCTCGCCAGCTCACTGGTGCCGGAGTCGGAGGGTCTCCGCTGAGATCGGCAACATTCCTCATGATGGACAAACCTATGATTGATTCCAAAACTAACCGAGCTTACTGAACTTGGATAGAGTTCCCATGATGAGGGCCTCGAGGTGGTGAACCATCTCTCCAACCTCACAAACGACTACCTCTGCCATCACCCCCATTCTTCTGGACGTCACGAAGACAACAAGAAGGCTAACACAGATAGAACGCCACTCAGGAAGGTGCAAAGCCTCCGACTTGCTCTCCCTTGTTCAAAAGCTCATTGCCTGCCTCGATTTCTGCACGCAATATATTATTCGATGCTGGAACCTTTGAAAACCTCGGCTGTTCCAGACTGCTAACCCGCTTCCCATTCCGATCCTTATCAGCCAGCAGCTTGCCGCCTTGCCACGAAGTCGCCTATGTCTTTCAACACTGATCCCCTCTTTCCACCTTGGTAGTTGACTTTCCGCATCCATTCCTCTACTGTCTTGATCCTGTCAGGATAAATCTCGTCCAGCAACTCCATATTCCGGGTCGCTCCCAGACCGCCACCCCAAAATTTCCACCACGCTGTAAAGTTCTGCCGCCAGGTCATCGTGGCTGGTGTTCCATCAATATTCGCCCAATTGGCTGGAGCATTGGGATATGGTTCCTTCTTGGGGAGATACTCCTCGAAGGAAATCCTGCGGTGGATTCCCTTGCGACCTGTCACACGCGTAAATGCCGATGTGATGTCCGAGAAAGAGACCTGATCGGTGGCCATTTCGAGGTTGATACCCGTGGAACGTTCTGGGTGGTCAAAGATCCACTTCACGAAGACGCCGACATCCTCGAGAGCCATGAGGGGGATTTTGCCATCCTCTATTGCGTGTCGTATGGTTAAATCAGCACTGTCCACGGTAGGAAATCATGGCGGAGGGTGACTGAGTGGCTGCTTTGCTTACCGGACGGATTCTCCCATACGAGGGTCCCGTCGTCAAGTTCTTCTGCTGGCATCAACATGCCATCCAACAGCATGTCCTTCCCGGCACGAGGTCAGCATCCCGACGCAGACGGACTCTGGCAAGCCTCACCATGTAAGGGCCAACGGTGAAGAGGGTCGAAGCCATGCCCTTCTGATCCTGCGCAAGGATGAAATCTATTTCGCGTTCAGTCCATGAGCACCCCGAAAGTCTTGCCTAACTCAGCAGTGTTACTCCGCTCCTGACATTGCGCCAGTTGCGTGGCGCGAGTTGCACCAGGGAGCACCATTCTCAGGCACATGCCGTGCCTAAAGGACCAAGAGAAACACAACGGAACTCACCACCAACTCGTCCCTTGGCGTCATTATGCCCCCAGTGAAACTCCTCCCTCCATCCAGCAATCCTCAAGGCATAATCACAATTCGCCCAGATGTAATGCTTCAGCCCCTCGCCTCTGGCAATCTCATAGCAACGGAATGCGAAGTATAATTCCTTCATCTCCCCCAATATGAAGCCATCGAGGTTCACCCATGCACCGTACGCGCCTTTGAACGCACGGTGCAGGTCCGCTTCCGACTCCTGCGTACCTTGGATCAACGTAACGTTTGGCAGGGAGGCGAGGGATTTCGCGCGGGTGGAGGAAGGGTCTCGAGTAAGGACTCGGACTGAGTATTCCGTGGAGGCGGCGAGGGCTAGGGTGAAGAGAAAGCGTGAGTGAGATGTCAGTTCAAACTGCTAATGTCAAGGCAACCATGTCGACACGAGATAACTGGGTGCTCTTGTGGTCCGAACCGTCGACTTACTTTTCACGACAGGCATGCCTTGGGCGCCCGTGCCGCCAATGACCAGGATTTCCTTGCGCTGCGACGATGCCATGTTGCTTTCCACCTTGTGTTGCCTTGTCTTCTTGTCAAAGTCGGTCTGTCCTACTTCTTCAGCTGTGCCCTGCCACCGAGTATTGTACCAGTAACTGGAATGGGTGGCCTGTCGGACTTCAAGTTCCGTGACTGGAGCTGCTGCTGCGGGGCGAGAGATGATAGACCTTATATACTTGTATGGATATATTCCTACACAGCCCGCGCCACTTACTTTGTTTCGACCTGTCTTGTTTTGCTACAATACCCCGACACCTGGGATCTTCGATCTGGTTCACATCCAAAGGGAGAACGCGCGGATCGATTTGACGATGACAATGCACGAAGACTGGCACATTTGGGTAAGCTGTCGACGTCGTACCTTCTTGTGTGGGCATGCGCCAAATCCATCTCGGTCTCGAAAGCCCGCCGGGGGAATAGAATGCAGTGTCACCGACTGCACACTCCTCGGCCTGAAATCCTCGAACAATACTAAACCTCTTTGCAGGAGTGAGAAGGAGAGATCCTCGAATCACTAATTCGGTCCGTTGTGCTGCACTTGGGGGGGGGGGTCCTTAATTGTACCGAGCAGCAACCCTCGTATTACTTATTATGCAAGTTTGGGACAGGATCCGGGGTAGCTGACTACCTATCCCACCGCCGTCACAGTGTGTGTCAGATTTGGCCATTCTCTTTCTGGGCGGCTTGTTGATTTTCTGATTAGACGATGCCTCCGAGAACCACACGGTAACATGACGGGGTCATCTGCCGCCTCTCACTCCTGTAGTTTTCAAGATTACTATTTCTTACAAAGTAACAAGATCACAAATTAGGAGCAAAAGGAAAACAGAGAGAGAAGAACCTAATCCGGCCTATCAGTCTTGAGAGTCTTCAAGTATACAAGGATAAAGAAGTTGTTGGCAACGCGACACCCTTTGTATTCAGCCTGGACGACACCTTCCTCTCCACTATCCCTGGTTTGCTAAGTATCCGGAACCAACATCCACACGCTTGGGCATTCCATTTGAAACCCGGGGTCCTGATTCCCTTTGCATTTATGGGGAGAAACGAAATTACTCAGATGTATGCTCGCTTCTTGGACTGTGGTACGGCGCGGATTTACTCTGTCAGCCGTCTCAGCAGGGCACACCAGCGCAAAAATATTCGAGGCTCGATCGTTTCAGAAGTGCGACGGACGCCCTGCTGCAGTGACCATTCCAAGGTCGTGAGCTTGATCGCGCGAGCAATGCTTGCCGAAAAGGTCCTGCAAAGGTCCGTGACCGAGTCCGTCTCCTGAAGCCGGTCGAGCTCGATGATGCGCAGGGCTGCGTTGATTGCATTCGCCTCCGCAACTGGAGCTCGCTGCGGCTGCACGGCAACGAGAAACCGGTTGGTCAGAGCCCAGAACGCCAGAAATATGGGATAGATGGTAGGCACAGGCCCCGTTAAAGCCACCTCGCCATTGTGGTTGCCGTCGTTGCCCAGATTCCCACTCCCAATCAGGATCGCTTCCCATTTTTCTCGCCATTTTGAGTATTCCTCAATCAGAGCACTCAGTTCGTCTGCTATCCTTGCGTTCTGTTCTGGAGGGTGGGATTGGAGGACGGCTTCTGTCGATCTCCTAAACAAGCCAGGGGCACGAGTGGTCATCATCCACATGGTCAGAACCGGCTCGGAACGATCTAGTAGAACGCTGTCATAGGTTATCGTCGATCGAAGAGTCCGCTGCCAAGCCGGGCTGCTCAAGAAGCAGTCTTGGTTGAGGAAAGTAGCTTCCACCGTCTGCCCACAAGAGTTAGAACCAGTCCCAGCGCGTAGATGGGCTTTCTTGGATTACCATAATCTGGCATTGCGCTGCAAGGAGGATCTTCTCGAACTCTGTCCTGATGTTGTTAGGACCTATCGAAAACAAGATGTGCTTGCCACCCTGCGAGTGCGAGATCCAAGCGTGATGACCCGAGTTGTCGAGCAGCTGTAGCGCATCAATGGTCAGCCATGTCCAGGCTCCAAGATAAAGCTGCTGCGGATCCCTACCTCGAACAGTGTTAGTAATAGTGTCGTATACCACACGGTCCAATCGATGTCCCTGGCGGAGTTGAGGGCGTTCTGCAGGCATTGGAGGGCACGGCCGTAGCGCCTCTCCAATTGAGTTAGGGCCTGCTCCCTGTCGGGGCTTTGGACGCAGCACTGGCGAACCCGTTCGGCAAGGCAGTCGATAGCATAATCGAGGCACTTGCTGTGGCCAATCATTCGGGGGAGAAATTGTAAGATTGTCGTCAAACGACATATCTTCACCCACCGTCGTGGATCCGAGTTTACGCCCACACTCGAAGCATCGAGGAGCAGCTTTTGCGATAGCCCCGGCTGCATTAGCAACGACACATACTCGGGAGAATTGGCCGTGTTGGGCCACAGAGACAACGGCGGCACGACAGAAGGAGTGTAGTTCCGTTTAACAGAGCGCTCTACGGGAGATAAACGTCGGCGAGCCGCAACGGCTTGATCATCTGGCGCAGGCCTGGCTCGCTGAGGCTGGATGACGGTTTCTGCGTGCTCTTGGGTCTCCCGTGCGCGAGAGTCCGACTCAGCCTCGTCCTTGCTCGTCTCAGCGACCAGAAAGTCCGGTAGTTGCAAGGCGTTGGTCTTGGATGCTGTTCCTTTGGCCTTCCGAGTCGCTGCTGCCGCTTTGTTGGAGACCCTCCGCACAATCCGACGGTCCGCGTCGCTCAAGGTGCGGTTCTGGGGATTGTGGTGGATGAATTGCACCATCTCTCCTAGACCCCTTTGTCAGCGACACACACCGAGCGGTTTGGGGCACGCCGTCGATTACTTACAGACCGGTCGTATGACGGCGAGGTCGGGCTGCAACTGGAAGAGAGCACGAAGGTGGGTTTTTGAGAGTGACAAGGGTACGACGGCCTTGATAGGGTTTAGTCGGGCAAGGGTTCAAGTGCCCCAAAAGGGTTGGACGCTTTTGTCATCTACTCCACGCCGAGACTTAATTGGTTGCAGCACAATGCCGCTTTAAAGGGCGTATATACGTAGCTATATGTGTTCCAAAGCAGAGCAAGGCTCCCTGGAAGCCCATTGCGGCTTCAGAACACAAGCTAAGGAACGGCGACGACTTCCCGCCTGATAATGTCTGATCGGGAATCTAGAGTGTCATCGTTCGGAGTTTATTCAGCATCGAGCAACATAGGGTTGACGAGGATGATGTCGATATCGCGGCAAGGTGGAACAGCTCAAAACATTCAAGAGGCCTCCTCTCAACACAGTAATTCCATGTCTATAAGAAGGGGCAGACCACCTCAGAATCAAAATTTTTGAGAAGACATCAACAACGCAAATACCTCCTGGTGATTTTCCCACGTCCAGAAAGGTAGCATCACAAAAGCTCGGCCAGAACCCCCTTACCAGAAGAATCATCATTCACAATGGCCCAAAAATTGACAGCCCAGGCCATCATTGACCGCCATGCGTAGGCCAGCCCTCTCTCTGCCCAGAATACTGGCTGACTGCGGACAGGTCAACTCTCAGCTCACACAAACCGATTCCTACATTTGCTCAAATTCAAGAGCTAGGGCTTGAGCTCCCACACATCTTGATCAGTAAGTTCATCTCTAGTGTCTCAGCTGGCCGAGGGAAGAAGAGAGAGCTAGAGCTGACTTGTTTCGAAGTCACTTGTGCTGATCCGCGCTGCATTCCGGAAAACATCTTCAAGTTGAACACTGGAGGTAAACCCATGCCCTGTTCCGAGGGTAGGAGATGTTGATTGACCACGCGCTGCAGAAGTGGTTGTCTGCCGAGTTGCTGGCGGAAATGCCCAGCATGCCGTCAATTCCCTCCTTGCGATTGACACAATCCTGAATTTCACCGATGTCATCATTGTCCAACACACCAGTGGGTTGCTCCAAAACGAAACATAGTCGTTGTCGTCCTAACTTCGCCTGATGCAGACTGCGGAGCAACAATGTATAAAGATGACGCGGTCAAGGAGGAATTGCTAAAGCGAGCCCCGGGTCTGGAGGCGGAGATTAACAGTACGGAGTTTTACGCGATCAAGGGGTAAGATCGATTTAAGCATGCGCTTGGTTCCCCTTGCTCACTTTGTCTTGATAGTTCTCTTGAGGAAAATGTGAAGAGGAGCATGACATTTTTGAAAGAATCCCCTTTAGTTCGAGAGTCGTTGAAATCCAGCATTAGGGGATTTGTGTTCCACCTTGACAGCGGAGATCTCAAGGAAGTCACCTTGTAGGGAGACGAAGAATGATGCAGGGCTGATTCGAGATCTTCAGAGCCTTGAGCCGAGTCAATAGAACAAACCATATAATAATACAAAACCTCTCAAAAGCATCTCCTGAGCTTGGCCTGTATCTGAGGGAAAGGCAGTTGGATACCACTTGAGTTGCAAGGAGGTCAAAGGATGCCAAGACCTCTTGGCACGGTGGCTGAGGCTTTGTTTAGACTGTTTGCATCGTTTGCAGAGTTTACACGGCGATCTAGTCACTTGCGCCCCTCGGTCACGGCTCTTGAATGTTTCGTTTGTGAATTCACTTCACTTCACTACACCCCTGTTGTTCTGTCCTTGCCTTTTTCACTTTCATCTCTCTTTTGGAGTTTGGGGATGGTGAAGATGTCTTTGCCTCTTTCACGCCTTCTTTTCCTCTTTTTGCCCAACTGATTCCTTCTTTGTCTGTCACGCCCAGACACGCTTCTCAGTTGCCTAATAATCGATTCCTGCATCGACAGTTCAGACCGCCTGATCAAGAACCGACGGACATATCCAAGATTAGCCCACGGGTCAACCGGTACACACCATGCCTGACTCTGACGAAAACAAGAAACATGGCATCACCGGTCCGATGTCGATGGCCTTCCCTGAACCTTTAGACAACGAGAAGACTGCGGAACTAGTCGAAGAGTTGAAGAGGCAGAACAACTATGAGTCGCAGAAACAGACGGAGGTGCGGATGAACATCCTGAAGTTGTTGAGCAAGGCCACCCAGGTATTTGTCCGTGAGGTCAGTCGAAAACAGGGATTTCCTCCGTCGCAAATCAACCAGTTCGGTGGGAAGGTCTATCCATATGGCAGTTATCGCCTCGGTGTCTTTGGGCCCGGTAGGAAGTCTGGGTTTCGCTGTGCCAACGTTGTGCTGACAGCAAACAGGTTCTGACATCGACACTCTCGCCATCGCTCCAAGGCATGTGAAGCGCGAAGACTTCTTCGAGTTCTTCCCTGCGATCTTGAAACGTACCATAGAACGGGAAAATGTGGAAAGGGAAAAGCACAATGCGGAAAATCCCCCGGAAAAGCACCTTCAAATACACACACTTTCCTCGCTCGTTCCGGTCCCTGATTCCTTCGTCCCCATCATCAAACTCGCAATCTCTGACATTGAGATTGATCTCATTTTTGCCTCAATTGCCACCCTGCAGACAATTCCTCCAAAACTCAGCCTGAATGACAACAGTCTCTTGATGGGGTTGGATCAGGCGTCTATACGTGCAGTTACCGGACCAGTGAGTCTGAGCAAACGATCCATTCCCTTCCCTCGAGTGTCAAGCTAACCGGTCTAGCGTGTCACTGATGAGATTATTGCTCTCGTTCCCATTGAGAAAACCTTCCGGGCGGCGCTGCGAGCGATCAAACTGTGGGCGCAGAGAAGAGCTATCTATGCCAATATTGTTGGCTACCCTGGTGGCGTCGCTTGGGCCATGCTCGTGGCGCGCGTCTGTCAATTTTATCCCCACGCGGTCGGTGCTACAATTGTGGCAAAATTCTTTTACATCATGAAGGAGTGGCCCTGGCCTCTCCCCGTTATGTTGAAGCACATTGAGCAGCCCAAGAATCTGGGTCCCAACCACGGCTTCAAAGTATGGAACCCGGTTCTCTACAAAGGGGACGAGAAGAACATCATGCCTATCATCACACCTGCGTTTCCAAGCATGTGCGCGACTTACAACATCTCCAAGTCGGGCAAGACGGTCATCCTGCGTGAGCTGGACAGAGCTGACAAGATCGTCACCAAGATTTTTGCCGGCAAAGCTCCGTGGAGCGAGTTGTTCCAGAAGCACACCTTCTTCACTGCAGACCACAAGTATTACTTGAGTGTAACTGCGAGTGCGTTGAACGCCGATGCGGCCAAGGCATGGGCGGGTCTCGTTGAAAGCAAAGTCCGGATTTTTGTCATGCAGTTGGAAGGCACAAAGGGCATCGAACTTGCTCGACCGTTTACAAAGGGGTTCAAACGTGTGCATCGTTGCCAGAACGATGATCAGATCCGGGAAGTGCAGAGAGGAAGCATGAAGTATAAAGTGGAAGAGACAAAAACTGTTGAGACGACCGCTCCTGAATTGGTGACGGCCAATGGAAACGGCGCTGCGGTTCCACTGTCGGACAATACGAGCCAGGAACAGGATACGGACGCCCATACTGTTTACACCTACACGTTCTACATTGGCATTGACACGGTCGCTAAAGGCAGCTTGAACCTAGTTCAGGCGTTCCAGGCCTTCAAGCAAGTGTGCGAGGGATGGAACAGTTACAATGCGGAACTTCATTTCCTTAACCTCGCCTCGTCGAAGAGGTATGTCCCTTTAACCGATCCACCTTTAGAGAAGTGCTGACAAGAACAGTTGGGAGTTACCCGAAGATCTCTTCGATACAAAAGCCGGCGAAGTCCGACCGAGCAAACCCGTCAAGAAGGTGGTTAAGAATGCCAAAGTAGAGGCTAAGCCGGTGCGACGGAGCATCAATGAGGTCGAGGTATGTCCACACGACAAGGCGTTACCGGTTTCATACTGACCCTGTGTAGGACGCTGAAACTGATGGCGATGCCGTGAAACGACCAAGACTGATGACATCTACACCGACACCAACCCCCACTGCTGCGCCTGCATGATCGTGCAGAAGACAACGTGCAGTACATGATATCTTCAAGAGCATCGGTAGAATTCTTTTGAAATGATGTCCATGTGATCGCGCCGACTCGTTGAACCCGCTAGGGCTTCTCTCTGCCTTGAAGCAGAGGTTGCTGTCAACACTCACCACTCCAAAAAAAAAGGTGAAAATGCTGAAAAATGCAAAAAAAGAGAAATGAATCCATCCGCAGCTTCGCTGTGAGATTGTACAATCTGAGGTAACCACAGACCTGGTGATAAGACTAACCCACGCACAGCACGAAATAGCATCAGAGCACCCGTGTTCCTTGCAGAGTGGATTTGTCTGAGCTGGGCTGAATGGAGAGCAAGCATTTCGACATGGACGGTGGAGGTTTCTTGCGCGTCTCTTTCCTACCAAAATTCACGGATCACCAATGTGGCGTTACTGGAGTTTGCAGGAGTCACACGAAGAGACGACATTGGTCGGCAGAGATTGGTCTCTGGGGGTGAAGGCGAGGCCAACAGACCGAGATCTGCTCATTTGTACATAGTTTATGGCAGGTCATCCCGGGTGGTTTGATATCATAGAACACAACAGCTAGGCAGTCAGACAGTGAACTCCCACAAATGAAGAGAAGAGATTTAGGGGTCTCAGGACCTCAAAAAACAAGAGCCGAGAAATGACGCAGTTAGTATTATAAAGAGGAGAGGGTTTTGCAGCAGACAGTAGCTTAGCGGTGAGGCTGTGAGGCTGCGCTTCGGGCTGTTGCAGTAGTAGTGGTGGTGGCCTCGAGGACTCGAGGGAGCAACCTGGGAGCAACTGAGAGCAACTGCTGGTGTGGAAAACTGCGCAGTCACTCACCCTCCCAGTTGGACTCCTCGTTCCCACAAGTCCAGAGTACAGAGGCACCAACGCGGGGACGCCTGACCGCCTGGTGACTGACCGCCTTACCGCCTTTAGCAACTGTTTGATCATCCTGCTCGCCTTGATCGGGGAGCTGAGTCTCCTCTCATCCCTTCCACCCAATCAACTTCTGCCGCGCAGCCATTGTCCATGTCCTACTAGCGACGAGAAACCTCCCCGAATGGGATGCAGTGTGTCGCCTGCCTCGATTCTCGTTGGCTCAGCTGCTGCCGGGTGCTGTGAACCTGCATGCAGAGTCACCCTTCTGGGCCTTCGGCTGCCTTCTGGACCACCTCCATCACGCCTCCTCGCACCTCTGGCGACTGTTGCCAATGCCGGAGGCTGAAGATTGACGGTGCACAAGCCCGTGAGCTGAAAAAAAAAAGAAGGGACTTGGTCGTGTCCGGTTGTGCAAGGTTGGGGGAGGGCACGGGGTGCAGCTGGACCACCATATATCAACCCTTTCAGCCCCCTCGCACTAACGAGTGCTTTCTCCCCTGTAAAACATGAAAAGAGGCTTGCGTGGCCAGCTGCCAGAACTGATCGCAGCTCTACGGCCGCCAATTGACAGAGTATTAGTAGTTCGGACGAATGTCATTTTACATCTGAGCCATCACTGACCTAGCCGAACCGCCTTTTTCACTTCTCTCACACTCACCGAATATTCAAACATTATGGCACCATCATCACACCCCAGGAAGCGCATCGTTGTGTGCTGTGATGGCACGTGGCTCGACAGTGACGGTGACTACCAGACTCCCAGCAACGTCACCCGAATTGCCAGAGCTGTTCCTCCCGTGGGCGTCGACAAGTCCACCACGCCCCATCAGCCGATCACCCAGATCGTCTTCTACCAGAATGGCGTTGGCACTGGCTCTCCGTCCTTGTACGACCGATTCATCGGAGGGGCCACTGGCGAGGGTCTTGCAGAGCACATCCGAGAAGCATACAGCTTCATCTGTCTCAACTACAACCCCGGAGACGAGATTTTTCTGTTGGGTTTCTCGCGAGGTGCTTTCACCGCCCGCTCAATCTCCAGCCTGATCAATGCGGCTGGTCTCCTCACCTCGAAAGGCCTGGAGTATTTCGTTCAGGTCTTTGAGGACTGGGAGTTTCAGCAGAAGAAGGACTTCAAGACCAGGTGGCCAGACCTGCCCTTTGTGGGCCACAAACCCCCGGTCACCCATCCAGACTACCAGAGGCAGCTCATCGATAATGGACTCACCCGGCCGAACATCAAGGTCAAATGTGTCGCCGTCTGGGATACTGTCGGTGGACTGGGCATCCCCATGATCGGACTCTTGCCTCAGCCACCCAGTACAGACTTTGCCTTTGTCGATACTCGGGTCGAGTCGAATATCGAGTACGCATTCCAGGCACTGGCTCTCGACGAACATCGGCGGTCTTTCTCTCCGACCATTTGGGATTGGCCACATGTCGAGTCCTACGATTTGAAGATCCTCAAGCAATGCTGGTTCCCGGGCGTGCACAGCGACATCGGCGGCAGCTACGACGACACCGCCCTCGCAAATCTTACCCTCGCGTGGATGATTAGCCAGCTGGACCCAATTCTCACAATCAACCACGACTACATCATGAGCTACATTACGCCAGTCCAAAAGGACGACCTGACCCTGTCCGGACGACATCAGACATTCACCCACGAAGGCCGCATGGCCACAGTCAGCAACACCACACCGCACCCCCGGCCTTGGGGGTTGGGCAAAATCCATGACAGCATGAGCTTCTTCTTCAAGCTGGGCGGCTCGCGTATTCGCACTCCTGGAGATTACCGCGAACAAGAGCTTGCATCCCAGCATGGGGTGCTTTTCTGGATGCTGTACAAGATCTTCCATCGGCTCACCAGCCGCTTCGAGGACAAGCACCACGCCCTCCCGCGACTGAGGAGGACCAATGAAACAATCCACAGCAGCGTCCGCATCCGCATGGGCAAACACGGTCTGGGCTACAATGACAAGGGGGCATACGACTCACAGGCACTAGAAGGGTGGGTCATGCACGGGGTTGAAACCAATCCCGACACTCCCATTGCCATTAGTGCCCCTGGGGCTGTGGGTAAGATGAAGAGTGTGGTGTGGAAAAAGCAGGTCTACCCAGAAAAGCTCATCGAACCCCCGTCCCTCAATGGGGAGAGAAAGGGCAAAGTCGAGATCTTTGAGAGCAAGGGCAAGACACACTGGCTCGAGCTAGAGGAGGAACCGCTGGGCGCCTTTGAGCGGAAGATCCTGCAAGAGTGGCCCGTGGGCGACATTAAGAAAGACTTTGACACCATTGTCCCCGGAAGGCACCAGCAAAATGTCGACCGCGCACATACGGTACCCTTGGACGGGCATGACCACGTTCGGGGTGCCTCCAGCAGCAGCGCAGGCAGAAACGGAGAGCCACTAACCGTGCAGACTGGGAAGAGGAGGAGTGAGACTACCTAGGTGATTAAGTCCCCTACCTCATTCCACGGTTGGCTCCGACGGAAGCAAGGCGGCTTGTTCTCGGAGGACAGCGGCAAAGACAGCATCTTGCCCGTTTGATATTCGGTGAGAAGAGCATGGGAGTGAATATTCGTATTTACCTCAAGGGGTTTGCTTGATTGAGTGAGTGGGTAGGTGAGTGAGCGAGATGAACATCGATCGGTTACATTGCAAGCGCTGGAGATTGGGAAATGAGAAACAGGAAACAGGAAACAGGGATGAACGGCATAAGGTCATCGGCATACTAATCAGAGACGAGGGTCAGTTCGGCGGCGGGAGGGCCACTCATCACATACCAACATAGCTGTCCAGCTACATCGAGACATTGCATAAGTTGGTATGTCACCAAACTGAGTTAATTCGTAATGGGAACATTGGCTTTCTCCTCCGCCACCGTGCAAAATCCAGTATTAAGTGATCGAACGAGTGCTTGGTTCTTTACTTGGATGAATGATTGATGGATTGATGGAATGCATTCTTCTTTTAAATTTTCTGACCGCAGACTGGTCGTCGTCGTCGTCGATTTACAATCTCGCCTTGACACCCCCAGCAGCAGATTGAGATTGAGACTTCATCACCTCGTCGATCACGCCCATGACCTTGCACAGCCAGTCGTCGCGCCCTCTCTGCACGACGACCTGCACGCTCAGCGGCGTGTCGAGGTAGACCCTGCGGTCCGTGACGTGTTCGTCCCACAGCTCGCGGCACTTTTCGTCCCAGCTGCCCAGCACGTTGCCGGCGGCCAGCGGCCGGCCGAGTTCCAGGTCGGCCTCGACGACGGGCCGCACAGGGACGGTGCCGGCGGGGTAGTCGAACAGGACCCAGGAGGAGGTCATGCCGACGGCGTTGTAGCCTTCGATGGGCGGGACCGGGTGCGGCGCAACGGGGCAGACGATGGCGTCCAGGACCGGCCGGCGGCGGCCATGCGCGTCGACCTCGCTCCACAGCCCGAGCATCTCGCGCTCCAGCTGCGCCCGCTGCGCCTGCAGCTCCGCCACGCGCTCCAGCGCCTGCGGCTTGCCCGACCGGAACCGCGTCTGCATCCACGGCACCAGTGGCTCGCCCGTCGCCTGGATCATCTGGTTCATGACCACCCCGCCGTCCACGCCCATGAGCTTGCTCATGACCGACTGCGAGCGCGTCCACGCCCGCGGGGTGAGCAGCTCCTTGACCAGGATCTTGGCGCCCGCGCGCGTGCTGGCGCCTGAGAGCCCGACCGAGACTTCGTTGAGGATGGTCGTGATCGGGGGCAGGAGGGTGCAGTTCCCGTCGCTCCGCAGGATGCCGATCACGATTTCACCATTGGGCCCGCTGCCCTGGAGCGACCGAGGAGAAGGATCGGAGAGGGGCCATGGGCACGGCATGCAATCCTCCGCCCACATGGTCGCTCTCGGTATCACCTCGCGCAAGAAGACGTCAATGTCCCTCACGCTCCGCGCTATGGGCCCCGCCACAGCCTGCACGCTCGTGCGGCTCATTCCTTCTCTTCCCGTCAGTGCCTGGCCGCCGTAGGGGATCCGGTTGTTGGAGGGTTTGAACCCATACACGCCGTTGCACATGGCCGGCACACGGATGCTGCCGCCAATATCCGTTCCTATCCCAAGGATACTTCCCTTCATGGCAACAAGGACACCCTCGCCGCCACTCGAGCCACCGGCTGTGCACAGTCGGTTGATCGGATTCATCGTTCTTCCAAAGACGTTGTTGATGCTGTCGAGCGATGCGAGCGTCTGGGGGATGTTCGTCTTGGCCACGATCACGCAGCCCAGCGACAACAGCAGGTTGACCAACGGGGCGTTCTCCGTCGCGGGTTTTTCGCATAGATAAGCTAGGCCGATGCTCGTATCCACGCCCTTGACGTTGAACGTGTCTTTGACAGACACGGGTAACCCGTGGAGCGGACCAAACGGTCTCCCGTTCTGTGCTAGGTATGCATCCAGCTCTTTGGCGCGCTGAATGGCCGAGTCGAAGAGCGGCTCGGTCAGGCAGTTTGTGAGTTGGTGGGCGATGGCCGCACGGTGACAGAACGCCGCAGCGACTTCTTCGCAGGACAGCTTCTTGCTTGCCAGCGCCGAGAGGAGGCTTTCGACCGTGTAGTCTTCAGTGATCTCGATCTCCGAGCGTGAGAGGAACTGGCGAGGCACGCCCAGCACGTTTTGCGGACCGTGCTCTAGGCTCGGGGGGTCCTTGGGCAGGACGCTGGATGGGATGTGCCATTTCGAAGGGATCCGTGCGGCGCGCGAGGCCTGCTTGCGGGCTGCGATGGCTTTCCAGGCCGCCGAGTCTGAGGTCGAGTTCGAAGCCGACATGATGTGTGGTGGACTATGGACGACAAGCGACTGCGTTCATTCGCTCAGTCCGAAGCTCGAGGAATCGATCCATTGGGAGGGGGATTTTGTATCTTTAACGCAAGGTGAACATCTCCGCATTGGCTTTGGAGCGCACGGCGACCTAGCGAAGGGCGTGGAGAAAGGCTGGAGATGGGCCGGAATTTGTCCACATGCCTCGGCTCGAAGGAGCTCCTGGCAGGCCTGTGATGTATGTATAGGCGGCACAGGGCGGTCCGTGGTGGGTGAGCTTGGCACTTTCCTCAGCCTTTTTCGTCTTGTACAGCCTCGTCTCCAACACTACCTTCTCGCTGGGCATCGTTCAAAGGTGAGTCGTATTTCCAAGGCCCGCACCTTTACCTACGCCGTTGGTGTAGTGCCAAAGAAAGAGCAGAGGCAATACTCGATAGCGGGTGAATGCCGCCTCGGGCAATGTTCTATTCAAACTAATCAGGTACTATACAAGATTGGAGAGCAAATGATGGCCTTGATTCCACAGCTTGTTTGTTATGGTGTACACAGGCTATCTGCGTCCTTCCCAGACTCCCACTATTACTGCCATGTCTCCAAATTCTGCGCGAGCACCCTAACCTATCCAAATCACGGGCCCTCACGAAAATAAAGCCAATTCCTTCTCGGTCCACTCCCACAGCTTATCTGCCAAAGCATCGTCCTTGGCAGCGGGTGTCTCCAACACGCCCTTCGTCGCGATGGGGACATAGTACGCGCCGTCCTCGAGGCCCTGCTTCGCAGTGGTGGCCGCCCAAGTCTGGTTGTACGGCCCTTCCTCGACGGACGTCCAGTGGCCCGCGGCCATGAGGCGGACGGGGAGCGCGGTCAAGAAGGAGACGCCTGCGAAGAGGTCCGTCTTGATGTACCCCGGATGGATGGCGACGGAGGTGATGTTGGGGTACCGCTTCGCCAGCGCCCGCGCGTACAGCAGGTTCGCCAACTTGCTCTGGCCGTAGCGGCACCACTTGCCGCCGGGGACGAGGCCGCCGAGCCCGTCCTGGGTAGTCTTGAGCGTCGCGAACGCGATCCCTTCCCGGGGCGCCTGCTTGTACGCGACCGACGAGCTCGTGACGATCCGCACGTCCGCCCCCGGGACATTCTCCGAGGTGCGCTGCATCAGCGGCAGCAGCAGCTTGATCAGCATCGCGTGGCCCAGGTGGTTGGTGCCGAACTGGACCTCGTACCCGTCGGCCGTCGTGCCGGGAGGGAGAGCCATGACGCCCGCGTTGGCGAAGAGGACGTCCAGCCGCGTAGCCTGCGCGAGAACCTGGTCGGTGGCCTTGCGCACCGATGCTAGATTCGCCAGGTCGCACGCAATGAATGTGAGCGGCACATCTGGATTCTGGGACTTGACTTTCTCAATCACACGCTTGGCCTTGTCGCCGCTCCGGCCTGAGAAGTAGATGTGCGCTGGCTTGTGGGCGGCGAGGAGGGAGATGGTGCCCGCTCCCAGCCCGGCCGTGCCGCCGGTGACGAAGTAGACGCGACCCGAGAGGTCGGGGATGTCTTGAGGCTTGAACGGCATGTCGTATCGGGTGCTCAATGTTCTATCAGGCTTGGATGCTTGAGAACTGTTTCAAGCGGAGGATGGTCGAGATATATTTCTTCGAAGAAGGTGGCTGTGAGTAACTATCTTATATTTGTTACTTCAGCAGGATTCACCTTTCTATATCGAAAGTCACTTCGTGGCATATATTGTGGGAGTATGGGATATATAGTCCACCTTTTCAGACTTTATGAACCGGGGTCCAGTTTGTCCTTGTCGGGGCTCTCTATTCGGAGTTTATGCGTGCCATTTCCTTCATATAACGCACGAGTACTTTTCTCGGCCATGCAAAGTTCAAGGCTGTCCTCGTAGTGCACGCTCGCACATAAACTTAGTCGCATTCCTATACGCACATAGCCAGCCTAGTGATCATCATCCATTCATCATGCGGCGGAACTCCCCGCATGGAGAGCGGTATGCACAGACTCGTATTGTTCCCTCAATACGACACGAAACTGTCGAGATCGAGATACGCGAGTTACGAGTGAATGGGGAACGCAAAGAGGAACGATTCTAATTTCCGCAGCCGTCTATTCCTGCGTGCGTAACATAGGTGGTTTGAATAGGTGGGCGTTGGGAGAGGCTCCGGGAGTATATTCGAGATTACGGCCGTATTTCGCTTTGTTGATGTACTTGTAGACACAGCACTTGCTCAGGCCTCGACCGTCTCTATTGGACCTTTCACCAGTGCTTCCTTAGTCTCTCCGATTCGTCACCTCGCTCATCCAAACCATCGACTTTTTCGTCAGCTTTTACGCTGCTTTGTGATGCTGGGGTTCCCTCGAGGGTCCCTCCTCGCGGCAGATACCCAGAATATACCCTTGAGGCAGTGCGCTTCAGCAGCATTGGGAAATATAGGAGAGGAGGGAATGCATTAGAACCCTAACGGCTATCTGATGCTCTGTCAAGGCTCCAGGTAAAGCAGCCTTCGCACGCCCTCTAGCGTCAAACAACATTAGGTTTTCCTTCTCAAGCAATCTCTTCAAGACCAACATCTCAACTTTGTCTCAGGGCTAGCACTGTCTGCAATAATGTTGCAACGGTCGAAAGGACCGTCAACACCAATACCACCAGCGCGACCCAGAATGTCCAGAACTTCTGAGGATCTCGTTGGTCGTACCATAGCTGGGCCCAACCCCCCGGCGGCGCCAGATACACGTCTTCATACAGCTCCAGCAGCCTGTCCCTCCAGAAAAGATAATGCCTCAGGTCCAGGGAGCGGTCTCTGCAATGGACCCGGTGGAAATCCCTCTTCAGTTTCTTCATCATCCGCTTCATGTCTTGATCCCACGAGGGGAAGAGGAGGTCCAGAGTCCTGCTTGTCTCATCCAGAAGTTCGGCACAAATCGGTAGGGTGCTGGAGCCCGCGGCAAACTTCAGAAATCGGCGACCGGGGAAAATCCAGAGCGTGTTGTGATCTCGGTCCAGCCGCAGATGATCTTCCAGACTAGAAGTCCATTTGAGCTTCAAGCGACATATATTCACCAGGTTCACGGCCTTGAAATTGGGGTGCAGTCTCCTTTGAAGGGGCGACAATTCAGTCGTCGACTTCGCAAAAAGAGACTCGACCTGCGCTGACAAAGTACGATTGTTCCGCCATACGATAGGAGGCCGCCCTTGCCCAAGCCCAACATGTTGCGGATCCCGAAAGTTGATCATCAGCCAGAGGCGCAAGGTGAAGTCAATGGCCTCGTCTTCTGCCTCGAAACTGCTGGTCGGGGGCAGTGACAGCCTCTGGCGTACCTGCTTTCTGACCTCGTCGCGATGTGCCGTCGAGGCATTCATCTGCAGGATTTCCACGACTTCAATGGCATGGCGGTGCGTGTGGATCGGAAATTTCCAGCGATTGGCCCGGTATTCCCCTCCTTTCAACAGAAGAAGCGCGGTTTCGTCCTTGTAAGAGGTAAAGTACTCGTCGAAATCCGAGGGTTTGACCCCATCCCGACCGCACACGAGGGAGAAGTACGTCTCGATGATGCTGTCACTCTCCTGCGGCTGGGGATCATCACATATGGGTGTGTCTTGAAGAGTCATTGGGCGTGTTTTACGCAATGCTTCTGCATAGGCGGTTCTAGGTCTACCTAATAACCTTCTTGAAAGATTGGTTTTACCATTCACGTCTTCTATCCCTTCGTGTTAGCCTTGTGGTGCCCGCTGTCCAATTTGTTGGTGGAGGTGAACAGGGAAGCTCACCGGTTGCATTAGCGGCTTGCTTTTGGCTGCGTGTCACATCATCCATGACCTGTTTTGTGGACGCCACCGGTGGCAGTGTTGCGCCCACATCCTGGGGGACGACTGAGCCTTACCAAAGTCCTTTGCCTTACCACGCCTGCTTCCATGAATTACCCCGTATTCTGGATGTTAGCGCGCAGAAGAAAGGGGCAGTGCAATGTCTGCGCGCCCCCTTTCATATCTCCTGCGACTACCTCCATGGAAGCTGTGTGAATGCGATCCCTCAACCATGTTCTATCACCGCCTCTGAAAACTCCTTTCTCGAGCCAACAGCCTCAACTTCATTGTCTCGATAAAGCGTGTCGCCCAAGAAGTTGTTGTCAATCGACGCTGGTAATCTCTCGAAGTCTCGGTTTGATTTGCCAGCCTCATCGATCCCGCCAGGCAGCGTCTTTCCCCCATAATTCTCTTGACGGGAGCTTCGAAGGGAGTCATAACATGAATCTCCTATCTTCGTCTTTTTCTCGCGTCATGCGGTCTGAGTCATCTAGCAGCTTAAACTCATCCATATCGGGGCCGGGCTCAAGCGTGTTCAGCAGTCCCTCTTCTGCCGCGAGCACCGCAGCAACGACTGTGGTCGATGATGACGACTACGATGTGATCCAGAACCTATACATTCGGAGAGACGCGAGCATGGAGCCCAGTATCCGAGCGGCGTACGAGTCGATCCTGGTGCCGTTGATCAATCAAGAGCTAGTCCACTCCGCGTATGCCGAAAGATATAGCATTGCGCTGTGTTCGGTCGGATTCCAAACGTCGGCCTTTGCCCCCGCGATTCTGATATCCACCCGCACGCCGAAGGCGAAGAAGAAAATCTTTGCTCACCTAGCCCGTCTTGAAGACCTGGGGCTCGCTCTCAAAGAGCACAATCTTGCCCTGCATGTCGTTGTTCACCGATTTCGCACCGCCGGCGGAGAAACCGCTTCCCTTGGCGACGTTGGGATGCTTGCATACGCCGTGCCCCGTGTGGACTCGAATGCGCTGTGTGGATCCAGGATTGTTATACCCAAGTTAGATCGAGGAGAACTGTCATGCTGCACCAGTGGTCTCACGTTTAACGTCGGTGGCCGGGCGTGCGGGAAGACAGCACTGCATCCTTGGGAAGACATCGATGATGCTGTGTCCGAAGTCGACTCAGAATCGAGTGGGAGCGATGAGGAAGACGATGAAACGGACGACGGTCTTGCGTTGTCTTTGGTCCCTGACAACCCAGGCTTCTCAGATGAATCAGACGATAGCAGTGCGTTGTTCATGCACTGCGGCCGAGATGGCTTTATCCATTTTCCTCAGACACGCCAGCTTGCGAACAATGCCACCGAAACACCACAGATTGTACAGGCGAGCGTCAAATCCACGCGCTGTGGGCCCAACAGAGTCTTGCCCCTCTATCACGGTCCACAAACAGACTGGGTTCTCTACGATGCTCAATCAGCTGCTCCAGAGATTCCACTCAGCGACCTTGTGAGAAATGAAGTCGCCGGTCACCAGATTACAAAGTTCCATCACGAAGACCCTGATGCCAGAGTGGCCGTTGCCGTTGCCGACCATGAAGCGGTCGTCCATGGTGTCATTCAGCCTGGCTCGGTCTGCCTCCGATATGGATCAAGGACCTATGATCTGCGACGAGTGACACTTGAACGCCCTCTCAGATCGGGTTGTTCTGGTGCAGCAGTCGCACATCGAGACGAGCTCTGCGGGACAATCCTGGCCGTCTCAGAGGAGGTGCCGTGGGCCTACATGGTGCCCATCGAGGCGGAGCTGAAGGAGATGGAGGCCGTTTGCGGATTACCTGTCCGACTTTCTGGCGCCCAGGAGGCACAACTTGTGGAACTGGGTTCCCTGGAACTCACTGTATCAACCCGGCCACGGGGAATCGCCACTGTCCCTTCCTCGAACACGAGACCCCCTGAAACCTTCGAAGTCATCCTTGAAGGTCAAATCAACCACAACCTAGGAGCTTTCCTTCCGAGGTTTAGCTATGAGGCGCGGCCCAGGGGAGGCGTTGCTGTTGACCTTGATTTCGAGATTGAGAAAGATTTCGGCTCTATTATTTACTCGGAACCATCCTGGCTGTCGGAAGCGGATGGTGCTCTCGGTATGCTGCAGGCCACCATTGCAGATGTAGAAGGGCGATATATGGGAGTCCTTCAAAGCGCAGCTTCGATCGGCCAGTCACCGTCTTGGGCCGTCTTTCCGTTTTCTGGTTCTTCGCGAATGGGCACCGTCTTCCAGGACTTCACCAAGAGTCTC
Source organism: Cladophialophora immunda (assembly GCF_000835495.1). NCBI lineage: Eukaryota > Fungi > Ascomycota > Eurotiomycetes > Chaetothyriales > Herpotrichiellaceae > Cladophialophora > Cladophialophora immunda. The sequence goes on from NW_015622542.1 coordinate 468,889, forward strand.
TTATTGACTGGCCCCCAGACGTCGGAAATGCAGCCTCCTTCGAAGCCTTCACTGAGTACCGAGCCGATACAACCCAGTCGCGAAAGTTCTGGCTGGGACCAGGATCGCCGAGACTGCGAGGAGGGTCCGTGGACATGCAGATGGCGACCATTTGCTACCTCGACAATATGTTCCGACGATAGCATCACTGCCGCTAGCCTTGATACCTCAACTGTCACGACACCAAGTGCCAGTACGCACTCTGCCCGAAAAGCCGAGTCCTTCTCCAGATGTCCTCACCACCATCTACTGTCGGCATTCGTTAGCCTCGCACAGACGTTGAGAATGATACAATTGTTGAGTCCATCGTCCAGTCAATATGAAGACAGCCATCGTGACATCAAACCGGCCAACATTCTTGTGGCTGAAGAGGTAGTCAAGCTTGCTGATATAGGCCCCTCTCACTTCAGGCGACAAGTGGATCGCTGCAAGAGTACAGATTACTCATGCGAAGGAACAGCCAGCACATCATCTTTCGCAGCAAGATCCTCGGCACGGCTGTTCCACGACAAAGAGTTGCACGACATTTTCCCGCCCTGGATCGACAACGACAGCGATGACTGTGTTCTGGGAATGCTGCCCGACTGCCCTTGGGAAAGGTTCTTTATAGGATGCGAAATGTGTCGTTGCCGTTGGAGTGAACCACCGTGGAGGTCTATCCTGCAACGATTACTGGCCGCGTCTGTCAAATTCAAAGGGCACGAGGCAAGTCGGATGCAGAAAGGAAGACGTCGAGACGACAAGGTCTTCGCCTGGCTGCAAGGCGTCGAGGATGGCGTGTGTCCGAAAGACGCGGATGATGAATCATGCGTCGCTTGACTGGAACCCTTGGTGGTTCTTTCCTGCGCTTTGAGCATGGCGTTACTGGCGTAACAGACGTGCCCTTACGCCAGTAACGCCATGCTCAAAGCGTAGGAAAGAATTGGTGGGATAGAGGGATGTTTCTTGAGGCGAAAGGTGTTTTCGGCGTGGGCTCAGGGGTTCTTTATATTCTATAGTTCATGCCATCGGAGCTACGATCAACAGAGACATCATATTGGCTCGTTACTTCAAGGTGCAGCAACACCAATCTTAGTGTCGAACCGTGCACGTCCCCTTACATCCTCGTGGATTTTGACAGATTCCTTTTAGGATCCAATCATAAGAATCCGCCGATGCTCTCGGACTGCCGCTTTCCTCCCAGGCAAGGGCGACAGGCGGCGATGTAACTTGATCCAGGTCTGCAAATACTCTTGTCTGTGCGTTTTCTCTGCAGGAGGTCTTAATCAAGTATTTTAATGTTCTTCTGACAGATTGGCCTTCACGGCTTTCACACATGGACCCAACCATCTCCAATGGGCCTTTTGTTTCCACCCCTTCTTCTTCCAGTCATTGGCACGGGCGGGAAAGAAGTCGACCACGTCCCTGAGATGCAGATCATGGGCCCAGACAACGAAGACGTCCTCTTCCTCGTCGAACGCGGTGAGTTTGTCTGTGTTCCGCTGCGACTCGGCCCGGTCCTCCTCGCCGGCCACGTCGCAGAAGGGCGTGATGCGAGTTTTGCCCCGATCTGCCGCGTAGTGCCGGTGTAGCGTGGCGAGCAGTTCGCCCGGACACGACCCGTGCTCGGTAGGGACCTGGTCGGGAAGCGGACGGCCTGCGCTCGGCCGGAACACGCCGTTCGAGGACACGATGTCGCCGCCCAGGAACATGAACGTGCCGCTCTCTTGATCGTTCGACCCCGTCGTGCGCACGAGAGCAGAGAGATGCCCGACCGTGTGGCCCGGCGTCGAGAGCAGATAGAAACTGCCGTCCGAGAAATAGTCGTAGGCTCGAAAGCCCCCGACCGTGCAGATTCTCGGATCCTCCACCCGAGAAAAGTCCAGCTCGATGACTTCGCGGCCTTCGTACAAGTCCGTGGTCGTATCTATCGACTCGGGATCCGCGGGATAGCCTGGCAGATAGGCCTCTTTGTAACCGGGCCCGACGACGATCCTGGCCGAAGGAAATTTGCTGGTGTCGCCTGTGTGATCGTCGTGGTGGTGGCTGAAGATGATGGCGTCGATGTCGGACGGAGAGATGCCCCCGTGCTCGCGGAGGACGTCGGAGAGCTCTCGCTCAACGTGGTATCGCATCCCCATTTCTTGCATCATCTTGAGCCATGCGGGCGGGTAGGCGGTCTGCCAATCGACGCGGATCCCCAGGTCGAAGAGGAGCCGAGTGTCGGTCGATTCGTGATGAAGGAGGAAGACATAGACCGGGCTGGACGGGTCGTCAAGATCGGTCTCGGGCCACCCAGAGTGCGGACGTGTGGAGAAACAAACAAGCACCGGGTCTGATCGCTGTCGATTCTGGGGGAGCATGGTCACTTACCCATCAAATGTCTCGTAACCCGGGAGGGCGGGCGACATGTAGTCCGACCCTTTCATGCCAGTAATAAAAGAGCCATTGTCGATGATCGAGACGTTGACTTTTGATGAGGACTCGGACTCTGGGATCTGGATTCGGGAGAGCATGTTGCAGAGTCCCGCGTAAACTGGGCCTGGTCAACAGCAATCTCGAAGGTCGGTCGGAATACAACAGACCAATGGTACTCCGTTCAAGCGCACTGTTCGAGGTTCTTGGTTATCGGGCGTTCGTGTCTGGCCAGCGCACCTGGCGACTCAGGTGAGGAGAATAACCAATCGCGACCGAATCTGGAGCTGTCTTGTCAGAACTACGCCAGCTCTACAAGTATGAGTCTGTGAGTCACCGAGCGACCAGAGGTTCTGCCACGGAGGTGGTTAGACGGGAAGACGCAACGAGGCTGGGCTTGGCATGGCACGAATGCTCAGCCTTGTGCGCCACTCTTCCCCTTTCTTCTTCACTTCACCTCCCAAGAGACAGCCCTACTACACAGACAGCTATATAGCCAAACACCGCCCAGTGCCATTGCAGCCGAAAAGCTAAATTACAGTGGTCTTTGCTTTCGCCTATGCATCTGCTCCAGATGGAGTGCGAGAAAACCTGGCTGACTCCCTACGCGTATCCTGCTGCCTGAATTTCCTCGTACAGTGGTAACTTTGGGCTTGGGGTGGCAACAGGGGGTGCGAGGTTCAATCGTATATCGGACTGAGGTCAAAAAGAATCTGATTAAGCAAAATAGTGGTCCAGGCGATACCTGCACATGGACATCTGACATGCCTCGAAACACTCTAACCTCAATGCCCAGATATCGATCAGCTCTCCAACAGGTTCTGGCATTTCCCAGCTTCACATTTTTCGAGCTCTAAGCTGGGAGAAGAGATCTTGGGCTTCAGTATCCAATGCTATGACGGTCGACAGCTTCGATATAGCACCTCGGTTGGAATTGTTCTCTTGAAGCCGTCTTGAAGAGGCCACTCTCACTTGTCCACTTCCGCTTTTGATGCAACGCTTTACCACCCAACCGACACCAACGAAGACGTGCTAGTCTTCAGCTGCAGCATGCAGCCGCAACTTGACACCGTCTTTGGGCTTGCCGGTCAAGGTCACGGCCCATTTGATCGGCCCTGGAGGAACGCTTGATCCATCGAGCTTGTCGAAGCGCTGTAGAAGGCGAACAGTCACGTATGCGGCCTTGGTCAAAGCAAACTGTTGTCCGAGACAAATCCTGGTCGCTGTCAGTACGAATTGGGCCTCGAGTCGAATCACTTACCTTGGCCCACCGTTAAACGGCAAATACTCGAAGCCATACTTGTGATTTTGCCACCGCTCCGGTCTGAAGGTATCCGCGTCTGACCCCCAGAAGTCGGGATGCCGTTGCATGACATACACCAAATAGGCGATCTCGGTGCCAGCCGGTACAAAAACAGGCGACAGGCCATCCTCGCCACCCCCGAAGGGCAGGCTGGTGTCCCTTGTGCACCGCCGTCCATTGAGAGGCACACTAGGGTAAAGCCTCAAGGTCTCATTGATACACCATTGCAGATATGAACAAGCCTTCAAGTCCGTAAATGTGAGGTTTTTAGGCGATTTGAAAGTTCCAAAGTCGTCCAGAATGGCTGACCGCAGCTTGTCGAATATTTCGGGATTTTGGACCAGCATGAGGAACAAGAAGCTCAGCAACGAAGCGGTGGTATCCCGACCTGCCAGGAGAATCGACAAAAGTTGATTCCGAATCTCGATAGGATCTCGAGTCTCGTGGACAAGGCTCTCAAGGAAGACGTACTTTTCCTTTTTGCCGCTCTCGACGGGATCTTGCTTTCTGTCGCGGCCCAGGGCTTTGTGCACAAACCGGTCGATGTATTCATGGCACAGTCGACAATCGTCCCTATGCTTCTTCGTCAGCATCACGGAGTAGAATTCATTCACCAGCAGCGCCTTGGCCATGCGGTCTTGGCAGGCCTCGAAAGCTTCCACGAAGGCGCGGTCTTCAGCGTTTTTCGCGGCGGCCACCTCGGAGAGCGCAGAGAGTTGAATGTTTGTACTCTCTCCAAAGAGGAATTCGCTAGCCGAGTCCATGGTGAACCGGGATATCAGAGGTTGAATATCGATGGTGCTCGTCCAACGGTCTGCCTCCACAGGAAGTGCTCTGAGCAGGTTTTGTACATGCTTCTCTTCTAGATCCAAGTCCTTGACCTGATCACGAGAGAACTGGGGCCGTAGAAGAGCACGAGAGTGCTCCCATTGCTTCCCATCCGCGGAAAAGATTCCATGACCAAGTCTGTCTCCAGCGGTCAGCAGGTCAACCTCCTCGGAGTGTTACGGCCTCAAGCCAACTCACAATGGAGCAAAGGCGCCTGTGCGGATTTTCCCCAGCTCGAAATCCTTGAATTGAGTAGCTAGAATAGCCTGGATATTCCTTGGGTCGCACGTAATAAAAACCCTGTCGCCGAGGATGCACGTGTCATAAGAATAGACTGTCTTGTTCGTGCGTCGCGACACATCGTCGAACACGCCTTGGAGGTACTCGAGGACTTGATTCTTGCTGTTTGCCCGTAGCATCTTGATCAAGTTCACCAGTCCCACTACATCCGGGTGGTATTCTGTGGGCGCTGGCCTACAGCCGAGCTGCTTTGCCGCTGCAGCATGGCGACGCCTTGTGGCAATCGAGGATATGAGCAGATATAGCACGAAAGCAGTGGCAACGGCACATAGCAGAGCAATCTTCAACATGATGTCCCGTGATGAGGGTTGGTCTGATGGATGATGTATGAGCCGTTCGAATCGGGGACTAAGCATGGATGTATCACTCAGTCAATGGACTCGAGCGAGGGAACACATTGGCGATCGAATTTCTCGTCGCCGTGCTCTCTGAAGGAAGCAAGGAAGACAAGTTGCGATTCCTGCGAAGGAGGGCCTGATGGAAGTGTCAGCTGATACTAGTCCAGATGAGGCTTAGCGGGCAGAGGGACAAGGCTGGGCGGGTCGCCTACAGTCGATGGCCTGAAGCATTTGGATACTCAATTAGTGATGATTGAGCCACTGCATCGACAGCGGCGCAGTTTGAAGCAATCATATCGCAGAGAACAATGATGCTGCAGGCCTCAGGCGCATGCCACGTGCTTTAAAGGAGGCGGAAAACAAGTTGAGGCTCGAAAATGTGCCACTCTCGGCCCCAAACCATCCCCCATACCTACCCCGCTGTTTATTTTTCACAGGTGAGCCGAGCGCACGACATGTGGGCAATGGGCTGCATCGTCCTAGAGCTCCTAGTGTGGCTCCTCTGGGGACATGAAGAGGGCCTCCTCATCTTCCACGGCGGGTTCAGTGGACCCTTCTGGGAGGCTCCCATCAGCCACAACGACTCCGCTCCACTCCCAAAGATCGTCCATCCGACGGTCACGAAGACCATTCAGTTCATGAAAAAGGAAAATCTTCGATGTCGCGAGAACACCGCTCTAGGGGGATCTCCTGTCTCTCGTGGAACATCAGCTGCTGGTCGTTCGAACCGACGGCGATGCCTGTCGAGCCGGGTCGGAGGAGGTGGCCGAAGAGCCTATGGCGAATTTGTGGCGATGTGAATCTGGGATCATCGTATCTGGAGGATTGTGTCGATTCGGCTGAACGCATATCGCCCCCTCTCGGTCGTTCAATGTGTTCTAGACTCTCTATGACTGGGACAGATAGATCCTGAGACTGTTTCAATTGGGTGTATTCTCGGGTATCATCAAACGAATAACCTACACTTCTTCGTCTGCATTTTATCAGCCGTCCACTATTAAACTGTCATGGTAACATTAATCTGCGTCAAGCCGACCTCAGGAGCTGAACCACGTCTCTACGACTCTCCCTCACAGCTCTGTCCATCGCCGTCTGGTTATAGATGCTCTTCTGGCCAGGGTTGACCTTGCCCGTCTCCAGGAGTAGTTTTACAACCTGAGCATGACCGCCTTCGGCAGCCCACCACAAGGGCGTCCGAAGACACTTGTCCTGCGAGTCCGGCTCGACTCCTTCGGCAGCTAGTAAGAGTCGAACCACCCCCTCGTGCCCTCCCTCGGCGGCCCACGAGAGCGGCGACTGACCGTGTTCATCTCGTGTTTCGGGATTGACCTGTCCGGTGCCCAAGAACCATTGGACGATTCCTTCATGCCCGCGAGCCGCCGCCCTGGAGAGCGGCGTCTGGCCGCACTTATCCTTCGAGTCGAGTTCTACCCTCCCGGTCGCCAACAGCAGCCGCACCGTCTCCTGCTGTCCGCTCTCCGCAGCCCAAGATAGAGGTGTGCGATCGTCGTCGTCCTTCGAGTCAGGCATGATATCCTCTGTCTGCAGGAGCCACCGCGTCACACCCTCTCCCCTGCTGCCCGAGGCCCGTGACAGCGGCGTCCGTCCCAACCAGTCACGCGAATTGGGATTGACGCGGCCTGTAGCAAGCAGAAGCTGTGCCACTTCCTGATGTCCACCTTCTGCAGCTAGTGATAGAGGTGTCCGCTCTTTCTCATCCACCGAATCTGGATTGACTCGTCCCGTGGCGAGCAGTAGTCTTACCACTTCTTGATGTCCACCTTCTGCAGCCCACGACAAAGGTGTCCGTTTGTACTTATCTGCCGAGTCCGGGTCGACCTCGCTAATCGTGAGAAGCCACTGTACGACCTCCTTGTGTCCTTTCCCCGCGGCCCTCGACAGTGGCGTCTGGCTTAAGCGGCCCTGCTTCATATCAGGCTCAACCCTGCCCGTCACCAGGAGTAGGCGCAACACGTCCTCGTGTCCGCCATCTGCAGCCCAATAAAATGGAGTGCGACCATCATGATCTCTGTGGTCAGGACTGCAGCCGATTTCGAGCAAGAATTTTACCAGAAGGGTGTGACCATTCTTGGCGGCATAAAGGACGAGGTTGAAACCACTCTTCTTAAGGCGGCCAACCCTTTCTGAAGCCAGTAGGTCAATGATGGTCCTTAATTCTTCAGACGTGAACAGCCATTGTATCTTCTGGGTATGCTGAGAGTCGTTCTCACACATCCTCTTCAAAATCAGCTTCACAATTGAAGGGTGACCAAGTTCAGCAGCCCACACAAGGGCCGTCCGACCAAACATGTCCGACACGTTTAAATCAAGTTTTTCCTCCTCGAGTAGTGTCTCGATGACAGCCATATGGCCATTTTCGGCTGCAAAAGATGCCGGTGTTCGACTGTGGCCGTCTTCAGCGTTAGGATTTGCTCCATGTGCTAAAAGCAGGCCGGCGACAGACTGGTAGTTGTTCTCAGCGGCCAACGACAGAGGCGTTCGTTTGCCATCGTCCTCGCTATCGACGTCGGCTCCTTTCTTTAACAGAAGCTCAATGATTGACGTGCTACCATTCCTGGCAGCATACCATAGCGGCGTACGTCTGTAGTCGTCCTGGAGACGGGGGTTCGCCCCAGTTTCCAACAGTAGCTCGACAATAGACTCTCTTTGGTTTCTGGCTGCAATCGACAGAGGCGGTTCTCCATTGCAATATCTTTCGTCTGGATTGACTCTCGCGGTGCCAAGGAGTATTCGACACACTCCTTCGTGTCCTTTTGCGACCGCACATGCGAAAGGTGTCATTCCACTGCGGCTTTTGATGTTCACGTCGACCCCGTCGATGGCCATCATCATATTCACTATCGCCTCATTGCCAGATGCTGCCGCAGCGTGAAGGGGCGTGTGACCGGCCTTGTTCACCGAGTTGGGGTGGACTTGCCGGAGGAAGATTTCACAAGCAGCTTCGTTCCCGTCCTCTGCCGCGCGCACCAAATGCTCTGCTCCAAAAGACACATATTCAGGCTTCAAGTCGTCCGGGCCCTTGCCGGAGAGGAGGTCAACGACTCCATTGTGCCCACCTGCGGCGGCCCACGCCAATGGGGTTTGATCATATCTGTCTTTCAAGGTGGTATCAATCCCATTCTTTGTAAGAAGCTTCATCACGGCTTTGTCGCGGCCCATTTCTGCGGCCAAAGACAGGGCTGTTCGACCGTGCATGTCCCTAGAATTAACGTCTTCGCTGTTCAGCAAGAGTGAGACAACAACGTCGTGACCATTTGCCGCCGCCAGCATGAGTGGAGTTTGGAGATAGCTGTCTTTCGGACTCGTCTCACATCCTTTCATGAGCAGAGACATGACCACGTCGGTCAGTCCAAAACATGCTGCAATATGTAGTCCCGTCCTGAAACGTGGCACCCTCTGACTGTACCCGGGAGATCCCTTTGAAGCCAACGCCGCCTGGTTAGAGGCGCTCATTATGGGATCACTCTCCAGAAAACTAAGGACAAGCTCTCTAATTTTGAGAGATTGTGTGCGTGCGTGAAACCCCCAATTCGTAGCCGCATAGCCGTAGAGAGGATATGACAGTAGCCTTTTCTCGAGCTCTTCATCGGTAAGACAGGGCCCGGATGCAAAGCATTGAAATGAGAGATAGGCGAGGCAGGTTTGGGCAATAGTGTCATCCGCGGACATGAACCAGCGAGTTTTGGTACGCTCAAAGTACTCTTGGGTGGTGTAATGGACCAGTCGGATGATATCACTCTTTTTGTCGACGATGATGAGTCCCGCGCAAACGGAAACCATATCGTGGACCTCTGTGAGATTGTCCTGGTCGATATCGGGTTCGTCGGGTTCGACGGCCAGCGCGTGTTGCAGCGCCAGCGTGGTCAGTGGTCGTTTCGCACAGGTGATCCACGACAGGACCTGCATGGCGAGCTCCTTCTGGTCTTTGAGCTGGCTTCCGATCCGCTCCATCGCGTCCTCGTACGCTTGGTCGTAGGCGTCGGACCCGGCGGCCAAATTCTGCAGAGCGTTTCGGACCGCCTTGGGGGACTTCTTGCCCGCCAGTGAATCCAGATGGAGCTTTGCCAGCAAGAACCTAGCAGAGTCAGCACGGATATGAGAAGTGACGAGAGGGCGGCGTCCACGCACATTCCTCGCACGGATTTAACAATCCCCGCCTTGATGTCGTCCTGTAGGTCTGCCCTTCTCAAAACAAAGTCCGGCAGCTTTACCTGCGACATGTGGCCGTCGATGTACATGCCAATGTCTTCCTCCGTCGCGAGGATCTCGCGAGAAATGCAGCCCTCGAAACTCTGCTCGATGGCGGGAAGGGGTCGCGAAGTCACGAATAGGTTCGCGCCAGTTTTGTCCTGCAACTCGAATAGCTCGGACAGAAATCTCGATCGGTTTCCGTCCGACACATGGCACTCATCCAGGGCGTCGACAATGAGGAAAACTCTGGAATAGCCGGCAGCCACGGTGCGAAGGGTGTCGGAAATCTCAAGGAGGGTAGGTTGGGTTTTTTCACTGTGGTGTCGATCATAGAGGTCCTTCACCGCCCCCGGTAGAGAGGTCTGAGCCGCCAGCTGTTTCAGTAGGTTTGTGAGCAAGTCCTGAGACTGCTGCTCGTGCTGGCGACGGAAGTTGCAGTACAGGTACGCAATGCCAACGCGGGCGCACTGACAGCTCTCGTTTTCAGCGGTAGCACATGGGATCTCCTGACAACGCCTCTTTTCCAAGAGGTCCTGAACCACAACGGACGTCATGATTGTCTTCCCCGACCCCGGGATGCCAGGACAGAACAACGTCTGCTTGTGGGCTTGCAGCCACGACGTGTACTGCGGGGAGAGAAGAAGCCATTCGCATGTCCCCGGTTGATGCAGGCTCACGAAATCGTTCTGTTGGGGGGCATAGTCGATCTGAGTGAGCCAGCGGAGAATTGCCTCGCGTGTTCCTGCTGCTTCTTTTCTTTCCTGGGAGCCTTTGAGATGACCAAAGGCAACTTCGATGTCACCCTTCAGCTCCTCGAATCGGCTTGTGCTGTGTATTTCAAGGGTGGCGATCAAATCTGCAAGCCGGTCGTGGTTCTCGATGGCGCTCTTCTTGATGTTTTGCATCAACTTCCTGCAATCGTTGGTCAGAGCAAAAGTCAGAAGGCTCTTCTCACGCTCGATCGCTTGAACGAGCTTGTCGACCTTTTCCCGCGTCAGTGGCCATTTCAAGGCGGTAGAAATCCTTCTCAGACCCTGCTTCGGCTGCAGCTCGACCTTGAGGATTTTGAATGTCGCAGATAGCCGGGTCAATGGTCCGTCGGGGCCCTCGAGCGCCTTGATTCTCTTCCGCCAGTCTTCGTCCTCGCGCGATTCGGCGGCCTCGTCTTTGAGCTGTTGGAGGACGTCTTCACATGCGCGCACCTCGTCGCGGAGCCGCTTCCTTTCTGTCGTTGCTCCTATCGCCTCATTGACATACTTGACCACTTCGCCTGATAATTGGAGGACGGCTATGACGCTCGCAGAGGCGCTGAGCGGATCCATTGCCCTGCCGCCGAGCCGCCTCGATCAGATAGTCAAATAATGATAGGCATGACACTCCTGCGAGGCTCCGCATCTGCGAGCAGTTTACAATTCATGAACCGTTTAACAACATCTATGTTGAATGAGTGACTTTCTTTCTATGAGAACATTGGACAGACAGCCTACATTCCATCAAGAGAAGCGAAAGGCGCGTCTGCCCGATGAGGCTCACCAGGCAGACTCGGTTGGGGCCGACTGGGCATCCAGCTCGCCAGATTCACCGGCCGCGCCAAGTCGAACGAGGGCGCTGTGGCTTGACTTGACCATGATAGGAGATGTGCCTCGCCTCATGTTTGGTTTAGCGAGTCACTCACTCTTGCCAATGAGGATCCATGGGGGTGCACAATTAAATTTGGTTTGTTCCCCCTCATAGGAAGATACAAAGGACACATTGATTCACGCCATCTACGAGCACGGGCTAAGGCAAAAGCTTGTCCCCACGCTCGCACGAATACTGTGTGTGTATTACCCTTCGCAGCCGCTCCAATAATCGCTTAACGGGACTACATCACGACACGATAGATGGATGAATCATCTTCCAACAGAAATCTGAATCTAATAGCGCTGGCTCGGTATTGTCTATAGCTTCGCACTTCTCGGCTCGACCTCCAGATCTCGAAATCGCTTGAACCACGCCAGGACTTCGGGATTTTGTACCGTGGCACTCGGCTTGACCTCTTTCCCACTCAGGATGTCCTTGACTGCAATCTCGATCTTCTTGCCGTTGATCGTGATTGGAATATCCGGCACCGCTAACACGAACTTGGGGACATGTCGCGGGGACAGTGCGTTGCGGATCTTGGTCTTGATCTCCGACCGCAGCTGTTCCGTGAACTCGACGCCGGGCTTCATGACCAGGAAGAGGAAGACTTGCTCGTCGGGGTCGCCTGGTCTTCGCCGGCCGACACAGAGAGTGTTGCTGATGTAGTCGGTGAACGGCTTGACCTCGACGATCGCATAAATCTCGCCACTGCCGAAACGGATACCTGAGGGATCTGCGCGGAGTCGGTCAACAACACATCCTCAACGACAACCACCTGAGAGACATATACTTACTTAGGACACCGTCACTCCTTCCGTGCATGACATAGCCGCCTGTCGCGGGGTTTTTGCTCAGCCAGTCATGTTGAGCCCAGACGTCGACATTGTCAAAACGCTCAAAGTAGGCAGATCTGTAGATCTTGCCATCCGTGTCCCCCCAGAAGAAGCATGGCATGCTGGGGAACGGCTTCCGCATCACCAGCTCGCCGGGCTGACCGGTATGCGCGATGGACTCGCCCGTGTGGGGATCCAGGATGTCCACATCCATCCCGAGACCGGCGACTTGCATTTCACCCGCGTAGACTGGTGCGCAGGGGTCCATCGCAATGATCGAGGTCGCCGTGTCGGTCCCGCCAGCGGTCTACCAGTCATTATCAGATTAGCATTTCAGACGGAACAAGGGAAACTCCAGGTGAATTTGGGCACTGGAATAGGTGCCCAAAAAAATAGAACCTACATTGCAAATCTGCATTTTAGAAGGAAATGCTCGGTAAATCCATCGATATTGCTCGACCAATAAGGGAGCGCCGGTTGTGTATAGTGCGCGCAGAGGAGTGAGGTCGAAATGGTCCTTCAGCACGGTTTTCGTCATTTCCATCTCAAACAGAAGGCGTGGGGACGCTCCGAGGAATGTCACCCGGTACTTGTCGCAGATTCGTATCAACTGTTTGGCGTCGGGAAACAGAGGGCTGCCGTTGTACACCACCAGGGTTGCACCGGCCGAAAGATGACCACACATGACGTAGAACACGACCCAGGAGGTACTCGAGAACTGCATCACCACATCCCCCGGCCCGAGGCCGTTGTGCAGGGTGGAGATCTTCTTCACCTGCATGACGAGACCATGCTGGTGGACAATACATTTTGGCGCTCCCGTAGTGCCGGAAGAATAGCATATCATCAGCGGATAGTTGAAGGGTACCCGCGTAAAGGTCAGGTCGTCAGACGGAGTCGATCTGCGGAGAAATGCACTGATGTCTGGGACGTTGGTCGGCTTGGTCGAAATCGGGATCACGAAGACCTGCGGGCGCCGTCGAAGCTGCTTCAGAATCTCGTCGAGTTTCTGGGCCGTGGCCACCGCCTTGCCTTTGTACACGACGTCGCTGTCGACAAAGAGAATGCTCGGCGTGACCTGCTGAAGCCTCGCCACGCAGCCTTCGACGCCCAGTTCCGGACTGATGCAGGTGAAGATGGCCCCTAACGACGCGGTGGCATGGAAAAGGATCACTGCCCAGTTGGATGCCGCCACCAAAGCGCCGACTCGGTCGCCCTTCTTGATGCCGCTCCGTCTCAGTGCGCTCGCAGTCTGCCGGACTCTCTCGCGAAATCCTCTCCAGCTGATGACCTCGGCCTGGTCTGCGTAGATGTCCTGGTCCTCTCTGATCCCTATCAAGGCAGGAGCCTCAGGGTCTGGGTTGGCGAAGAGCACATTCTCCGCATAGTTCAACTCATGTCCCGAGAAAAATGGCGGGTTCGTACTCATGGGAACCGTGTCGTCGTAAGCTTTGGTGATGTTGGGAGGCAAGGGCGGCACAAAGTTCAAGAATCGGTATAGATCGATCCAGAATTGTTGTGGCTGCTCGGTGCTCCATTTTTGGAGTTCTTTCGTGTCCTTCAGATCTTGATTGAAACGTTCATTGACGCGCGATCTGTATCTAGCCATGGGCGTCTCGTCAGGATTCGTGGGACGCCACACCACATCCGGTGTGCCATGAGATGCAGCCATGGCGATTTGGCGGAACGACACCGGCTCAGCCCTGAGTAGAAATTAAAGCGTGTCGTGAATTTTCGGGTCAATCCTGAGGCGTCGACGTCAAACACAAGCTCAGGTTTTAATTTCGATGTCAGAGCGATTCTTCCGTGGGGTGGAAGCCGATTCAACCGAGCCTCGACGCGTTCGATTCGGCAAGGGTTTGATAAAGGCTGGTGGAGCACGGCGTCTTTGCCGAGGCTCCCCTCATGGTGGTGGCACACCGTAAACTCCATCGTCAAGGACTGTGACTGAGCGCCTTTAAAACGCCGAGTCTCGTCTTTCCAGCCGAGAGCGACTCGCAATGGCGTATCTTTGTTGAAGCCTTCTCACTTCGACAGCGAGGTTATAGGACATCATTTGGTGAGCAAGGGAATATGTGCTGATCTTGACGACGCTGTGGCGGAGCATTCTGCCTTGAGAAGCAGTCACCGAGGGGGCCAGGTGAGCGGCCAGAATACGCCCATGACTGACGCCAAAAGACTCCCATGGCTCCGCCTGATGGCGTTGAAGCAGACCGACAAAGATGTCTACGAATCTGTCCATCGAGCATGGCCGTCCAGTGGGGGAAATCGAGCCTTCGGTGGCCATGTCTACGCGCAGAGTGCCATCGCGGCCAGCAAGACTGTGGAGGATGGACTCGTGATCCACAACATCACAGGTCATTTCATCCTTGGGGGCTCTGTTCTCGCACCCTTCGTCTACCATGTTCGACGAATCGGAGATGGGAGGTCGTTCAGTTGGAGGACGGTTGAAGTGTTTCAAGGGTCCCAGCCGTCGGCCAGGCCTTGTTTCGTGGCCACGATATCTTTCAAGCGCTACGAGGAGTCGAAGTCATGGATCCCCCTCGAGCACCAGGCAGAGACGTTCGAAGACTTTACGAAGACGTACTCATCGATTCTGGATCGGACAAAGCCGGAGGAGACCCCGCTTGCCCCAGGCGCAGACGCTCCCTGGTGGTACAACGCCAATAACGATGCGTGGCGCGTCACGAATGACATGTTTCCCGGGGTTGATATTCGGAAGGTTGACATGTCAGGGCACAACGAGACCTCCAGGCACCCGACTCGACATCCAGCGGCAGGTCGAAGACAACTGTGCTTCTACCGCCTCATCGTCGACGCAGAGTCGAGAGAACTCCTGAACAAGACGACGAGCGAGATTCTGAATCTCCATGCCGCGGCCCACTTGTATGCGTCGGATCGAAACTCTTTATTTCTCATCCCACGAGCACATGGCCTGGCAGACCGGATAGCCGTCCTGGCATCTCTGTCCCACACTGTCATTTTCCATGGAGATCCTGCCCGTCTGAAAATGCTTGATGAACAAGGAAACCCTATATGGTTCGTGCAGGAAGCCTGGACGAGCAATTCGGGCGCCGGCCGTGGGTGTCACGAGAGCAGGCTGTGGAATTACAAGTCGGGCAGGGTCGTGGCGAGCACGATCCAGGATGGCATGGTCAGAATACCCCGGGATCCAGGACGTGTTCCCAAGTACTACCAACAAGCAGAAACAGCGCTGCAGTCCGTTTCAAACCCGAGTCCGAAGCTTTGAACTTACATGGGCCGTGTGTATAGCAGAATTAGAAATCTTGTCACAATTAAGTCGACCATTATATCTCTACGAAGCGCCCGTTGCTTCAGTCTTTTCAATCCTAGGTGTCTCGTGGCTAACGACATGCAAACGTCTGTCTTCGCTAATCCGACCGGGCGTCAATGGTAGCGTATCCGACTCAGCCTTGAATTTGCCCGAGAAACCAGGAGCCGCCTTCTCTGTTACTGAGGCAGGAAGCCAGGTCCAAAATTCCAATCTGCGGCGTAGGTCTACAGGAAGGCCGAGCATCCACTGCGGCGCCGAGGCTCCAATCGGCTCTCGAGAAAGGCTGATCTTGGGACCGACCAAGCAGTGTGTGGCCTGTCCTGGCTCTCTCAAAGGCGATGCGTCGAAGTCAGTCAAGATCGGGAAAGAATAGCACCTGGTCTTCGAAGATGCTGTCGCCAGCGGCGTCCCACAGCGCTATACCAGAGAATGTATTGAAAAGGGCGTCCGCGGGACTGTCGTTGGAATGGTTCCCAAACATAGCCACTTGACCATCCGTCTGCGCCGGAGAGGTATTATATTGGTGGCGTTCGCTGTCAGACACCATCGCAGGGTCTTGACCCAATATGTGCGGCAGAGGATCGAGAGAGAACTTAGTCTGAGAGAGTACCTTGCGCAAAAGTCCAAACATCTTCTGGAGATACGGCCAACGCTCTGTACCGCGACTCAAGAACCAAAGGTCGCA
This sequence comes from Cladophialophora immunda, assembly GCF_000835495.1. Classification (NCBI taxonomy): domain Eukaryota; kingdom Fungi; phylum Ascomycota; class Eurotiomycetes; order Chaetothyriales; family Herpotrichiellaceae; genus Cladophialophora; species Cladophialophora immunda. The sequence continues at coordinate 484,739 of NW_015622542.1, forward strand.
TCGCATATGGCCGTGCACAATCTGTCTCTGGTGGTCCGTCGTAGCTGGATTGCATGAGATCTCAATGTGCATTGCAAGGTTGACTGCAGCATTGGTAAACCTGTCAGTTGTGGTAACGTCAGTATTTGATGTGTGGAGGGACTGGCCACATACGCAGTCACAGGACAGTAATGAACGAGCTCGTGGAGTGTCAGGCGATCAATCACCGAGTCTACCTCCAGCATGGCGTTTTGTTGTCTCCGCAAGGCAGTTTTGAACGCGGAATCATCCCCTGAGAGTCGACCAAACTCTCTCCAGGCGCGATAGAATCCCCCCTCGTAGCGATAACTGTCCATGCGGAGGAACAAGATCCAGACGTTGTCGACCGACCACTCCGCTATCGTCTCGAGGCGTAGTTCCACGGGCAAGCAATTCCGCCATCGGAGCAGCGACGTTTCAAGGTCTTGAAAGGCTTCGTCTGTACGCATATCTGGCGGGACGTTGAGCAGCCGTAGGAACAGTGCAGCTGCACAGATATCAATAAGAAGGATGGGTCTGGGGAGTACGTGAGAATGCTCACCAATTTTCGACAATCTGACAAGTTCTATAAAGTAGAGCTTCTGCAGTCGAGAGACGGTGGGAATGATGTTGCTGTACTGTACCAGGGTCGATTCGTCCTCCCAGTCGGACTCTGTGACGTCGTGAACATTGCAGCTATCAGGAATAGATCTGCTATGTTTGAGGCCCGCGCACGACACCAGCACGTCTCTGTAGCTCAGGAAGGACCATATCCGCCGAAACACCTTACGGAATGCAATGTCGACACTCTGATGGGTCGCCTCCTTGTGCATGCCCATCTGAGTGGCCACTCGGGTTGCAGTTTCCAGCCAAAATCGAAAGTCGCGTTCCGTCTTCACGGCAAGATAGGAACCGTGGAGAAGAATGCAGCCCTGGAGGACGACCAGCGGCGACTTTTCCATGCCGAAGTCGTAGAGTACTCGTGCTCTCTCATATAGAGTTTTGGCAGCCACCAACCGATCAGAGTAGCCTGCCTCGATGAGGAGGGGCAATGGGCCGTAATGTACCGCATGTGTAAGTATTGCCTGGAGGAGAAATATTGAGCAGTCACCACTCGTATAGCTCTGGGCAAACTGAGCCCTGTCCAAGATAGGCATTAGCGGATACGTGCATTCGAAAAAGATCCGTAGTAACTGGTCGCTGTTGGCGACAAGAAGTTAGTGAGAACTCGAGAACGGTGCAATTGAGAATACTATAAGTCACTCGGCCCTTCAAGCAGTGCCTAAGCCATGAGGAACAAAGGGATCAAGAAAAACAGAATCGTCTCGGGAGCCGGTCAAGTACAAACCAGATCGGGCGAGCAGGGATCACAAATGCCTGCTTTCGCTGCAGGTATTCAGCATCTACCGCATCCAGTTCGCTCCGGCGCCATTCGTGAGTAGTCTTTTTCGGATACAGCATTCCCATGAATCGCTGCGGAGACGCATCCAGAACATCACCTAAGATGGCCGTTGGATTGACATCATTGCGACGATAGTCGAGGGCGTCGTCTTGCAACGGGCTCCCAACCTCATCCGAACGGCTCACAGCCGTGCAGGGAGTTTGCTCCTGGGCTTGGAGGCTTGTAGAAGAGGTGGCGGCCACTTGATCAGGCCGAGGTAGTAGCTGTGAGTAGTTATGGGCACCATTGACAGAGTGATCTCCGTCCGAAGGTGAGGATGGGACAACTGGTTCAGGCCCAAGTACTGAAGAGCATGTCGAGCTGGGTGTCACCTTGGCACGTTTTCTGGCGAGTCTTTCAATCTGCTGTTAGCCGAATGGAAACAAGGTATTCGTGATATTGTACTCGTCAACGTACCTGGGAGGAGTCTTGAACATGTGACACCTCGACACCGCGTTACTTCTGATACATCTTGTGCACGGTGTTCCGACCTGAGCGGCGTTGCAGCGAACTTTCCGCTCGTGGCAAGGTATACAGGCACGAGCTCTTGTAGGCACCGACGTGGCAGAGAAGATTTCGCTCTGAGGCATGCCGCTGGTGTGCTCGATACAGTCGCGATATCCACAAGCATTGGTGAAGCTGATGATGTCGTAATTTGCGTGCCAGGAGGTTTCAAAGGACAAGAGGGAGCCCCAAGATAAACATCAATTGGCGTGGTTGGGCAAATAGGTCGAAGATTACCGAATATTGACACCTATCCTCGGCCTCCTTCTCCAGTTATGCCCCTCTTAGTGCGCTGTTTCCCCGCTGTACCCGTGTTAAGGAACAAGGTCTACACTCAGGCCGTCCAGGCCAAGTTACATGCCTAACTACCAGTCCCCTTAATGGCCGGACAGCCGAGGCTTGGATAGCCCGTCACATGGGGAAGTAAACGTCGAATACGTCTAGGGCATCGAGTATGTCTAAAGCAAGAACCAAAACCTAAAGATCATATCCTTGTCCTTCTATGATCACAAAATCTCCTCGGCCAGCAAATCTTCGGGCCACCGAGGAGCATCGTGTCCTGATCCTCTGGTCCCGACATTGTAGCACAGGTCCACATCCCCGTCAGAGTATCTAATGACCGGCTTCACCATCCTAATCTTGCTTTTAAGAGCCTTGCTTGGGATCACGTGGAAGAAGTCTGGGCTGAACTGCACATCTCCACCGAGTTCGCGCATCTTTGATAGAGTGGGCGTGGCTGTAAATGCTGGACTGAGATACGACCTTTGGGAATATCAGAATGAGGACTGGAGAACCCGTGCAAAAACGTACCTGTAGACTGGCTTGCCATGTCTGGACCACAGTCTCTGCCAAACCGACGCAGGATATTGTCCGACTGACTTAACCAGCCATTGATTGTAGTAGTTGAGTGCCGTGTCCACCAGATAGCTACCGCCGATCTCACCTCGCCGCATCAGGGCGACTAGCACGCCACACGTGCCGGAAAGTCCACCCATATAGTCGCTATTTGGGAATAGTGGTGTCACGCATTCCCCTTCTTCCAAGCCCATAGCTTTGCCAAACTCGTGAGACACACCAGTGCAAGAGTCGCTGATCTGCTGCCAGCCGGGACGGCCGCTCCAAGGACCATGCCACCCGTAGCAATTTTCACGCACGGAAATGATACCCCTCGGTCGATTTTTGACCATCTCAATGATGTCCTCAGGGTCAAACCCATATTTTTTCAGCGCTCCAGGACGATATCCATTGACTACCACATCCGCGTCCGAGATCAAATCACGGAGGCTTTGCTGACCATCGACCGTGCCGAGATCGATGTCGGTCGTCCACTTGCCCCAGTTGACGTCAATTTGCAATTTGCTCAGATCGGGGAGACCTTTGTTTCCCACTCGAATGACCGAGGCTCCCAGCTCCGCCAGCCCTCGTGAAATCACTGGGGCTGCAATGACGCGCGATATGTCGACAACTTTCAAGCCAGCTAGAGGCCGTCGGGATGACGTTTGGGGGCAATCCGGCCACCAGCTGGGCTTCTGCGCCGGGTTTGGCTGGTTGTGAACTTCGAACAAAGAGATGTGTTCAATGGCTTTGCCGTGGTCTGTCCCTCGAAAAGACTCGGGAGACTCGCAAATGACTCCAGCGTGTTTGTAAACATCAGCGCAGAGGGTCTGGAGCTCTTGGCTCGACAGATGCGAACACCTCTCCACAAATGGGGCAGCGGCAGCTTCGACCGTCTTCACATCCATCTCATGAGGGAGACCAAGCATGTCCAGAGTTCGATCAGGCGTGAAGTTGGCGTGCAGGTTGAAGAAACGGCCGTCGCGGGTCTTGTAAATGCTCGTGATCATCTTCCGATACAACGACGAATCACGGCGGCCAAAATTGGTATCTGGGATGATCTGAAGGTTCTCAGAGCTTTGCTCAGGCATCGTAGAATCGCCGGAGTCCGGGGTAAGTGTCCACAGGTAGCACGACATGATAGACAATTGAGCATGATCCGTGTTGATGATGGCGTCGGAAACGGGGACGTGGTATTTCTTCTGCACCAATGCTGCAACGAGAGCGGCCTCGAGTGCGCTCAACACTGAGGCAGACTCGGCAAAGCGCCACGGCACCGGTATGCTAGGTTCTGGATCTCCTTCGAACTTGATGTGAGAGGCAAAGGTAGCCGCTTCTTGGGGGAGATACTGACGGAGCCACTCGTTATCCAAAACTGCAGCCCGAAGGGTTTGGCAAGCCTGCTCTGGAACCGAATACTTGATGCAAGACGCATCGAGGTCCGCGGGAAGTCCACTTGCGTCGCCCATTGTTGCGGTCGTCTTGGTGCGGTGAGATTCTGCTCTAGCACAGAACAGCCAAGATGGACAAGACCGGCTATGTTTCTGATATATGGCTTCCCCTGGGCTGGGGTTCTGAGACAATTGGAGACTCTCCCCTCTACCTACTGGTATACGCGGGGTATCTTTACCAAGCTGCCGACTTTTGAGCCGACTTAGCCCTCCACATCTTTGGCAGCCAAACTCTGTGTGGACTCCGCAGTGCTACGGAGACGAATGAAGACGTGCGAAGGCTTTTGTACCATGGTCATATGGAAGGCTGGGACAGGAAGCCGAGCCGTTGCCACAATGGAAAGAATGCTTCTCGGCTCCGAGCATATCGTTCGGCGAGCAGGCTTCATTTTATTCGTGTGGAAGCTGTTTGACCCCAGATTTTACCCCACAAATCCTTTCTTCCCCGTTCTATGAGCCATCGTATGCGCTTTCAGTCAAGAATGCTATAAAAGACGGCTGAGTCGCCGCACAGATGGGTTCCTATTCTCCAAGTCGAGCAAAGGTGAACGCCGGTAACTTGATTAGGGGAAAGAAAACACGGCAACATGGCTTTGGAGAAAGAAATCATCGTCCCACAGCACACTGAAGACCGAGCCATCGATGGTGATGTCAAGTCTGAGTCGGACAACGTGGACGATGACCCTGTCTACAGCTTGAGGGAGCAGCGCAAAATCATCCATCGCGTCGATCGACGCCTCATCAGCATGCTGGGACTTATCCATATCGTCTCCCTTGTGGACAGGGGCAACCTTGGAGCCGCATCCATTGCTGGCATGCAAAAAGATTTGAAGCTGGTTGGCAGCCAATATGTAAGACAAGCTTATCCTCCCTACTACTGCTACTCTTGTTGCTCACTCGACGGTGACAGAGCATCATAGCACTCATGTTCTTCCCCACCTACGTTGCATTTCAACCGATTGCCACGGTGGTTTTTCGCAAGATCGGCACCATTTACTTCTTGTCCGGCGTGACATTCCTCTGGGGGGTTGTTATGGTACGTTACGCGTGCTATCCCCAATCACATAACGCAGCGTCTGACCAAACTTGTCTCGGAAGATGTGTGGAGGCTTTGTGAATGATTGGACCCAGCTGATTGGGATCCGGTTACTCATCGGGATCCTCGAAGCTGGCATGTTTCCTGGCTGCGTGTATCTGATCTCCACATGGTATTCCCGATACGACATACACAAGCGATTCGCCGTCTTCTATCTCGTAGGCAATGTGGCTTCGGCCTTTGCCGGCATCCTGTCGTACGGATTCATGGAAATGGCACGTGGTGTCCCCCTGGCCTACAACTTTTATGCTAACGCCTGGGCAGGGAGGTACCGCTGGCATTGAGGGATGGCGGTGGATCTTCATTATGGAGGGGCTGATAACAATCGTCGTCGGCATTGTCTCGTATTTTGTCCTTGTGGACTTTCCGGACAAGATGAAATCGTCGAAACGTCGATTTTTGTCCCCCGCCGAGTACGACTTCATCCTTCGCCGCATCGACAAGGACCGTGCGGACTCCCAGGCCGACAAATTCAGCCTCAAGAAATATCTCAGCGCGGCCACCGATCTCAAGATCTATGCCTTTGGGTTGATTTTCTACGCCTGCACCACTGCGGCTTACTCTTACGCCTACTTCTTACCCATCATCTTCCAAGAGGGGATGGGGTTCTCGACCAGCGTCTCTCTCTGCCTCAACTCACCGCCGTACGTCTTGGCAGGCATCGTGATGTTGGGAACTGCATGGGCCGGCGACAAGTATCATGTCCGGGGCCCCATCCTGGTCTTCAACGCGTGCTTGTGCCTTGTTGGACTGCCTCTGATGGTGAGATCCGGACCACATTTACCTATTCCAGAACGTCGAGAGCTGACTCGAAACCTCTTGAAATAGGCATTCACGGAGAACAATGCCAGCAGATTGGTTGGTGTCTTTTTGGCGGTCTCAGGCACCAATGCGAATGTCCCTGCGGCAATGGCATACATGGTAAGGAAGTGATCCTGCCTCCAGACCCCCATTGATCGACATACTGAAGGTTTTCTACAGGCAAACAACATCCGCGGACAGTGGAAGCGGGCCTTCTGTAGCGCCGTGTTCGTCATGTTAGGCGGCACTGGTGGTATCACTGGTTCTACTGTCTTCCGCTCCCAGGATGCCCCCGAGTACCACCCGGGCATGATCACCTGTATCGCTGCCAACGGCATGATAATTTTGCTCGTCATCCTTCTATCAATCCATTTCCGCATCTGCAATGGCAAGGCCGATCAGAACAGGATCTTGATCGAGAACCTAGTGGGTTTCAGGTATACCTATTAGTCTCAGGCTGCCGAGCCAGCGACCCCAGAGTGTGATGTGGCAAGAGTCTGGTTCGACTTCAGCGGGCCTTAATTTACCTATGAGGCTCTGAGGCTGGCTATCCTCCTCGCTGATCATCCCCGTGTTTAGTTGAACAAAATTAGGTGGTTCAGATATACCGAGTGTAGCTACCTAGGTAGGCTTAGATAGAAAAGTGCCAGGGGGGTTTAGTACTTTTCGACCTCTCAGCTCTGAAGCTATCCCGCTTGTCGTCCCTTTGAGGGTAGGTAGCTGCTACAGATGGTCCATCATTGATATGGTGGATAGATGTTTCGATTCTCATGACTTTCGAGAGCCGGCCAACGCCTGTAAGGATATCTCGAGATTAGCGACTGTGTCGGGGGTCGCTGAACGGCAAGGAATTAAACCCAACGGGTTAGGATCACAGACGGATCGTTTCTTGTTATACACCGTCCTCGGCATCCATGTTAGGTTTGCTCCAAGAGTGCGGCATATGACTCTAAACTCTGACTGACTATGTCAACAACGCCCCAACACGTGTTGCCTTTAAAAGTCCTCGCCCAGATTCGAACAATGGCACCGCCCAATTGTCTCATTCTCGCCTCATCCTCCACCAGATGCAACGTTGCCCAGCGGCCTCCTTGCTCCTGTGCTTGTCCGTTCCCTGGTGAACACAGATATCTGGTGACTTTGGTCTCGTCCACCATCCTCTTGATCCATAGGAAGAGCAGTTGTTCGCGGGCCGACATCGAAGTCGGGCTGCCCGACCCTGGGAGCGCAAGGAGCCATCGACTCAGCAGAAACGCGTATTCCAGGCTGACCAGAGAGTGCTGGACGCTCCAGTAGAACGAGTGGCTCCGCGCAACGAAGTCGATGCCCAGGCGCACTGGCATGGACAGAGCGTGTGCCGCATGGAGCAGAGCCATCACAAGTCCAGAGGTACGTTCGACCGGAGGCGCTTGGATCAATGATTGAGCAATCAATGCCGGGTCTTGCGAAATGAGAGCCCTTGAGGGTCCAAGGTCGAGGTATGATCGCACATAAGCCTGGCCCAGGAGTGCGGTTGAGGTGAAAGCGATCGGCCCCGCCGGGTTGCGAGGATTGGTGCTTGATTCGGGGGTCTGTTTCCAGCGGAGTTTCCAAGCTCGAAGCGCGTCCTCGATTATGGCCAAATCCTCAGCACGTAGGCTTTGGCTTGGACTTCGTCGTGACGGTGAGGATGTGCACAACTGACGAGCAAAGAAGATGTGTTGGAAGATGCCGTGCAAGAGGACGTGGTTCCCCATAGGAGTTGACAGTGGGAGATTATTCGGAAGAGAGGGTGGCCGCTCGAAAAGAAGGGCAAAAGAAGTCTGAAACGGCATTCCTGTGGCGGTCCCCGATCGGCAACACATTTCATACGTGATCCTCCATTCATCGGCGCTGGTGGCTTTCCACAAGGCGGAAGAACATGGCAGGTTCAGCCTGAGGTCTGCGTTCAGAATCAGAGGAGCTCTATTATACATGATCGAGTGCAGGTTGAAAAAGGTGAAGGCCGCAAGTTTGGTCCGTCGACTACACTCTTGCTTCACCCATTGACGCCAATTTATGTCGTCTGATTGGGTCGTCAGATTGAAGGTTGTCTCATCATCCTCGCTCAAGCCATCTTCCCGGATCATGGATGCCAGTATCTCTTGAAAGGAAAGCATCTCCTGGAGTATCGCTCTATCCTTTCCCCATGTCGCGAAGATGGTAAGCAGGAAGAGAGCCTGGATGTTCTCCAGTAGATCTGCCTGTTTCGGTTCACACCTACCAGGCTGGGCGCTTTCGATATTGTTCCACTCCCGAGAGCCCCTCTGGGTGGCGGAAATGGCGAGACTGAAGCCTCCTTGGCGGTTCAGACTATGGATCAGAAGGGCTCGCGAAGCGTAGAAGAAATCAAACCCCCGGTCTTCTTCGAAACGATATTGAGAACCACATGCTGCTAGTGCAAGTGTAAGTGCGGGACTACAGCTCTCTATCGAGACCGTGGAGGTGTGGATGAATGGATGGTGTTCGTTCAGTCCGTCAATGAAGCCATCAAACGAGCGCGAGAGTGCCCATCTGGACGGTAAAGCGAAGTCTGTAGGAAGTATATCTTTCAGACCCTCGAGTCTCTTAACAAAGGCGTGGTATTCTGGCTTTCCGACGTTGCGGATGGATGTCACGTTGGCTGCTGGTTCATCCGCGGGAGGTTTTCTCCTGCCATCGGGGTCGCGAGACTCGGGTTGCAGAGATGGCAAACGTGAGCCGAAAGTCGAGTATGGAGCATCTTCATTCTGAAACCGCGGATTGGGATAAGGCTCCACCTGGCCTTGCTGTTGAAAGTTTGACGTTGAGATTATCGAGAAATCCGTCGTAAGGCAAGGTGATTCGATGGTTGAGACCACCTCGGGTTCCCAGCTTTGGCTCAGCCCGATGCTTTCCAGGAACAAGTTAAAATCTTGCATCGGGTCCTGTAATGGTGCAGACAGGGCAAATGGAAGCATACTGCTATCTTCAAATGCATCATCCCTGATTTCAATGCGGGAATCGTCTCGAGGCTGTGTTTCTGGATGCCACTGAGTGACTTCGTTCGGCAACTGCATTGGGTCCGCAAGATTCTCAGGTATCGCAGAAGCAGCAGCCGCGGGTGTCCTCCGGGTCACCATGGTGTCTTGTGCTGGCGTTGTTGCACTGGAAGTCATTGTCCTTGGAGGCGACGATTGAAGTGAAGTTCCCACTCCATTGTCTTGCGTCGCAGCGTCCTGAGCGGATGAGTGAATCAGTCGATTGTGGCGTACCAAAAGGTCGCTTCTGCCAAAGGATTTCGAACACGTTTGACACTGGTATGGTTTCTCATTTGTATGCCTTCGCAGGTGCCGCTGCAGGTGCTCGAGGCGGGAGAACGACCGCTGGCAGAATTGGCATGCTGGAGGTACCCGGCGACGTACTTTACCCTTCCCCTGCACCTGCTGTTGAGATTCTGATCCATTCTTCGTAGACATGAATGGTTATCGGATTTGAGCATCCGGCGACTCGAAGAGGGGGTAGATGTGCTTACGCACTCCCAGCTAAGCAAGTAAAGCAAAATGTACTAAGCCGGCGTGATGGGTGGCGGCATTAAGGTGGCGGCATCTGCCCAGGGGAGTTGGGGGTTTTATATAGACATAACTTAGTTCTGCATTTGAAGGTGCGGGGACACTCGGCCTCAGCCTTGCGGGGGCAAACCTCCACCCCATCTCCAAATACAGAGTCACCAGAGTGACCTGCAAGTCGCCACTTTGATTACCCCAAATATTGCCCGCAAGTTGAAGGGTGATTTTGGTAGAGCTGTTCATGACGTTTGGAATCTCAAGTAGAGCGGAGGTGTGGGAACAACTTGCTCAATTGATCTATCTACTGGCGCTACCTCGAGCAACTGCAGTTTGTGTTGCAGAAACAGTGCCGCAGTGATCAACTCGTCCATGATTGAGCAACACGAGGTAGGTGTTTCAATAGTGATAGGTTATTGAGAGGGATCCAAGAGCAAAGTAGGGACAAATCGAATCCTTCATTTTGAAAACTATAGTCGATGCATGAAATCCGTTGTTACTATCTGTGAAATGAAATTTGCCCCTTTGAGTCTCCTAGCTTTATTCCTCTACTTTCTCCCTTCGCTCCATCTCACATTCGGCACATTCGATAAGTTTATCCATCAATCAGACGGTCAACATCTTGTCCAGAGCAGGGCGGTTGCGTGGTACAAATCTGACCTTGTACTCCGGAGGCCGCGCTGCGAATGCATCTGGTTCCGTCGAATCCTGGATGAAAGATTGTCGTAGTTAGCATGGGAATCAGGGGCAGAGTGTATCTTGCGGCAAAGGCTTACCCGCAGTGGATCAATTCCCCAGTTGTTATCGGACGGATCTCTGCTGAGTTCGATTTTGAATGCCCATATCAGGCGGAGGAGCATCGTGTACAGTTGACGACTAGCCAGCTGGTTACCGGCGCACATACGTGTGCCTATCCGTTGAAAGGAGGTTAGCATGAGAAAGCTTCCAGGCTTTAGAGCCTTCTACCCACCCATTCCAAATGCAGCGTGATCAAGGCGTGTGTTTTCATCCTCGAACCAGCGTTCCGGGCGATATTCGTTGACATCGGGTCCGAAGAAAGACTCATCTGAGGCCATTTCAGCATTTGGCTGCCCAAGCAAATTTCTTATTTATTAGTTCACCATACCTCGGTTGCAACCCCAAGCATTCAAGAAGACGGTGGTCCCCTGGGGGATGAATATGCCCTTGTACTCGATATCTCGTATAGCATTTCGCGGCAAAGACAGTCGGAGGACAGAGAAGAAGCGTAAGCTCTCTTTGACAAGAGCTGAAAGGTACTGAACCTTTTCCTCTTGCACGTCTCCCCAGTTCTCCGCCTCATAGACGTCCCTGATGGCCTGATAAGCTGTCTCTTGTATGTCCGGGCGGCGGGCCAGAGTGCCAATTGTCCATGTCAGAGTGTTTGCAAGTGTATCGATACCACCCGAGACCATGGACATATTGATCGACATTAGCTCAACTTCGGTGAATTTGTGATCCGGGTCTCGTAGGACGTTTCCCTGAATGCAGGGTTTGTCCGTGCCCAATTTCATCTGCTGCTTATGCTCTTCGCTAAAGCGATACAGATACGCCAACCGTCTTGCATTGGTGTTCTTCGCGTGAGCTGACTTGAGATTAATTGGGTTCCATCTCAAAAGGGGAACGTAGTCCTGCATAGCACCAACGACGGACCGGAAGCCGGACACTTGTTCCTCAACATACAGTATCTCCTCAAACAACCCGGCTTCTTTGGGAAGTCTGCTGCCGTAGTTGACTGTCATTGTCAGATCGAGAATGGTGTGGAGAATCAAAGGCTTGGGGTTGATCGCCACTTGTCCAGATTTGCCTTGGTTCAAGAGTTCCGAGATCCAGTCTCGCGAGGTCTCTTCAATGAGAGGCGTATATGATACCACCGCGGTCCTGTTCATGGCACTTGCTGCGGCTTTACGGCGTCTCTTGGTGGATTCACTCCTGTGGAGCTCGCTGAGTAAAATGCTTGTCAGGGCTGGGGGGATACATACCATGTCGTTGTCCCAATCGTGGAAGCTACGCTTGAGAGTACACTGTGGAAAGTGTAGAATCGAGGCCGATCCAACAAAGCACCGCCCTGGCCAACAAAAACGTCTTTGGCTGCCTGCATAGAGGTGAAGACGACGATCGGCATGTTGCCAAACATGATCTGGTAGACCCCGCCGTACTCTTTACCCCATTTTCGAAGTTGCTCAGGAGGGTCTGGATAGACTTGAAGAAGATTGCCAACGATTGGGAGACCTGTTGGGCCTTTGATGGGTAGCCTGGCGCTTCTTCTGCGGATTTCGCTGACTACCAGGTATGTGCCCAACAGAACCGGTAAAGCAATTGCGAGTGTTACGATCAAGTCTGTAGGCGAGGCCCGGACGACTGCCGGCACTTGCAGGACACGTAATTTGGAATCCATGATTTCAGGTGTTTCCTGGAACTCGACCAAGTACTGTTGAGAAGACGGCTCTAAGATTCTCACGAAAGACCTGTTTATAAGTCAAATGGGAGAGGAAATCAAAGAGCAGTTCTCTCCGCGCACTGATTCTTGGAGTTCTCTCCTCATCTAGAAACGCACAATTTTGGGCCATTCAACCTCAATCCCATTTGATTGATCGTCAGCAGGAGACTTGGGGATGTCTTGCCGCCACTTGATCCTTGCACTTCTCGGTAAATCATCATACCAATGCTGAGTACGTCGGTTTCCTATGCGGAGAAATGTTGATTGTTCAAACGAGGCGTACTACCTTGCGACGTGATTACAGGTGGGGGCATCACTCTATTCATCTCCAACAGATTTCTATATTTTCATGTTATTCATCGAGAAAGATTAGCTTCCCCAGACTTCCCCGGACCAACTGATTGGCTTACTGTACTGTGGGAAAGGTGGCGGCCATCGCGACTCAAAATGTGGGGACAACTACACCTTAGCAGAAGAAATGAATGCAGCCTCGACATGGAAGGTGTACAATCTATTTAAGACCTAAATGCGCTGATATATCTCCTCCTACAAAACCCAAAGTCGAGTGACAATTACTCCTGCTTTCTGGGTCGAAGTTGCGCTCTTTCAATTTCACAATGACTGCCCCTCGAGAACTTCCAATCACTTACGACCCTTCGGTTGAGAAGGGCGTCGAGATACATGCTGAACGGGCCGAAGACATTAACGCCTTGTCCGACCCGGACGAAGGCAAGACGGACGAAGAGAGAAGAGCCATCGTATGTCGCGCTTCAACTTTTGCTCCTCATGGAGTTCTATAATTTCTGACATTCCCCGGCAAAAGGACCGCAAATTGATGTGGAAAGTCGACATGTGGATTATCCCATGGCTTTCCTTCCTGTACCTGCTGTCTTTCCTCGACAGGACTAACATTGGGAATGCGCGGCTGGCGGGCTTGGAGGATGATCTCGGCATGAAGGGACACGACTATAACAATGCATTGACAGTCTTCTTTGTATGGCTCCACAAATCTTAGAATGGTTGTCATGCTAATCACTCGCCCAGGTGAGCTATGCTATAGCAGAGGCTATGACAAATGTTCTTCTGAAGCGATTGACGCCGCGAATCTTCTTTATGGGAATTATGGTACTCTGGGGTAAGCGCCCTAATCCTTAAATAGACGGGTCGGTTCATTCTTGATTCTGCCCGTCTACTTCTCCCATCACTCTCTCCCTACATGCTTACGAAGATATCCAGGATTCATTATGACAATGATGGGTCTTGTGACAAGCTATGGGGGGCTACTCGCTGCCAGATTTTTCCTTGGTCTTGCGGAGGCTGGTCTATTTCCAGGTATGTGGCACTCTATAAAAAGTTTTTTCTTTCGAAGCTAATCTAATGCGAGATAGGTGCTGCCTATTATCTGTCTTGCTGGTACCGGCGAGACGAGATCGGAATCCGAGCAGCCATATTCTTCTCAATGGCGGCCCTAGCTGGATCGTTTGGTGGACTTCTGGCCGCTGCCATCTCAAAGATGGACGGGGTGGGTGGTAAACCAGGCTGGGCATGGATCTTCATCCTCGAAGGTATCGGGACTATGATTGTCGGCTTCGTATGTACTCTCCCCTCTTACAGTGTTGTGGTTCTAGAGATTCGATTCTTTGCCCTTCTCTCATGTGACAGCTTCTGACAATCTACAGATCACTTGGTGGATGATATCTGATTGGCCGGATACCGCTCGGTTCCTCACAGAAGACGACCGACTTCGTCTCCGTCGCCGTTTGGCTAAGGATAAACAGTCTTCAACCGCAGAAGCATACGATAAGCGCCATATCTTTGCAGCCTTTCGGGACTGGAAAACCTGGGGCTTTGGGCTCACACTGGTAGGATCTGAGATTGCACTTTATGCGTTTTCCTTGTTCCTCCCAACCATCCTCGCTGGGCTTGGGTACGCTGGGACGCATGCTCAGTTACTCTCAGTGCCACCCTATGCCTGTGCTGCGGCAATTACCATTTTCACTGGTTGGGTCGCCGACAAAACCAAGTGTCGTGGATACTGCAATATGGCTGTCGCAACCCTCGGGATCACAGGGTTTGTGATGCTGCTATCCACAGAAAATCCTCACGTTCAATACGCCGGCACATTTCTGGCAGCTATGGGCATATACCCGACAATTCCTAATATCACCGCATGGGTCGCAAACAACATCGAAGGGGTCTACAAGCGAGGCGTCGTCATTGGTATTGTCGTGGGCTGTGGCAACATCAACGGTATCGTCAGCGCAAATATATACTTATCCAGCCAAAAACCCCGGTATTGGACGGGCCACGGAACAGTGCTGGCAGCATTGACGCTCTTCTTATTTGGCGGTAGCGTTCTCATGCATGTGTTACTGAGAATGGAGAACAGGAAGAGACTCTCGGGTAAGAGAGATCGGATGCATGAAGGGAAAACGGTGGACGAGATATGGGTTGCAGGTGATAATAGGCCTGATTTCATCTATACCCTTTGAAAGGGAGGCCAGAATTCATGTTATATTGGGAATGATGAACAGGCGAGAAAGGAAAATACTAGCTGCTGGTCTTGTCTTCGTAGTTGTGATTAGCTGCTCGCCGCTTTGCCCCTCGTCGGCTCACCTGCTGCTTCCGATTTCAACGTCCGCATAGGGTCCTCTAGCCTCGGCAGACCCTTCACACTCCCTACTTAAGAGCTTGAAGCCCCCAAGGCGGCTAGCCTATGAGTGGCGATTCTTCATATCATAACAGGCGTACGAGTGACCATGGCCGGGGATGGCAGACTCTCGTTTGTGCAGGTGGAAGGCAAGCGACGGTCCGCAGTCGCCTGTCAACGGTGCAAGGCGAGAAAGGTACGCTGTAGTGTCACGGCGACCGGCCATCCATGCGCAAATTGCCGTCACGACGGGACAGAGTGTGAAGTTCAGCCCAGGAAGAAGCATGTGTGCGTATCATTCATACCTGCCTCCACCAATTCTCTTCTAACAAGCGCCCCTAGGCAGAGAACTACAAGGGGAAAGCATCGAGCCCTGGTGCCGAATTCGAGAAGCCCTGTTCAGATTGCATCAAACTCTCCTGGGTCGCCAGACGCAGTGACTCGATTGGATTCAAGCCACCAGTTGAATGATGCCTTACCATCCATGTCTATATCTGCCAATCTCCAAGGACTGAATGATATGGGCTCTCGGCATAGCGTATTGAGCTCCGACACTCCTGATGAAGGGAGACACCCAGCCTCATTTGCCGAAGCTGTGCAAGCAAACAGTGCTTTCCATAACGAACGGCAGTTCTATTCAGGTATCGTGTGCCAGGCTAGGTCTCGTCGCGACCAATCTGACAATCTCAGGCGACCGTCAGGGCCTCGTTCACTCCGTGATGGAAATTTGCTCCGGCCAGCGACCGACTGTGGGCTCAGCGCTATGGCTTCAGATGCGCCCACAGGAGCCCAAAAAAGTATGGGAACACCATGATTGGGTTTACCTGCAAAGTAAAGGAGCATTTGATTTGCCTAGCCCCGAGATCTGTGACTCGCTCATCCGCGGCTATTTTGAGCACGTCCATCCATTACTACCAGTCCTCGACGCCGGCCACTTCCTATTACAATTGTCGTTGAAGGGTGTTTCAAGCATGAACCTTCTATTGCTGTGGAGCGTTCTTTTCGCCGCTGCAAATGTAGGCCCCTTTTCGTGTAGAGAGATGGTCACAACTGACGATGTCTAGTTCGCTGAACCAGAAACTCTGCAAGCAGCTGGATATGCCTCTAGAAAGGCAATGAAGCGTGCGATGTACACCAAGGCTAAGGTACTTCCCTGCAGATAAACTCGAAGCCGTTACTTAATCATTTCAACAGGCTCTATACGACAGCGACTACGAGGATGACAAAATCTGTGTGGTTCAGTCGGCGAGCCTCTTGGGCTTCTGGTACTCGGATGCCGAGGACAGAAACGGACCTTGGCATTGGCTGGGAATTGCCACTGGCCTTTGTCAGGTAATGGGACTGCATCGTGAACCACATTTGGCGTCGGAGAGTGCATCCACAAGACTTCGGCAGCGATTGCTTCGGCGAATATGGTGGTCTTGCTTCATGAGAGATCGCTGGTTATCGCTGGGATTGGGGCGACCTATGCGAATCAATATCGACGACTGTGATGTTCAGATGCCGGACGCCCAAGACCTGACTGCAGAGGTTGAACAATTGCCTCCCGAGGTTACCAACAAATACTTACCCAGCTCAATGAGTGAACTCGCAGTTATCTGGGTCAGGCTCATTAGATTGAGCCACATTCTTGGAAAGATTCTGCGGACGAACTACCAGCTATCGCCAGGCGACCCGGACAGCGGCACTATCGAAGCCCATGAAATTGAGCTGGAAAGTTGTCGATTTGCCCCGGATCCCCCACTTGGAAAGAGTTCATTCCTCGTCTCCCTGAACAGGTTGCAGTTTGAGATGCTTCTTGAGTTGGTTACACCCGTATACCAGAGATTTTCTACAGGTAGCTTACGTGAACTTGCAGAGCCACAGTAGTTGTTCTTCACCGACCTGCGATCAACTTCCAAGACCCCCCCGACAGCCCGAAAAGTCCTGAAGCGTCAGAGCCACTACGGAAAGCCATGGGAGCAGCTGGTCGGATGAACCATATCATCGAGAAATTGATTTCTTTCGATATGGTACATCATTTAAGGCCCATGAGGTGACGAAGGATGCCCCCAGCATCGAAATCAAGCGCGACACTGACTCGCTTTCCAGTGTTACTGCCATAGTACCAGCAATGCAAATGCATTTGCTTGAGTGCAGATCAAACCGTCCTCTGGCTCGAAGCCTTGCGTGGTCGAAGCTTGGGGAGTGCATGATGGTTATATCAGAATTGCGCAATACCTATTGGGGTGCAGACTTCACCTTCAAGCTTTTTGAAACTGCGCAGGCTATTCTGAAAGGCTCCGGAGATCAGTCCGCAAGACAAAGTAACGGCTTCGACAGAAACCCGGACAACAGCAATGCAAATGGGCCAAACGACCAAGGAGAGACGGCCGTCGACATCGACAATCGTCTTCAATCCAATCCTTTCTATTTGATGGACGGCTCTAACATATCTTTCGATCAAATTTACAGTGATCCCCTGTGAGTTCCGCAGTTCTCAAACTTCTCCGTGTTTAACGCTCACACTCGAGACAGATATGAGATACCAGACCCCGCCATTGTTGACCCGTGGAGTCTGGAAGAATTTCAAAACATGTTCGACTTGCCGTTTAACATGAATGCGCCATGAGGCCGTCTCCAGAGTATCTGGAAGCCCTAGAGAGTTCACGACTCGATCAAATCAAATGCTCCGATCTTTGAGTTCAGCTCTTTCTCCAATATATCAAAGTACCACACGGGGTTACCGTCCTCGTCCAGCTCAGTGTTGGTGTATCCATTCCCAAGGTACGTGAATCTGTTTCCGTCTCCGAGGTATTGAATTTCGAAATCCTCAAAGCGGGGTTCTTTAAGAGTCTCAAAATAATGTAGACGACTACCAGGCCATATCGCCGTGACTGGACCATGTGTTTTGCCATTCTTGAACCACGACCGACACGCTCTGTATGGCAATCAGCTTCAGTTCGTTTCAGGGAGGGAGAAAATGAACTTTGCGACGTACGAGGACCACGCAGTGCGCTTGAGCAGCTCCTGGGTGTGAACAAAGAAGTCGGTCACAGCTTGAGCTGTCGGCACAACTGACTTGATGGATTTTGCTTGCATGTATGAGATGACCTTGAACACATAGCGAGTATGCCACTCCAGAATGGGCAGAACTGATCCATGGGAAGCAGGACCGTTGGGCCCGGGAAAGTCTTTGGAAGCGCATTGTTAGTTCTGTATTGCCTTGAGGCGATAGCTGAGCATGAACAGATGGTCGGAGTAAGTACTTACGGAACATATTTGGAAAGCCCTCGGCCATGATACTCAAATATGACTTGGGAAAGTCACCCCATTCTCCTCGCAAAGTTCTGCCATCCTGGCCGACAACTGTATAGGATGGGCTGAAGCTTGTGTCGAAACCTGTCGCAAAGACAATAACGTCGACCTCGGTATGGGTGCCTGAGGAATCGATCAGGCCTGTCGGGGTTACCTCGACGGCAGATTGGCTTATGACCTCGACATTGTCTTTCAGCAGCGACTGAAGATAATCGGACCCGGGAGTCATCCTTCGACATCCCAGCGCATATTTTGGAATGAGATGGCTGGTCAAGCGAGGGTCTCCAGCTAGCTTCTTGAACATGCTGTCGGCAACATATTCTCGGGACGCCTTCTGATCCTCGCTGTCAAGGTGCATCTGGGTGTGGAATTAGTATCGGGAACTCCGAGGCAGTCGATAAATCGAGAGCATTCAAAATTACCAGGGTGAACCGCTTGTTCAACTCTCCTTCGACGTCTCGGCAGTACTTGTCTAAGGCGGCAGGGTCTCTTTCAAACTCCTTCTTTTGTTCTTCAGAATCTGGAAAAGTAAGGTCAACGAGTCCACACCCAATCGAGGAGGCTTCTGAGGGGAAAGCACTCACAGTCAAAATTGACGCCCCCTGGAGCGGCGTGTTTGGCACCAAACCCTGCTGTAATCCATACTGGCGACCTCAGGAACGCATAAAGCCTGCCCACCTGAGGCTGAATCGACGGTATGATTTGAACTGCAGAGGATCCACCGCCCACAACCGCGACCTTCTTGCCCTCCAAGACAACAGAGTCATCCCAAGCTGCACTGTGAAGAACTTGGCCCTCGAAGGTTTGGATTCCGGGAATATCTGGAAACTTCCAGGAACTACATCAGCTGAATTAGCACGCGAGAAGACAAAGTGGTGGAAGTTCGGGGTTCTTCTGTACTTCAAAATACCGTGGCACGAGGCTAGGATCTCTCCTTCGTCGGTAAACTCGGAACCGTCAGCTCTTTGGCCCTTCAATTGCCATACGCCTTTATCCTGGTTCCATCGAGCCTCCTCGATCTTGTGACGGAATTTGACAAATTGCTCCAGTTCGTTCTGCACTGCGAAGTCTTTGAGGTACTGTCTGATCTCCTCCGCCCCCGCGTAATAGCTCTTCCAGTCTGGCTTTCGCCAGAAGGTGAACTGGTACGAATGGCTCGGGATGTCGCAGGTGCAGCCAGGGTACCGGTTCTCTAGCCAGGTGCCGCCAACGTCTGCGTTCTTCTCGTAGATGGTGAAGGTCACGTCCGACAGCTGTCTCAGTGCCTTGTAAGCGACCTGCAATCCGCCGGCGCCAGCTCCGATGATTAGCATCCGTATCGGTCGCCGGGTGTGCAATGGCTGTTCTTGGATGGTATAACCGTTGGAAGAGAAGACGGAGCGATACCACTCATTTTCGTGTTCTTGGGTGGGCTTCGATATATGTTCGCCATTGACGGTAGATCGAGGCTTCAGAGACAGAGCAGGCGGCTCGTTGATGATGGGATCGTGCAGTGACATGTCCGTATTTGATATATTGCTAGTTCCTTACACGGCTCCTGGTCAAAAAGGGTTTGATGTGTAGCAAAATTACTCGCTCATGAGCTGGTTACTCTTTTATAACCGTAGCTAGATCTAATCACACCTACGTGGTATGGCTCACTGTGCCCTAATTCCATCGGATGTTTGTCGTGTA
The DNA here is from genome assembly GCF_000835495.1 of Cladophialophora immunda. NCBI lineage: Eukaryota > Fungi > Ascomycota > Eurotiomycetes > Chaetothyriales > Herpotrichiellaceae > Cladophialophora > Cladophialophora immunda. The sequence goes on from NW_015622542.1 coordinate 504,484, forward strand.
GCTTATTGCCTATGGACACGCTGATAGAACTTGTCCGCCGCGCCGAGAGGTCAGGCAACACTCTGCGAGTGGCAAGGCTGCGTGATATTGAGAATTGGGTGCCGCAGTCCATCTCATTCTCCGCTAGATGGAGTGGAACTGCTTTAGCCAGAGAATGTGCTCCAGAAGAAGGGGGCAACGGAAACCGGCAACAGGGGGTGTGTCTCGCCCGGAAAAGTGGTCCAATTGCCGACAAGAAGAGTGGAAGCTTGCCGAGGAAATACTTCCTCACAAGGATATAATACCGAAAGAGGGGCTGCTCTCGGATGAAAGCAATCAATCCCGAGCCGTGAACACAGGACTGGGCATACGAGTCCGCCTCACGACAAGGTCCTCGAGGACTCCTTGCAACCAAGCAGGTCTCGATTGTGCGGAAGAGTTACAACCCTGAGATGCCGAAAGGTGTTTATTAACTGCATAGCTCGCGATACATTCGAACCCGCTACGGTGTGTGCCGATGCTTGAGCGTGTTATCCTCTAGACTCAGCCAGGACGCAAGACTTCATCTTCGAGAGCACTCACAGCTCTGCATTGCCAAACAAGGCGTCCGTAGCTGTATTATGAAGCTTGTTTCTTACATGATACAGCAGAATTTGTTTGAGGTCGAATGCCAACTGAGCTCATGTCCGCCTCACTCTGTGTGTATTTTATCAGGTCGACTTGGGCTCGACGCTTTCACGGAACCTGATGAGCGCTTCTGCCACGGGCTTTGACATCTCCATCACCATCATATGTGTTCCTGGATCTACTTCCACAAAATCAGCGGTGGTGCCTTTGCATGCTTCGGCGATTTCTTTCATCATGGCCGTCGTGGAGGACGCATCCTGCTTCCCAGAGAGCACCAGCACCGGGACTTTCAGTTCCTGGAGCCTGTCTACGCAGTCCAGTTGAGCCATTGCTCTCCACGCCGCGGCCCAATCCTCAACACGGGCCCGACGGACGCATGCTCGAGCGTACCGTACACACCAGGTGTCCTGTGCGATGGTCTCTGGGAGGAACCACCGGATAATAGACTCGGGCACCAGCGATTCCATGCCGTTCTGTTCCGCGCGGGTCGCGCGGGAGGCGAGGACTTCTGGTGCTTTGGCAGCAGTCGCCAGAACAGCCAGCGACCGCGTGCGTTGAGGATAGTCCAAGGCAAAATACTGTGCGACAGCCCCGCCGTATGAAGCGCCGTAGATGTCCGCGGACTCGATTCCCAAGGTATCGAGGAGGAGCTCCAGGTCAGCGCAGAGATGTTCCAGGCTGCGAGTCAACGATGCACCACGGGCGTATCCGTGGCCACGGAGGTCGTACGCGATGACGCGAGCACCGGTCGCTGCCAGCTGGGGGAACACCTCTCTCCACATCCTGTGGTCCATACTGAGAGCGTGGATCAGAACGACGGGGACTCCAGGCCCCTGGCTGTCTCGAACGAGCGTTTCATGATCGCCCAGGCGGACAATGTTCTCCGTGTATCCATGGGCACTCTCGGGCCAAAGCGTCGACCACAGCGACCACGTGCTCCGCACGGCGTTCACTGCTCGAGGAGCACCCACGAATGCCTGTGCGTGCCTGAACACATCTTGGACCTCTTCTCTCGTCGCTCCGTGTCTTGCTGCGCCTTCCACGTAGACTCTCAGCTGGTCACTCGTGTCGCCCATGGCCGTCAAACTAGCGAGAGACAGCAGAGCCCATTCGCGATAGCCAAGGGCCGTCTGAGCCATGTTGACGCCGAATGCATCGAGGACGCCTCTTCCTAGACCAGGGTTCTGTTCAACGACTCGGGCGACGTTGTTTGCCAAGTGGTCTCCTCCGAAACGAAATGCTTCGTGGTAGCCCATTGTTTCCACGGTTCGCGGGATCGGCTGCGTTGTGGCATGGCCGTTTGTAAGTGAAGCACTATCACATTTCCCTTGAGTGGATTTTCCGCAGCTCAGGGCGTTCGATCCTTCGCTTGGTCCATCGTTGTGGACTTCAGAGGGAGCCATGGTGTAAGATCAGATGCTGGGATGGATAAGGACAGAGAGTGTGTACTAATGTAGATCTGATAAGATGCCCTGGCAAGCTCAGCTGTAGAGGCGCAGGGTGTTATGATACAAATCTTGATTGAAAACAGGAGGATGAACAACAGTCTGAGATTCCAGGAAGACTAACAGCGGAAAGTCTTCCAGGTAATGGTCAAAAGTATGACCTTTACAACGGCCTGCATTATTGTATCAGAGCGCACAAAACCAGAGAGTTCCTTTAGTTTTGCCCAGGCCGATGTCTAACAGATTTCGACAGGTCGAGACCGAGGCGGTGCTGACCAATCGGAGGCATAGGTGTTATTCCTCCCAAGTGGGTCTTTACAAAGAGTACCGAGGGGAAATTTCCATATTAGGTAAAGTGCACTCGTGGCGTCTTGGGCTTGACTTTGGTTGGTGGCGAAGACTTCCTTGGAGTTCTAGCACAGCGCCCTCTCACGCCCCTTTGACTCTGGCGCTTCTTCCTACGAGCTGGGCTGCTCTTCCAGGTGTGGTCGAGAGCGGGCTGGAAGTGCCCCGTGGGGAAGAGAATAAGTATGCTCCGTTCTCGTTGAGGAGATATAAGAGCTCTCAGCTAACACTTACACTCAGGCATGACATTGGTGAAACAAAAAATCATCTTCAGAGGCCATTAATTCTTTCTCTCAAAAGTCTGTATCACTGCCTACTAGCATCTTACAACCACCCTGTACGGTCGTCATGGCTGCCAACAACCTGGACCTGGAAAAGGATGTCCGTTCACAACACCTCGACGTCTCAGAGTTCTCGGAAAGCAGCGAGGCGAGAGACCCCAAAGAGAAAATGCATCTCGAAGGCGGCAGCCTTGTAGTCGATCCGGTCCTGGAGAAGAAGATAAGACGCAAAGTAGACTGGCGACTCCTGCCATTGTGCGGCGCCCTCTATGCTGTCTCACTGGTCGACCGGCTCAACCTCCCGAATGCCCGCCTCGCCGGTATGGACGAGGCATTGGGCATCTCCATTGGCAATCGATACTCAGTCATCACCATGGTATTCTTCATCGGCTACATCCTCTGTGACTTCCCTGCGAACTTTGTCATGAGGAAAGTCGGTCCCGCCACGTTCTTGGGCGCCATTGGCTTCGGCTGGGGGATCTTGACGATTGGCATGGGCTTCACGAAGAGTTGGGTCTCACTCCTGGTTTGTCGGATCATCTTTGGCGCCCTGGAAGGAGGGCTGTTCCCTGGGATCATCTTCCTCCTGTCTTGCTGGTACGTTCGACACGAGGTTCAAGTGCGGTTCAGTGGCTTCTACGGCGCCGGCATGCTTATATCTGGACTTTCCAATTTGATTGCATATGGCTTGTCCAAGGCGGATGGACTAGGTGGCCTGGGTGGTTGGTCGTGGATTTTCATCTTCGGTGAGTTCGACCTGCAGCCCGTTCTTTCTGTCCTGCCATGGTCGACGCATTCTCTTCTTCTTCTTCTTCGACCGATCCCTTTGCGAAGCTAACTTGACCTTGTAATAGAGGGAATTGCTACTTGTGTGATTGCAGTCGTTGTCCTCGTCTTTTTATTGGACTTTCCGGATAAGGCGGCTAGGCCCAGAAAGCTAGCAATAAGGTCCTTTCTGACCCCCGAGGAGGCAACCGTCATCCTCAACCGTATCGAGCGAGACCGTGGAGATGCGACCCCCGAAAAGTTCTCCTTCAAGAAAATTCTCGCCGAGCTGAAAGACTGGAAGATATGGGAATGCTGTTTGCTTCTTCTCTGCAATGTAAGCACATTCTTCATTTTCATTCGACCAAAAATACTAACTGTGACATATAGAACACGGTAGCATACGCATTCGCCTACTTCCTTCCTCTCATCCTTCACGGGGCCATGGGCTACTCCATCTTGACAACTTACATCCTCATATTTCCGCCATACGTTCTTGCCGCCATCGTACGTTCTCCATCGCGTGGTGGTGAACCATGCTGATAAATACACAGTGGATGTTTATCGCCGCTTACATTGGCGACCGCTTTATGATTCGCGGACCAATCATCGTTTTCAACGCGTGCTGCACAATCGCGGGAGTAGTGATGTATTTGTCTACCATTCCCATCATTTACGTGCCTTTACTTACAAGATTCTAGGATGGGCTACGCAAATACCGCTTCTGTTCGATACGCCGGAGTCTTTCTGGGCCTCCCGCCATACAATGCCAGTATTCCGGCCATCTTCAGCTACCAGCACAATAATATCGTTGGACAGACGAAGCGTGCCATTGGAGCCGCGGTCATGATTGCAGGCGGTGGCATTGGTGGCATTATTGCCAGCAACGCCTTTCAGCAGAAAGACGCCCCTGGCTATCGACCGGGCTTGAACACTGTCATTGCTGTGCAAGCTCTCACTGTTGTGATTATTTGCAAGAACTTCTTTGTCTTCAGCCGCACCAATCGCAAGGCTGATCGTGGGGAGATTGTCATTGAAGGAAGGGAGGGATTCCGCTACACATTGTGAAAAAAAAAGCCTTTCCTAGGTCGACCTGTGGGAACCTCAATCTCTGGTGTGCGGAACTGAAAAAGCTGATATGGAATTGTCCGTGAGATGGTGTCGAAATTCTAGTATGCACGTCGCATGTTATAGTGATATGTAACAATGGGAGAAACGGCTTTTTCTGTGCCCTACCTCCAGTTCTCAGATCCAAGTGACTGTAGTCAAAATGAGCCATACACCCGCTACTTCTGAGTCGGAGGTGCCCTCACCTGCGCCATACTTGGGCCTCTTGGGATGGGAGGCATGTCTATCTTTACCACGCAAAGCTTACGATATCTCATTACCCCTGCGGTATCCAGTCAGGACACCGTGACTTGAATCTACATCCATTATTTGTGGACATGGCACCGAGCTGGAGGGATAGATCATTCACAAAATGTAGTAGAAGTATTCTGTACCACTCGAGGCGGGGCATGCTTCACAGGGAAGGAGCCCCTTTACTGATCTCAAATGCACATCTGCACTCGCGCCTATAACACGGGGGCTTTTTCTGTCAGCCATGCAGGAATAGATATGGTGAGCAGCAGCTCGGTATCCGTTGGCAAAGTTGCGTCCGTCCGCCATGCTGACCAAGAAGGTCATCCAGACGTGGCTCTGATTCAAATTTGGAGCTCATAAAAGTATAAGCAGGTGACCACAGCTACGGACAGCGTCGTGATTGCATGCACTCCCAAATGCTCTCCCCTTGCACCTTGTTTCTCCCCGGAATGTCTGATTCGAGTTGGGATCCGGGAATTCTCCTCAGCAAGGTTTGGTCGGCTCACACATCGGTAATATTCCCATTTTCGGGTCATCCGAGAAGCAGAACGGAGTCGTTGGGACGCCTTGAAACCCCAGGTCTTGGATCTGGGCATCTTCCTTTCCCCCAATGGGCGGTCTCTTTTCCAGTGGGATTGCACTCCGCCTTCGAAATATCTGAGGTGACCCCGGATTCCACCCCTCCCGAAGGTTGTAATACGGGTGAAGGCCTCGATATAGCGTCGGTTTCATTAATTGGGAGCTGCTAGTAGCTATCAGAGGTTATCAGGCGCAAAGTATAAATATCATCTACATCTGTTGCGGGACACGCGAGCCCAGAAACTCTGCTGACCCGGCACAAAAATCACTTGAACAGACCATCATGTATCTCCAATCGAATGGGCAAGATCAAACCACAGACGTGGTCGTCGTCGGGACCGGCCCTGGTGGTCTTGCTGCCGTGGGATCTGCCGTTCAATCTGGCGCAGATGTCATTGCCATTGAGGCATGGAAGGACGTGGGAGGCAACGCCACATGGTCAACTGGTTGGGTGGCGTTTGTTGACAGCGACTTGCAACGAGAGCAAGGGATCCACGACTCGGTCGACCTCTTCATGAAAGACTGCGAAAAGCTGATCGAACAATCAGGCCAACACTTCGGCTTGGAGTGGGATCCTGTCCTTGGGAAGCTCTACGCCGAGGAAAGCCCTCAGCTGTACAAAATCCTCGTCGAAAGAGGGGTGAAATTTCCTCGTCTGATCAAGCGGCCGCTGCAGACCAGTGTTCCTCGACTGGCAGCCGTGGAGAATACAGAACAGTTCGCTCGAGCGTTTGAGCGAGACTTTGCCGGACCACAGGTGCGCACGTATGTCAATACAACCGCCGTGCGGCTCATCACCGAGGGCGGACGTGTCACTGGAGTCCGCGCGCAGCCGAACAACGGCAGGCCGTCATTCAATGTATTCGCCAAAAAGGGTGTCATTCTTGCGACTGGTGGCTATCAAGCAAATCCAGCCCTCCGTCGACGCTACCAACCGACTGTGCAAAATGCATGGTATCCTGGGGTACCCACGTGCAGAGGGGACGGACACCTGATGGGACAAGCAATCGGCGGAGATTTGATCAATATGTCAATGATACCAGGTCTGGTGGCGGTTGCGTCTGCTCTGACCGACGAAGCTATTGCCGTCAATGCAAGAGGGCATCGATTCCACGACGAGGCCGGGCCATATCAATACCGAGTGGAGAAGTTGAAGCAGCAGCCAGATCATCTAGCACACTACATTTTCGACAACGGCACCGCCGTCAGGCAAAAGCGTTATGTCGACCAGATGTCGAATGTATTCAAGGCCGATACACTGGAAGAGCTGGCATCTCTGATCAACGTTCCGGCCGATGCGCTGCGGACATCAGTGCAGCAGTGGAACTCATTCATCGTATCAGGCGACAAAGTCGAGCCACTAACGAAGCGGGTTGACTTTACGCGCCACCGAATCGTGGAAGCTCCATTCTACGCGGCAAAATTGGTCTTCGGCATAAGCTTGACCTGCGGTGGCTTCCGGACCACGGCCTCGATGCAGGTGGTTGATGTCTTCGGCAAGCCAATTCCAGGGCTCTTCGCCGTTGGCGACACCGCCGGCGGCTTCGTACCAACAGCGGAAATGGGCGGTACGCATCTCGGAGGCGGCTTTGTACATGGATGGCGTGCAGGGAAGGCGGTTACGAAAGGGGAGCTGAGTGAGAATCACCACAAAGACGGCGGCGTCTTTGGCCAGTCCGTCCCTCAGACAGCAACCCTAGAGTTGAGAATCCCCATCATTACCGTCCCAACAGCTGAGCAAACGGGCGATGCCAAGGCACGACTGTAAGCTGAACAGACGGCAGCGAGAATAGATCTGGAGCTGGAACCTCAAGGGGAAGATATAGCATCCAAGTTATCTAAACTCTATATGGCAGGATTGCGTGGCAGTTGTACAGATTCCTGGAGTGCCTCCTGCCCCGACTCAAGACTCAATTTTCTTCCTATTTCCCGCAAGTCTGCTGTTGTTGGAAGAGCCACTGGCGGATGACATGAGCCGTGGAATAGCGTCCAGATTGCTTCATTTGCGTGAGCAGAGTTTGTCTGCTTGTCTTGTCGAGAAATGAGGTCGGTCGGAATCTTCGCTTCTTGGTGGCTGCGTGCGTCTCGCCACCAGGCCTGCACTACCTCTTCGAGTGCATTGCTGCGCCGACTGTGCTTCCGTCGCCCCACAGTAAATGCTCTGACGGGAGGCGTCCCGCTGTATATCATGAGGTTCTTCCATTCGTGTGCATGCTCAAAGACGTGTTCCCCAAATCCGAGACCGATCATCATTAGAGACGCTTCGAATCGGTGAAATGCATCCTGATCGAATAGCGCTGCAGTGCCTATGATCGCTTCGTTGTACTTGTTCTTTTCACTGGATCTGTCATGCATGAAGCAGCGAAAACAGCATAGTGTAGTGTATCTGATCAGCAACAACATAGATTCCTTCAAGCAGGATGCTATTGCTCGGTTTAGAAATGCTTCCGCGGCGTGGTTGCCGTCGGTCATTCGTAGCAGCCGGTTCGTATGCAATATCCTCGTAATGATGGCTGCGCCGGTGAGGATGCACAGATAACGTCCTTCATCGTGTGAACTTAGTCCCACAGTGGCGTACTCGGCGAAGCAACTCAGTGCCTCATGGGTTTCCACCATGTGCTCAACCGATTCAGCGTCAAGATATGGTCTGTAGAAAAGCGAAAAGAGCAGTGGAGTCTGTTGCTTCGCAATGCCTGTGACCGAGCTTGAGGCTGCATCTCTCACACGGCGAGATGTCAAGTTGATGCTGAGCCAATTTTTCTTCGACAACGGGACGAAAGAAATGATTCTCGTCAACACTTCCTCCGGAAGTCCTTCTAACCTTGAGCAGGAGGATATAGAAGGGGCCCAAATAACTGCCGTCATCAGCGTGTTAGAAACTCAGACTGAATCTCTGTCCATTCCTGGGTCCACATAGACGCGGAATCGGTAGTCTACGTCTTCAAGGTAGTTATGGGCATCATCATTGCAACAACCAGGCTATTCACACTTGAGAGAGACACAGCATCATGTGGGGCATGTAGTTACCAAGCATGGCAAGGCTCCGCTGCGCCTTTTAACATACCTTCGACTTAGCTTATACACCTGTGCCTAAGCATGCCTTTTCTCAAACAAAGTACTTCCTTTGAACTGGGCCTCTTCATGAGAAATGGTTTGGGGCTGGAAAGAATCTAATGTGCAAAGTGCGACCTCTTCCTCCCACTTTAGTGGATGCTGGCTCATACGGAATATGGCTTCGATGGCATCGGACAGAAGTGAAGGATCCGATGGAAGTGGTGGGGCATCGAACTCGGTTTAAGCCAACGCTACCTAGAACGCAGTGCACCATTTTCGTCCCGGGTTTCAGGATCGGTATGTACTCATAGAGCCTGGTCTGTCCAGAACGCTTGCAGGGAGCTCTATTCTGCTATTTTTTTGTCTTTGTTATCTTGATTCTTAGAGAACACCCCAGGGTGCGCGATGCCTCGACTGAAACTCTGGCCTTCCCGGCCCTTGTACATGCTGACTCTAGGCGGCGCAGGAACAATTGGTGTCTTCCAATGGTGGACACAGGATTGCCAGTTTGTTCCATACGATCCGTCTCACGACACTTTATATGGCAGCGCGTTCTTCCGGCGGTTTAACCCGAATCTGAATCCTACGTTCCACGATCTCTGTGTGCGGAAGGTATCCTTAAGCAAGCTGGATCCCGGTCTGTTGAGAGACCATGAACAAGGTGGCACGAAGTTGATCGAGGCTTATTGTGCCGCTGTCTGGGCAAGTCGTGGTATGTCCGCATTATATCCCCTCCAACAGGCAGCCAACGGGATAACATGACCCTCATCTTCTTTGCATCCTTTCATCGGTCAAGGATACTTACCTAACCAATCCCATCCTCAGCCTACACGATTCAACGCAGATTTCTACAACAGAGATACGGCTCGCCGACGACTGCACACCAGTTGTGGAGACGATCCGAGCTTCTCGAATCCCATTACGACGTGGGCACCGAAATCACCAACCACTTCGTCGTGCTGGCAAAGACCCCAGCGTCGATTCTGCTCCGATGCGGTGACTCACCGCTGAATACACCTCATGGCCCCCGGGACATTGACGGCCTGTTCGAGATGAGTGTAGCTACGTGCAAAGAACAAGGCGTCGCCGAGTTTCGGATGAAAAGCCTCTTCTACCACGGTGTCGGCCAGGCGTCGACGAGTCCCATCAATCCCGTCTCGCTCGAAGGCTGGGCCCACAAGCGGTACGTCAAACTGTTACTCGAGGAAGCCGTTCAGAGCTGTACGCAGCAACCCTGGAGCAAGGCTCGGTACCCCGGTCTAGCGCAACGGGAAGAAAGGAGCAGAGCTGAAGGCAATCAAATCCAGTAGGCTGGTTAAGGGGTAGAATTACAGCCAGGGGATTACGCTCAACCAGGGCTGCGGAGCCGATGGACAATACATGGATCACGTTTTGCTGGACATCTAGTGCTCTCGCTTCTCGTTCCTGTCCATTGGTTGAATCGCCTATAAAGACTAGATCTGACACATCGAGGAGCCGTTCACAGATACCGAAAATGGGCAACCCACACCCCACATGCTACTTGTTTTAGATGCCCTAATTGGGACACACGCACACGCACATACACACACATCCCGTGAGAGTATATTGTACCGTGCTTCATGAACTCGATTCCGACCTGAAAAAGTCTCCAATTGCTTTGAGTGCTTCACAATAATCGGACCCTTCCCATTTTGCGACTTCATCCAGTAAGTGGGCGTAGCTCAGGATGACCTTCCTGGCTGCCCGTCCTCCAGCAGCATCCACACCACCAAAAGAGATGGCACCTCCGTTTCGGATGAAGCGCTTTGCCGCAGAGCATTGTCCAACCTGCGGTTGCACTCCGCCAAAGCCATCCATCCCGACCTCCGCCCAATCAATCTTCTGCAGCAACTCTAGCTTGGCCGAAGAAGAGACTGTCTGGTCCGGCGGTGTCGTTTTGGAGACATAAAAGGCGAGAACGAGCGCGGCCGTGAATATCATGTGCTCATGTAAAACCAATGCGGGCTCTGAAACTCGAGATTGTGACAGGATCCAGAAGATTTGTGAAGCGTGTAATGCAGCCCTTCGCGCTTCGGGCGATCCGGCCCAGGCTGTGATGTTTGATAGAGCGTTCTGTGCAGAGATTGCGCCATTATGGCCCAAGGCGAGTTCGAATTGGTCCATGTCAACTGTTGTAGACATACATAGGCTGTTCCAGAGTAGTAGAGCGTGCTGGTGCTCTGGACTGAAGTTGTCCCGATGGCTGCTCGGGATTGTGGCCAAGAGAGGAGCAATGTTCTTTGCACGATCATCCAACGCATATCTCTGGACCGGTGCAGAGTCCTGTATCTCACTGCTGTCCAGCTGGCCTGGGTACAGCCTATGACGGGCTACAGAATGTTGGATTGAGATGGTAGCTAACAATGCTTGGAGTCCTATGCTGCCGAGCATGGCCGATGACAGCATCGACATTCTCTGTAGCGTCATCCGTGGCATGATGATCTGGGCATTGGTTTCCACCTCCTGTGCGAATGTCGCGGCATCAGAAGCCTCAAATAATGACGATTTGCAAGGAGAAATGATTTCGAGCTTGTCCAGTTCGAGGACGCCCGCCGTCCCCCAGAGGCTGGCATATGTGGCGTCAATGATGAGGAGACATGTGACCATCCTGGTCTCGGGTCAGCTGTGTAGTGGCAGAAAGCGAGCTCTCAAAGACCAACCTCTTCACGGATTCTACCCGCGCCCAAGGCTTCCACAGACGTTGCAAGTCAGAGGCTGGACCCATCGAATTTAGATCGAGCTCTATACCGTCACAAGCTGCAAATAACCCATGCTTTTCTGCAACCTAGGCGAGTCAGATGCCAAGAACTCGAAGTGGTTTCTCCTACGCACGTGTAAAGTCTGAATGCAGAGCATATGGGCTTCATTCTCATCGAGTCGTCGCTTTAGACTGATTAGAGAGATTTCAAAACAAGTGGTTAAGATGACTGCTGCTCACTGAGATACAAAGTGCAAGGTTGAGCACAAGTAATGAGGCAGATACTGCGGTAATTAGCTCCCAAGGAGGGCGCTTGCCCAGGGCTTGGGATGTAAGCTCCAGTCGGCAGGAATGCACCAGTTTCTCAAGATCACGATCAGCAGAGCTCGTATGGGTAATTGGAGGACCACTATACGTACTATCCACTCATTGCGGACAAAGTCTCTGGAGCCTCTGGGATCTAGTGACGAGAGTCCAATAAGGCACATCGGGAAAAGCACCGCGCTTGGAGTTGTCCCTGCGTCGAAGGTCGCACGGTGGACAAAAGGCATAGACGGGTGAAAGCGTTGGAAATAGAGGTCCAGACTCATGTCCAACATCTCAACCGAAGGAAAATGGGTTTCGTATGTCGTCGACGTCGAGCTCTGGGGCGTGTCGCTCTGGTCGACTGGCAAGGCGTACAGGAACTCCTCTTTGCCAAAGATTTTATAGCTGTCTTGCAAGAGCCTCTCTCTGCAATTGGCGTTCATGTTCCACCTTGAACCTGTGAAGTTGGTGATCTGAGGACTCTGACTTCGAAACCCTGTGCCACCGTGACACAAGATGTTGTCAGCCGGATGTTGGAGAGCCGTCTGCCAAAGTCTCCGTATTAATCGAACGGGGCGGACTAATTTTATCGGCCATGCCTTCTGAATGCGACTCAGCTTGTCTGCAGATAGGCTATTGGCTGATATTTGATCCTGACACGGCATATGATCTTCGACTGGAGTGGGAAGGGTGGTGACAAGACCATTCAAACTCGGTAGGTCGATGATGGTAGACTCAAGCCAGAGCAAATCGGGGCCATTGGAAGTCTGCGTGAAGTCAATGCCTTCTGTATCAATGGCCGTCATTTCCGCTGCTAAGATGCCCCTTATGTCCATTTCCTCTAGAGAAGGCGAGAGAGGCATCATAGAATCCTGTTGGCCCATACTAGGATTCATGGGTTGGGCTTGTGAGTGGATGAAATTGTGCTCACGCGGTGGTGGTGGTGGTGCGGTTCGTGAGCTTTCGTCGTTCTGCATCGGTCTGCCATGGTGATCCTCTGATAACTGGGATGGCTCAATTGTACTATGATCGAATGCTAGTGCGCCCGTGGTACAAATAAAGCTCCCATTCTCTTTAGATTGGACAGTCAACACACCACCTCCTATAGCAGTCGCTGGTTCTTGGCTTTCTCGATTGCCTGTTCGAAGAACAGGACCTAGGATTGGAGATTTCCAGGTCAGGGAAATATCACCTGCATTGTTCTCGGGCCTTACGACTGGTCGCATCGAAGGGGGTTGAGTGGCTGTTTTTGATTGTGAGCTGCCATCGGTCGATGGGGCGATGCGGACGCATTCGACCGTGGTTTTCGTTTGCTTTGTTGGTCCTCCTAACATGAAATTCATGCCACTGGCATTCGAAGGCCGACGTTGAGTTTGAGTTCCAGAATTCCCCCTACCAGGGGACTTTGGGACTTGAGGGTGTTCCTGAGAATTTGAGGGGGGCACTACAGGCTCGATCATAATATCCTCTCGACCATTTTCAGCGGTGGAATGGTGGTTTCGGATATGCCTGGCTAAAACATCGCTGCCATACAATAGTCAACGCGTGATCTTGGTGTCATCTGTGCCAGAACAAGCGCATCACGTACCTTCGGGCATATCTTCGTCCGCAGAATGTGCATTTGAATGGCTTTTCTCCCGTGTCTATATCGGCGTGGTCAGCCAGAAAACCGGTCGATTGTATGTCTGGGGACATCGAAGCTTACGCCATCTTTGATGACGCCGCAAGTGTTCCAACTTTGAGAAAGTTCGTTCACAATATGCGCATTTCTTCCATATGGTTTGTAAAGCGTCCGTCATTTTCAGTGACGTTGTCTAGTGAGCAGATGACAATATCCTCGACAGCATTTAGCGAGTACCCGAGCCACTGCGAGCAGGTCAATTGGAGCCATCCTTCTGCTCAGTGACTTGTACATCTGCAGAAACTTTCAAGGAGGCCAGCCTAAGCAGTGATGCCGTGCGAAACAAATCATCGAAACTTGATCCCTCAGACATAAGGGGCACCTAGAGGGGGCCACCGACTGGCCGACCACCGATCGGCTCCACGCCTGGGACACCCGGATCTGTGGGGGTTTCGCGCCTAGAAGGCCCGGGTGTGTGGGGTTCCAGGCCTGTGGAATCCCCTCTCTACATTATTGTCTCCAAACCACGTCTAACAATTCCAGCCCCAGCCTTCACTCCGCCACCATGTTCAAGATTTCCAGTACTTGCTCCTTTTCCGTGATTGGAAAGGCGTTTGTCTGGATCCATAGATCGTGTAAGCTGTTTACCGCGAGCGGATCGAATTTGTCTCTGCCAACGTTGACCGCGCGGAGGGATCGGGGCATGTCAAGTTCTCGAATCACAATGTCTAGTATATCGCCCAGGTCCAAGTGACTCGCATCCTGCCCTCTGGCTTTGAGCGCAGCTTGGACAGGTGCTAGTCTCAACAGTAAATCTCGGACCACAGCTTGTCTGGCATTGTTGGCTCCTTTTGCAGCGTTGAACTTGCAAACCGCAGGTAACAGTATACAGCTGGTCTCGCCGTGTCCAACACCCAGGGGCCCTAGTTGGTGTCCGATTGCATGGCTTGCACCAAGTGGCGTCCCAGTAGAAACGGCTTCCATGGCCTGAACCACTCCAAGCTGACAGAGGTACCGGCCCTCGGTATCGTTGGGATTGGCTTTCGATCTTAGCAGTCCACGAACCAGCATTTCCAGTCCACGGCTGGCTGCAGCGTCTCCTTCCGGAGTACTCTGCAGGCTACACACTGTCTCGATGCAGTGGTCAATTGATCTGACTCCAGTGCTCAGCCATACCCATTGTGGGGTGGTTTTGGTCAGCTCAGGATCAAGAATAACGAGTTCCGGATCGACTCCAGGCTCAAATGTCCTTTTCGCTCTTGTGGTCAAGGTCTCCGTTGCGCCAGCGATGGCTTGGTATTCTCCTCCAGATAAAGAAGTTGGTATACAAACAAGTGGGACTTTTGGTTTTATGATGTGCTCACGACGGTTGGCGTTGTAGGAGTGGCCGCCCCATAAGGTGCCTATCGCCTTCTCGTCCCACGACGAATTTGCAATCGCAAACCTGACCAGTTTGGCAGCATCAGTGATGCTACCTGCGCCAAGGGTGATAAGGCAGTCGACATCAAGCTCTTTGATCTCGTCTATGACCTCAACAACTTCGGAAATGGGGGTATGTGGGCTTATGCCGATGCGGTAGCCGGCCACACGGTCGCCCAAGGCTCCTTTCAGTCTTTCTAGGGAGTCTGTCTGCTTCGACAGAGATCTGGATGCCAAGATAAAGACGCGCGTAGCCTTGAAAGTACGTTCGACGTGTTTGGTGCATGCTTCTTCAAAGGGCAGCCCCGAACTGATCTTCGGAGTTGGCTTATTGCCAAAGGCAGGTCGGTACTGCTCTTGTCCTGGGGTGAAGCTCATTTTGCGTTTTCAAACGCTGAAGCCGGGCTGGAGCAGCAACAACGGGTAGGAGTTATAAAATGGTGAACTTAGGACCTCATCCAATACTATACACCAAACTGCACTGATCAAAAAGGGAGGTGTTCATTCATTTTGGCTGGTGAGTCGGTTGCTTGAAATGTGGAATAAATGGCCACCGAAGAGATGCGGTGACCCACTTGCCTTCCTGAAACAGAACTAACTCACATTGCGAGCAATTCTACATCTCAACGTTGATGATTCCCCACATCTGATTGCGGTTGACCTCTCCGAGGTGATACCTGAACGATCATGCTGAGATTGTCTTAGCTGATTCCTGTGAAGTTCTCAACGGGCTCTGCAGAATGGCATCGTCTGCAAGACTCCTCGGAAGGTTTGCAACCAAATCACCAAACGATATTGTGCTGCTTTCTGCCGTCCGAAGTCCAATTACGAGGTCCTTCAAAGGTGGCTTCAAGGATGCTTGGCCAGAAGATATACTCATGCCGGTACGGCGACCTCACTGTTTCCCTACCAACCCTAATATTAAGATAGGTGATGAGAGCGGCGGTGACACGGGCCGGTCTTCAGCCTGGCGACGTCCAGGATGTGCTCATCGGCAACGTACTGGCTGAGCTTGGATTTGCCAAAACAGGTCGAATGGCTCTAAATCACGCAGGGTTTCCGGTTACTACCACATTCCACACCGTCAACAGACAATGCTCGAGCAGCTTGCAGGCCATCACCCATATTTCGCATGCTATACTCGCCGGACAGATCGACGTTGGGCTTGCAGGAGGTGTTGAAAGTATGACACGAAACTATGGCAGCCGAGGTGTTCCCGTTGACGTGTCTCCGTCACTCAAAGATTCGAGTATCAAAAGCGCGAGAGACTGCCTTATGCCCATGGGAATTACCTCTGAGAATGTGGCTAGCAGATGCGACATATCTCGAAAAGAACAGGATGAATTCGCACTCTTGAGTCATACGCGAGCTCTTGAAGCCCAACAGTCGGGCAAATTCAACTCTGAAATTATCCCTGTTGAATGGACAAGGACCGACAATGTCACAGGTGCACAAACGACACTGAGGGTTGAAAAGGATGACACCATCAGACCGGGCGTTACTCTCGAGAAACTCGCGAAGCTGAAGCCCGCATTCTCAGAAGACGGCAGAAGCACAGCTGGAAACTCGTGGGTCTTTCGATTAGCAATCTGTTCGACTTTCAGCTAACATCCCGTAGGTCACAGATATCGGATGGAGCCTCCTCTTGCGTTCTTGCACGTCGGTCTTGGGCAGAGCATCGTGGTATCAAAC
Source organism: Cladophialophora immunda (assembly GCF_000835495.1). Classification (NCBI taxonomy): domain Eukaryota; kingdom Fungi; phylum Ascomycota; class Eurotiomycetes; order Chaetothyriales; family Herpotrichiellaceae; genus Cladophialophora; species Cladophialophora immunda. Next base: position 520,678 of record NW_015622542.1, read on the forward strand.
CTATAGGGCGCTTCCTCGGCACGACGGTTGCTGGCTGCGAACCTGATGAAATGGGACTTGGTCCCATATATGCAATTCCTGCACTCTACAAATTTACCGGTATTTCTCAAAAAGACGTTGACATTTTCGAGATCAACGAGGCCTTTGCCAGCCAGACTATTGCATGCCTCCGGATTCTGGGCATTGACGTTGAGAAAGTAAACCGCCAGGGTGGCGCAATTGCCTTGGGCCATCCAACTGGGGCAACTGGAGCTCGACAGACTGCCACGCTGTTTGCCCAGCTTGAACAAGAGGGCAAGGAGTTTGGAATTGTGAGCATGTGTGCCAGGTAAGAGCTTACAGAGCGCAGTGTTTTCGATGCTTGATGCTAACTAGCATCCAGTACAGGTCATGGAGTTGCGGCATTGTTTCAGAGAGAATAGACAGGTGGCATTCCTGTTCGAGACTGAGTTGGAAACCTTGGATATAATCAATAAAGCTTCTAGAGCTATCCAATGCCATGTTGTTTGGTATTAACCTAGTTCGCATGTTTCCATTCATTCTGGCCCGGTACCAGCACTCTCTCTTCTGCCGGCATGAAGCTTTTGTTTGCATTTGGAGGTGCCGTAGGTGTGCCGAATACCAACTGGCCTTTCAACCTCCACTCAGCTGGAACTTTCCACTCCTCGACAATCTTCTGATCGATGTACGGATTGAAGTGCTGGAGATTGCAGCCAAGGCCCTCTAACTCCAGTGCAGCCCACAAGTTAAAGGTGTTCATTGCATTCGTATGTTCAGACCACTGTGGGAAATAGCTGCTGTATCGCGGAAAGTTCTGTTGCAGCCGATGCGTTGCCCGTTGATCTTCGTAAAGAAGGACCTTCACGCCGATGAGATCAGCATACGCTTTTCCCTCAGGCACTTTAACGTTGAAATCATAGAGCTTACCGTTCCGTATGCATCTCTGCGTTGATCCAGCTTCTTCTCATCGGCGGGCCAGTCATTGGCAGCATCTACTGCCTTGACGCAATCTTTGGCAATATCCCAAAGCTTCCTGTGGTCGTCCCCAAACAGGATGACGAAACGTGTGGACTGCGAATTGAGCGAACTCGGGGTGTGAAGGATGACTTCTTTGGCGATCTTGATGATTTCGAGGTCAGGTATCGGCGATTTCGCCTCGAGTGCGTAGAAAGTTCGACGCGACTTGATGGCGGCGAGAAATTGGTCGGCCATGGCATGGGAGTGTGGCGCGTAACAGACCCTTCTCGATCTGCGCGACAAGTGTCTTAAACTAGCCTGCATGTTCAATAATAAAAAGAGAGTTGACTCCCCCACATGGGAAAGCCGTTTACGGCAACCTATTCTGTAGAGTAACCGATCTCGGAAGGGGATGAGCGAAGAATGTGTACTTACCATCCTCGTGATCTTGAGATGCAAGCTTAGAGCCGGTGTGTTTTCGGAGTCAGATGGCTGATCTTGCCTAGGAGAAAACTTCGGTACGCAGCTATCAATGCTTTTTCACGCCAACGTGATGAGCCATGTAGTTGTCTCCAGGGGCCGCAATCATAACTTGAGTTCCGCCGGCTGAAGTCTAGTTATATTTCCAAAATGCCCCGAGTTTTGATGAAAGGCCAGATCAACAAGGTGCAAAATTGTAACGTATACAGCCATCCCACTTCTTGCAGCCCGAAACATAGAATACCAATAGCGACTTAATTTCAATGGGTTATAGCTGAGTCTTCAAGCCTCGGTCTCCCTGCGTCTCCGCCAAGATGAAATCATGCTCAAGCAGCCAAAATCCCTGGGTTTCCTCTCCGTCCACAGTGCGGATAAATGTCTTCGTATTGTACATTTCGGCTTGTTCCCTGTCTTCGACCCACTCAATGTGCTTGACCAAGCTGCTTTTCGTCCCAAATACGGGGTCTCGGAATATTCTAGGGCTGGTTCGGTCATACAATGCCGTGTTCAGCCTTTCATAAGAAGGGTGGCTGATCAAAAAATGCTGTTTGTTTCGTTAGTGCTGCGGGTGAAACAACTCGATGAGAAACGTTGATACCCACCACATGAGCTGGTCGATAGGCTTGCCGGTTCAAAAGATCCAGAACAACGCCAACCGGGCCGTCGAAAGGCACAGGATAGTCAACCGGGCGGACGCCATTGATGTAAAATCGTCCCTCGGCATCTGTGTAGAACTTCCCTCGACAATCTGGTCCACCTGTTTCAGGGTCCTGCATGTCGTACTTGCCATTACCATTGGTTTCCCAGATGTCCAGTAGTGCTCCGTCGATAGGCTCTCCTTGCCGGTTCTTGACTGTTCCTCGGATGAGCATAGATTGTCCAGCACCGACTGACGAGATGCTGTCCCCATGACTGAACTCATGCGACTCATTGTGAAACGGCCCCAGGACTGATGACTCAGTGCAGCCGGGTAGTTGTCGACTGTTTATTTGGTCTACTAAAGCAGATATACCGAGTACATCTGACAAGAGGATGAATTCCTGTCTCTCTGGATGGCAGGCCTGTCCGACCTGGAAATGGTTAGCCCGAGAGGGGTTGAATCCGTCCGTTGTACCTGCCTTTGTCAAGAACTCCCACGCGGCTTCCCATTCATGACGTTGAATATCTGTTTCGCGGATGAAGTCGTGCGAATGTTGAATGAGTCTGCTGAAGATGAATTTCACTCGTTGGTTATCGATGTTAGAGGAAACCTTGATGACATGAGCAGTAAGGTCATCCACGTCGAGGTTCTCGAAGCTTGCAGAATTTGACACTGTACCATTGACACCGGGCGACATCTCTGTTGGTCAAGGGGATTGTAATGTTTGCGAAGGTGATGAGAGGAAAGCGAATCGTTAAAGCAAGTGCTTTCGAGATATCATTGGCCCCACATATTGTAATGATGCGCGACATGGCTTGGTCGCATCCAAGTTGTGATAGGGCATCCCGAAATGCGAAAAGCTATCACGAGAGAGATTGCCAAGGGCAGGCCGCTCGGCCCAACTATGCTACGGTTATGCTAGAGGACAGTCAACAGACGTAACGGACATTTCTTCCGAGTTAGCGTCATGGTCGTGGAGTTCTGACTATAGTAGGACTCCATGGATCGCATCATTTGTAAAGACTATTCCAAGCAAAAAGAAAATGTAATGCGGCCGGCGTGGTTGCGCAGCTCTAAACTAGGTAGTGACCACGCTAACCGGCACGGGAAGTGTCAACAGTTGATATTGCCGAATTAGGACCTTGGGACCCCACGCCCCCTCAGCTTGTCCTTCTATCTCCTGCACCTCGAGTGACTGTTTGATAACTCTTCGCACCAGCTATATCCAACAGAGACCTTGCCAGCCAGATTAGCAGCTGAATCCTAATAGCTGAATTTGTGACTTTCGATCCGGTGACCGGAGCGGCCAACTTCCCCGTATTAGTCCACGGCACAAACTACAATTCGTCAGGAGTCTATGATGCCCTACTCAATCCTACCGTAATGTTGTTTCCAAAATTTGGCTTTATTGTGTAACCTTCTCCGCACGAGTTTGGAGAACCACCATGATACAGTCGTGTGAGCCATTCCAGCATGGATATTTCATTGTTTTTCGAGCCTCGATGAAGCAATACGAGGTTTCCAGGTGACTAAACCTCGGCTTTCTTGCCTGAGCAATGCCCCACATGCCTCATAAGGCCCAGATGTCATATGAGGACGGCGAGTATTCATGAACCCTTGTTTGAGCTCGACTTGACACTGCGTTTATGGCATGAGAACCATCTCTCGTGATCTTTCGCGGCTTGTCGACCACCAAGGTATCAATTGTTTTGAAAGGTGACAGAATTGCTTAAGCTTTGTTGAACAAATTCATTCATTCACATCATCATTATGCCAAAGTTGGTCCTTGTCACAGGTGCCACCGGAAATCAAGGCAAGGCTAATGTCTATGCAACAGAATGACTCCTAACCGTTCATAGGTGGTTCGGTTGCAAAGCTACTTCTACAATTTCCAGAAGAATATGCCGTGAGGTGCCTCACTCGAAACATCGAATCCAAAGGAGCGCTTGCCCTATCAGACTCAGGTGCCGAACTCGTCCAAGGCAACCTCACGGACCCATCGACCCTTCCTGCGGCGGTTAAAGGATGCTGGGGAGTGTTTGCGGTCACCAACTTTTACGATGCAGTATGGCTTGTTGACTGCTCCCACTTAGCCCGTCACAACTCACTCTGAACAGGCTATCATCGATGATCCAATGAGCGAGGAACAACAGGGCCGCAATCTCGCAAAGGCTGCTCATGATGCGGGCACGGTGGAGTGTTTCATTTGGAGTACCATGCCCAGCTCGCATGCGTTGTCCGGCGGCAAGTTTTTCACCCGGCTCTATGAAGGTAATTGGAATCGCGCTGCTATTGGGGTAGTATTACTGATTTTAGTCTGCAGGCAAGCATCTCGTTGATGGCTACATTCGCGAACTTGGTCTGCATGGAACTTTCCTTTACACGGGCAACTTTTACGAAAACATGGTGCTGCGAAAACACATGTCCTACAGTGATGAGACCGACACTATTATATTCAAGCAACCTATCATCGAGCCGGACGCGGAGCGTAAGTCATCTGACAGAATCGTCCGAGGCAAAAGGCTGATATGGACACAGTCACGATGCTGTATGTCGAAAAAGATCTTTCTGCCATCGTCAAGGCGATTTTCGATCACTGGGAAGAAAGGAAATCCGAGTTGGATGGCGCCTACTTGCAAGCCAGCAATGCAAGGGTCAGGCCAAAAGACATTGTCGCAGCTGCAAAAAAAGGTATTCCTATTCCGTCCCCAAAACTGTCATGAGGTGACTAATTCCATATTGTAGTGTCCGGGAAGAATGTGGAATATGTAGTGTTGCCGACCACAGGTGTGCCGGAAAGAGATACCATGTTCCGGTTCTACAATGAAGTTGGTATGCACCCAGGTGTTTCGCTCCCAGATCCCCAAGTGGTGAAGCTGGGCCTTAAGTTTCACGACGTCGAAGACTACATAAGGGAGAGGCTTTTACCGCATCTTGGAATCACACCAGTCAATTAGCGATATATCTCAATCAAAGGATCAGACATGGCAGTCTCGATTATCTCGTTCCGAGATATGTGTAGTATAATTTGGTAACTGACACTGCATTCGGACGCAGTCCCTTCAGTGTGTCTCGTCACTCGAAGATCTGTGTTATATACCACATAGCACATATAGGCCTTGACTCAATGATTCATGTAAGAACTAATAGTATGTGAGGAAATCTATGTTGCAAAGTCCAAAGTACCAGACATATTTGTGCGGCGGAACCCATGATCATTCTAGCCTAGTTTGACAAGATCCACAGTGCATGTACACAGCACTGAAGCCTTCTGCTAGGATTGTAATCGTAAAACCCTTTCAGCGTCAAGTGGGCTGGGTCAAGGATTTCCATCATTCGCTCAACATCCACCACTGTGTATTGAGTATAAACACTCTGATCGCGTCCCACATGTGTTCTGGCCTCCACTTGTGTTGAGCCTAGCCTAATTTGGCAACCAGGACCTTCAAACATGAGACCTTTTCAACTATCGCCTATCAAGCGCATTCTCCTTATTTGGACTTTGGGTGTGTCTATTCAACGAGTACAAGTCTACACTGGCCAGAATGATCGCATTCAGACTCAACGTCAGATTGAATACCTCCAAGCTGCGGCAGGTGCGCTCGAAACCTTGTAGACAGATGTCGGGGGTAAGTGCCATCGACTCTCGGGTTTTCCGAAACCTTTTCGGGACGGAGCAGATTCGGAAGGTAGGTGGCAGATGAACAAGTCAATGACATGTTCCTATCGTAAATGAAGACTCTTCTGATTTAGTCCGGCTTCCAGGTATTCAACGACACTGCCTTTCTCGAAAGATGTGTTGAGGTCGAAGTTGCGCTTGCTAAAGCTCAAGCGAGGGCAAACATCATTCCACAAGATGCAGCGGACCAGATAGCGAGTAGGGCACGCGCCTCGTCTCTTGATCTATCTCGTCTCAGCGACGAAACCGAGATTGTCGGATACCCGATTCTCCCGTTGGTTCGACAACTGGCAACCATGTGTGGGGATTACGCAGGCAGATATCTTCACTGGGGTGCGACGACTCAAGACATCATGGACACTGCGTCAGTATTGCAGGTCCGATCGGGTTTATCAATTGTCGAAATCGAACTTGATCGAGTCATTGAAGCCACGGAGAGGCTCGCCGATAAGTACAAGGCAACGCCAATGGCAGGCAGAACCCACTTGCAACATGCACTCCCCGTGACATTCGGCTACAAATGCGCGGTTTGGCTCTCCAGTCTGTATCGACACCGCGAGAGACTCAAGCAACTGCGACCTCGTGCCTTGATGGTGCAGTATGGCGGTGCAGCTGGTACTCTGGCTTCGCTTGGAGCTGGAGACGCAGGATTATCTGTCAGAAAGGAACTGGCCAAGGAGATTGGTCTTGAAGACCCCCCCATCTCGTGGCACGTCGCAAGAGATGGCATTGCAGAGACACTCAATCTACTTGCGTTGATTGGTGGAAGCATTGGGAAAATTGCACTAGATCTCATGATAATGTGCTCGAACGAGTTTGCAGAAATCGCGGAACCGTTCGTGCCACATCGAGGTGCCTCATCGACCATGCCGCAGAAGCGGAATCCAATCTCCAGCGAACTGATGTTAGCGGCCTCCAAAGTGTTGAGATCAAATGCGAGCTTGGGGCTGGACGCAATGATCTCGGACTTTGAGCGGGCTTCTGGGCCCTGGCATCTTGAATGGGTAGCGGTGCCCGAAAGTTTTACCGTGGCGGTTGGAGCTCTGCACCAGGCAGCGTTCGCTCTCTCTGGTCTCGTTGTCGACGAGAAGCAAATGCTAGCAAACTTGAACTCTACTGCAGGCCTCATTGTGGGAGAGGCTGTCATGATGGGTGTTGCACCACAATTGGGCAGACAAAAGGCACATGACACCGTGTACCAAGCTTGCCAGGAAGCAGTCCAGAACAAGGTTTCTTTGCTTGAGGCTTTGTGCTATAGAAAGGATATTGTTGACGCCTTGGGCATGGATGAGCTGAAGAAATTGTGCGATCCGGTTAACTATCTAGGATCCTCAACTCGCATGGTCGACGAGGTCCTTGCGCTAAGAAAGTAATACTACACCACGCATTGATTGCAGAGTTCTTGCATTTCCATTATCGCAAGTAGTGAAACAGTGGTATAGAGCCCAAAGTTCTTGATCTCGATCAAGATATCATCTGGCTCGGATTATGATATACCAAAAATTGTGAACAGAAGTTGCGTCATTTTATCTTCCAACCCTTCAGTGCCTAGACCGTGCAGAGCCTCCGTGTCTTGCTGGCTCATGCTGTTTCTGATCGCTAGAATGCTTTCAGGTCATCCGCAACGGTAAACGCAGCGGCTGTTTTGCTTTTGATCTCATCTACGGTGGTCCCTTCGGCCAGCTCTCTCAACACTAGACCGTCCGGTCCGACGTCGAATACAGCAAGGTCAGTGATGATGCGGGACACACATCGCTTTCCGGTCAAGGGAAATGTGCAGGCTGCGAAACTGTCAATAACTCTGACAGGTTACAGACTCTAAGAAGTGGCCAGGACTCACTGGGCAGGATCTTGGGATTTCCTCTCTTGTCCACATGGTCCTAGTGACTAGGCTCAGTCTTGAGGTTCACATCGGTGAGAGAAACACGTACCATGAGAACGACAACTTTGGTCTCTTGTGGATTGGCCACCAAATCCATTGCTCCCCCAATTCCTTTCACCTTTCCCGGAAGCATGAAGTTCGCCAGATCTACACAGTTTAGCTCTGGTTGCAATCGACCTTGTAATTCTGAGCTCACCTCCGTTTGCGCCAACCTGGAGAGCTCCAAGCATCGTCAAGTTAATTTTACCGGCTCTGATCATTCCAAAGCTTTCGTGGCTCCCAAAGACCGATGCTCCGGGGTTCAGGGTGACAGTTTCCTTGCCCGGGTTGATGAGATCAGGGTCCTCTTCGCCAGGATCAGGATACCTGCCCATTCCCAGAATGCCGTTTTCCGATTGAAGCACGATTTCGACGTCTTCAGGAACAAAGCTTGGTACCAGCAAAGGCATCCCAATGCCGAGATTGACATACATTCCATCCTTGAGCTCCTGGGCTGCTCGCTTCACAATCCGCTCTCGTCGGGTCGACGCAGCATCCACTGATTTGTCAGTATGTCCCTCAAATGGTTGCACAAGAGACTCACTTTGTTGTAACATCTCCTCTGGGCTTTTCGCAAACGTGTATTTCTCGATTTCCTTGGGCACCGTTGCTTTTATAACCCTATCGACATAGATCCCTTGAAGGTGAATGTCCTCTGGAGCAATTTCTCCAGCCTCAACAAGATGGTCCGCCTCCACGATTGTCAACTTTGCATTTTTCCCCATGACCTCGTTGAAATTGTTCTGCGCTTTTCTGAATCTGCAATTGCCCATCCGATCGGCCTTGTCGACCCTGATCAACGCGACATCTCCGAAGATCGATTCTTCTAATAGGTACTGCTTGCCTCTGAAACTTCGAGTTTCGCGAGGTTTAGACATGAGGTCAACTGAGCCGTCGTTCTTGTATCGCACCGGGAGCTCTCCTGTCTGCACTGCAACGAATCAAAAGGTGAGCCTCCTTCCTCTGTGCGAAATAGATTCCACCAGGTGTCTTACCCATACTTCCATAGGCGGCCGGTGTGTAGAATGCAGGTACACCGGCTGCTCCGGCCGCACATCTCTCTGCCATGGTTCCCTGCGGTGTGAGCTCTAAGGAGAGCTCGCCGGATAAATACATAGCCTCGAATTTCTTGTTTTCTCCGATATATGATGCTATCATCTTGCCGATTTGCTTCGTGTCCAATAGTTGACCTGCATGTATCAGTGCGGTTCTGCCTTGAACGCTATAAGAATCTACTGACCGAGTCCTACACCCGGCATTCCAGCATTATTGGACACCACGGTCAGATCCTTGATTTCCGAGTGATCGCGAAGGGCTTTGATCAGCGTCATTGGTACTCCAGACAATCCAAACCCGCCGACGAGGACCGTATCACCACTTTTGACGTCCGCAACAGCTTCAAAGGGCGAGGCGAGGAATTTGTTGATGCGAAGTCGTGCATGACTGCTCGAAAATGAGCGATGCTGGGAAAACACGAATGGTAGCGGTTGTCTCACGCCTCGATGGCAATGTAGGAGTGTCTGCAGTTTCGACATCGTGGCTCAATCAAGAAATTCGGCATTCAAGCAGAAACCTGAGGACTATACCATCATAAATTTGATCGAATGCATCGTGGCTTGCTTCACGACTGATCTCACATGCAGGAAATGGGCTCCCACCTGGGCATTAGGCTCGTTAGGCATCTAAGTTAGGTGACATTGGTACCTGGAGGCCCCACCTGCAAGCCTCCTTAGGCACTTCTAGCACCTGGAAGGTCGTTCGTCCAGGCCGCCTTGGAAGAAACAGTTCACCAATTTCCAGAAGTTGACGGTGAACCCACATAAAAGGCAGACATTGTGCTGTGGCCGAAACAAGCATATTGCACAGTATCACAAAAATGCTTGCACAGCCACAGGAAGAGGGTGTCTTAGATGCACTTTGAGAAGCATACTTTTTCGCTATTCAAACCCATATTGAGCCGGTTGGAATATGTCTTTCTGAGAGTCAAACTGCAGCATGGTTCCCGTCACGGTCACTGGAAGGCAACTTTCACGACTGGCCTCTAGAACGAGGCTTGCTCCTTCCAGAAGGCTGGGAACTTTGCCGTCCGAGAAGAGCCTCCCTTTACAGGGAATCAAGGTCGTAGATTTGACCAGGGTTCTGGCCGGGGTAGGTTCCCTCCACCATATTTTTGTTCCTTGGCTGACAGGTTCCCAGCCATTCTGCACGCAAATTCTTGGAGACCTTGGGTGAGTGCAGGGGATAGACTCAATGTTCTCCCCTATACTGACATCCCAACCGTGCGGATATCACCAAAATTGAACATCCTCTCCGCGGCGACGACACGCGACAATGGGGTCCCCCTTACGCGCCATACCTCGATGACAAGAGCGGTCCAGGCGAAAGCGCATATTACCTCTCTGTAAGAGAGGACTTTTGGTGTTGGATTTTCACATTAAGCTGATATCAAATATAAGGTCAATCGCAACAAGAAGTCTTTGGGTGTGTCATTTCAGCATCCAGAGGGTGCCGACATCATCCGAGAGCTTGCACGAGGCGCCGATGTCTTTGTGGAGAACTACTTGCCCGGGACATTGAGGAAATATGGACTGGACTTTGAGACTTTGCAGAAGACAAATCCACGGCTGATATACGCAAGCATAACTGGCTACGGTCAATACGGGCCATATAGTGACAGGGCAGGATATGACGTGATGGTGGAAGCGTGAGTTTTGAACCTGGACTTTACGCAAGAAGATTTAACCGTGTCGACAGAGAGATGGGATTGATGCACATCACCGGTACGAGAGATGGGCCCCCGGTCAAGGTCGGCTGCGCAGTCACAGATTTGACCACGGGCATGTACGCCTGCAACAGCATCATGGCGGCCCTTCTTGAGCGACACAATTCGAACCAAGGCCAGCATCTGGATGTTTGTCTCAGCGATTGCCAGGTTGCCACGTTATCGAACATGGCAGAATCTGTCTTGATTTCAAAAAAGAGGGATAGTGGCAGATGGGGTACTGCACATCGTACGGTCTTTCAATTGCGCTTGCTATCCTTCAGCTAACTAGACTTTAGCTTCTGTCGTACCTTATCGAGCCTTCCAAACGTCAGACGGAGATGTTCTCTTCGGTGGTGGTAATGACCGGCTCTTCGGAATCCTATGCTCGGGTTTGGGGAAGCCAGAATGGGCCAGTGATGAACGTTTCTCAACGAATGCTACAAGAGTTGCAAACCGAGGCGTCTTGGAACCAGCCATCGAGGAGATTACAAGGCGTAAGACGACGCAAGAGTGGTTGGACACTTTTGAGGGCACAGGTCTTCCGTATGCCAAAGTCAATGATTTGATGGACACCCTCAATCACAGACATGGTGAGTGTTTAAGGCTCCTACGGAATTCAAGCTCACCGCCAATGCAGTCCGAGCGCGAGGTATGGTAGTCTCGATTGACCACCCGAGCTGCGGTGTGATAGACCTGGTCAATACGCCGATCAAATACTCAAGATCCCAACCTTCGGTACGAACACCACCGCCCCTACTTGGACAACACACGGACGAGATTCTCAGAGAAAGATTGGGCTTTGACTCTCAAAAGATTCTTGATTTGAGGGCCAGTGATGCGGTTGGTTGAGGAGACATGGAAAAGCTTTTTCACACCGACTCATGCAACTCCTCGACAGGCAGTCATCTCCTGACCTGCTCTATGGTATGGCGAAAAATATCATGCCATGTACCATCTCTCTGCGGCATTTGCAGGGTGCCAATGATAGATTCCGTGTCACGGCGCAATTGGTCCGGAGGGAAGTCGTAACTTCTAGCTTTGATCCTAGATAAGTATAAAATAGATTAGTTATGGTGATCTGATGCTCGGTGTTGATGACAACGTTGTCTCCGAGAGCCGTCAGCGGTGTGGGGGCATATTAACTAGGTGAATCTAACGACCTTTGCAACTGTATAGTAAAAATGTGGACAGAGTACCTCAAGACCCACAGTTCCTTCTTCGTGATTTTCTAGGTCAACTCCCCACATTCGCCCAGCAGTCATTCGACCAAGCAGCTCAAATGACTTGCGCCATAGACGAACGTGAGATTGGGGCTACAACTGGATGTCCATCTATCGATAAGACCTGAAATCGGGAGCTTAATATGCAACGATCGGTACTTCGTATGGTGGGAGTGATGAAAGTATAGCCTTGCTTAATTGCTTCTTCGCTTCTGGATACTATCCCAGGATTCTCGCCATAGCGATGACGCAGAGAAAGAACGTCACTTTCGTGCAGGAGTTTGCGGCCGGTAAGTGAGAGGAAACGTCAAACCCGCGGATCTATTCTAAGACTGACTGGATTTCAGGAGCCGGAGCAGGCGTTTCTGAGGTGTGCAGCGATGGTCTTATTGCATGGCGGAGAGTTTGCTGATTTGAATCCGTCTTTCCTCAGATCTTAATTATGTTCGAACCTTCACGGTGCTAGGTGGTACGGGAAAGAAGACTCGTTGACAGATGTACGTAGGTATCCCTTGGACGTCGTAAAGACGAGGCTGTACGTACGGGAACTACGAACTCACGAAGCTCCTCACGTATCTGATTCTTTGAAAGACAGCTCCAGCAATCAAATAGTGCCCTGACCAAGTCTTACCGTGGCGTTATGGATTGCTTCTCGAAAATCATCAGGCATGAAGGGTATTTGTCCTGCTCCACGATAAGTGTTCGGCGCGAAGTACCGATGACATCGCAGATTCAGACGTTTGTACCGTGGTATTACGGTTCCAATCCTGATGGAAACCCCGAAAAGGTCTCAGATCCATAAAAACACGCATCGGTGACTCGAAAGGGCTGACAATGCGCTATTATACCTCCAGAGCGGTCAAGTTCTCGTCCAACGACATCTTCACCAGGCAGTACCTGAGACTTCTTGGGGCCCAAAAGGTGGATCAGGCCGTGGCGATCCTTGCTGGCTCCAGTGCCGGTGCAGTGGAAGCGGTGGTGGTCACCCCGTTCGAGCTCATCAAGGTTCGATTGCAGGACCCTTCCGTCGCAAGCAGATACAAATCCGTGACCCGATGCCTGACCCAGGTCGTCAAGAGTGAGGGACTGCTCGTGCTATACCAAGGGTTTGAGAGTACATTGTGGCGTCATGTAGTCTGGAATGCCGGGTATTTTGGCAGCATCTTCAAAGTCAAGGCAGCGATGCCGACGCCAACCACCGACTTCGAGCAGACGATGACGAACTTTTTCACCGGTTCGATTGGAGGAAGTTTGGGGACCCTACTTAACACGCCGTTAGACGTGGTCAAGACACGAATCCAAGCATCAACGAGAACAAAAGCTGCAAGGTCAAAATACAACTGGGCCTTTCCGGCTTTGGTCACGGTGGCGCGGGAGGAAGGCATTCGGGGTCTATACAAAGGCCTCGCTGCAAAACTTCTCCGGTTCTGTCCTGGTGGTGGGATCTTGCTGGCGGCTCATAGCCAGATCTTGAAGCTGTTTGAGGCATCTAATAATGCAAAGCTGTTGAGGGAAGATTTGTAACTCCTCAAGCAAATAGGACGCTTTGAGGAAAGGAGCTTCTCCTTCCTGAGAGAGCTCGGGGAGACGTGTCGTGCTTATCAGGGCATCAAAGAACAATTGTGCTCAGTTTGATCCTGCCAGTCCAGTTAAATAATTACTGCCAGTATTACTGTGTTAATTTCGACCTAAGAGTGTCTTCGCGGGACATGATGAAATATGGAAAGAATTCCTGCTTGACCTGCCCGAAATTTCCACACTGAATCCGCGGTAAGACGGACGCTCCAAAACGGTTCAGTAGCCTTCACTAACAAATTTCCTTCGAGGGCCTTGTTCATACGTGACCGCCTTTGGCACGCATTCGACCGCCATAGATATGAAGAACAACAATAATGACCACAGATGCACCGACAATAGCTGCCTGTGTTCCGAAAGATCCATCATACCCGACCTTCGCTCCCCATTGCACTTGGAAATACCCGACAGAGAATCCGCTTATCGCTCTAGCAAAATTGAGAAGAGCGTTGACTTCTCCTGCTGCAACGGGGTACGCGTCCAGAAGATAGGCGGTCAGTGAGACAGACGCAGCCAAGGTGCCGGCAGTATAGGCTCCCCAACCGATAATGATTGCACCGTAATTGAGTGTATGTTGCAATGCCTCTCCAAGGATTACAAGGCCAGGAACCATGATGACGGCGGCGACATAATTGGTGACGAGACGGGCTTCGGGAACAAACACACCTTCGTGCTTCTTGATGTACCGGTTAGCAAGCCAGTCGTTGAAGAAATGACCCCAGATCTCTGCCAAGATCGTGCCGATTGCCGGTGTCAGACAGATTGCTCCAAGGGCGTTTGGGCCAAACCCATATCCACCCGCTTCTTTGGGGACAGTAAATAGAACCGACGTCTCGATGTTGATGCCCACTGCCCACATGATATTGATACCACTAGAGACATGGTCAGCTCGGTCTCCATAAATTTGGAGGTATGTCCTCACAAATAGATCATGCTCGGAATGATGATAGGCTTGACGAAAACTCGAAGAAGTCGATAGAACGACTCTCGGATGGACAGGAAATATCCTTTCTGGACAGTAATTTGCCAAATGCCAACGACGCGGAGTAGTCGCTGGCCGCGAGCTGGTTGGTCTTCAATTGGAACTTCGCGCCTATACCACGTTTCGTCCAAGAAAAGGATAATGAGAGTCAAATTGACACAGCAACAGGCAAATCCCAGCCACAGACAGCCGACGTATGTACCAGTGCCAGCAATAATGAAGTTGCCAAAGGGTGGGCCGAGATAAGGACATGTTAGGAAGATGGCTGCCCAGATGCCAATCTTGCGGGCATGTTCGTGGAAGAAGAACATGTCCTTGATAAAGTTCAAGCCAATGCCTTGGACTGAGGACAGACAGAAGCCTTGCAGAGCCCGAAGGGCATAATACGTGTTGAAATCATCTGTAAGGATGGTGCCTAGTGAAAAGAGCGTGCCGGCTAGTGTCGTCCAAAACAAAACTGGAGCACGTCCCCAGAAGTATACAAACGGAACCCAAAAGAGGCCGCCGATGGCACTGAGAATCAATTGTCAGACACGATCTTTAAGAAACGAAATCTTCACTTACAGCATGAGAACATTGAGATTGTTGTTGTAATTCACGACTGCCGGGGATAAATTCCATTTGACGCCCTGCAAGATGATAGGAGGGATGCCCAGCGTTGACGTGAAATCCCCCAAACCAGCCGCGATGCCCAGGATCACGAGGATCATATGCTTTTTGAAGGATGACCAGTTCAGAGGATCATTCGGATCTTCTGACGGCTGCGGAATCAGGACCGTCTGCCAAATTGTCAATTCTACCGCGTTTGCGTGACAGGAAGAATTCATGCAGTTCTTACATGTCCATCTTTTGCCAGTTTCAAATCACCGAGCAGAGAGCCGTCAATGTGACCGGCAGTAACATCGAGCAAGACGGCCTCATTTCCCAGGTTAATAGTTGGCCTCTCAAGATGGGCCGTCTCAGGTTCGAGGTTGCTTGAGAGCTTCTCAACGTCTATCTGGTTGTTAGCCTTGGCTGCCATGGCTGCGAGTTTTCGGTCAGTATTGGTGAATCGGATTCGAAAGCTCAACGATCACCTAACGCTTTCCAGGATATGGCGACTTCGGGAGCCATATTTGTACACCTTTGCTCAGGTTGGTGTGTGCCCTTCTCCGGACGAGGTCGAGTCCCAGAACTGTGTTCTAGCGCCCCCACCTGGTATCGCACTTGATGTAAAGGCTCTGTTTTACATGTCGCCTCTAAAACCCCCAGACAAGCGAGTCTGGGTTGTGATAACCTCGCCAAACCATTCATGTCAAGTATCAAGAAAGCAAACGAACTAGCCGTTTACGGTGCCAAAGTAGTCAGTCGGTGGGGATAGAGCTAGGCTGCATCAATCAGCGTCCTCTTTCCTCAGCATCTTTTGTGTTCAGAATGAACCAGTAGCGAACCGTCGCCAACACTAGGAGGCCCACCCCCACAAGCACCCCGATCGGATCGGAAGGGGTGGGGGCAAAAGCTGGAGCGTCGGCGCATGGTCCTGTCATTTCCCAATCATTCATTGGCATTTCGTAGTATTCCTACATCTTGAAGAAGGCAAGGACGAGGTAGGCTTAGTGGACCTATTTTTGAAGAGTGGCTACGCATGTGTGAAGCCGAAGAATATGCGACCCATTCGCCTGAATGCCAGCTGCTACATGTCTGTAGATTTGGTCCATACAAATAGAAAGTTGGGGTTCGTCATCGCTTGGCAGCTCTCTCTTGTTCACGATTATAAGAGCAGTGTTAACCCTTGACGGTTACGATGTCTACAGGGAAGCCGGTGTACTACAAGTACCATCGAGCCAGGTGCTTTGCGAGTACTAGAGGAGAGCGGCAATGGAAGACACGTGATCTACTACTAATACCTCCCAAGTCTTCCGTAGGAGGAAGTCTGCTAACTTAATTAGACATAGAGTCATAGTGTCGGGGCAGCCATTGGCTGTTGATGCTTTGCGCAGGCACTAGTAGGTGCTAGTGCATCTCTTCTCTAGTGATGTCGGCCAGCGGTTTCCGAGTCCCCGCTTCCCCAACCTCCTCGCCTCCCTCCAGCAGAAATTTGAGCCCAGCTTCCTCCCTGATATGAGAGTAATCTACGAGGTACGAGGTACTTGAGCGCACTATACGGAGTGCTCCGTCCCTCTGCGACTAACATCCGCACCAGGATTGGTGAGACCTCTCATCCTGGACCATTGAGACTTCAATGCGCCACTATTCAATAGGGAGAAGCGGCGAGAAGAAATCTCACTACCGATGTCACAGACACTTCAGAAACGAGAAGACGGAAAAGAAGCAGACTTGGCCGCTGCTGGAGCATGTGAGAACGCGATGAGCGGCCTTCAACCTTTTAAACCTTGTAGACATTAAGCCCGAGCCTGGACGTTAACTGAAACGAACAGATTTGAAACCCCGCTTCTGCATCCCTCGGCGCATCCGACTTGGCGGGAGTGTATAATCCGACACCTGGGACGAGTGGCGTCACCAATCGTTATCAATCGGCACTGCTACCTACTTGTCAACTGGTACAAGTTACTTTCTACCCTTTTACCTGTCACTGTGATGCAGAGTTACGGAGCTAAAGTATTTTACTTGCATATCTCACCAGTCTACTGCTTTCCTCCTGGGGAGTCCACAGCCGCGTGATAGAGTCTTCCAGACAGCGGTTCGAAACAGCCTGTCCAAATGCCAGGAAAAGAACGAATCAAACATCGATGTGGCCAATGCTTGAAAGAGTTCTCACGAAGTGAACATCTTCAACGGCATCAACAAATACGTAAGCTTTGCAAACAACCACAACGATCAGCCCAAGCGCTAAGACTTTACGCGTCAGACAATCCATTTCGTTCGTACTCTTGCGGAGTTTGTTCGCAGAAGTTCGCCCGAAAGTAGGTCGTTTCGGTTGGATTTGGCGGCACCCACGACTAAGTAATACACACATAGGGATGCGCTGAAACGCCACGAAAAGAGCCACGGTATTCTGCCCCCAGTCCGCGCGCACATGGGTCCAAACAGTGGTCTTGAGTCGCACGCGCTTCCCAGAACAGTTGCTGCTTGTGACCGTTGCGCAAGAATGAAAGTACGATGTGATGGAAAATCTCCCTGCGGCCGATGCAACAAACAGAGCTCAGCTTGCACTTTGGAAAGAGATCACGTCGCATTCAAAAGATTATGCGTCGATCCATCTTTACGTGAGCGAAGGCTTTCTGGAGTCCGTGAAAGAACACGAAGAGGTCCAGAAAACGATGCCACTGTACAGACCCTTTCGCTTTTCCGCTATAATGGCTCCGGTCCAGCTAACTCATCTTCAAAGAATGGTCTTTCAGTAACCACGGAAACATCTACGGTTGATGACACACTTCTTCCCACTGTGTCCGATACAGTAGAGGACCTACGTTTCCCGCAAACCTTGTACACTCTTGCCAGTGAAGATCAGTCTTCTCCAAAAGCGGCTTCAAATTCAGACTCGGGATGGCAAGGCAATGAGCCATCAGTGGCTGGCACGTTTAGCCCTGCTTGGGATGACTTTTCCCTCTTTTTCGATGAACAGGGTGGACCAGGTCTTTTCCTTGACACATCATACCCAGCTGAATTCTTGCATCCCACTCAAATCAATCCAACCGGTGAGGGCCCCGAGAACCACATGCAGGGGTCAGATATATCAACCGACGACCGTGAGAGGTATGAAAACTATCCTCAGCTCTACAAGCCGGACCCGAAGGGAAATCCACTCAGAACTTCCGTTATCTGCGACTTTCTTCAAAGCAGGCAAGCCTGGGCAAAAGTGGATGAGTTTGGCCAATCCCGAAAAAACCGTACCAACATCACCATTCCAGAGGAAGTACGAGATTCGATCATGGCAACAATCCATATCGTCCTGGCCAAAGTGCTCGACAAGGATCAAATGGGGAAGATCCCGACAACGTTCCCGCCTTTAAGGACGGTCCAGGTCATTTTCGAAACATATCTCTCCCGGCTGGCTGGATTCTACCCGATCACGCATCCTGGCACGTTTAGTCATAATCATACGATGCAATACAGCGGACCTGGAATGCAACTACAACTTCTGAGCACATTCGTGTCTGGGGCGCTGATGATTCCTGTGACGGAAGTTCAGACCTTTGCAACTGACCTGGCAAGCATTGTTCTCCAGGTCCTTTACGAGATCTTCTTGAGGGATGCAAATCAGACCAAAGACATATATCTCACCAGCACCGCGATTTTGATAACCGCATTTGGCATATGGTCAGGTAACAAGAGACAGATGGAACTCGCAGAAGCGCTAAGAAGCTCATACACAACGGTAAATTCATTGCTATTGGATTCGGCATAGCTAATTGTGATACCAGATGATGTCTCGGCGAGGATTGCACGAAAGGGCCCAGCAAAGGATATTCAAGATCAACCTCGCCAACATTGAGCTTGAATGGAGAGACTGGCTTATGAAAGAGACACGCAGGCGGTACGCAGTATGCTTTACCGACAGCGATTACAATGCTGACGTGCCTATTCCAGACTGGCGTATGTGTGGTATGTCGTGGAACAGGAGATCAGCCTTTTCAACGGCGTACCCACGACTTTGTCTTTCACTGAGATGCGCTGCCCAATGCCCAGCAATGAGGCACTGTTTGCTGCTTCGAGTGACGAAGCATGGAGGGACCAGGTTCAAGTGGCCCAATCCGGACTCTCCACACCGACATCATCGACAGTGGCAGCATTAAAATGCCCGCATTCTCTGGCCGCTTTTCATCGGCGTTTCCTCTCGGGGAACATATTCCAATTTCAGGATGCTGTGACCCCCTTTGAGGTCCGATTACTCCTGTGCAGCATTCAAACGCTCGTGTCACAGTATAGCCAAACCAAAAGGTTTGTGCCTGAAGAAGAAGAATTTATCCCTGAGACATGTGCGATATCGGCATCTTCCGAATACGGCCAGCTTCGACGCGAGGAGCTTCATTACCTCCTGGTCAAATGGCATCTCTTGTATCGACGTGTCATGCCACATACCGCTCCCATCAGTTGCGGCACCGACTTATCATGCATTTTGATGGCCCACTTGATCGCCATGGAGCTCTATGTTTCATTCGATGATGTACAACTCTTCGCAGGGAAGGAGGGCTTCGTGGAGGGCAGAATGCTGATGCCATCATTCAAGAGATGGGCAAAGACTTCAGGTGCAGCCCGAGCGCTCCTCCATGCCGGGCAAATCATGCATACCCTCACAATTGTTGCAGAAGATACCGCCAGACCGCTGTGGTGGCCGTTGGCGGTGGCACGAGCAGCCTTGCTTCTTTGGGCCTACGGTATGGCTGCTCAAACCGGCGCTGACAATACGGATGCCCACGACTGTACCTCTGGCCCTTCTCTTTTTGCTTCTGAGCTGCGGTCAACCAAGCAGAACCGTGGTCTGGACGCTATTGATGGGCCACTTGAAGACTCCGCTTTGTTTTCTGGTTCTCTAATTGGATTCTGGGACAAAGAAAAGGTCCCTTGCTTGACAGAGCCGCACGGGGGTTTAATACCTCTTCTGCAGATCTCAGAGACGCTCGAACTCAGTATATCACTCCTGCGCAATGGAGAGAGTGTTAGTACACCTCTCTGCAGATCTGTTCGGACATTCTTACAAGACATCCAAGGCCTAGGAGTCACTTACCCTGGATTGCCTAAGGTTGGCATGGCGATGCAGCAACAGCAGAGGACTGATGTCAGCACAGAGTCTTGAGGCTTAGTCATGTAAGATCGATTCCGAGGCAGCGATATTCATTGCCCACAAGCAAATTGCAAGACATATGTGCAAGATACCCATAGAAGCGCCAATTCTCCTAGTTTTAAAGCAATCTATGTCTTTTTCGACGGCCAAAAGCCACAACGTCGCCAAGTTTCATAGGAGAGCCCCCCCTTCTTATCCGTTTGAGCCGACCACAGACTTGGCCTTGAAAACTACATGGCATCGAGGCCATGTCAGCAGCATACACCACAATGCCTTTCGCTTTCGCACCTTTGGCGAGGCCCTGACCTGCGTCAGCAAGCGGAACTGTGCATTCCTCCCAAATCTCCGGCATTTGCAAAGCACGGCCCGAAATGAACCCCCTCTCCTTCCGACACCCATCTAGGCATAGGCTAAGAACCCGTCTTCAAGGCCTGGTTCCTTTCTCGGAGCAGACAACGCACGACCACAGCGGCCTTTGCTTACTTTAAATCGGAGGACGCAGGATACGTGAGACTTCTCTCTGCTCCATATACCTCGTTTGTCACCAGAGCCTTAAGATCGACATGGTTGCAGATATTACCGAAATCCATTTTGCCAGTCCCAATGGCGACAGCAGCTGTAGGGTCATCGACACCGATGCACTGGTGGTGGGCACAGGCCCGGCCGGTGCTTCTCTGGCATGTTTTCTAGGATCACAAGGTAGAGACACCACCGCAACCATCCCCTAGATGCATACGCAACTCACAACCTGACAGGAATCCAAGGCATCATCGTTGCCAATGCCTCAACGACTGCCGACACGCCAAGAGCTCACATCACCAACATGGCTGCCATGGGTAAATTTTGCCCCCTCTCCATGCTCGCATGATCTTCAAACTGAGGTCGTAAATGGAATGCCTGAGAGATATCGATCTCGAGCGAGACTGCACCCAGGTCGCAACCGCCCATGAAAGCATGCAGCACGTGAGATGGGCATACTCCTTCGCGGGAGAAGAGTTTGGCAGGATGTATTCGTGGGGCAATGACCCGGAGCAGAAGGTGATTCCCATGTCTGGAAGATGTTTTCCACCTTTGTTGCTAATCTTGTTCCACCCATGACATGAAGGGCGACTACGAGAGAGCGAGCCCCTGCGAGCCCGTAGACTTGCCTCAAACACTCCTGGAGCCAATCTTGGTCCGGTATGCCACACTCCATGGGTTCAAGTGCCGCTTTGATACCGAGTTTGTGTCATACACCGAAGACAAAGGAACCGGTCGCATCTTGGTGTCGCTCAAGGACAAGCTCAACGGAGTCGATTTTCAAATCCGCTGCCGATATCTGTTCGGTGCGGATGGAGCCCGAAGCCGCGTCGCTACTCAAGTAGGCTTACCGTTGGTGCAAAAGCCCGACAAAGGTATCGCGTACAACGTCGTTGTCAGGGCAGACATGGCTCACCTCATGGACGCACGGATGGGCAATCTGCATTGGATCATGCAGCCGGACCAGGACCACCCGGATTGGGCCTGGATTTGCGTGATGCGAATGGTGAAGCCATGGTACGAATGGATGTTTGTCGTCTTCCCCGATCGAAAGGCCGCATGGGAAGACCACAAACCTACCACCGAACAGTGGCTGGGCCGCATCAAGCAGTTCATCGGGGACGACTCTATCCCGGTCGAAATCATCGGTGTCTCAAAATGGCGGATTAACGACACTGTTGCGGAACAATATTCGAGAGGGAACGTGTAAGTCACCTAGAGCAAACACCGAAACGCCCGGTATGGACTTACATTTTGTTAGATTCTGCCTGGGAGATGCTGTTCACCGACACCCACCCATGAACGGGCTCGGGTCCAATACATGTATTCAAGACGCCTTCAACCTCGGATGGAAAGTCGCGTATGTTCTCAAAGGTCTCGCTGGCCCGGACCTGTTCGAGTCATACAGCGTCGAACGTCAGCCGGTGGGCGAAGGCGTGGTTGCGAGGTACGGCCAAGCCTTTCCAAATTGCTTCCCACGCGCATCGTGCCAATTGAACTTTTAGGGCCAACCAAGGCTTCAACGACTACGGACCGCTCTGGGATAATCTCGGGATCCTGGAGGACGACATCGAGAAGCGAAGACGAGTCTGGCACGAACTGTCGGAGAACTCCCCGCAAGGCCGGAGACGGCGACAGACCTTTCAGCAGACGCTGCACGCCACCAAAACCGAGATCCAGGGACTCGGCATCGAGATGAATCAGCGATACACCGCGGCCCAAGCGGCTGTCTACCGAGACGACGAGGAGTCCCCATCCCCGCCGGCTTTCGCCAAAGACCCTATTCGCCACTACGAGCCATCTACGTACCCGGGATGTCGCGTTCCCCACGTCTGGCTCACGACGCTCGTGCCGGGGAAGAAGATCTCGACCATCGATCTAAGTGGGCATGGTCGATTCACATTGTTCACCGGCATCGGCGGGCGAGAAGTGTGGCAGCGAGCCGCAGAGAGGGTCAAGCGAGAATTGCACACGCCCATCGAGGTCTTCGCCATCGGCCACAGGCAGGATTACGAGGATGTCTACATGGACTGGGCCCAGCTCCGGGGGGTGGAGGAGGACGGTGCGGTCTTAGTCAGACCTGATCGGTTTGTCGCGTGGAGGAGCCAAGGTGTTCCAGAGGACTGCGAGGGCAGGTTAGTCAAGGTATTGCGCCACATATTACGTCTTTGATCGATCAAGGATGATCTGGCCTTGTTACAGACGTGCGTAAAGATATGTAGACAATCAAGCAGTTGTCGACATTGCTACCTTGATGATCAGGGCGGTTCCGTGAAGTCTCCTCGCTGCAACAAGATATCCACTCTGCCCGATACTGGCTCTCGGTGTCATGCACGTGCTAGTAGTGAAGGCTTTGGCCTCCTCGCTCTACCTATTCAAGAGACTGGACCCGCCAATAGCCTCGATAGACGTTCAATGCCGGCTGCACCCTGGGCGGCGGGTCCCTTCAGGAAGTGGTAACTCAATCAGGGAGAGCACGACCGACCGACTACCATGTGGGGTGCCAGTGTATCTGCTATATCCTTGTGTCCATGTGTATCTGCATTCCCTCTTTGTATCGCTGGGTCTGCGTGGTGAGCCGATAGGTTGCAGCCTCGCCAACCACATTCTGGCCAATCAGAAATGCTTATAGGTAACAACTCGATCCACTTCACAGTGTCATGAAGCCGGACTAATACGATCAAACCAACAAATATCATGTGGGGGCTCCGCTTTGGTAACGCCTGGATCAGGTATACGAGTAGCGGATCAAGTGGGTTTTCCCCAGGTAAACAGTAGCCGAGCTATGAAACGAGCTCCACGCCCGGGACATGTGTGGGGTACCCCGACTTTGATCGATCGGGCCGGAGGAGGCGATGGAGTTTTGCTTTTGGTAAAGAAGCTCTCCGGAGACCTTTTACCGCAAGGTAATGGCGCTTGAAAAGACTCCTGGGTCGTTGCTTGCCATCGGTTCTTGTCCCAGAAATTGCATCGACACTACAGAATAGATCACAATATGTTGGTCAACGCCATCATCAACACGCTTGTGTACTCGCTCCATCCGGTGGTGGCCGTTTTTGCGCTACCTTTGGTCTTGGTCGCTCTCGAAGTGCTATGGGTCATCTACGCCAGGAACTTCCATCCTCTCGCAGACGTTCCGGGACCATGGCTTGCCTCCGTGAGTCGTCTGTGGGTGATGCGTCGGCTCAAAGTTGGGGACATGGACAAAGTGCAGCGCAACCTCCATCGCAGATACGGGCCGCTGGTTCGGATCGCGCCCAACGAGATTGCCTGCGCCGATCCGGAGGCAATCAAACTGCTTTACAGGACCGCAGCGCCGCTGACCAAGACCGACTTCTACCCTGTCTGGGGGAACCCACGCATGTCCAAGTATCGAGACAACTTCTCTCAAGTCGACGAGCGGCTTCATTCGGAGCGACGAAGGATTGTCAATCACGTGTACAGCCTGTCCAACGTCCTCCAGTCCGAAGCTTCTATTGACAGGGTCACGACGGTCATGGTGGAGAAGCTCAGTCAGATGGCTCAAAGTGGTCGTGATTGTGACTTGGGAACCTGGATCCAATGGCAAGTGCCCACGCCCAAGAGATCTGTGGGACTGTCAGCTAATTTCTTGACAGGTACACCTTTGATGTCATTGGAGAACTCTTCTTCGGTCGTATGTTTGGGTTCCTGGAGCAAGGGACCGACTACAAGGCGTGGATTTCTTCTTTGGACGCTCTCATGCCGGGATTCTGTCAAGTCGCTGTCGCACCCACCTATTTGCGACCTTTCGTTCTCTTGTCTTCACTTTTCGACCCGAAAATGAAGGCGGCAATTAGATGCACCGAGACGATGGAAGTCGCAGCGCGGGACGGTGTTGCGAGAAGGCAGGCAGAGCTGGACCAGGGCTCCTCGATCTCTGATAGCCGTGACTTGCTGCAGCAACTATTCAACATCCAGCGCGAGAAGGGCGAAAAGCTGGATTTCTCCAGGCGGGAAGTGGAACAGGAGGCATACATCGCACTGTGAGTATCCTTCCCGGGCTTGATGTCGAGGTAGACCAAGACGACTGACTCGGCTTTTCTTTCAAGACTGGCCGGCTCTGACACCACAGCGATTGCCATCCGCTCCATTTTCTACTACATCGTCAAAGATCGGAAAGTATATCAAAGACTGCGCGCAGAGATCGACCAAGCCAACGCGGAAGGGGAGCTGTCTTTCCCTGTCAAGCATGCGCAGGCGCTGAAACTGCCCTACTTGTGCGCTTGCATCAAAGAAGGCATGCGTATGCACCCAAGTGTGGGATTGACCTTGCCGCGGTTGATGCCCGCCGGCGGCTTACAGATCAACGGCAAATACGTTCCGGAAGGTTACAGAGTGGGCGTCAACGCTGCCGTGATCCATTACGACAGAAAGATCTTCGGCGAGGACGCCAACCAGTTCCGACCGGAACGGTGGCTTGATCCAGCTGCTGCCGCCAACATGGATCGATATATGTTCCAGTTTGGCTACGGCACCAGAACATGTATAGGGAAGAATGTGAGGAGCCCCCTGTCCACGAATGGTGATGATGATGATGATAAGCTAATCTTGCTGGTGATAGATATCTTTAGCAGAAATGCACAAGCTGGTTCCTTCTGTTCTTACCAAATTGGACGTCGAATGGAGGGATGAGGGAAAAACCTGGACTACAAAGAATCATTGGTTCGTCAAGCAGACCGGTATCAATGTCCGGTTGAAGTTGCGAGGCTGAGCGACCAAGCTGGTTGAGGAGAATTCGGCAAAGTTCTCCCTGCAGAGCCCTCGGCGGCATCAAACAATTCCTGGGGCGTTTGAGGGGTTTCGAAGGGATCCTTCTTAGCACATGCATTATGTAGTGTGCAAATGAGCTGAATATATGTAAAATACCTTCGAAGGTCTCATCAGGAGGAATATAATCCCCTCTACTGAATGCTGGATAACATTGGCGAAACCGTTGTTGCCCAGTCCAGCCACCGGGAACAGTTTTGCCATACGACTTGCTCTTTCGTGTCGAGCCAAAGATGAGAGTCAGGGAAACAGTTTGGCAAGTACGATCTCGGCTTGTAGCTGCTGGCGACGCCGCAGCATGTGGTCCTGAGCCACATCGTCAAACCAGTCGGCTCCATTCGGCTGCTCCCAGTCTGAATAGGCGAATCTCTCCAGAACTGGCTTCAGCTTGGTCCACGTGGCTTTTTTGTTGGCGAGTGCATAATCGATGAGGTGCTCCCGGAACCAGCCTGATTCATTTTCGGGCGTGGCCTTGGATCTTTGCTCCCAAAATGTGCCCATGAACAAGATCCACAGGTGGGCGCCGGCGAACTCGTGGAGTTCATGGTCAGTGCAGGATGCGAACACCTCAATCATGGTGGCGCGCAACTGAGACATGATGCTTGCCGAGCAATCGCGGTAATCAATCCCATTGATTCTAGTCGCATGAACCATGCTGCGAAACTGAAACACCAATGCCAATGCAAGCGCGGCTTGTGTCAAACGCTCGCCGGGGGTAAACTCGAGATCTTGGTATTTATTGTCTCTCAAGTCCAAGAAGAGGTTCATTGCTGTGCCAATAGCCCAGACACTCTTGGTGCCGAACCAGCCAATTATCAAGTGCTTTTGCTCGGTACTTGTTGGCCATGCGGTCTGAGGCAGAGGGTTCATGGTGTAGGCGTTCATATGCCGCGATGCGATGAAGGCCTGGCATAGTTGCTTGCACCGAATGTTCTCGTGGAGTCCAACCCAGATATCCGGCGACACTACAGGCATGTTAGGCTCGACCATGTCCCATAAGCCTTCACAAATCCGTCCAACACCGACATAGTCAAATGGCGTTCGACAGATGAGCTGGGAAGAAATATCGAGAAAATCCACGACTGCATGGTACATTGTCGGGTAGTAGAGTGTTCCGTCCAAGAGCCCCTCGAATATGAGTCTGTTGAGCATTGTACCATAGAGGGCAACCGAAGCCTGGTCTCCCACACACATGCTCGCTCGGTGCAGGAAGAAGACTTGAGTAAAAAGCGCCCTCGGGTGCAGCTGTGACTGGGGCCCGTCACCGGATCCTTTCTCTAGCGATTTCCGAAGAAGAATCATGCTCTTCGTCATTAACACCAGCGAAAGCTGAGTCACCTTGAGCTGGGCAGACTCTGACATGTGGAGAGACATGCTTCCAAGGAATTTTGCGATGCACGCGAGGGCCGCACCTGGGGCGGAGATGCTCTCGAGACAAGATTGCCAAAACAGATTGCCCAAGGAGGCGGCCGAGAAGTCACCGCCGTGGACCTGCGCCAGGAATTTGTTCTGGGCATACATCCTTGGAAAGAAGGCATCTCGCATAAACGTCAGGGCTTGATTGATGTAGGGGTTCAGCTCGATCGGGAAGCATCCAAATGGATCGGAATTGCCTTTGAAGAGTCTGGGTCTTTGCCGGGCAGCGACTATGTCAGCAATTGGTATGGAGTTGGCACAGTCATTGGCGACATCTTGTGATATTGACGTGATGTCCCCATCTTCTGGCTTTGAGCGCCGATGAGTTTTGGATTGAGCCGTGTTCGCGCATTTCTTTCGACGGCGCCTGGCGTGGGCCACACGAGCGGCGTGCGCTCGAACCTGATAATCACCCAGGGGCGAATCTCCGGCAAGCAGTTTCGGGTCGCTTTGCCAGACAAATCTCAGTGGAAGCGAAGTCGACTCGCCAGTCATAATGTGAGTATAGGAGGAGAACAAGAGGATGTTTTGACGTTTGCCCACCGTGGCCGCCATATTGATGGCAGAGTCAAGGAGCGGAAAGAGCAGGGAATGTAAACCGGAGATTTGTAGCTCGAGCTCTGGCAATCGTATTCGTATTAGCCATCAGCAGTCCATACCTCTACTACTATAGTTTGATCCTAGAGCGTGAGCGAAGGCCACTTTACCCTGAGGTTTAACTAAGCCTCTCCAGTAGGTCAGCAGCGGAGAAGGGTTGTCTGGCTTGGGCATTGTCTACAACAACACCACCAACACCGCACAAACCAGACACAATCCCCCGTCGTGCTATCGCTAGGCACGTGTAGATAGGATCTGACTGGGAGAGCCTGGCATCCTAAATCACGGAAATAAGCTGTTAGACGCTGCACGCCATCTACCATAAAGTTACACGGTACAAAGTGTACGTCCAGAGGCATTCACTGCGTGTACTCTGTTCATTCATGCTCGACGAGTCCACCTTGAGAGGAGGCATATTAGAAATCATATCATTTTGTACCAATTCACAGCTTTGCAAAGCTCCCGTGACGGCCGATCCCACTGCTGAACCTGCCGGCGCCCGTGACGGACTCGGCGTCGAAGACCTTGATGCCGTTTTCGAATTCATGCGCGAGGGCATCTTCGAACGAGCGAGCATTGTACACCGAGTAGTAGCAGTTGTCCCGGTCGACGTTTACACACAGCTGCGGGAACCGGATGAGCTCCTCGGCGATCTTCACAGCCTCGTCGAGGGACCTGCCCTTGGGGACGACGCGGTTCGCCAGGCCCATCTGATAGGCCTCTTTGGCACCAACGCCTCGGCCGGTCAGGATCATGTCGAGTGCGCGACCGAGCCCGACCACGGCCTGGAGACGAACCGTACCGCCATCGAGCAGCGGTATGCCCCATCGGCGACAATAGACGCCCATGATTGCGTCCTCCTCGACCACGCGCATGTCGCCGAGCAGACTGAGCTCCAGGCCGCCCGCCACGGCCCAGCCGGCCACAGCGCTGATGACGGGTTTCCTGATCTGCATCCGTGACGGCCCCATTGGTCCCAAGTTGCGTCCCTTTACGGGATCGGCCAGGAAGTACGGACCGTCGAAGTGCGCCCCGTCTTTGTGTCGTTTGGCCATCTCGTGAAGGTCTGACCCGGCGCAGAAGACGCCATGGTCGCCATGGAAGACGGCGACTTTCTGTGCGGGATCGTTCTCAAAGGAAAGGAAGGCCTCGGCGAGTCTCTTGCCCGTAAGGTGATCAACGGCATTTCTGCGGTGCGGCCGATTGATGGTGATGATGGTGATGCCGTTGGCTTTGACCGTGACTCGTACCGAATCGGGCCCAGACACTGGAAGTTGGCTCATGGTGATGTCGTGGATGGCAACCTTGTTGTTTGACCATGACACCTCTCCGAAAGCATTTGTCGATGCTTATATGCTTGTTCGATTTGCGGAACACCCCTCCTTCTCTCGGCGTAGTGTCGGATGAATGGACGGCTCGGAGTCCCTTGACATCGCTCACGGCCCGTATGTAGGATGCGAGTGGGCAAGGCTGTCCAATACTAGGAGGGGGCTACGGAACACGGCAACGAAGTCGGGCCGTATTTCCCTATCCACAAGGTGTGATGGACTACGCTCTGATATCTTCTTCCCCAGAGACACTATTGACCAGGATCCCCAACATCTCGCCTCGAACCTCTCTGGGTCTCTGACGTCTCCACGATCCATTTCCTCGCCCGCGTCATGTAGCCTCGGCTTGCGCGGCTTGGCCGGCCTCCCTCAAACCATACTTCAACCCTTTTTCTGCTGTAGGGTACCATTCAAACTGCGCCCAATACCTTAAAACTACAATATCACTCCTAGTACAGCATGAATCGGGGCACCGAGCCTCCAGTGGCTGCCCATGGGACGGCGAAGCGTGCCCGGCTGGCATGCACCAATTGCAGGTAGAACCGACCATGGGGAACTCAAGCTTCACAATGGCTTACACCACTGGACACGCAGGCGCAAAAAAGCACGCTGTTCTGGCGAACGCCCTTGCTGTGATGCATGCAGTCGTTTATCGCAGATCTGTCGCTACGAGGAAAAGTCACCTGTGCAGAGATCGAAGGAGACGTCCCACCCTCGTCGAATGCATTCATCTGGAGGATTTGTTCGTAGCCCTCGAGTACGCTTTCCCTGATCTGTCAGTGCTGACCTGAATGGGACAGGGGTTTCTTCTGTCAAAGATAGAAAGCCTAGAGACCCAACTCCATGGCCTTTCAGCCGGTCTAAAGAACGTCTGCTTCGCGCCCGGTAAACATATGCTGACTAAATGCCAGCCCGCACCCTCACCAGAGTACCGCAAGGGTGCCAATCTCGACCTCTTCGCCCTCCGTCAATAACCAAACCCCGGACTTCGACAGAGAGCCGGTGCTGCACCAGGCCAGCCTGTATGTACGTCGCTCTCCGGACACATACAACAATAACCAGACTTCAGATTGCTACAAGAGCTGCCCGTGCAAGTCAGTACTTCTCTTGTTGACACCTACTTCCGCTTCTGTCACAACCAGCCATATTGTCTGTTTCATGAGGCGACCTTCCGAGACAAAATGCTGAAAGGCCTCGTACCGCCCCATCTTGCCCTAGCATTCCTGGCCACTGCGGTGCGCTTTTCCGACGAGCCGTTGTTTCGTCAGAATAGAAGAGAATCAATGGACAGATATTCGGCGTCGGCATGGAGGTATATGGTGTTCAATTGGATGTTGGTCGACGGAAAGCCCACCCTTGATATTGTCCAGGCACTGACCCTCCTGTCGATCCTCGATTTTACCGGTGCGACTCTCTCCCCCTGTCTCCATTTCGGGGGTTGGTGTTGCTGACGACGATGCAAACTACAGCTACTAAGTTACATCCTGGGTGGATGAAGATCGGACTGGCCATACGTCTCGCCCAAGACTTGCGGCTCATGTTTGACCCAACCGCGCCAGAATCGCAGGTAGTGCAAGAGGAACATCGGCGCGTGTTCTGGTCGGTCTATCTTCTTGACAAGATTGTCGCGGTGGGCCGAGCGAGACCGCCAGCGATCCTGGAGGACGACTGTTACGTCTATCTGCCTTGTAAAGAAGCCGATTTTCGGCGTGCAGCATCTCATTCCAAACTGACCATCCAACAAATACACTCCTCGACGTACCCTTATCCCGAACGCCCCGGGGCATTTGCGGTCGTTATTGCCGCGGCGTCTGTCTTTTCAAGTTGCACTCGCTATATGCTGCGGAACCGTACCAAGTGGGAAGAGCCTCCTTGGAAGTTAGGATCTCCCTTTGCCGCCATCACCTCCATGCTCCTGGACTTCGAGAGCCGTTTCGACTTGACCGGTTCCATCAGCCACGTCTTCGAAAGGGAATGTACCGTGGGTGGAGAGCTGGACCCGCAATGCGCCAGCCATTGCCTTCTCGCCCATGTGCTCTTCCGACTGAGCTACTGTCTTCTGCACCATCCACTGCTGCTTCACACACGCCTCCACTCGTGCGCGGCTAAAGCTCCTGCAACCTTCCTCCGGCCCATATTTCAGGGCGTGTTGCAAGAAGCTCTAGCGGTGACCGATCTCCTCTTAGAGGCAGAAATGGCGGGCTGTCACCCGACCGTCTCCTTTTTTGGGTGCTGCATTACCATTGCAGGGAGCGTCGAGGCTCTCTACACGGCGCACGAAGACCCTTCAATACGTCAGCAGAGCGTAAGTGGCTTTGAAAAGACCATGGCCTATCTCGAAAAGTACTCGCGCTACTGGAGCAACTGGAGGAGTATGGTCAGTTTCCCCAGTTTCCTGTTCTTCCGGACAAAAGTCAAGTGCTGACCAGGGCCACTCCAATGTAGATCACCAACCTCCAAAACTTTGCCGCGGACGCCTCTTCGTACAGGGATCTGTTGAACCCCCACGGTCGAGTGGAACTTGGTTCATCTAAACTTGAGCGTCTCTGGCGTCTGGTCGACTACAGCGCCATGTCGATCGAATACGCCGAGCCGGTGGACATGACCATGATGCCATCGTCGTTTGACTTCGACTTCAGCCCTTCCGACTTCTTGGGTGAAGAGTGCTTTCAAGAACAGCAGTGGGATGCATTCCACTTCAACGGTCAGGCTTCATAGTGGACCAGGGTTGAGAATATATATGGGACGAAGGAAGGACTCACGAAGGAGCTGCGGAATGATTTCGCTCGTATTCGTGTTGGCAACGGGGAGGTCATCCAGGCATCAAGGCTCGAATAGAAACCCCGTCGTGCCTCTCTTTTTGATTAGCCGCTCGCCGGGTTGCTCAGATAGCTGTGTGCACTACATATAATATAGTACTGACAAGGCTGATGCTAGAGGTCACTCGTGCACTCTTCCCTAGTAACCATGCAGTGATCCTGCAGCCAGCCCCTCAATCAGCACATTTACCACCCTACCCAGGTTCTCGCCAGGAAGTCCTATTCGTATAAAATCCGCCCACGAGGCGGCATGATTGCCCGAGCAGTATATGAGCCCCCAATCAACCAAGGAGATCCCACTTATTGCCCGAGACGTCCACAAAGACCGCCACGCGCCCGTACGCCTCGGCGCGCGGCTCTGCGACGAAGCGCACCCCAGCCTCGACGAGCCGCGCGTACGTGCCCTCGAAGTCCGCCGTGCGCCAGAACAGCCCGACCCGGCCGGCGAACTGGTTCCCGACCATCTGTTCCTGCGCGGGCCCGTCGGCGCGGGCGAGGAGAATGCCCGCGCCCGCGCCCGCGCCAGTGGTGCTGGGCGGGTGGACCACCACCCACCGCTTCGCGCGGCCGTCGTTGGTGAGCGCGGGGGAGTCTTCGGTCAAGGTGAACCCCAGCTTCTGGGTGAAGAAGGCGATGGCCTCGTCGTACGAGTGCACGAGCAGAGACACGAGCGAGATGCCGGCCTGCTCTGCCGGGCCTGTCGAGCCGTCCATGTCTTCTGTCGTTTGAGTCCGTGCTTTTCCGGGGGAGTTGGAGGACAGGCCGGAATACAGGGATTGATGATTCGAGTCTTGCGTCGAGATATAGAAATGGAACGACGTGTGGGTGAAAGGTTGAGACGGATACGTAAACATCTCGTTGGCCCTGCATGTCCTCGACTAGCTAGCTATATAGCTCGGTCTAAGGCCACCACGCTATCCGACGGGGTACTGGGCCAAGCTCTTGTACCAAGGATCGCCCGGGAGAAGGACCAAGAGACATAATTCGAGAGACTACCGACAGTTTTGTCCCCGATTGTTGCCATGTAGACCTTTCCCTCTCTGCATAGGGAATTTCTGGGGGGCTTAGATTCGGATACTACAGTTTGTTTGATTGCCTGGTTTGCAGTCCGCATATCTAGCGGTCGTAATAAGCGCTCATATGATAGGTAGGTATCTAGCTGTGGATATGCTCTACCACCACCACCTCCTCCTCCACGAACACCTACCATTCAAAGGTCCCACACCGCTGCTCATGCGATCCAGAACCAGATCCTCTCCAGAAAATTCCTGGGCTTAACCTCCGGCCACGTGCCCTCTAGCCGATCCGCCTCAGCCTTGCCGCTCCACAGATCCATCTCGCTCAGCTTGACAAACCGGGTCCGCTTGACCACTTTGTACCCGACGAACAGGGCCGCGAAGATGGGAATGTCAATGTACGGCGGGACGAAGCTCTTGGCGCTGAACCGGCCCGGGAAGAAGGCGTCGAAGCCGTTGAAGATGGCCACGACGGTGCAGAAGCACACGGCAAAGTAGGCCAGGAACGGCTGCAGGGGGGCCTTGTACGGCAGCGTGTCCCGCGAGATGCTGTTGTGGTGGAGGCCCTGGTGGAAGCGGATGTACGTGATGCAGACGCTCGCCCAGACGATCAGCGTGCTGACCGCCGAGAGGTTCGAGATCCAGAAGAAGACGTCGGCGGCCCGGGAGCTGACGTTGAGGTAGACTAGGAGGGACAACAGCGCCGTGGCTGCGACGCAGCCGTAGGGGACGCCGAACTTTTCGAACCGCAAGAACGCAGGAGCACGGCCGTCCAAGGCCGTCGCGTAGAGGACGCGGGTTGAAGCGTAGAAGAACGAGTTGCCTGCGGACCATGCCGATGACAGAATGACGGCGTTGATGATAGACGGCAGCGCCGAGATCCCACCATTGGTGATGGCGATGACGAACGGGCTCGCCGCCGCCCCCGGCGCAGAGCTGCTGATGGCGTTCAAAAGCCGCGGGTCCTTGGCTGAAACACACATGCTGATCAGGAAGATAGCCAGCACGTAGAAGATGGCGATCCGCCAAAACACCCGCCGGACCGCCTTGGGAATGTTCCTGCGTGGGTTTTCGCACTCTCCAGCGGCCACCACCACCATCTCGCTGCCCCCGTAGCTGAAAGTCGCATTGATGAAGACCTTCCAGAATGCGAGGAAGCGACCCAGGGCGCCGGTCTCAAGATATTCCAGCATCGGGCCCGGATTGTCCCAGTACCGAAACCCGATTCTGTCGTGGTTTGGCGCGCCGCCCAGGGTGATGATGAACATGAGCAAGAGCAAACCGACAATGGTCGTGAGCTTGATTGCGCCAAAGACGAATTCCGCCTCGCCGTATATGCGGACGGGAAAGCAGTTGACGATGACCATCGGGATGAACAGGATGGTGATCCACACGGCATTGGAAACGGCATTCGGCCAATATCCTATCACCACCGCAGCGGCCGAGATCTCAATTGGCACGCCGATGGCGAACTGGTACCAGTAATTCCAGCCTAGGGTGAAACCCAGCGCCTCGTCGACGAATCGTGCGGCGTAGACAGGCACTGCGCCCGGCAGAGGCAGATAGGCGGCCATCTCGCCGAGACTGTTGATGACGGCGTAGAGATTGAAGCCGGTGATGATGTACGCCAGGAAGGTCGACAGCGGTCCAGCGAGACTCAGGGCTTGACCACTCCCCACGAAGAGACCTGTGCCAATGGCGCCGGAGAGGGCGAGGAACTGGACATGACGAGACTTGAGCCTGCGCTCGAGAGTGCCGACGTTTTTCTGCTCGTGCTCGAGATACTTAAGGTCTTCAATGTCGTCGTGGTCGCCACGTTGCTGCCCAGTTTCGACGATAGCGGCCTCGGTCACCTTCCTGGCTTCAAGGTCTTTGAGTTCGTGTGCCATCATGTGTGACTTTGTCAAAGTTGCTGCACATCTAGCTCTTCATCCCGCCTGGGAATGAGGAGAGTCATCCAGGCATCGGTGAGGCCGTGGCCGGGCTGTCGTCTGATATGTAGTGGGAGATTCCTCCTTCCTCTTCAGAGAAGGAGTCACGGACATGAGCGTCCTCATGGTGAGTCGTGCCATTTTGGCGGATGCTACCTTGACCGAAGCGGGCGCCAACTTGTCGATCCATGCATCTACCCAAGGACGAGATTGGTGGTGGATGTAAGAAAAGGATGGTGGAGGAAGGAAGCCGGAGCATTTCGTAGATACTTCGGCAGTGGTTCAGATTCGGCCGCATTTGCACCGAAACTTTCCCCAGAGACACGGAGACGCCTTGCCGTGGAGCTCCTCAAGACACTCCCAAGGCTTTATATATCGCTGCAATATAGACCCTTGCCTTGTCCGAGCCCAGGCCAACATTGTCCATCTTGTTCATCACATACGAAATGGTCAGCTTCCTGTCCAAGTCCACCACTGCCATCGACCCGCCGTATCCGCCCCAGGTACACACTCTTCCCGAGGGCAGCCAGTCAATCCAAGTGCCTTGGGTCGGGAGAGCGAAGCCAATGCCCCAGCGTATGGGTGCTCCAAAGGCAAGGACGTGATCCAGCCCGTTTGATTGTTCTTTAAAGATGAGGTCGATGGTCTGTGGAGAAATGAACTGTTTACCGTCGACTTGGCCATTCATGGAGATGACTGACAGGATGCGATTGACTCCGTGGGCGTTGCTGTGCCCATTCCCGGCCCCGATTTCAGCCTTTCTGAACAGCTCACTGTTTGCAAACTCGGCTCGCATGGGCGGGTTCGTCATGACTCGAAACCCAATCGAGGCAGGTTCCAAGGGGGGAGGCCCAGCCGGTGGCGGCGGGATAACGTTCGACCTGCGCGCCTCGTCTTTCTCTGAACAACCCAGCTGGAAATCGGCATTGAGAGGAGTGGCAATGTCTTCAGCGATGAACTGTTTGAGTGACTTGCCTGTTACCCGCCGGACAACCTCTGCGATCAAGTAGCCCTGGGTGAATGAATGGTATCCTGATGCCGTGCCAGGTTCCCACCATGGGGCCTGCTCGGCCAACAGTGCGGTGACTCTGGGTGAGTCGCAGATTTCCTCGACAGTGAGAGGAGTGTCGAACCCAGCCACCCCAGAGGTGTGGGACAGAATGTGGCGGATTTCAATGTCTTGCTTCCTGTTCGCGGCGAACTCGGGCCAGTATTTGGATACTTTGTCATTCACGCTGAGCGCACCTCGATCGACCAGGACGAGGACGGCGAAGGCTGCGATGGTCTTGGTGGTGGAGAAGAGATTGGTGATGGTATCCTTTTCCCAAGGTCGCTTTCGGTCTTGGTCGGCGTAGCCTCCCCAGATATCAACCACATCTTTCCCGTTCAAGTTGACGGCGATGGAGGCACCGAGTTCCTCGCCTGAGTCTATGTATTTCTGCAGCAGATCTTTGACCTCGTGGAATTTCTCATCGCAGTGTCCTTGAACAGCTGGCATCGTGGCTGGTGTATTTTCCGACTCTCATTAGCAGAAGACTGCGACGCGGTAGAGCGAGACTTGACGCATGGTAAGGGGGTGTTTATAGGGAGGCTTTTACTAGAGAAGCCCAAGCTCCACGACGGCTCGCCGGGGAAGGCCCCAAAGCTGACGGGCCCGGACATGTGCTCGCGGTCAGTGGGTGTTCTCCAGCGAGTTGCAACTCATCAGTTGGAGGACTTACACAGAACCGCACCTCCCACCAAATGGCGGGGAGGAGGAGACACAATCGCCGAGTCCAGCTCGAGTTTGAGTCCTTGAGAAGCCCCTCCCCAGCCCCACAGATGCATCAAGGCGCCAGCTGTTCCCCACGCAGTTACACCTGAGAAGACGGATTGCGACGGTGAGATGTGGACGGTGTTCGATGAAGGAAAAACCCGACACCATGGCCTAAAGAACGGAGTCGTCCACGGCGCCTGGGCGATATACCTTCTCATTGACGACCACTTACCCTGGGTTTCTGTCCAGAGCCGCACAATGAGAACGCGACTGACAGTCGTCGCACGCTGTCCACATGGCAAAAGATCCGGGCTGCTATGCAGTGTGTGATGTCAGGTCAAGGTCCACCAAACCTCCGTACAAGAATTCTCAACCCGCGGGCGCAGAAGGAAAAGGTGGACAAAAGAGGAAAGAATGTACAGCATTTGTCTCTATAAACTTCTTGCTCTCCATGCCAAGGCGCTGTGACCATTACTGCACCTCCAATAACGACAACGACATCACGCAACCCACTCATCCGTAACCTGCTCATGAAGGCTGCTTCGTCATAAAGAGTCACCGTCAGCGACTTCTCTCAAAAATGGCAAGTCCTCGCAGCAGCCACAGCACCGTCCACCGCCCAAACAAGAAGAGACAGGCGGAACTCAATTACGAGACAGAAGCCTATCAAAAGCGCCTCCACTATGTAAAGCCACCCTTCACATTCAAGTTCCTCGACTGGGAAGACGGTGGGTGAGCCACGGTTGAGTCTTTACCACGGAGTTATACATCGATCCCCTGAAGTTACAGCCCATTCCTTCGCTCCGATCAGATCGGCGTTGCCGTAGGTTTCTCAGATCCGGTATTCCGAACGCAGTTCAGGGACAACGCACGGTATGGAGATTGAGGAAGACGAAGGCAAGGCGGCCGCGGAGTGGACTCGCACAACTTCCCCGGCATGAGCCATTCGTGGGACAATACCAAGTTTCTTCAAGAGCTTCGGCGGTTCAGTCATTGTGAAAGGCATTCAAGTGTCCATGACGCTCTTAAAGCCGTCGAGGTTGGCGTCCAAGGTGTCGTTGTGAGCAACAATGGTGGTAGACAGGGAGATGGTGGAGTCGGCTCTCTAGGAATGATACCAGGCGTCGTCGTTGATGCCGTAGGCAATAAGCTGGACCTATTATTCGACTCTGGGATCCGGTGTGGCGCGGGTATTGCTAAAGCCATGACGTTGGGAGCTGAGATGGTCCTAGTCGGCTGGCCATACACGTATTGATTGGTTCTTGGAGGAGAAGAAAGCGTCAGCAATACACTCAAAGCGCTGTGCGACGATTTGACATTGCATCTTGCTGGCGTCGAATCGATTTCGTCAGCTCATCTCAACCGGCCAGTGCTTGTCCGGGAGGACAACCTGTAGTATGAAAACTAGGGAGAGCAAGAACAAGTTGCTCAGAATGTCCTTAACCGGGACCCAGTCAGTCACACGTATCTCGTTAGGTCACTCCCTCGATTTCGGCCTGTCAATGTCGGTCCATCGAGGAATCCGGCATGTCTCGCATTTTTCCAACTCGGGGGTATTGTCCGGGTTGATGTGCAGCCAAATTTCCCCTTCGCCTGAACGCTGGAGCTTCTCCCAGTAACGCTTCCTCGCCCCGGGCGTGAGCCGTTTGCGGGCCTCGTGCTGAACCCTCAACCGCACCGCCGTCCATTTCTTGTTCGGCCGATGCTCTGTGGGCAAGTCATCTAGCGCAGGAAGGTCCAATACCTTCTTTTCCCTCATCCGCCTAAGGAAAGGCTGCTCGTAGTGCACCTCCTGGGGCATAACGTGAGCCAGGAATTCCAGCGATGCATCGATGTTCACGTCGACGGCGCGGACAGGGTCAATGGTAGTCTTCATCAGGTAGCTGGCCAGCTGAGGGTACAGGATGCAGAAGTCTGATTGAGAGATGTGTACAGTTCCACGGACAGTCAGTAGCCACGCTGGATGTCCCGTTTCCAGGGCCTCCATCGTCACTGTCTTTGCCACTTCGAAATTGTCTGGCCAGTACATGAAGGCCTCCGAATTGATCCCTAGAAGCGGGACTCGAATGCGGTTTTCTCGCTCTTCGGCAGTTGGCCGCACCGGCATGCCCCAGATATCGTAGATAATCCCCTGTGTGATGTATTTGTACCGGTGTTTCTGTCGTAGGACCTCAACAGCCGTAGTTGCTCCAAAGGAATGTCCCACCATGGTGACCCCCTCGGTGAAGAAACGATCTTGCCATGACGACCACTCAATGCCATCCAGACCGATCTTTGAAGCACCGATTGCGGGCTTGACCCGCAGGTTCCTCGCTGCGACCTTGTCGCCATTACCCGCACATATCTCTTGCATGACCTGGTAGGCCTCGTCAATCTCAGCTAGCCGCAGATCAACCTGGGCATTGCGCAGTTTATGGTCCACTTGGTGCCCGGGGGTTGTGTCGTACTTGTCGCTTTTTGCGAAAATGAAGTCCACAGTATCGTAGGGCTTCTTGGCAGCCTTTTTCTCGTGCTCTACATTTCCGTCGGCCTCTGTACAGTACCGGCTTCCTGGTCCAACAGCAGAGTGATTGACCATGGTTCTCGGCCCGCTTCCATCCCGATGTTCGAGAGCCACCACCACAAAGCCATGGCTGGCAAACTCCCCGCAGACGGATGAGTAGCACGTCCTTGTCCCTCCCAAGCCGTGACTGAAGATTATGAGAGGGAACTTGGGCTTCTGGGGTCCTTGTGCAGGTGGTTTCCCCTCTTCATCCACCGCCTTCCGCCGGCCTGTGGAAGCTTCTCCGTGGGGAGGCCAATGGTCTGCAAGTCTTGCATTTTTGTATGCGGGGATTTTCGTATACCAGGTTGTACAGAAGAAGAAAGCCATCATCAAGTGCTCCGGAAGATTTGCGAAACGCCCGTAACCGCGGCTCGTCTGATCTCTAGGTCGGGTCAGCCAGGTCGGGCGAAATCTTTGCATGGTGGACGGAGCATCGACGTTGTACTTGACATTCAGGTGGGCAGGATAATAGATTGTCATCAACACCGTCTCGAGGGTAAGAGCGCGGACGCCATGCCGCTTGATATCCGAGAAAGTCCTTGGGTTCCGAGCCGGCACTTCAATGTCGATGATTCCAACCTCGTACGGGCCAGCATAATGCGGTAGCTTGCCATAGAAGGGAACTTTGTCCCTCAAGCCCTTCGGCGGTCTTGCCTTGGGTTTTTGTTTGTGAGGCACCCCCTGAGGCCTCGTCTTATGATGTCTGGGATGGCCGAGAACAAAGTCCGGAAAGATGGATTCGGCAGGCATTTCGACGATGACGATCTGTCTTTGTGATTGTCGGTCCAGGACAGTATCTCTATCAGGGTGGGAACAGATGAGCTGTGGCCACCTTTTAGCATGACTGGACAATAAAGTTTCGCGGGAAGGGGACGTGCGAAGTGCTGCTGAATAAGTCGAGGGCGTCCATCAGATAGAGAAGAGGAGGAATTGGCAATGACGGGAAAGTCGGAGCCAATGACATCACTGCCCGTTTGGTCATGGCTGACACGTGCTCTGGCTATACTGTCCCAAAGAGGAAACAGCACAAGGACCTCAAAGCAACAATCAGCCGTTATATAATATACCTGCATTTTGGGGCAAGAGTGCTCCCAAATGCATTGGTGCTGACAAGACATCAGATAGCCGCTGGATCCCTTCCCCTCATTTCTGCCCCAAGCCAACTAAGTCCATTCGACAATTTGCCGGTCAGAGGTATCGCGCTCTGCTTGATCAGAGTGTAGAGCCGTTCCCGTCATCCGAACTTGATCGCCGCCCTGCACCATTGAAAGCTAATTGCCAGTGGTTGCAGAGGTCCTGAACCTGCAGTGGGATAGGAACCTAGCCCGCCGGCTCCGATCGGAGCCACATGCCCTGCCGTAGAGCGCATGCGGCTTGTTTCAGAGCCGCTTCAATGTTCAAAACTAACCTCATTTGAGGATCAGATAGCAGGGATAACGGCTCAGATGCCTCCAGGTCGAGCCCAGCAATCTTGAAAACACATTTCAAGGAAGCACAGATTCCGCTGACTTCACACCGACCTGGACAGCTTCCAAGGTTGACCTGCGTCCACATTCGCACGTGTGCTGTGAATGGTTCAAGTCGGAAGATGGCTTCAACCGCTAGATATACACCACTCAGATGAGCCATATATATTCGATGCAGGTAGCGAAAATCACCGTCCTGAACCGCTGGTGGTTCCAAAGAGTCGATTGGGGGATGGGCGGACAGGTAGCTTGATCCTGATATGCCCCGATGACATGATCAAAGCTGATTGCCTCTCATTCCACCCATATCTTCATGGCTGTGCATTCCTTGGGGCATGAAATGTCTTAGATCTTGATACGAACGACCTGAAACCCTCGGATCCCGGGGAAGAATCTCGGTTCTCGGAACCGAGGGGTGAACGCGCGTGAGGATCGTAGTCGGAGACCACGAGACTAAATTTTGCCGCATTCATGCCCGAGATGATCGGAATTGTGCCTTCCCCATGTGAAATGTTTTTCCGTTGTAGGTGTTGGAGATATCCAGAGGGTTTCAATAATAAGAATGGTCCTCGATAGTTCACCTTTCAACCGTGGGGCGTGAGAATAAAGGGCTGTAGGGAAGCTGGTTGGAGGTATTTTCGAGCCCTGTGAGGGAATACTCCAGATTTTGCCGAGCAGCTTGCACAGACTTGGAGGTCTGAGGTAGTTCCGCAAGGCACTTGAGGAGAGT
Source organism: Cladophialophora immunda (assembly GCF_000835495.1). Classification (NCBI taxonomy): domain Eukaryota; kingdom Fungi; phylum Ascomycota; class Eurotiomycetes; order Chaetothyriales; family Herpotrichiellaceae; genus Cladophialophora; species Cladophialophora immunda. Next base: position 561,532 of record NW_015622542.1, read on the forward strand.
CCCATTCAGGTATTTGTACGCCTCCCATTTGATCTGGCCCTGTCGGTACTGTCTGCTGACGACTTTCCCCATAAGCTGGGCTGCTGCAACGACATGATGTGGATATGGGTCGAGAGCGACAAATGATGCAGTGGCCTTCTGATCCGAGTTGGAGTTTTGCGCTCCCATGGTCGAACCTCCTTGGTGAGATCCAAAAACTGTATATTTGCTCTCCAGGCCAAATTTCAACGCACTGAAAACCTGATGTTCGGCCTCGAGTTTTATGTCTGTCAGTTGCGAGAGCAGATCATCGCGCTCCGCAACCTCAAGTGCGTCGACAAGAATCAAAATGCCCATGTAATAATGCAGCATAAGTTCGTACCAATTCAGCTTCTCCACCTGGCCGAGGAACGGGAGTCGTCGTTCACAATCGTTCAAAAGTGGTCGAAAGGTGACTCGAAATATCTCGATGGCTTCAGTAAATGATGTCCAGGCTCGAAGCACCTTCTCATCTTCGGAACCTTCCCGGAGTGCTTCCTTCAAGACAGAAATCATCTTCCACACATACAGCTTTGTCGCAGCCGCCGCAGCTATGGCTTGTAGGACTTCATCCTCTGTCATTGAGAAGGGGTTCCTTCGCCAATCTTCGGTTCTTGTGTGGAAGGATCCGGCACCCATTCTGAGCGTCCGCCAACAGGATTCGGTGTCTGCGCCATGCAGTCCCGACGTCAGTGTCGATCTCAGATTCAGTGTGAGCGAGGAAGATGTGTCGAACGTCAACGCTGCCCAGTAAGCCCGGGCTTCAGTCCGCAAAAAGCTGTCCGAGAGTCTTGAACTTGCCGCAGGGCTTGTCAATGGGTCGGACGCTTGCGCCACCATGGATCCACTAAACTGGCAATTGCGCTGCCCCTCACGAAGTCGTTGGATCTGTTGCAACGCGGCTTGGACACAAAGTTGACCTGATAAGCCGTCCATCTCCTCGTCTTCCGATATTCCCACTGGGACCGGTGTCAAGGAGAAGAGAAATAGTGTCAGAGCAGAACGATACGACACACGGTTGACCACCTTCAGCATATCCCTGCGTGACCTGCGCCAGAACTCTCTCACAATGTGTTCAGGCAGAATACCTGCTCGTTCAGCCGGTGGAATAAGATGGAACCACCGTGCCGCGAATGACCGTTTGGCATGCCTCAGGGATTGGTCAATCTGGTCCCACCTCAGTTGTGTGTGACGAGGTGACTGGGCATTACAGAGCTGATTCCGTGTTCCCCAGTCACCGAAGATAGACTCGTCCAGTTCGGAAAAGTACCCACTGGGAGGGGAGATAATACTAGAGTTGGGGTCGGCACTGACAAAAGTTAGCTTGATGCAGTGGTTGAAAATTCCGTCGGTCCATACACCAAAGCGCATGCGTGTCTCCCCATCCAAAAGCCAAAGACATTGTCGAAGCAGCTTTCATAGATTCGCTCAAGCCAGTCACCAACCGATGATGTTGTGCATTCAAAAGGTGGAGTCAGCGGAATATACGAAGCGGGAGCGGCAACTATGCTGGGTGACTCGGTCGAGAGACTTCTGGGGCATTAATCAGTGGTAATGTTGCTTCAAGTCTGGGATGCACGCACCGAACATGATCCGGAGCACCTTGGAAGGCAGATTCGGAATGGGCTACCCACGCATCATTTTCCGCGTCACGCTGTCGAGCTTCTGGGGACAGTGACGATTGCTCCGAGGATACTGTCTTCAAGGGAGGAGTTCGAGCCTTCCGCGGACCTCGACCACCGGCCTTTTTGGCATTATTCATCCACTGAGAAACCGCAGGTAAGCTTTTCTTCTCTTCTCCCGTTTTCGTCTCTCCTCGTATAGCATAGCTGGGACAAGCCAGAAAGGCACAGCTAATCGCAACCTACCTCAAAAGTGCATGGTCGTTTCCGACGTCTGCATCTCGAGCAAGAACCCGACCACCCCGGCTTCCCAGGCCCAGAGCCAATGCGAGCGGCATCACAGGCCAGTCGAGAATGGCGACAAGCATCGCAGCTGGAGAACTGTGTCCTCCGAGGGATGGGATCGACGGTAGTCTGCATCCTGAAGAAGAGGAAGGGCAGGTCAGAGATCGCTTCGCATGCCGGCGCGATGCGTTCTCACGTTGCGAACTGGGCCAGATTAATGGAGAAAGAGAAGGTCCACCGGGATGGAGAGCGAAAAAAAGTTCCCGTAAGTCAGCAACGCGCGGAGCAAGTTGAGTCCAACCCCAGAGGCGTTAGCTAGACTAGACCCTGCAGCCGCTACAGCAGCTCGCCAATGTCGGGGGTCGCGCTGAATCTTCGGGGGGAGTTGGGTGAGGCCACGAGGGCGGCAGCGGGGTGAATTCGGAATGCCGTCGTCGTCGACTCTCTTTCACTGCCTGTTCAGCCTGAAGAGGTGCGGACCAAAGGGAAGTGATGGGAGACCTGAGTGATATGTCAGCTTGGCCCTGTACCGCGTACTGTGTTATAGGCGGCGTATGAGAGGCGCAGCGATGAAGTCATCGCTCATCTCATCAGCTGCGATTTTCTCAATGCGCGCGCAGGTGCGTTTGGTCTGCCGTAGTTGCGCTTTATCATCTAATGATCTGCTGTATCATCCTCTTCTCCTTGGGAGAGAAGACCGTGTGAAAGGGAAGACTCAAGACTGGTGCAATATTCTGCCTTATCTACTGGGGATATTGTATTCTGTTGCCACGGCATTAGCCTCTCCCTGGCTAGTATTAAGCAATCGGCGCGTCAGGTCCCACCAGCTTCCCACGACACTCGCCAAACCCAAGCACTCGCCGCCCAGTCGAGTCTTCACACCACGCCGACAGGATGATAGAATCGCCGTCTTCGAGATACCCTAATTTTCCACCTCCCTCCAGGGCGATGGGCTGACTGGCGTGCTGTGTCGCCTCAAAGAGACACCCGAGCTCGAACTTCTTGCCCGTCTTCTCGTCTTTGGCGTCGCCCGAGACGGTACCCGTGCCCATCAAGTCCCCCGTGCGTAGTCCGCAGTTTGCAGACGCGTGGTGGGTGATCTGCTGGTAAGGGGTCCAGTACAGGTAGCGCAGATTGCTGGTGCAGATCTGTTGTCGCTTGCCGTCTCGCTCGAGGGAAGCCGCGAGTTTGATGTTGAAAGTGCCGTGCTCGAAGTCCTTGAAGCGCAGGTGCTCCAGCGGTCGAATCTCGTGCTTCGGCGCACACTGGAACGCTTTCAGCGCGTCAAGGGTGATGACCCACGGAGAGATGGTGGTGCCGAAGGACTTCGAATTGAACGGCCCCAAGGGCGGCATCTCAAAGATCTGGATGTCCCGACTGGACCAGTCGTTCAGCAACACAAACCCAAAGATGTGGTCTTGCGCATCGTCCACTTTGATTGTCTCGCCATAGGGGACCGGTTTGGACACGATGTAGCCCATCTCAAGCTCGAAATCGATGAATTGGGACAACCCGTATGTGGGTTCCTTTGTCCCCGCTTTCCAATACACGCCTCTCGGTCGACGGACCAGAGATGGTGATGGAATGACACTGGATGCGCGGCCGTTGTATGCCGAGGGCGCATGATAGAAGTTCTCTGGAACTTTGCTGTTGGTTATAGGCATGCACTTGGGGGGCATTCAGCAAAACGCTTTTGAGACAGACGGAAATGCAGTGGACTCACGTTCGTGCAATGCTCAAGCGAGCAGAAGAAGTCGGTGTACTCCGGAATGGCCACCGGCAGATGCATCTTCACCTCCGCCAGCTTGTGCAGGCAGGATTCTGAGATCTTGCCATTTTTGCAGCCAGAGATGATGTGCTCGCGCGCGGCAGTCCTAGTCTTCGCCGGGAGAGCTGCAAATGCGTTCAACGCTGCCTATCAACCAATCAGAGCCGGCCATACCTCCCTCCGAGGCGGCCTCGTCTGTGCTGCGGATGGGAATGATATGTCCATACCTGGCCAAGGGCATCGGTCACCGAAGCGTCTTGGAAGAAGCCGGATTTACTGAGTGCGCGAAGATCCAGAGCAAAGTCGCCAATCGCAGTTGCACACCGCGGAGTCGGATCCTCCTTTGTCGAGAACACTCCGAAGGGGATGTTGTCCAAGGTAAAGGGCGAGTCGGGCGAGATGTTGGACAGCGAGCCCATGTTTCTTTATGTGTCTGGGGTTCGAGCGTTATTAGTGCAACCCAGGATGATGTCCCAGACCTCGTTTTCCCGAGGGGAATGAAAGGTCTTCTTATACCTTTGATGGATTGGCCGCATGCCCTTACTCCCCTTCCAACCCTCCATCCATCCACCGCATGGCTCAGGCCCTCCACACCGACATTCGCGGGCCCCGGCCTTTATGAATGGCCACTCCAGTCCACCGGGCAAGTATGTAAGCCGCATGCCAAAGTGTGGAGCAGCCAATCAGGCGCAGTTGAGAGTCGGTTCCGATTTCACCACCTGTCGTACGACTTCCGAGCGTTGCAGGACAGGAGCTTCGCTACCGATGGTCAAGAACGGAGCCTTGTTTTTTCTTGCACCTTGCTGTCTGCCCCGCGAGAGTTTCTTTTTGAGTCGAGGCCGCGGAAGCTCTGGGTCATGGTGGCACGGGACATGCGAGCGATGTGAATCTGCTCGACGGACTTTGCGCGGATAAGGTGGTGCAAAAGTCCCACCGAAGCAAACCAGCACGGCATGAGGTTGTGGTCAAGGGGGCATGAGATGGGAGTACGTGCATGAGAGCCCTAGATGGTACACACTCTCACAGCCACACGCAGGCTCTGGGACAATGGTTAGTTGCTCCCGTACTTCACCACGACGAACGAACGCAGAGCGTCTTGAGTCCTTCAGGGGATCCGATGAGGTACAAACACTTCCCACTACCGGTGTCTCTCCTTGTTTGGCACAGCAGCCGGCTTGCGCGATGAGAATTCAGCCACTTGCTGTCAAACCACACCGTGCAAGCACAGATCATTTCGAGGTCAAATACGTCGTTATTGGGATGTATCATCAGTCTCGAACTATGTGAACCCATAAAAAAAAAAACCTGGTACGCCTTCATGTTTCTCACGTTGAAATTTGCTGTAGATGAACTTGCCAATTCCATTGCGCTCGAAGGACCGCCAATCCTCCACTCTGCGTCTCGACTGTTCGTCCCCTTCCGCGATCGTTTCTGTCCGTCGTGTTCATGAACTGAGCTGGCCGCCGGTTCTCTCGACCAGGGTTGAGGTAGTCATCTGCCCCGGGCGGAAGAACTGTACTCTCCTGGATCTCCGCCATCGTGTCTTCATCGGGTTCCTCGAAAGTCCACCACATGCCAAAGTGCCCGTCGGCATCTCGCGTCGCGGAGGCGGCGTTGGCATTGTGGGAAATCCACTTGTCATAAGCGGCGCAGCGGTTGAGGTGGTATCGATAGACTGCTCTGTCGAAACCCGCGCTTTTATCTGTTGCTATGAACGCCTCTTCTTGTGGCCACAGCGGCCGACAAAATTCGATCAGGTGGTGGAAAAAGATGCCTTTGAACGTCTGGCCGTCTTGACTGCAATACCCGCTGTGGTCGCAGAATTCCTCGAGAATCCCTGCACGGCCCAATCCGCTCCAGGCTGGATGTGAGTTTGGCCATCCAGTCGCCCGCACTACACTCTCGACTAGAGCATGACCATCGTCCAAGTAGCTTCTGGCTCCAGTGGCTAACCACAAACCGCGGCTCGCGGATAAGACCACACCTTGGTTGTAGGTATACACCATAGGGTTGAGGTCGTCGCAGTGTCCAGTGCCTGGATCGACGGTCCCGTTGGGATATCGGCGCCAGCCAGTGACGTGGAACCCGTCTTGATACAGACCAGACCTGGGATTGCGCATTTGGCTATCCATCAGCCATTTGTAACTCTTAATGGCGTTTTCCAAATACAAGGGATCGTGAGGTTTGGAGAGGCCATCCCCGCCTGATACCAGATATGGCGAAGTGTTGTTGTCACCCGGGTGGTAGAGGTACATGGCAATGCTAGCCGCAGCAAACAGTTCATTCGTGATGGCGTTCTTGTAGGGAGTTAGATATGGATTCCAATTCATCCCGCCTCCACAAAGGGATTCACCCCATCCCACAGACGCCAAGTCGTAGAAAATCCGAGCGCGGTGAGCGGCCATCGGGCTGATTTGAAGGCCATGCCACCCGGTCCCCGAATCGCCGCGTCGTCCAGACTGGAGGAAGTCCCAGTGCTTCAAAGTATACATTTCTGCAAATTTCAGGTTCTCGAGCCAGCCAAGAACAACCCAAAGCATATCATCATAAGCTTGATTTCGTAAAGCGAATGCATTCTCGCCAAAGTAGAAGACAGTCGTGTGCGCGTAATACCGATCCACGATATTCTGCCAGGAGAGCATGTCAGAGCAGGTGGCCATGGAAGACGCATCCAGCGAGGTGACAATGCTGGCGAGGGTGGCCGACACATGTGTCCCCATAACAGCAGAGGTCCAGTCAATCGCATCTGGCCATGTCCCTGTGAAAATGTCGAAGTAGGAGTCTTGCATAACATCCAGGGCATTCAACATGTCATGAAGAACTCCTGGCACGTTGTGTTTCCATAATGTCGTCTCATCCCCTCCTCTTGTCTCCGGTGTCAGCTCGTTCTGGCTGGAGAGACCGGCAGAGTATCTAACATATCCTCCATGCCCGACTCTTTCGATGGCCCCGCCGTTCGCAAGCCAGGTGGTTTGGAGGAGCAGGTGTAGCAAGACTATGACGCGCATTTTGGGATCGTAAGTGTGAAAAGCATGATCGCCTATGGAGACCTGGTCAACCGGACGGGAAAGGGATAAAGATAAACGAGACGCTGAAAGCCAGAGAGAACGGGCATCTCAATCAATTCGACGAGGCAGAGGCACGAGAACAGGGCCTTGTGATCATGGTCGCCGGGAGGGTGCGAAGAATGAGGAGGACGGTGTCTTTCAGCGTGACCAACAGAATCTGCACTTGGGGTTTGGAGCGATGCCAGCCGGTCAGCAATAGGGCATTGTGGAGGCCAAGATTGGTAGCCCCTCGGCCCTGTAAGCGCGGGATCAGGGTTGGTGAGAAGAGATCGAATCGAGTTTGTTCCAGGCCCTGCAGGAACTGAGGGTTGCATGCAGCTGGGCGAAGTTTGAGAAGCACGTCATCCCTGTCACCACCGCCGCGTCTTGTATGTAGCGGTCAAGGAGTGAGGGGGGGCCAACTTCTGCACCTCGAACCCCTCCTGTGTGCTCCGTAACGCTGTCAATGGCCACCGACCTGGCTCAAAGACTCAATCTCTCGTCGATCATCCCAAACAGACTGCAGACAAGACCACACAAGTACAACCCAATTGATTCTCTGTCTATCGAGTTTACCTAAGGACCAGACAGTCTCTCTAGTCTCTCTTCTTTCTGTCGCGCCGGTACCATCTAAGACCCTCCCAGCCACTGCCTTGGTCTAAAGCAGATCGCACGACGCCTCACCTTCGCCGGTTGGAGGGAGCATTCCTCCTTTGCCTCCAGACTTGACCGCCCTATAAAGCCTACCTCAGTCGTACTTAGCGGGAGAAATTGTCCAACGGCGCCTCATGTTTGATCTCCTCCCAAACCTTGTCAATGCCCTCACAAGCCTTGCTGCTCAGGGGTCCTTTTTCAATCCCTGTCAATGTCTGATCAAGCTGCTCTACCGTGCTTGCACCCACAATGATGGCATCCCCATGTTCTGGCTTCAACGGGCAGTTGTAGGTGACCCATCGGTAGGCGAGCTCAGCCCGTGAGCAGCCTTCGTCATTGGCGATCTGTTCCCATTTGGAAAGAGCCTCGAGGTAGGATGGCTTCATGTACATCTGGCGGTACATACCACCAAGGGCCTCTGGGCCGAAGCGGCCCGCGCCATCCTTGATCTGCTGGGCGGTCTTGGTGAGAAATCCTCCAGCAAGCGGCGAGTAGGCGTAGAACGCGATGCCTAGTTTTCTCAGCGTGGGAAAGAGCTCGGTCTCCTGCCGGCGCGCCACAGGAGAGTAGTTGCCCTGGTAGACGGTGGGGACGACATAGTTATTGGCTTTGCAGATGTCGTAGACTTTTTGGACGTCGGCAGGAGAGTAGTTGGATAGGCCGAAGCGCTTGAACACACCGGTCTTGTAAACCTCGTTGACGCCTGCCAGGGTTTCCTCGAGGGGCGTGGCGGCGTCGGGGCAGTGGATGTAGAAGATGTCGACCTGTGGGGAGAGTCAGTCCAGGCTGTCGAGACGAAAATATTGATGAACAAGGCGCTTCCCGCTTTGTGCAACAGACGAGCGATCCGGTCATCAAGAGAGGGTAGTGCTAACTCACCTGCTTGACACCCAGCTTCTCCATGCTCTGCTTGGCCGAGTTGATAATGTTTTCTTTGGTCGCCCAACCCGGCTGCCATCCGCCCATCCACTTCGTGTCAATAATGAACTTCTCTCCAGCTTTGACCTCGCCAAGACGCTTCTCGGATTCGCCATATAGCTGGGCCGTGTCAAGAACCTTGCAGCCGTGAGCCTCGAGAGTAGAGAAGGACTTGTTGAGGTAGTCTTCAGCAATCCACGGGTCACGGTTGCCAAATGAGGCGGTGCCGAAGACGACCTTGATGCCTTGAGATGCCATGTTTGGTGATGACTGAGAAGAAGTATTTTCTTTTTGGGGCCGATCCGAAGAGCAATGTCCGTTGGCGGAGTTCCCCTCAAATATGTACTCTCTTCGATGTTGCCAGTGCTAGTGTGTGGGGAAGAGTAGAAACTCACAGAACCCAGAGATAAGAATCAGGCTGAATTCGCAAGGGGGAGTCGTGACGTCAACGGGGTAACGAGTGTAGACGTCTCTAGTATAGTAGAGGTTGAGGCCTGTCGACGTGTCCGTAGCTTGCTTTGTATAGATCTTGGTCGACACCAAATCTTATAGTTGGTCCTGGGGATTTATGCACTGACGCTTGTGCCATGGTAGGTTGGGCCCTTTGAAATGCCGTGGTCCTCGATTTGTCATCAGGCAACCTGATAGCACGCGTTCAGTGGGCACAGCTGGTGCTACTGGTGGTGCTGGATGAAGGTCTGTGGGTATACCACCCCGCTGCCCGCGATCTCGAGAGGCAGATTAATCATTTTCGGTAGTTGTGGATTTGGCGGCGGACTTACTCGAGGAGTTCGGCCGACAGCGGGCTCGTATTTCCTTAGCCCCCAACGTTTCATGCAATGGAACGGCCCTCGAGGCGTGTTGGTGGTGTTGGCGGCGCCTGGACACGGACAAATGTATTCGCCCGGCCACGATGCGGGCGTTTAGCAGGCGAGTCAAATGCCCGTCATGGTAGAGGCCCAACACAGATGGTTGTACTTGTGATTGGCCTCGTATAATTTCCCATTCCGATGTTTCCATTCCGTAATGATCGTCCAGTGAGTCGAGAAAGCCTCGAGCCATCGCTGGGCTTTGTCTATCTGGTACCAGAACTTTATATCGATTGCAACTTGCTTACTGACGCGATACCATAAGCACGTCGGCTCCTGAGAGAGCCTGTTCTCGTTCAGTCTCCGTGGAGAACAGCTTGTACCAGTCGCCATCGCCTCACGTCCCTGCCTCGTCCGAGGGAGACCAGAAATGAGACGTGCTCGCCGGTCATCTGCGTTCCACCGTGAACCGAAGCATTGAAATCAACCATGGATCATCTGCCGATAGGGCGTCGTGTTGTGAACAAGACTTCGAGTTTCCAGGTAGATAGACGGGCGGATACGGAAGTCTGGAGCAAGTTCTGAGACACATCAACCAAACTAGTAGACGACCAGTCGAGGAATTGAATTCGATGTTGTAATTAATGCCTTTTCGAAGCAGAACCCTTGACGGTACTGACCACGGAAATATCTCCCCTCCGTATCTTGCGCTCGCGGGACGTCCAAATTTCAAAACGCACAATGCCGACACCCGACTCCCAGAGCAACTCACGCGATGCTGAAGTGCAAACTGCCTACCCTGCTCATCGGCTACCGACAAGCCAGAAGCAGGTGGGAATTTCAAAACGTGGAAGGAAATTCGTGGCAGGCGTTGAAGCGTGAAAATGGTTGCAAAGCAGTTTAGATAGATGGGCCATAATACCTCACCCATAAATGGACGGTACTGCCTCGTGTCAGCACGTCAGTGCCTCAACCTGTCCCCTCGTATTTGAGAAGGGTCGGCGGGCCTAATTGGCAGGGGTTTAGGACTCAAGCTTGATGGATTTCCCTGCCGATCTGGTGGAGGTCGAGAGACACCAAAGTGGTTGAGTGGGTCTCGAGCCTGAGGCTCAAGATATGTGCTAGTGGCTCCAGGTTCTCCCAGCCACGACCCAGAAAGTGTCCGTAATGATCTGTTACTGTTTGGCAGTTGTATCTCTTTTGCGCCATCACCCATAACATCACCCACAAGAGACCCTGGCGATGACGTGCTGCGTTGATGGAATGTGTCTCGAATGAAGGTCTCGAAGCTGGGTAGCGTACAGGCTGCCGGTGACTTCGCGGACGAGAGGCTCGCATCTTGTTGGGCGTTATTGGAGCCGCTGTGCGTTGCAAATTCGCTTGCAGACGGTACCGTTGGTGGAGCTGACCCGTCACTATTGTCAGAGATATTGTCATCGTCAAATTCCTCGGCGCGGTGGCCTTTCCGACCAACTGTCATGTGGTGCCAATGGACACGGCATGCCAGTTCAGTCTTGTCCAAGCGGTTGGCGATATGCTTGTAGGGTAGTTTCTGGCCCTGTGTCCGACTCCGGAATAAAAAGGATTCCTGTTAGCCGTCAGTGTCGGACGCAAGACACGACGCCATCAAGCGGACCTCTTCGTCTGTCCAGCTACGTATCAGTTTGCCTTGACGAATTTTGTCTCTCCGTAACGGATTGCGTGGCTTCTGCATCCGTGGAGACCGCGAGGCTGATCGATTTCCGGGAAGAGGGAGAACAGGGGGCGCCATTGAAAAGATTGAACGGTGATTCTGTTGACAGAGGCAGCTACAAGATGCCCTGTGACAAATGAGTCTTGCAGGTAGATGTATCGAAGCACTGGAGCCAGACTGCGGACCTTTCCTTTCTAGTGAGGAGTCGAGGCTGAAAAGAGTGCACGGTTGAGACTCGAAATCTCTGGCATTAGGGTCCTCTTGTTCGATCGAGTGTTATATGGTCTTGGTAACGAGCAGAATATTGACCCCAGTCTGCCTTCCCCAAAATGCGAAGGCAGACTTGATGTTGGCTTTGCAGTTATGCGACCAGATACAGGCCCTGTGAGAGTGGATTTATTGGGTTTGTCAAAGGTCAGTGTTGGGTGTTTCGATCACTCTGAGCGGAGGAATAGCCGCTGGTACCGCAGCAAGTGGGCTTGCACATGAGGTTTAGGGCAGCCGGACCCTGTTAGGCATGCAGATAGAGAGGGCCGCGAATGTATGCGGGATAGGCAATGGGGTTCATGCAGCCGAATAGCTGTGCCGATGGTAGAGTAGTCTTCGGACAGACTCCCGCCTGCCGTAGCCATACCCGCGGCGGACGGGGAATACCACTTCCCCAGTCAGCACCATGATTGAAAAGAGAAAATGTCTCCCAATGCGAAAGAGCACGAGGATATGCAGGCGGGGCCTGCGTGTCAACCAGTCTTCCAGCGATCTCGATCACACGATCCATGTTGCTCTGGAATAGGGCAATCCGCCGAGTGCAAGTCACCTACCCATCCGCCCATATGGTCGCCCATGCACATGTGAAATGCTTCGACATAATGGAGGGTAGAGGATCGATCCAACCCAACGCCAATACTCCATTGTGTGCTGAGAGTCTGCCTTAGGGTAGGTGTTGGCGAATGAAAGGAGGCTGTGTGTGGTCCAACAAGCGCCAGAGTATCTGGGCGGTTAACTCTCACCTGCAAAGCCACATGGAGGGGGCCAAAACGACAGGGAAGAAAGGCAGAAGCTGGGGACTCGAACAAGCTCAAGTAATGGTGCCGGTGACTATTGAAGGTCGCCCGTATCGAGCAGCCGGTCTTGCAGGGGAGAATATATCAGAATGGAGCGAAGATCCGCAATGTCCTTCCAAGACAGGGATTGCCGCACGCCGTTGATTGCTTGCCTGTTGATTGCATTTTCTTGCCCCGGGGAGCCCCTCGTGCCATGGTTCCCTATCGCGATTGAGCTTGGCTGGCAAGGGTGTTCCCGTTCACGTTCTTTCGCATTCCATTGAGTGGCTTCAAGTCTGGATGCGGGATATTTGGCGCTTTCGGAGATCTAGTTCCAATGAGAATACGAGGCCGGTATTCTCGCTACCGCCCGAGGTCGTTTTGTTTCCTTCTTTTTCTTCTTAGCGGGAACGCGCAGCAAGTCACAACTTTCACCATAGCTAGAAAGATTGCTGTTGAAATTGCACTGATTCAGGATGTTGTCGTGACTAGCATAATCGAGATACGCTCAAGTTTCGGTGGGGACGCGTGCACAGGTCGCTTAACGGGCGACAACAGCAAAGACTCGAAACCCCAGCCACCAAAACAAGCCTAATTGACTAGAGGAGACGACACCCGGCTCCCCGGAAGGATCGTGAATCTGGCCGCAAAGGGGAACGCCGTGGGGGCCGGCGAGATCACTAGTTAAGAGTGCCATTCGATGCATGTGCTCGGTACAGGCGCAGCCAGGTGGTCGACAAAGCGGTCGTCCCCAACACTCGAGCAACCCTAGCCGTCTGCGACCGAACCAATATCACACTTTGGCTGCCAAAGGTTCTTAACGGAAAACTCCAGATGGGATATGATTGCCGAGATCTCGTTGATAGGACTTGAGAGAGCTGTAGGATTTGTAGAAGAAAGGTAGCTTTTGCTTATTGACGCCCTGCTTCGTGAATGAGGCATGTCCTAGAAGCCATTAGTTTGCAAGATTGGGGACGGATTAGGAGGTTACAGTGCCCTTCTAGTGCTCTGAACTCGGCACCCCTCGTGCAGACACGACGATAGCGAGTCAGAAGACATCGACAGGCAGTCCAGCTACTGTTGCGGGTGTTTAGACATGGCGGGCAAGCGTTGCGGAGAAAGTACGGAGTACGGAGGAGAAGCGAGGCAGCTCGATGGTGCGGAAGAAGAGCCGTAAAAGCAGCAACCCGCAGCACCCATTTGGCGTCTGGCGGCACAGGTGTCAGGCCAAGACATTCAGCCTCAGCGTTGTTCCTCTCCCGTCCAGCCGCGTTTCAACACCCGCAGGCAACGCAGTTAGCAACGTCTCACTTAATACAACTCAGAACTGATCCAATTTCGGGGAAGCGATATTTGGTTGTTAGTTTAGTCCTGTCACTCTCGATTGACAGGGTAGCTGTGTTGAACTCGCTTTCTTTTCACTCAGTTTTCCTTCCAGAGCCCAGTCGAATCGACGGCTGGCTGCTCGGGTCTGGCCATGTCGATTCGCCAACCATGAACATGAATATCTTCCGCATCTTGGGCGATGTCTCCCATACCGCCTCGAAATGTATACTCATCTGGGCTATTCATTCCAATAAGAGCGCTGAAGGTTAGCCATCAGACAGTCTGCCTGTCCTCCAAACTGGCCACACTAACGAACCAACAGGCGTCTCCCTCCTGACCCAGATCCTCTATATCGTTGTCTTCGTTAGCCGCTATCTAGACCTCTTCTGGGTCCCTCCCTCGGCATCATGGTGGAATTTCATCCTCAAGAACTTCTATATCTGGTCTTCGATCTACATCATCATCTTGATGACAAGAGTTTTTGCGCGGACCCGCGAGCGAGAAAAGGCCTGGAAATGGGGTGCCTATGCCACTGCGGCATCGATGCTTGCGGCTCCTCTGGTCTGCTTGACCTTTAACGGCCCGCGTCGAACCACTTTCACCGAAGTCCTGTGGACATTCTCCATCATCCTCGAATCTGTCTGTGTTCTTCCACAGCTCCTCCTCCTGCGACAGACCACCGTCCCCACCGTCATTGACTCTTTCTACCTCGTCACTCTAGGCTCCTACCGAGCATTCTACATTCTCAATTGGATCTATCGAGCCTTCACTCCGTCGAAACCAGATGCCATTTCGGTCATTTTTGGCATCGTGCAAACCGCATTCTACATCGACTTCGCATGGGTCTACTGGACGAGGCAAAGAGTCAAGCTCAGGGGAGGTGGCATTGTCGATGCAGAGGACCTGCGGAAAGGCTGGCTAGTGAACAGGGTCATCAACCCTGCGCGACAACCGCCAGAACAGGACCCAGAGGGCGGTGATGACGAGAGCAACGGGCAGCCGCAGCAACCGAAGGTCAACCGCTGGGGCCCGCGAGGGATATCGATCTCGGCGGACGACACGTTGCAAGACCATGACAAAGGCAAAAGAGCAGCCAAATCCTCGACCCCGGAAGCCAATCCGATGTTGGAAGATGATACTTTTGAGTCGGACGAGGAGGAGGACGTGCCTAGGCTAGATGAGCCTGGAAACAAGGTGTTGAACAGCGGCGAGGACTGGCGTGAGAACTCGTCATCACGGCAGTGAAACATTCCCTTGTATAACATGTAGCCCTTTCTTTTCTCTCGCCATGTGTTAGCGGTCTTGTGGGGTGTTCATTTTATCTGAAGCCGCTGGGTGTGGGCTCAATGTTGAAGTACAAAGGCGTTCTACGAATGTGGTGAGTCTAGCGCTGGACTGGATCTGCTTTGACGATGAAGGTGCTAGGCAACGACCAGGAAAGTAGTCGTAGACACGAATAGACGTGTCTGACTCTGAAGGACACAACGAGATCTTGCGGTAGTCGGTCACTGTCGCTTGCGGGTGGCTTGAATCTATATTCAAGGCAATACTTTGACAAATGACCACCAAGAAAAATAGCTTGTCAGACGCAAACACATCGTAAGAGTAATCAACCGTTCAGCCCTTTTACTTCGTACACCTCTTCCCACCTACCATTGTAAATATCCCAATCTTAATCATCTCGCCTTATCAACCCTTTCCAATCTACCAATGCCACTTTTGTGCGGCCGTAGCATTCGTGTCCAACAAGTCATTCTTCGCACCGTCGCGCCGTTCAAGACGGACAAACGGACAATGGCCTCCCAGATCCCCGCCAAATTCGACATCAAGACCGCGTACCGGATGAACTCAGGCTACGAGATTCCTGCTCTGGGCTACGGTGTATACCAAACTCCTGCCGCGACGTGTGAAGAGGTGACACTTGATGCCTTTCGTGTTGGTTATCGACATGTTGATTCTGCGCGCGCATATCGCAATGAACAGCCGTGCGCTGACGCCATCCGCAATTCTGGTTTGAAGCGGGAGGAGATCTTCTTCACCAGCAAAGTCCCCCCGAAAAGCATGGGCTACGAGGCGGCCAAGAAGTCTATCGAATCATCCTTCTTCCAGACCGGCCTCGACTATATTGATCTCTACCTCATCCACTCCCCATATGGAGGCAAAGAAGCCCGCTGCGGGGCGTGGAAAGCGCTTGCCGAAGCTCAAAAAGCGGGTAAAATTCGATCAATCGGCATATCCAACTATGGTGTACATCATCTCGATGAACTGGAAGAGTACATCAAGACCTCTGGTGTCGGTGGCACCATCGACGTCGGTCAATGGGAAATCCACCCATGGCTTCCGCGCGATGATATTGTGGAATGGGCTCGCAAGCGGAACGTCGTCGTTGAGGCATATTGCCCCATTGTTCGCGGCCAGCGTGCGAATGAACCGGTTCTGAAACAACTCAGCGAGAAACATGGAAAGACATGGGCTCAGATACTGCTCAGGTGGAGCTTGCAAAAGGGGTTTGTACCACTGCCGAAGAGTGTCACTCCTTCCAGAATTGAGGAGAATGCAGCCATCTACGACTTCGAGCTCGATGAAGACGATATGAAAAGTCTCCATTTCCCCAGTTCCTACGCCCCATGCAGCTGGGATCCAACCACAAGTCACGATTAGATGATGGAATTGCTCAATCTCAAACTTTGTTCTCTTGTGCATGTCGATGTAAGACTTGGTGCCCGGTGCTCTAAAGGGAGATGCATTTACCTGCAAGTCAGTCGTTCATCTGGAGCGAGCCTAATGAAATACAGCTCTGCACAACTCAGCACCTAGGATGAAGTCTCTCCAATACAATCGGCTGGTCAAGTTGGATTTCCACACAAACTCCCTATTGAAAGCAAGGCGAATTCTTTCATCTTTTGACGCTGCGGCAAGCAACTAGAATCACAACAAGCTCTGATCAACAATGCCGAACTATTTGTCTCTCTGTTAGCCCGACCAACGCTTGCGATGGAAACCCTGAAATGATCTATCTCCAAGGACATCCCTCCTCAGGGGAAAGCTCTAGGACAACTCCGAATTCGTCGAAACCAGAATATAGGATTCTACGCCAAAAACGGCGACGTATACAACACCGGCAAGTGACTCCATCTCCAATGCCAAAGCTCCTCGCGATCCCATAAATCAGAATAAGACTGTACACTCGACGAAATGGGCACCATTTCTTGTTCCTCGTCATGCTTCTCACGAAGACGTGTTTGGAATCGTCGTCAGCGCTTGTGCGGCGCCACTCGTGTTTTGGTTGGTAAAGACTACGAGTACCGCGCAATATCTGCAAGGGATCAGTTTGCTGGATGCTGTATCAATAACTGCACTTACGCCGCAGTGACGCCAAATATCTCGTGTTGCTTTGCAGCCGTTGCTGTGGAACAAAGCAAAGCGAAAGCTATCGTGAACGCAAATGCCAACAAGTTTTGTGTATAACCATCGAGGTGTCGCAACCTGTAGAGGACCAACACCGGTCCCATTATCAAGGCTACAATGGCGATTGTGTACAGGAATCCGACCACGCGGTTGAATCGCTTTCTCTCGTATAGCTGGACATGTATCGTCGAACCTTCGAGTTTCCGGTCCTGGATTTTGTTGCGCAGCAAGCACTGTGCTAGGTCAGCCTGGCTTTCGGTACAACAGCCGAGAAGGTGTCTCTCACTCGGACCAAGGACCTGCTGGCCCATGTGAAGATGTGGCTGACAAGGCCGTGGACCCAGGAAGAGCTCGGTTCTCCGCCGAGCACGATCAAGTCGTCAACCTTCCTGATCCATCTCCTGTCCCTTTGGGCGAGGCTCCCGTCATTGTGAATCAAATTGGCGATACTGGCGCGGTCCTGTTCGTCAGGCCTCTGCCACTGATACAAGGCAGCGGAGCGCGCCAAAAGATCATCTACTGCCGAATCAGTCGTCGGTTCAATGCGTTAGTCTTGTGAGGAATGAGATCCTACCATAAGCCTTCAATCGCGAGTCGAGCTCCTGAAACAAGGCCTTGCGGACAGCTGGGGTTCGCATGTCGTCGCCATCCCGGTTCGACAGGTAGCGTCGTGTGCCTGCCGATGCGGCGTCCTGCATGTCCTGGTAGTCCAGCCTGGACTCCATCTCTCGAATGACGTCCTGTTGGTACAGAAGGAGTCGAGTCCGGAGCCAGCCAAAACGCCGGTAGATCATAAAGTTTGGGTCGCTGTCAACGAAGGTCGCGATCCTTGGCCATCCGGCCACGGCACACTCGACTGTGACAGTTCAGAGATGTTCTCATGGCTTATTGGCGGCACTTACGAGCGCGGACATCGGTATTTTCCTCCTCCTGAACCTTTCGCCCTTGCTGTTTGATGGAACATCCTATACCGAGACGGTGCAGCCAGCCTCGTTCTATTACTTCAGTCAACCCCTCATCTGTACAGGTGTCGGATGCGCTTACTATTGGAGTCCTCCTGACACTCGTCGGCGGTATGATACCCTTTCTCGACATCGTCGACTGGCATATCGGGGTCTCCGGCGAAGTCGGCTGTTACGAGTCAATGGTTGCAATTCACCGTTCTTCGGGAAGATAAACACGAAGACAACAATAGCCTGGCGAAGGAAGCCATGTCTATCGTGCTTCATACAGGCTGCAGTGGTCCATTGTTACACGCAGTAGTCGCACGAGGCCAACTCTCGACCTCGAGGCTGTGGACATGTTCTTGTTACACGAGGCGTGCACGCTGACAACCTCCGGCAAGCACTGGTACACAGCACCGCCCCCCCGTCAGGCTGCACGTTTCTCGCCAAATTCATCGAATCAGCTGATAGTACAGTATGCGAGCCATTTGCTCAGACATGTTGTTCTTGACTCCTCTCCCCGATCTCGCTTTTCCCATTACTGCCACTCAGACGGAACCATTTCTTAAAAAAGTCCCCGATCCTCCGTGTGAACCGTCTCTTCTCAGACTTGCCCTCCTTCTGTCTTGGTCGATCCCTGGTTTTGTCATAGTCTCGCCATGCGTCGTCGCCATAACCTGCAGGTCGGATGGTGTCGGTTTCCTGGAGCCATCTCAGCACCGGGCTAATGGGCATGGTCTTTTGCATACCTGGTCGACCCCTTGGATGGGGTTTATGTGTGAAAGTGGGCGGCTCCCACTATTGCCCTTGGCGTCATTTTGTTGGCCTGAAGACATGCTGGTTTCTGAGGCGTGGGTTATCCGGGGGTCATTCGACAGTACGTTCCCTCAGTCTGCGTTCAGGGGATGCATTTCCAAGGGGTGTGATTTTGAATAAGCCGCGGTGAAGGCGCGTTTCTCTGCTGCCACGTTTGCTGCGACGACTGCATTCAAGGCAGTCGGTGGTCTGTTTGAGTGGAGGTGGCTGTTGTGAAAGAAGGGCTCTCTCCCAAGGCAGCTCAACGATCAAAGGATGAGAGACTGGCCATAGTTGGAAGAATTCAGGGAGACAACAACGAGCAGAACCTTTCCAGTTTCAACCGAGCGGCCTTTCAGAGGCATTCTCGTTTGTCTGAGGCTATCTCCTTCTATCTCCAGGTGCCAGCCAACGAAATGGCAATGAGACAGCTTGGCTTCCCACCTAGATTCTAGATTGACTGCGTCACTGCCTTCATCTAGCATCAAGGGAAGTTCTGGGCCCGTTGACTGCAGAATTTGAGACATTACCAAGAGGGCACAGGAAACGGCCGAGACATAGTCCACCGCGGCTACACGTTGAGCAGATGCGTGCCTGACTCTTGCGAGATGCTGCAAAGGCAGGCGCACGATCGAGACCATCTCAATCGTGCCGGCAGAGATGGCCTGGTTGTCATTAAGACTGACTGTTCGACCAAAAATGATGTCGGCCCTTTGTCGCGGGCGTTCTTCTCAGTGACTTTCCAAAGAGACACGTCGCAGCACTACTCAACGAGATCATACACCTTCAGCCAGCCGAAGCAAATTATCGGCCGCCACAATTTGGGAACGGGTCACTATCCTTTCACCACCGTCCACATATTGCCATCCATCCACGAGCGACGATTTCCGCGTCCTCCGTGGCAAGGAGGGAGAGATGTGTTCACCATTCCTCCCAATCGGGATGACCGACAACCCCTTTTGGAACAAACGAGAACCTCGCCTTAGCGCTCCCGTAGAACGGAAAGCGCGTGTAAACAGGAAAATGTGAACAGGAGATCGAAGCGTTGGCGTGTCGATGTGTCGACGAACGGACTGTCTCCTTGTTGGAACAGATCGCGAATACTGGGTTGTGGGCAAGGCACAATGCTCGAGGCGGTGGTGTATATTGTTTCCCACCACATACATTTATTTACCTAGAATATCGTGGCCCGGCAACTCGGAAGACACATCATCGAGTATAGATATTAATTGAAGGCCCAGCTATGAAGTGTTGGTACCCTCAACCCATACCGAGCTACGAAGGGGCCATACGCGAGCAACATTTCGTATATAGGAAGCGAAGTCACAGGAGGCACACCGTGATTAGGTCGACAGTGGCATTGACTCTTTAGTCCAGACAATGAGTTTAATGTACACAGCGGACAGGGTACCAGGGACGAGGTACATACATTTGCACATGGTGTCCTACTCCTCTCTATATCAGGGTGCAGAGGGATGTACTCTGTACTCTAGACGGCAACTAATTCCTCGGACTTGCACGCCTAGTGCAGCGTCCCCTGTCACGCACCCATTGAGTCCAAACCGGCGGGATTCACGGTTGACTGGTTGGGTCTTAAAGGACTAGGTACAATGGGAACAGCCTGGCCATGAGAAGTGGTACAAGATTCCCAAAAGGTGACAATCAATTATATCTATACAGGGACGTCACGGCATGGATGGACTAGTGAAGGCTGGTCGGAACGGCGAGTCTCGAGTTGGGAACAAGGAAAGAATAAAAAAGTCGAAACGAGAACGAGCATCGCATATAGCATGAACGTTCTCGATGCAAAGCGCTTTGATTGATCCTCTCACCGCGACTATTCTCCCTTTATGTACAGTTTTTCTTTCACTTTCTGGGTAATCCCCCTCTCTCACGCGCCCCAGCCCCATTGTCGATCCTTCCACCGCTTATCGGTACCAGTATTCCGGCTTGACGAAATCGGCCATGGTCTTGGGTGCTTCGTGTGCGGCGTGGTGGTGGTCGCCATGATGGTCATCGTGGGAGTCTGGTGCTCCGACGTAGTCCATTCTGTAGACACTCCCACATTCCGGGCACCGCTCAAAAGGGCGATCACGGGTCATCTAGCAACAGAAAAAGAGAGACGGGTGTCAGTCATGCTCTGAAATTAGGGAGCTGCTCTGGAGCGAGTATGTGACAGCCAAGGAAAATTGTAGGTCGGCGCAACATACCACGAGCCATTTGACGTTGTGTGAATCAGCTGGAGAGCCGGTGCAGCCGATCTGGTACTCAGCACCAGCTGATTTCACGACGATGGGATCCTCGAATGTACCTGCACAACATAATCTGGTAAGCTTGGCTGCCAGGAACATAACCAACACCAGATTCCGAAGCTCCGTCTCTCTTCGAGCTGGACTCTTCTCAAAGAACACATACCGACTCTATCTGACGGGAGCGGTGACATGTCAAAGATATCAATGCCCTGCATCTTTCCCAAGATTTCGAGACGTTCCAGACCAGTTGCCTGTTCGAGATCGGTCGGGACGGTACCGGGCGCGGCGCCGGGGGGAAGGAGATCTGCTTCGGTTTTGATTTCTGCGAAGGACAAATTTCACCAAGATCAGCACGTTGTTTCCATCGCAGATGTCTCTTCTCCATGCCAAAAAGTCTCCCACTTGAATGCGTATCGTTGGGATCCTTACCTTCAAAAGGGAGAAGTTTGCCCTCCGGATCACCGGGCTTCGGATCGAATTTGCCTGCTCCTGTAGAAATCCACATCAGTCAGACCAGCTCTGACAAGGTAGTTCATATCGAAATAGCTTCTCCGAGGGGATTGTGGAAGCTTCGAGGGTTCGGTTAGCACGTACGGCGAGCTGTGACAGTGGTGAAGGCGCGGGGAGCGACGCGGGCAGCCGAGATAGGCATACGCCTAGCGAGCGAGAAAGCTGCGCGTGCTACCGACATTGTGGAGGGCCGAGTGAGGAGTGAGTTGAGAGTCGATGGGGAGACTGTAAGAGCACGGAGGTCAAAGGTTCAAGTTGTCGAAACTGCGATTGAAGTTCGGGCAGATGATGATTGGCCGGCGAGTTCCAGAGCTCATACCACTTTTTTACAAGCCACAGACACCGCCACAGCCTCGTCCAAGCCCCAGTCACGTGCAAGGCTGAAAAGGGGCTGTGTGCCTTGGGAAAGGGGATTACAGTGCTCTGCACTCTATTGGGAGGGAATTTTCTGATATGATCTCCGGTCACAATTCCTTGATCCCGATCTCCTTCCATCACTCAATGATTCAACTGGGAGTGAGAGAATGCAGCCCTGTGGAGAGTATATCGGTTGACTCTCGCTCTTGTCCCCATGGCCCCTCTATAAGAGCTCTGATAGTGATAGATCAGCCCGATCAAGGCTTCTTTGAAGCTGTGACATCCTTCAAGGCAACAGAGGTATTGAAGCTGCAATTGCAGATTCCAAGAACCATGCCTCAGGTCGTATCAATGTGTTCACCAGGAAGAAGATGCTCAGGCCTGATGGAGTTTGTTGTTCCCCTGACGTAGTTTGGGCTGCGGAATCCCGGGATCTTGGCACCCGCCGTTCCGCCTTTCCTCTTGCCAAAGGCAGACAGCATCTTCACCTCCAAAGCATGTCTTGACGGCAATCACTCATGCCAATGTGACATCTTCACGACGAACAGGCTGGAGAGTCAAGTGACACAGTCCCCCCAGCAACCGTGACAATAGGCCACCGCGGTTTATATCCGGAAAACTGCAGAGGTCCTTCTCTCCGTCTTTCGCTCCTTCGATCCAACCTCAGAGCATCGCTTCCCAAACTCAACGCGTTCCTCGCCGCTCGAAGTTGCTGGGGATTTGTACCTACCGAATATCCTTCCGCCATCACCATGTTCGATTGGAAAGGCCGTTCTGTCCTCGCTCTTTCTGCAGTTTGCTATAGAGCTTGATGAATGCGACCGCCGTTCCTCAGAGGGCCGATCTGAGCGCAAAAAAGCGTCAAAGGTGAGATTTCAGCGACGCGAGAAGATGGGCAAGTGGTTGGAAGTCACATGAGCGAGTGAGTGCCTGGGTGACCGGGCGACCTCCCCGTTGAACACCACGTTGGCCCCACTCCACTCCGGGTGAAGCTACTCCTCCTGCTCAGTCACATATATTTTTGTCTTTCGCAATTAGATTCCACAATCGAGGAGGGATGACCGCAAGAGAACGGAACACCCAATCTGCCTCTATTCTACCAGAGTTCATCCAGTGAACGCACGAAGTACCAAGGGTGTCAAACCCCCTTGGGGACGGGCTATCATATCATGATACAACGGCTTCGGCTCCTGAATACCAACAATGGTAGCTTAGAGACCACAGATTAACCCCCCGCTGGTTCCCTATCTAGCAACTATCCTGAGGTTGACTTCTTTTTTGGCTTTTTTTGGGGTTCAAATCTGGACACAGAATGGTCGAGGGCAGAAGCACGGCCAAGTCAGCATGATACTGGATGAAGTTTCGGAGTCTCAAGGAGATGCTTTCTGTGAAATGAGATGAATGTGTATTTGTTTTTTTATAACTGGTGGCACACAATATTTTCGAGGGTGACCACAATTGACCACAATGTGTGGTTGTGGGCGCAATGTTTTGAGATTGTACCGCACCTTCGCCAGGAAGGAGAAGTCACATCTGCATCACACGCTTGCTACTTATTCTTCCCTTTCCTCAGTTGTACGGCTTCAATCACGAATCAACCACATCATCCGCAGTTCATCTGCTACTGGCTCGCGCACTTACGAGAATCGCTGAATCAACAGCGGTCGCCGGTCTCGACCTCGCTCCCACCGAATGAATTTGCGGCTGCAGATCATTACAGGTCTGAGCAAATTTACAAGGCTGCGGTCGAAAGAAGTTGAGTTTCCCACCTTCCACGACTGCTGTCAGAGGTATGTCAATGATGAGGTCGAGGATGTGAGCGGGTTCTTAGCTGTTGTTCGATTATGCGACAGTGTCTAACTGGCATCGAACCAACAGCCACCTTCTACGCCCAAGTCCTCACCGACTTTATCCCAGACTCTGCAGTCTCTTGCGCCTTCACACTGACGGTCAGCTAAGGAAAATTCCAGTCTCGAGAATCAAGTCTGGAATTCTCCTCGATCTCCAATGAATACCTCTCTCCTTTTCAATTGTTTGGCCATATGCCTGAAAACGCTCTCCATGAGGGGATATCAACCGTCGCCGTTCTCTGCTGGGTGGTGAAGCGAGCCCTTGCATCGTCGTTCTCACCTGGACAAGGATCGACGTTGCTCCGCACTGTGCAGGGTTCCCCACATTCTGCTGCATACTCGAACGTCAAGGAAGTTGGTGCTCCCGAATGGCCTATTCTTCCAATGTCGATCTGTTGCTCTTTCGAGCATGGTCGCAGGAAAATAAATAGCCTATATTGCGTTTCTTCAACATGGGGAAGTTAGTGATGCAGCATTTGTGGCTGAACTCCTCCAATTCTGCTTCGGCATTCGGTGTAATAACGTCCACGATGCTAAGTAAAAGGTACAGTGCTACCTCAACACAGGTTTTTCAGACAGAAGTTCGAGCTCTCCTAGTGAAGGCAAGGCAAAGACTTAAGCGCTGCTAACAATATGTGGGTGTTACTTCCCTTGGCCTGCAGCCTACTTGGTTCGACCTTAGCAGACGTGTCTGTCTCGGTCTCGGGCACATCGCCATTCTCTCTGAACATCACGTCTGACCAAGGTATCACTGTGATCAACAAAGCTATTCTCAGTGGCGCTACAAACAACACAGCAAGTGCCGTGTCTGCTTCCAATGACGGAGTGGTGGCTAACAGTGGAGGACTCGTTGACTGGTCTCTTATTCAGCCCAATGTCGTCAGGGTTCAGTACAACTCGACCGTTGCGTTTACGGGAGCACAGTTCACAGCCGGTCCTAACGAGAACCTTTACGGTGTTTGGGAGTACCCTTGGAACGACTCCCTGACAAACAACGGCGTGGAGTTCGACTTGAAAGGCGTTGGAAACTCGATTGGAGTAAACTGGGACAACGCACGAGCGCCGGCATTCTACAGCAGTGCTGGCTATGCAGTCTACGCTGACACCTTGGATATGGGCTCTTTCCAGTTCAGTTCCGCTCAGATACAGTTCATCTTCAACACTAGCAGCTTGACATACTATATCATACTGGCAACCACCCCTGGTGATTTCAAGTCTGTTATTGAAACATACACCGGGCTCTCAGCGCGCATCACGATGCCTCCCGACGCTGGATATGGTCCAACGTTCTGGTCCGACAATTTCGAGACAGACTTTCATGGCTCTGTGTCGAATGCACAACAGAATTATTACGACGTCGTGGACCACCTCTACTTTAACCAAATCCATGCCACGTCAATGTTTGCGGATCGACCTTATGGTACGGGGAATTACTCGTGGGGAAACTTCGACTTTGATCCCACCTACTATCCCACGCCAAAACAATTCATTGCCAACCTATCAACTTGGGGCTTTGACTTCCAAGTGTGGGTGGCCAATCGTGCGTTCCTGGACACCGAGCTCTACAACGCGTCAATTGCTGGGGACTGGCTATTCCCGGGCATCAATCCAGAGTTCTTCCTCGGACCCGCTCTGAACTTGTCCATTCCTGCAGCCTATGAATATTTCCTCAACAAGATTGCGTATTTCCCGTCTGTCGGTGTCAAAGGGTTCAAGATTGATCGTGGCGAGGAAGGAGAGATGCCAGGTAAGCATTGACGAATTGTTTTTCGTTGTCACATCGCTGATGAAGCAGTATGGGAACAAAACATCCAGATGCGGCTCTTCGAACAGATCTGCGAGACGGTGATGGCCAACAAATGGGGCAAATCCGGTTTCTACAACTTTGCTCGTTCAGCCGTGGACCGTTCCCGTTCGCTGACCAACATTTGGAACGGCGATTCCCATGCAAACTTCACTGGTCTTCGCTACAGCATTGCCTCAGGCATCCGAGCCTCGCTGCTGGGGTTCTCTACGTGGTCTTCCGACACTGGCGGTTACGTACGCTCTCCCAACCTCGTAGCCGATCAACCCACGCCCGAGCTTTGGGCACGCTGGATGCACTTTTCTTCTTATTCGCCGGTGTACGAAATCATGGTCGGCACGAACCATACTCCATGGTATCCTCCATATCCGGAGCGACTTGTCTCAGTGCTCAAAGCCACGGCCAACGAGCATCACGCTCTCGTGCCATACATCAAGTCCTTCACTTACCAGGCAACACAGACGGGGATCCCTGTCATGCGTGCCCTGTTCTTGGAAACCCCAGGCGACACTGCTGTGTATGATACCACTGACGCTTATTTCTTCGGAGACAGCTTCTTCGTGGCTCCCATCATCCAAGAAGGTGGAATGCGGAATGTCTATTTCCCTGACAGCTCAGTTGGCAACGATACAGCTCGTGCGTATTTGGAGTACTATAACAAGACGGCAGTATATCAGGGAGGCTCGTCAGCCACGATGAACCTGGAGTGGGAGTACAGCCCTGTCTATGTACGCGAAGGGAGCATCGTAGTCCGGGGCGACATCTACCAAGGCAACAACAAGTGGACGCAGAACTGGCAACCCAGCCTCACGATTGAGGTCTTTCCCAGCTATGAATATGCAACCTCGAGCTTCCCTTACTACAACGGAATGGAAGTTGTGAACATAACACTATCATCGCAATCCACGTCGAAGACCGTCGTTGTTCAGTGGGATGGCGATTTGGGCGTTCCTGGCCAGCCGCAAGTTGTCTTCTATGGAAAGACTGGAGCACAGAATATCAGCGTGAAGGCTACAGCTTCCGGAGGCTCGGCCCAGGCTACGAGCTTCCTGAGCATATTCAGCTGAGAAAACTCGGGGCAGGTCGTACATGAGGGGTGCGTTGGTGAAAACGAGCTTCGGAAACGGTACATAGCACCGACTGTAGTGGCGGGTGGGAATCACATCATAATAGAGCGGCCATGAAATACAGTAACGGTCTGGACAAACTAGGACCGAGGATTCAGGCCCAGGAGATATTGTGGAAAGCAATGTACAAGTAGGAGACGCATTCTGCAATGAAGCAACCGAACGCATGGATAGGTTGACGGCGCCAAGAAAATTCTAGAACGTGTGGCGGATTTATAAGAGGTCACGTGCCGTGGCCTCTCCCATCTACCACGTGATCAAGTTCTTCTCATCCAGCGCGTCTTTATTTCTGCGGCGCAACCAGCACATTTCCATCTTTCCAATCCTTCTCAACGCCACACAGAAGCTCCCATTCCAGCGCTCTCAGACATTTCTCTCACACAAGAGAATATCGCGACAAGAACATAACACTTCGCAGAAACATCAGCCATGGCAAACTACCTCGCCTCCATCTTTGGCACAGAACAAGACAAAGTACGTATTCCCCCAAGTCTCCCCAGTTGCGAGAAACAAGCACTAACAATGTTTTGCAGGTCAACTGTTCATTCTACTACAAGATCGGCGCTTGCAGACACGGCGATCGCTGCTCGCGCAAGCATGTCAAGCCATCATACTCACAGACCATCCTGCTCCCCAACCTGTACCAGAATCCTGCCTATGACCCCAAAAATAAGATGAACGCCTCCCAACTGCAAAACCACTTTGACGCCTTCTACGAAGACTTCTGGTGCGAGATGTGCAAGTACGGCGAGGTCGAGGAGGTCGTGGTGTGCGACAACAACAATGACCACCTGATCGGCAATGTGTACGCGCGATTCAAATATGAAGACTCGGCGCAGGCGGCCTGCGACGCACTCAACAGCAGATGGTACGCCGCGCGGCCGATCTACTGCGAGCTCTCGCCCGTCACGGACTTCCGGGAGGCCTGCTGCCGGTTGAATTCGGGCGAGGGATGCGTCAGGGGCGGGTTTTGCAACTTCATCCACAGAAAAGAACCGAGCCCCGAGCTGGAGCGGGAATTGGAGCTGAGCACGAAGAAGTGGTTGAAGATGAGGGGCCGGGATGAAAGGAGCGTGACGAGAAGTCCCAGTCCAGAGCCAACGAGGAAGAGATATTGAGAAGCTCGAAACGCGAGGACTTCCAAAAGACGACCGAGTTTTCCAGCTGTACTTCTTGATCGGCGCATGTTGCACCTCCAATAAAGCTTGTGGAGATACCAAGCCGTGGAGAAGGAAAGGATCATTTCTAAGCCCGCCGCTTCAGCAGGGCTACGCCTGCGCTTGCTTCTGCCCTTCAAAAGAGACCTCCGGCCGGCGACACTTGGACCAGGGACATAGTGCGCCACACCCTTCCCGAACATGAGGGAGGGGCTTGGAACGACCACCCCGACCAACACCAGAGCGCGGTCCAAACACGTTTGTTTCCGGCGCGCCTCTGCAGGGACGAATCAATTGCTGTCTCAGTGCTATCCGCAGGCATGACTGAACCTCTTGTGGTTGCAACAAACTCAGCTAGACGTGTCGGCCATCCTGAGCATATCAGACAATTATGCCAGAACCCAGACTTTCGCACCTGGGCACTCTGGAAGGGCATCATAAGTCCCGTTCGTTCTCTTTTCGCGATCCGATGCAGCAAATCAAGACATGTGGGCGATGACCGTCGACACTGTGTGCCCCCTTGCCGACACGGAGCCAGGCGCTGATCACACCGACGGATTCACACGACCACGATCAACTTTGTCCACAAGCCGAAAAGGCCATGCTCCCATCTGTTTTGAGAAGCTTCGACCCAAATGAATATCGTGATCGTGCATTTGACCCATCTTTTGCAGGACGCGCGCGGGGATCAGTTGACGGGAAGAGAACAAGGGAAGACCGTCGCATTGGCGAGGCGTTTAATTGTGTCGGTTACATAGGACCACACATCCATACCATACCTATCTAGTTCAGGGCATGGATCACAGCAATCCTGCACCGCACTGCACAATGCAACAACCATAGATCGTCTCTCTCCGTCTTTTCCTAGCATTCTTCCGCTGTTCTTAAGTCGCTGTATCCACTTCTTCTGACTGGCAATCTCGACAGGGGCAGGTCGACTTGCAGAGATTCTGTTGGAGTTAGTCAACTAGTTGTGCGGCTGATGGATGCGCAGACTGGGTTAATAGTTCTTATAGCAATTGGTCTATGGTGTAGCTTACAACGGCGAGCGCAAATCTGCGACTCGCCGGTAACGGGATATCCATATTCTTCGTTAAGTCGTGATGTTCCGTGTCGCTCTCTCTGCCAGCTCCTACTGTGCTGTGCCTGAACGCCTTCTATCCGGATGTAACGCCTTTCCTCTCAAGTATCCAGCGTTGGTCCTCCCAATCCCTCTTCCACGTGGTGAATACAACCGTAGTGAACATCTAACCTTCTCCATAAGCCCAGAAGGCCAACGAAAGTATCTGCCGTTGTTCATACGTTCGGCCTCGGTTCGAAGAAGATCTGATACAGATAATGGCTGGCAAAGTTATTCGAGCTCAAAGGCGGCGGTGGCAAGCTGAATCGCTCCAAGCCTTGATGGCTTTGCGGCTCTCGCAAGTGTTGTTCCTTTGTTGGCGTTATCCCGAGTCAATTGAACGAAGGTTCGATGTCGATTTCACGACGATTTGTCCTTGAACGGCCCTACTTTCGCAAACCACAGCAACACAAGAACGACTGCCACAATGACAGCGATAAAGGCGAGGGCGATGAGGCAGCCTATGATTCGGGTCCGACGTTGTTTCCTCCGGTTTCGCTCAAGCCATGTCTCACTATTGAAGACTGTTAGTCCGTCCACCTTCCACGACTCTCTGTGGTCCACCGTCAACGTACGTATGTCTCAAAGGTGCTGTTGACGAGGCAGTTGAAGTTGACCTGGTCTCCGAAATGTTTGCTTTCTCTTCATCCAAATGTACCGCCATTGAAAACCGCTTCCAGAATGCTGGATCTCGAACACCTGCTGCCATGATTGACGATTGACGCTCTGGTGAGAGACTTGGTGTGTTTGTAACGGGCGAGCGGGGTGTTTGGTTTGAAGTTGCGCCCGTGCAAGGGTCGAAAGGACTCGGATGTCGGAGAGCTGGCGTGCAGAGATTGAAGGATAGCTGCAGAAGGTTTCGAGATAGAGCGACACAACCAAAAAGGCACAAAAGGTGGTACAAATGAGTGGACGATACTGAGGCACGAAGGAGTGAAGTGCCACCAGATCTGAAAGACAACGCAACTGTGACGGGAACGAAGACCAGGGGAAACAGGCGGATGGTGCAGGAGCAGCCTTGATCACATCCTGAGGAAGCAAGAAGGATCCAACAACAAATGCTAGGAAGGAACAGGCTTGCACGGAGTATAGCAGATGGCGCTGACGATAGTAGCAACAGGAAATGCCTCCGCACACCCAGGTCAATGCATTTCCCCGTTCCAGGAGCATGAGGTTCCACAAACGAATTTGCCTTTAATAAAGCATCGCTGTTTGTTTTTTGCCCACCTTGGGTTTTTTCTCCCAACAGCCTCGCACCATTTGTTCAACCAAGACCCCCGTCGTGTCGCGTGGCCATGTGGCGATCGCCTGTGGACAGGCCTTCCCTGGACAGAAAACGGCTGGCGTCGCGATAAAGGGCCCGGGTGCGCCAATCACGGTAATCGAGCGCCAGAAGATGGTCAGAAGCACCAATTTCGAGCCGGATCGAGAAAGCCACTGTTCAAGGAAGGTGATCACAGGGAGGGGCCCAAGGCGGCACTATCGATTGGGCTGACGGGGGTGGTAGCTGAGGGAGGAGAAACGGCAATGGTTTGGGAGACGCAGGAAGGGCGATGGATGGTGGTTGATGGGTGGCGGATGGTGGAGATGCTGGGAGATTAAACGGAAGTTGAGTGTCGGTCCTTGCAACCGCCGACGCCTCAATTCTGCCTGTGAAACGCGCACGCCCGACGCGCCAACGTCGTCATCGCCGTCGCTGCCATCAACCCCAAGACAGGGCGTTATCTTGCTTCAGAGTCTTATCCTGTCTTCTAACGAACTCAATGCCTCTCCCAAGGCACTGCGGCTCCACATGAAATCATAGATCAGGCTCGAGTACTCGTCAAAGGTGGCAATCCCCGCCGCGTGAATGCACTCCGCAAGCAGTGAAACGAACTGACTGCGCAGATCATCAAACAGAGTCGCCGAGCAGGCCGCCACGGTCAGGATCCAAACAAGAAACACATTGTTCGACCTCTCCCATCGGGCTAGCAGGCCTTCGGATCCCACCATCAACCGCAACTTGGTCCCATAAAGCATCCCGGCGCCCGGTTCAAAGTCAAACTTGGCTCGAATCTCACACAGGTACAAAATGCTGGCGAGCCGAAAGCACTCCCGTTGACGTAGCTGCATCTCATCACGCAACGTCCCGTGAGCGATGGAGAGGCAGTCGTGCAAAAGTGGGGAGACGTGGAAGACTGCAAATGGACTATCCTGCCACAGATCTCGCCTCGTGCACTCGTCGTCCATGATCTGGTTCAGTTGCCTCAACTGTTGACAGATGTGTCGGACTGCTGTGCTCTGGTCGATGGTGTTAAAATTGTCTTGGTGTGAGAGTTGGCTGACATCGGACAGATCAAAGTCGAGTCGACTTCTGGTAGCCAGGATATGATATGGCGGGCGGTATTGTGGAGCGGCATCCTGGCGAAGGCGCCCATTGAGCTCGATCCTAAACGACGTCGGCCCAGGCACAAGGAATGGTCTTGGGGGAAGCATACCAGAACATCGCCAGTCTGAGGGCGGCGGTAGGATCCAAGGTTTGTTCGCCGCCTCGGTGGTGGAGGATCCTTGCAAGACCATCCATGTGCACCTGAAACATCTCGGTCTCCTTGATCAAGTTCTGCAGGTCAACAGGTCAACCGGGAGAGATCCTGACGGAGTGGATATTGGGGGCGTACCGCATAGGCCGCCGCGGCCAAAACGGTGGTTATCACTTCATTACTGGTGCCCGTGGCCAGATTGTTCAGCCTCTGCTGTAACGACCGCGTGGTGATTAGTGCGTATCTTGCATCCTCCCCAGAGTCATGCTCAGATCGGCACCAGTGGACCAGATGCCACGCAGAGGCGGACAACATCTGTGAGACGGCGATGGTTTCTCGCACCAGATCGATGAATCCAATGTCGATCAGGGTGCGGAATTTGGGACATGTCCCGTCGTACACTAGCATTGGCTTTTTCTCAGACACAGGCCAGACCGGGCGCATTTGTGGAACAGGGGATGATGATGATGCTCAACTTACCATGGTCCCAGAGGCGATGTGCCCGCGACCCAGCCTCGATGCCGAAGGACTGGAAGGGATCCGAACGGTTCGCGGGCAGCAGAGTGACAGGGCCGATGGCGGTCTGATTGGCCGGCCCCGATGGATTACTTTGCGCCGGGTCGTCGAGCAGCGGACTCACATCGAGCTCCCAGGTCGTCTGGCGCGGCCGATGAGGATGGCGGCGCCGATAGTTGGCCTGCGCATGGCTGTGGACCAGCCTCCGCGTCTCGGCGCTCGGGCGTGTCTCTCCTCCACTCACCGCGATAAATTGATACTGTTGCCCTTGTTGTTGGTCCTCGGCCTCAGCGTCAGGGGCCGGGTGTCTTCCTTGCCGGCTGCGTGACGGCCCTTGTGATCCCATGTCGGCGCGAGATTGGGGCGTTAGGACGAGATGGTTAGATCATCTGCATGCGCCGGCCCCCTTGCATGTCGCATGCCGGGGGATGTGAGTAACCAGTGCTGAATGGGGGGGATGTTCACAGATCGAAGAAGCATCCTCTGGTTCGGCGGATGATGGGACATGGGCTAGTAGCAGGTGTGTGTACGAAGTATGTTGGTACGGAGGACTCCTCTACTACTGCTGCTAGGTAATAATAGTGGCTCCGAGGAATTACCCAACTTGCTATCCACTTCAACAACCAATGCGTGAGAATCTCCCAAGTACTGACAGTACGGACTAGATGGAGGCGGGTGGGTGGCATGTACGAGTCAGCGACCACCACCACCTCCACCACACAAGCCAATTGTTCTGCTCGGGCAATAGATGCATGTGCAGGGATCAGATTGCTCTGTTTCGAGTCTAGTCCACGATGTTCCCCCCTCTGCTATTATCTGCTTCTTTACCCTCCTGGCGTCTATTCCGCCACCCTCCACGAACGACGAAGCCCAATTCTCGGATACGATCAAGAGCCAAAAAACAAAAGCCTAGTTACAATAAAAGACTTGGGGTAGAATACTGCTTGCAATTGCTATGGATTCAGGGACAACCAGACCTAATCTTGAAAAGCTAACCTGCGCATTAACCATGAATCCTCTAACATAGCAAAAACCCAGCAGCAAAAGTCCTCCCTCGGATTGCCACCTCTCACGTACGACTCTGCTCCAAGAGCAGCCACTTCGTTGCAACGGCGGCAATGTGCCTCCTTACTTTTTCTTCTTGGGCGGCGCGTTCGTCTCAATCCCCTGATACGACACCGACCCAGGCAACTTCTCCCAGGGCGCAAACACATTCTTGACGCTCTTCTTGTCCAACACCTGT
Source organism: Cladophialophora immunda (assembly GCF_000835495.1). Classification (NCBI taxonomy): domain Eukaryota; kingdom Fungi; phylum Ascomycota; class Eurotiomycetes; order Chaetothyriales; family Herpotrichiellaceae; genus Cladophialophora; species Cladophialophora immunda. The sequence continues at coordinate 594,317 of NW_015622542.1, forward strand.
TTGAGCTCGGGGAAATGTCTGACCAGGACGTCTTTCATGCCCGTGTTCTGCACCCACTGGAGGCCTTCCTTCGTATACGTCGCCGCATTCCACTGGCCCGCAATGAAGCGGTCGCTCTTCAGCCGGCGTGACGCCATGAGGATGAAGATACGGAACGCCGTGTCGCTGAACCCGAACCCGGCTGGTACAGGCTCGCTGTGCGACCCGACCAGCGTGTCCACCAGCTCGATGTCACCACCGTACGCGTCCGAGAGGGCCGCAGCCAGTTCCTTGTTGCCGCCGGTCAACTGCTCAAAGGTCTTGGCCGGCGGCATGCGCAGCAACCGTCGGAATTGGTTGTATCGTGGCACCCCACGCTCGCGGTCTCGAAGAATGTCCACGGTACCCATATCCCGATGCAGCCCGTCAGGGGTGGTCAGATTGCGGAGAAAGTCCGGGTAGTTCGAGTTGGTGATTGCGCCGGGATAGTTGATGCCGAAAGAGTAGAAAGCGTCAGCGAAGGTAAGGGGTCCATCCAGTGGTTTCTGCGCGTCCTTGAAGAGCATCTCGTCGACTCGCTGGCGGAGTTTGAGTTCGCCATCGCGCGCGCCGAAGAAGGCAATTGTATCCGGGATCAGAGAGTGCATACGGTAAACTGAGACGAACTCCTCGGTGAGGGAATACGGCACGCCGAAGTGGTCGACCCCTGACCCCGGAATGCCGCTGATGACCTCACTTGTCTTGGAGATACGACCCAGCATCTTTGTCAAGGACTCGCCGACGAGCCCCCACCAGTTTGCATTCATGCCAATCTTGAGTGTCGGGTGTGCGAGAATAGCTGGAGTCCATTCCACGGTGTGGATCTTGGCCATGAGCGCACAGTTGACGAGCCGAGCCTTGTCGAAGATCTGGTTACCGGTCCAGTCCGGGTAATTCCGCCGCAGCATGTCGCAGATCGAATTGTGTTCCAACGCAAAAAGAGTGTGCAACATTTCCATCCCTATCCACCAGTTGTTGTTGAACCCCGTCAGCGGGTTGCCCTGGTCGTCACGCGGCAGGAACTGTGCGCGGCCATCCTTGGTGAGCAACAGCTTGCCGTCGCTGTGTTGATTCCTGAGTTTCTCTGTTACGCTCTCACACGAGCCGTAGATCTGAGAACTGTCCCACCACGCCGTGTTGACGTTCTTGTAGCCGGGACACTTGCGGTCGGTCTCGCTGAGAATCTCATCCGGTTCTGTCTGTGGCAGTTCCATTTTGCCATGGGGCCACTTGTCTCCAGGAGGCAGGGGGATGTCGTAGTTCTGCTTGCTCTGTGTGGCAGTTTGTTAGCATTGCTTTCTTCTTCGAGGGGCTATTGATGTCCATATCAGTGGGGCCTTTTGTCACCTACATTCTGATGGAAGAACCAGTCATGGGTTTGAAATTGGATCCAGGCCGCGGCAAGTAGGTTCAAGGTCGTAGCTGGAATAAACGATTTTCGTGCCATGAACTGCTCGCTCAACTAGGAACACGCAGAGAGAGCCTTGATGTTAGCAGGGATTCCTTGATCAAGATGGTAGGCACAGACGCAGGAAATGCCAGTCTGGACATGTAGTAACTCACCATTCTCGGATTCGGGTTCCACAGATCGTCGTCGTAAGGCTTGGGGCAAAAGGCTCTGGGGAAATTGCGCCCCAAACGCATCCCAGTACACCCCATGAGTGGCATTTCGGTTGAGTTGAACTTGCCATCCGAGTTGCGGGCAGTTTCAAATCGCTTGTCGGTCATGGGCACGGTGGACTGGGTGCCTTGGGCAGCTCCAGAAGGATAGACATCGTGTAAGTTGTACTGGCGAAGTTCGACGCGCAGGGCCTCCAAGTTGAGTGCACCGACCAAGCTGGGGAGCTTGTGCCATGGGACGAACTTGTTGACGAGATGGAAGAAGCCCACGAGCAAGCGATCAGTGAAATTGGGGTTGTAGCTGGGCCTCACGGCTTCGTCCATATTGGCGGTCGCGGCTGAGGGCAGGCGAAGTAGAGGGACAAACAAAGAGACTGCGCCAGAAGGGAGATGGTCGGAGGATGTAAGAAGGTATTAAGACGCTGTGGTCGAAGATGGAAGTGACGCTGCGCAAGCCAGGAGCCTCAGCTACTCCATCCTGCATGCGCCCATCAACCCGGTCACACAAGCTGCCAGAGGCCAGAAGCCAGCCACGCTCCTTCCACCACCATCCTGGACGCCTTGCTGGGAAAGACTGGCTGCCCGAAGCTGCGACTGGCCTCGCACCCTGTTCCCATTGCTGAGGTGGACGTGCCAGCGTCCGTTGTAACGAGGTTTCGCCAAGCCACGAACACCAAGTCACAAGGCTGACTGGTTCGGTTGCGCAGTCAGGTCTTCAGCTCGCATGCAAACTGCCCTCAGCTTACCCAGCTAAAACACGAGGTTGGGCCAGGCCTCACGTCCTCCTGGTTCTCGTGACCCCGATCCTCAGCTCGTGTAACGGACGCGTCAAGTCGCACCGCAGGCCGGCCCTGGACGTTTGACATGTGCGTTGAAGAGCAATATTCAATCTCTCTGATCCTCCTTGGGTGATAGCCCTTCCATCATTCTCGAGTTGACCGTGATCAAAGATACAAGAAGCCTCAGATTAATCTGCAATCCTATCCCAACCGCCAGCATGCACTTGACCCTTACCAATATCGCGAAGACCGCCTTCACCGGAGGTTACCGTGACAAGAATGCAGCAACCCACCATGATGAAGATGATCACAGATACATTCGAGGCGACATCGAGACTCGCGGCCCATGTCCCGGATTGAATGCATTGGCGAACCAGGGCTACCTGTACTTAGCATTCTCCTGCCCCCTACTCACCGAAAGTGACTTGTGCTGACTCCGAAGCAGACCACGAGACGGGAAGAACCTGACCATTCCTCAAGTCCAACACGCCCTCGAGACCGCCTTGCACATGTCCCCACTCGCCGCCGCTTCGCTGTGCAGCAGTCTTCCACCGTTGGTGCGCAAGGACGGCACGTTCGACCTCGTGGACACTCGCCGGCACAACGTCATCGAGCACGACTCCTCCTTCACCCGACTTGACTTCCATCAGGGCGACAACTACACCTTCCAGCCAGATATGCTGCAGGCCATGATCGATGATGCGAATGGAGGACCAGTGACCCTGCGATCCTTGGCCAAAACATTCATCCGCCGGGACAAGGAGAGTCGTGCTGCGGGAGCTCCAAGATTGCCCTTGAATCTCTGGTTTGTGCGGGTGTTGCAAGCAGTTGGGGTGATGAACACGGCTCAGACTGGTGGAATCTTGACCAAGGAAGTGTTGCATGCCGTGTTCGCCGAGGAGAGATTTCCGGAGATCATTCTCGAGAACCCAACACCGAGGACTGTCTTGACTTTGCTTGGGAATGCGTTGGGGATGATGCGATATGTCATCTTTGGGCCTTAAGGACGAATAGACACAGCCGAACAGACAAAGCCGAACTCCCTCCTAGATATTATTATTGCCGTATCAAGGTTGCGAAGCTCGTTTATAGTTTTTTCGAATTCTGCAAGACTCTAATGTGTCCGAATGCTCCCCTGTACAATTCCCGATATAATGCCGACAGTTGCTTCGTTCAGTCTTCATTTGGCTCGATATGACGAGATTTTTGTCCTGCCCAACGCTGCCTCCTTGGCTCCTTACCCTCGCTTGATGTCCAGGACTGTTTCTGCAGGCTACTACTCCGGGGTCTGACCCTTTGTCCCCGTTTCCTAAGGCTGCTCGCCGGCGGCCACCTCTTCAATCGCCTCGCGGAGAATGCCCAGGCCCTTTGCCATGTCGTCCTTGGAGATGTTGAGCGGCGGGATGAACCGCAAGGTGTCGTAGATCGAGGTGGTGAGGATCAGCATGCCCTTCTCCATGCACTTGGCCTGGACCTTGGAGGCGATGCCCTTGCCGGACACGAACTCCATCGCCTGCATCAAACCAAGGCCTCTCACGTCGTGGACCATGTGGCCAAAGTCGGCCTTGGCCTGGTGCAGCATGTCGGCCATTTCCTTGCCGCGGGCATTGACGTTCTCCAAGACCTTCTCCTCCTGGAAGGCCTTGGCCACGGCGACCGCGGCGGCGCAGGAGACGGCGTTGCCGGCGTACGTCCCTCCCATGGACCCGGGCTTCTGCGTGTCCATCAGCTCTTTCCGCGACACGATCCCGGAGAGCGGGAAGCCGTTCGCAATCCCCTTGGCCATCACCAGGATGTCCGGGCGGACTCCCCAGTGCTCGATGGCGAACATCTTGCCGGTGCGACCGAATCCGCATTGCACCTCGTCCGTCACCAGCAGGATGTTGTTCTTGTCGCAAATTTCTCGGACACGGGCGAGGTAGCCTGGCGGAGGGGGCACATATCCGCCTTCTCCGAGAACGGGCTCGATGAATATAGCCGCGGTGTCTGACGGCGCCGACTCCCTCTTCAGAAGAAGCTCCAGTTGAGTCACGGGATCCATGCAGCAGTTGTCAAAGCCGTGTTTGCCGGTATGTGAGGCGATCGAACACTGCGCACAGTAAGGGAATGGCACAGAAAACACGCCCGGCATCAACGGCGCATAGTTCTCGGCATAGATGGTCTTGGAGCGCGTCATCGCCATGGTCCCGAAGGTCCGTCCGTGGTAAGAACCCTGCATGACGATAATGTTCTGCTTCTTGGTGGCGTGGCGGGCCAACTTGACCGCGGCCTCGACCGCTTCTGAGCCAGAGTTCCAGAAAAAGAACGTGTCGAGGGATTTGTGCGGCATCAGGGGCAACAGCGACTCGATGAGCTCGAGATAGGGCTTTTGAAAGGCGATGTTGACCTGCGCATGGACGATTTTGGCAACTTGCGCTTGAGCGGCCTTGGTGACTGCTGGATGGCAATGGCCTAGATTGGCCACCCCAATGCCGCATGTGAAGTCGAGCATCTTCCGCCCTGAAACCATGGTCACATAGCTCCCCGAACCACTTTCAATGACTTCCGTAGAAAGACGCCCAATTCCTTTGGCCACATGGCGAATGCCAAACTCGGCGAGCTTAGGGGCGCTCATGGTGATCGACGCTCTCTTGGGGAGGACCTCCGGGTTCAGTATCGGCTCGAATGGTAGGTAGACAAGGAACCAGCGCAACGATCCAAGAAGCCAAGGATCGGTTGTGGATGGCACGGCTGCCCAGATTTCAAGGACCACAATGGACCACAGGCTCGAAAAGAAAAGAAAAAACTAGTTAGCTTGACTGTTTGAAGCTGTGGGATGGGTTCAATGTTTTGGCCGTTGTGGTCTGATTACGTTTAACCCTTACGTCATTGGCCAGTCGCGAGCGAAGAACTCCGCAACCTTTTTTTTTTCCATTCCGGGAGACGTGAAGATAGTTCGATGAAGATAACAGTGGCAACACCGAGACGATGGAGTCTAGGGGATGGTTGTCAAGATTATTAGATCGTATCGACCGCGACTACATACCGCTGCAGGACAGGAATCACTCAGGTAGACAAGATGTCACGTTCTGCTTGAAGCTACAAATCCAGGCGGTAATCCTCGATGGCATTTCAGCAGCCAGGAAGTTCAACAGTGCGTCCTTGTCGGGGGAAATGAGCCCGAGAGATCTAGAGACACTCGCTCAAGCCTTGATGTTCTCCTCCGTGTTCACATGTTCCACAGTCGCCTCAACCTTCTCGGTCATCAGTTCCTTGACTCCCTTGAGGAACCAAATGCCGATCAAAGCGAGAACCACAAAGGGGATGATACTCGCCCAGGCAAGTCTATATGCGTGAGCATACGCCGAATGGCTGGCATCCAGTGTTGCGGCCTGAATGGTCTCGTTCATCCCCGGAACCGTGGAGAGACCAGTGCCTGCAGTGAGAGCCGTGAGAAGGTCAGGCACAGATGACGTGGGCAAGCCGGCTTCCACTGCGGCATTGCCGACTGTGGTGGGGTAGGATTTGAGTTTGCCGTTGATGATGGCATCGAGCACCGCTGAGCCAAATGCTCCTCCGATCGCGCGGGCAGAGAACCCAAGACCAGTGGCGGTGGAGAGGAAAGCATGGGGGGCGGTGAATTGGATCAAGGCGACGATGAGCGTCAACGGACCGGACTGCCCAATGCCGGACAGGACATTGAAGCCAATTTGAGCGCTGTTCATATTGGGCGTGATGACGGCGTAACAGATGCAGCTGGAAATCACATTCATTAGTGTGAGTTTTAATCGATGACCGACAAGTACTCACACGACGAGGAAAATAACGAATGTCGCAATCAAGGGGGATTTCAAATCCTTGTACTTGGTGGCGTAGAGCCTATCCATTTAATTAGCAGCCGCAACAACTCAAAGCGTTGCACACTCACGTTAACGGAATGGACGTGAACAATGTCACGAGGTTGTAAGACAGCTGTCGGATGGAGATCTTCCATGCGTTGGTCTGGAACCCAAGATTGAGCACGATCTGAGGTGTGACACTGTTGACAGCGCTGTAGAAGATCCATCCTTCAACTGCAAAAGCAAAAACCGAGAGAGCGAAATTGGGCGAGCCCTTGAAGAAGACATGGGCAACAATGCCATCGGACCGGCCTTTCCATTCTGTAAACTAATGTCAGCGAATGTGATTGCCAGAAGATGCCAGGCACGCGGTGGCACAAACCATAAACACAGAATATAGCCAAGAATCCGAGTCCAATACCAAGTGGAGCAGCAACGTGGACATCGGACCAAGCGTAGGCACCGCCAGCCCAGTCCAGAGCCAACAAAAGCAGCGTACAAGCTACGATGAACACGAATGATCCGATGGGGTCGATGGCCCAGATGTATTGTTTCAGTGTCATCTTAGGGTAGTCGGATCGTCGAGTAGGATGATAGAACAGGACGAGCCCGATGAAGGTAGCGGCGTGGAAGGCCGCTTGCATCCAAAAGATGTCTCGCCAGCCTGACGGGCTTTGGTTGGTGACGCCACCTGAGCCGAGAATACCGACGCTGAAGAGTTTTAGTTAGCAAGGCCCGAAGCATATCTCATGGGCCTGTAACATACAGTCCGCCCACTGCACCTCCAAGGAAGGCAAATCCGTTGGCAAGGGCTCTGTATTTGAGCGGCAGAACCTCGCTGGGAATGGCTTGGACAATGGCAATGGTGCTCAAGGTCACACCAATGAGAATGCCACCACCAATAAGCATGGACATAGAGGTTGCTTTGGCTGACATGACTGCACCTCCGAAGGCGATCAGTGGTGGTATCGAAGCCAGCCATTTTCGATCCAGGACGTCGCTTAGACGACCGACAATGGGAGACAGTACGCTCTGCATGAGCAATGGCCCCTCTGATCCTCGAGTCAGACATGGGAAGAGAGGGTCGGGGATGTCACTATCACTTACGGATGATCCAGCCTGCGATAGGTGCATCGCCCAGATCTCGAATGATGAAGGCAATAACGGATCCGGCCGCCACGACGACAAAAACCTGAGCCATAATGGCAAAACAGGTGACAAAGACGACAAGCCATGATCGCCAACTCAGGTTGACGTGCTCAGCCTCGCTGAGTTCTTGAATATGTTGCATGGGGGCCTCGAACTCGGCAGCCCGCTGTCTTTCACGCTCTTGAATCTGAGCGGCATTTTCGATGATTTCGGTCGTCTGAGAAACGTCCTTCTCGGTCGCCATCTTGTTGTGCTCGAGGTCTTCGTGGGAAAGGAGATGGAGAGCAACAGATGGGAGACAGGGAGCGATGTTGGTCAGAGGACTTTTTTTCGTGGAAGCCTCCTCCAAAGAGTTATAGGCTGTTCACGGACCGGTACGCATCGTGCTTGACCAGCTTCGTCCACGTTCTGGCCACCAGTTTTTTGCCCCGGCAGTTGATCAGGAGCCATTCACCGGACAGACTCCGTTTAGCTCCTCCACAACAAGCAGCAAATTTCAGGCATGATGTGGCTGAAGATGGGGCACGATAACCAATCTTGCGGAAAAGTGTGCTCTGAAGGGACAAGCTAACTGCCAATCGTCCACCAGCTCGTTGGAGTGCATGGGGGTATTTTCCGGGACTGCGTCTGCGAGACCCGCACGTGGCGATCATTCGGCATTTTCTGGGTGACCGAGGACAAGCAGAGGGTGCTTGGAACCTTTGACTCGCAGTGGCCGAGGGCAGAAGGGCGAGGTCAAGGGGCCAAAAGTGGGTAAAAGCCAGCAATACGAAGGATGGAAATGGAGGCTGGCGGTGGGATTCTGCCATCTTGCGGAGAAGCTGGAGCTGCTTGTGGGGTCTTCGATCTCCTAATTTCGACGACATCAGTCGTGGCAAGTCAGTTAGTTTAGTTCCTTGGAGACCCGAAGGATTTGACTCAAAACCCTCTTGGCCGCAAAGCTCGCTTTCTTTCCGGGCTATGGGTGAACCACACTTCGGTCTTCGGAAGGGATCCCTTATCAGGACGCCCTCCAGGCTGGCTGCACTGACTAATTCAAGGTGATTGATAGCAGACGTCTGCAGCTGCGAGACTCGTGGTTGAATGTGGTGATGGCAATAAGGGAGCACCTGCGCTGATAGAGAGGACGATTGACGCAAGACGGCGCCCTCAGGGTGACGTCTGGTTCTCTGGCTTCCATTCTCTCTGATGTAAAGAAAACGCATGAGAACGTCGAGAACCATGTCAGTCAGTGTGATGAAGGTTGCCCTTTGCCGTCGAAGTCCTTGTTGATAAGGTGGGTTGGATGATGGCACGGGACGTGAAAATAAAGTCAGACTGGCGATGAATTTCTTCTGACTCCCTGGTGAGAGCCTTGGCCTCGACTGCGACGTCGGTGGCGATTGAAATGGAAATCCAACACTACCTTTCACCTGCGTTCTTTCACTTCACCACCAAGCCCCGTTTCATGCACTCACATCATCTCATTGATTGACATAGTGTCAGGCAGGGGTCAGGCCTTCTCGTGGTAAGTCTCCTCAAGTCGCCCTGAAGGGCAACACATTTGACAAGTTCACAGGATCGACTGCGTCGGCAATTACTGATCGAGATTGTATCCACGACTGCAGAGTCCTCTAATTCCTGCTCGCTGCATCCTCCATGATCGTCTTGCAACTGTATCCAGACATCCTCGTCCGTCTTGGAGATGCCTGCACATAACCTCACGCAGAATGGACAGCCACAAACTCAAAAACCCAAGCCCATCCCGTGGTTAAGAGTTCCTCCTGACGTGGCGTCTACGGGAAGTCCTCTTCAGAAGGATTCGAACTCGGACCTGGAGATTCTGGGAGATATCGTACATGAAGAGAACGATTCTATGCAGATCAGTCTACCCAAACTTACAAAACAGTCCCTGCCCGATGCTGGCAACGTGCGAAAGAGACCAGTCCCTACCGCCCGAAAAGACGAATGGGAAGATAGCAGTGACGAGGACGAAGGCAAGCGAGCTACTGACCCGAACCGCAAAAAGAGCAAATCCTTCCGCTCGGGGGTTGCCGCCAGCCTGCCAAACAGAGGGAAACCGATTAGCAGACCGTCTCGATTCCACAAGCTCTCCAAGACAAATGGAACAGATGCTAAGGAGCTGTCCCAGTCAAGTATGTCATTAAATGCTTTCCTCGCATTTCATGGAGTGTCGAGGTCAGGCCAAATTTGGGTTCCGCTAACATAATTCCTACCAAGAAACGGCGGTCGACTTCCGAAAGCGCAGAGAAGTCGAAGAAGCTTACCGGCAGAGAGTCTGTGCAATGATCGACGATGATATTCTGCAGCGAGTTGACGCGGAAGGAGGCATTACCCCCGTTGGAAGAATGTACAAGGCCGTCTACACCATGATGGAGCGGCAAACTGGCGACAAGGAGCAGGCGGCCAACCGCGCGAATCACGACGAAGTCATGAGGTTGAGAGCTGAGAATCAGGCCATGAAGGCGAAGATTGATGAGGCAATTCGACTCTTCCATTCTGCATGAGCCATGGAGTTTCTGATCTACCGGGAAGGTCTTTTTAGTTGCTTTGTGCTGGATTCGCTATGTCACAAAATTTCAGGTACTGGTATCGTGGGGCTGCATATTGAGAGCTGAAGTATCACATTCCATGTGCGAAAGTGGTACGTGTTGAGCACGAAAGCAAACAAGGTGAAGATCAGGGGTTCACAAATACAGATCAAGTCTATTCTATCCACCCACCCACCCATGGAGTCTATCACTTCGAAAGCACAATTCCGCAGCCTCTACCATCCTGACTCCGACCTTCTGTGCTGTTCTATAACTTGGCCTGTTTCGAACTCGAAAAAACCGCCTTATCATGCACGCAAGTAACACAGAGCTTCCCATTCACGTAAATCTTGCCCATGATGTTTGCGGTGTTCCTTCCGGCAGCTTGCACCTCACAGTCTACAATCGCCTTGCTCCCCATCGGCACTGGCCGTAAATAGGTCATGGTGATCGTCCTGCTCACGTGTCCAGCATCCAGGAACCCTTCCTTTGCTATTGTCAGCAACGCCGTACTCGTCAGATTATCCAGCAGCGTTGCCGCCGCGCCACCGTGCAGGTTGCCGGATTTGTTGCACAGCTCCGATCCGATATCTAGACTCCATTTCACAGAATTTGGCTGCGCGTCGAGCAGTTGCAGGTTGGCATGTTGAAGCGAGTGTGTGTCGAAGCCGAAGTATGTTGGGTCGCTGACGATTTCCCTCTCGAGACCCAGCACGCGCTCGCGGAGTGGTAAGGAGAGGAAGTTTTTGATTGTGAAGACTTTTTTGTGGGGGTTTATTCTATTCGTTTCTGACATGATGTCGAAGGTAGAATGGGATCGCCGAGAACTTTGGATGTTGTTTATTTCAATGGACCTTGGCTGGCTGCCGATGTCCTAGAACCGAGGAGTCGCAAATCAAACCGGGTCTGGATTTCTTCAAACTCGTTCGAGGTTGTGGTAGGGAGTGAATGCAATGTCACAGTATTGTTTTCTTAAAAACTTTCAGGCTGTGGGACTTTCTATAAGAATCTGGCAAAGGCAGTCAGCTATAAGGCGAATCGATCTCGGCGACGATGCTGGCGCGGAAAATGAAATTGATGAGATTGCCTTTCAGTTACCGAGGTTCGGGATGGTTCGAGGGCACTGCAGCAGCACGTGGCGATAACGATAAGGAGACGCCAATTCGGACGCCGCCCTCGCAGTCAGCATCCCCTCCGGCCTGAGCTGAAGCATCAGCGAATCACACAGCCACTGGTTGGGGGATGCATGGTTACGGCGCAAGCCAGTCGATCCCGAATGGTGAAATGCCAAACCAATTGACTCTAACGGCAATGTATTGGAGGGCGCGTCTTGGACCCAGACCCAACCTAAGGAGAGTGAGGCTGATGCGCATTCCAGTCGCCGTCACTGTCAATATTGCCAACGTTGCCTCTCCATATCCACTCCTTCGATCCATCCTGTTTCAGCCCTTCAGCCGATCATCGACACTACCCTGAACCCCTCTTCCTCGAATATGGTGTCGTTGGAACGGTGTCGTTACTATCAAGACGATGGACGAGGACGAAAATGTCGATAATGCTACCTCTCCCGAGAACAATAAGCAATCGAGACGGGAGCGGCTCAAAGGGGCACTCGCCCGTACAAAGAGCAAGTTCAAGAAGAACACCAGTGACACAAATGAAGAGAGGGATCTTCCTGATGACGTGAATGAGTTTTTGGCTGCGGGCAGGACGTCGACCTCGAGCGGACCTAGACAAGGAGACAGCCTTCCACATCCTACGCGCTCGAATGCCATCACCACCCTCGACCAGAGCTCTCCGGCTTCTACGAGACCATCGACTTCGGAGTCGTTCACCAACCCCTTTGGCACCTCACGTTCACCGAAAAAAGTCCCCGTTCCAAGGATAGATGTCTCTAATTCTCAACGCTGGCCTCGAGCCCAGCCGATTGGCACGTCGGAACAGGATATCAACGACTTCTTGCGTCCAGAATACCAAGGGCGCAGCCAATCAGTCAGCTCGTTCTCTAACAAGCCAAAGCGTAAGGGACGTGGAAGGGGACTAAGTGTCACTTTCATTGAAGCTCCGCCGGTCATTATTGGCGAAGGCGGAGACGATGCACCTACACCTCCAGTCGAGATCTCAAAAGCGAGACAAAGAGCTAGATCTGCCTCGCCGATGCCCAGCCGTGCCCAGTCTGAGTCGCGTGACCACTCGAGGAGTCCTATGAATGGGGCTTACGACCAACGCAACACTGCTCCTCCTCCCCCGCCACGGCAGGGACACGCTCCCCCGGACGCCCTGCGGCCTAGAATGCTGCAGAGAGTGCAAACAGGGAACTTCTCAGGCAACACATTGGGGCCATCTGGCCTGGACAAGGAGTTCGAAATGACTCTTCGGCTGGGGCCAAATGCAATCAACTCGCCGGTCAGCCCAGGAGGATCACCTAATACTCTAGAGCTCCTGGCTCCGAAACCGGTACGGGTCGTGCACCCACCGCCGCCAGTGCTGGAAGAACCCGCACAATCACGTGTGGTCAAAAAGGAGATACCGAGTACAGATTTGCGCAAGCAGTTTAGAGAAGGGGATGCCTTGCGTATGCACCTTGATAAGGAAGCGCCGGAAATCGTCGACAGAATCGCTGCCGACGTCCCGGTGAAGAGGAACACCAACCCAGACGGGCAAGACTCTTCCAAATGGATATGAAAACAGGCCAAATTGGCTTTCAAGAATCCCCTACTTCTATGAAAGGGAGATCTAGCCGGATGTTCCATTGATGGCGTTCAGGGCCTTGAAGCCTTGGATCAGGTCATCCAGAAGATCCTTCTCGTCTTCAATGCCGACACTGACCCTCAGAAGATCCTTCTCCACTGTCGAATCGGTCATTGTCCTCCACTCGATCAAGCTCTCGATCCCACCTAAACTGGTTGCATGATGGAAGAGATGGAGCTTGCTGGGCAACGCCCTCGCGAACTCCTGCGATTTCAAGACGATAGAGAACACCGGGCCAAAGCCGTTGGGCATTTGCTTCTTCAACCAGGTCTTGTAATCTTTGGTCTGCAGACTCGCATGATGCACCTCCTTGACGACCGACTTGATGATCTCAGCGTCAGAGAGAGACAGGCCCGTGCCGACAGTATGGCCCGTCAAAGCACCGTCGAGTGCATCAACTATCCTCCTCGCCGTTTCACTCTGTTTCAATACTCGGAGCTCCATGGTTCGTACGCTCCTCACACCAAGCCAACCTTCCAAACCGCCCATCACGGAACCCAGATACACTCGATCCTGCAACATCTTCGGAATCCACTCCTTCTGTTTCACCGCCAAGACACCACAGAGCATGTCGGAGTGGCCCCCAATGTACTTTGTACCCGAATGCATGACAATGTCTGCGCCGTGCTTGAAGGGGTCCTGCAGGGGTGGCGGCGCAAACGTGGCGTCCACGCTGAGATATGCACCTCGTGAGTGCGCAATGTCCGCATAATGCTGTATATTGAACGCCAGTCCTGTCGGGTTCACAGGTGTCTCTAAGTGCAGAAGATCCCCCTCTTGCAGATCCTCTGGCTTGCAGTCCAGTGGCAGGAGCTGCAGCCCAGAAAGTCGCTGATGGAGTCTCAACACGCCGTGACATCCATGGTATCCTGCGCCGATGGCCACTCTTTTCGGATTCAAGAAGGTGATCAATGCATTGAACGCCGCAAGCCCAGAAGAATATGTCAAGCAAGGGTTTTTCAGCAGCACACCCAGGATCGTTTCCAAGCGTGATGTACTGTGTGTCGTGTGGCGGGAGTAGTTGTGTTCCGTGGGCGCAAAGATGGGTTCAGATCTCTCATGATACGGGCGCAGTTGCGATGGGTCTTTGTCATAGCGAAAGGTAGTGGAGACATGGATGGGAGGGGCGACGTCGTGGACAACGTTGAGAGGGTCGTCGGCGTGGATGGCCAGCGTCGAAGGAGAGAGCGAGGTTAGGTCGAAGTGTTCGGATAGGTTTTCGATATCTTGGGAATTGGCGGACGTAGGCGCAGGTAGAGGGTGTTCGGAAGAACTGTCCCCGCCGTGAGGAATTGTGCCGTTGGTGGTGGCCATACCTAGAGGATGTCTATGAGATGAGATGAACCAAAGCTCAGGAGAATCTAGAGAGGAGTACCGCTCAGATGAAAATGAATCAATGATCAGAATCGGCGCCCTCCCATTGACATATTTTGTGGATTACGTGCTTGATGGTACCAGCTGCTGCGGGGAAGCCCGTCGGCCAACTAGCCTTGGGTACCAGCCTGTGAGCAGCCACGCTTAATAGCTGCCCCTCGTCTCGCCGCCCACTGCCTCGCCACCTAGCAATTGACCCTGAAGTAACAGGGGGTCCAGTAGTGCGAGAGTGCCTACTTGGTAGTAGGAGTGAAGGTCACCCAAATCTATAACTCTATTAGATAATTCGCCCTTGTGGTTGCTTGTCCAATCCAGCGATCGCCAGGCACGAGTGAGGCCAACCTGGAGGGGTTACAACTATCACTACTGTGCCGGCCACTGAGGATGTACGGATGGCTGCAGGTTCTCAGCCTCTCCCAGACCCCCTTCGGACGCATGCTTGCCAACCGTTGTGTTACACAGCACATGTTTGGTTGGCAACCACGATATGCCCGTGCCAACCAGACATGGACACGAGCCGCACAGCTTGGTCAATGCTCCCAAGCGCGGCTCTCTAAGAATCTTGTGTGTCTTTTGGCCCTGCAATGAGTACAGCATTTCATATCGTCCTCAAGAATCGTCCCTACAATGGAGGTGCACATCGCGAACCTTGACTCGAAGTTTACTAGAGACAGATTGAAAGATTGCCTGACTCCCATCCTCTCCGAATTCCAGATTCATGTCTTCGAAGTCCGAAAAGCAGTCGGCAAGACGTTCGCGACGCTCACAGTTACAGATACTTCCAAAGCCCAAAGCCTCTTGTCTAGAGCGCATGCTTACCCAACCCTCCTCTCGTCTCCTTCCGGGCGGAATGCGGTGTTCAACGTGAGTCGCAAGCCAGCGGATCCTCATTGGTTGCGTGTACTGCGCAAGGAAGAGAAGGACCGACTAAACCTCCAAGAATGGCAGAAGTCGTCGAAGCTGGCTGCCAAAACCCAAGATTCCGAAGGGGACGCAGGACTGAAAATTACAGCACTACGGTGTGGCCGTTGGGAGACACTGACTGGAAAGACTACATTTGTGCCTTATTTCGAGGTCTCTACCGAAGGCAAGCTGACAAGGGGTGCACGAGCGCTGGTGGTACAGATCACCGCCACGCCTTCCAAGCGCCACGATCTAGTTATGGATCTATCCTGCATATTGGCTCTTGCCATATCATGGGGAAAAACCCGCAGTACTTTGACAATCACGCTGATTACTTCACCAAGAATCTACGAGAATGAGGTGGCCGCGGCCAATTGTGACCTATCTACGATGTTCACAGCTTTACACATGGGCTCGCCGCGAGACAAGAGGTTTCGTGAGTGCACATTACCAGGTTCCCAATCTGGCGTTGTCGGCAGCTGCTTGACATACAGCATGGTCGTATCAACAGGATCTGTCAACCTACAACACCGCCTAAAGGCAATGACTTATCGCCGCTTTCCTATCACGACACTGCCCACCATGGCCGCTCCTCCACCATCGCCGACCCTTGCAGGGCAATTGTCCAGGTTGAACGCGCATGTTGCGGCGTTGAGGTTTTCCTTTGCCTGGAGATTTCAGGTACATGCATTGTGGGCCAACGGTGTCCTGTCTCCAACGGAAGTCCAGTATCTTCTACCAACCATGATTAGCTTGCTCGAACGGTCAGGCGAATCGGCACTCATTGCGGTCTTGCGACGACTCAATTTGCAACTATCTCATAATGATGCTACCACCGATCCTCAACAGGGTGCTGTGACTTACGCGCGGGAAAGTCTCGAACAAGGTTCGAATCTTTTGCTCGAATGTGACAGCTCGCACACCTCCCCAATTGACATGGTCTCGATTCACCGCGTCACCGTAACCCCAACTGGCATTTATCTCAATGGTCCCGAACTCACCGCCTCGAACCGTGTCTTGAGACAGTACCGTGCACATTCTGATTGCTTTCTGCGGGTTCTTTTTTCCGAGGAAGACGCAACGCGGATAGAATTCGACAGGGATACTTCCAACGAGCGAGTCCTTCAGGGTCGTTTCCTAACAATACTCCGTACTGGTTTGAACATTGCCGGCGAGCACTTTGACTTCCTTGGGTTTTCTCACTCGTCCTTGAGGTCACAAACATGTTGGTTCATGCGACCTTTTGTTCACGATGGCTCATTGTTATCTGCGAAGGGCCTCATCAGCAAGCTTGGCAACTTCAGCGCGATCAGATGTCCAGCCAAATGTGCAGCTCGAATTGGTCAGGCTTTCTCAGAGACCACATCTGCTGTGCGAGTTGAGCCTAGCATTGTCCAGATATACCCTGACGTCAAGGTCGGACGATACTTGTTCACCGATGGTTGTGGCACGATTTCAAGGTCGACCTGGAAACGTCTCCGAGGAAACGTGCGCGCACAGGACCAGCCTACCTCCTACCAGATTCGCTACAAAGGTGAGTGAACGCTGCCAGATGGCCTTTGCTGACTTCTTTGCAGGAGCCAAAGGAATGCTTACCGTCGACACCCGCCTTCAAGGGGACCAAATCCGGCTACGAGAGTCAATGGTCAAGTTCAACGGTAGCCCATCCGACGAGATCGAAATCTGTGGTTCAAATATGCGGCCGCTCCCTTTCAAGCTGAATCGCCAGATTATCAAAATACTGGAGGACCTTGGGGTGCCTGACTCGACGTTCGAAGGACTTCAAGAACAGGCTGTACAGCGGCTACGTCTCAGCGCCCTCTCGAAATCTGTCGCTGTGAATTTCATCAACGAACACCTCTCCGATGGCAGCAGCGGCTTGCCCACGCTTCTCAAATACCTAGATCACATCGGTGTTGATGCTACGGAGGACAGTTTTTTGAGAGAAATACTCGGAGCATTACTACAGGTCCAACTGCGAGAGATCAAATATCGAAGTCGCATCCTAGTTCCGGAAGCTCTCACACTTTACGGGATCAGCGACGAGACTGATTGGCTGGAGGAAGGTGAGGTCTTTGTCACCTTTTTTGATAAAAAGACTGGAGCCCATTCCTGCCTGAGCGGACGGGTGGCCATTACTCGATCTCCTGCTCTGCATCCCGGAGATGTGCAGCTTGTCCAGGCCGTAGCACCGCCGGAGAGTTCTCCTCTCTGGGACCTTCACAATTCCGTCGTCTTTAGCCAGAAGGGTACTCGCGACATGCCCAGCATGCTGAGCGGCGGCGACCTGGATGGCGATCTCTACAACGTCATCTACGATGATGAACTCTTGCCCAAGAGAACTGTAGCTCCTGCAGCATATCTGCCAGCAGTGCCCATGGATATCGGCCGCTCAGTCACTGCCGATGACATGGCAGGGTTCTTTGTGGACTTTATGCAAAATGACCAACTTGGCAGGATCGCCATCCTCCACCAAGTCTTCGCCGACCTGTACAGCACCTTTTCAAGCAATTGTCTCCTCCTCGCGGAGTTGCACTCAGATGCAGTGGACTTTTCCAAAAGTGGCGTCCCTGTCGACTACAAGAAGATCCCAAGAAGCCCCGAGTACAGACCCGACTTCATGGCTCCAAGCGCGAGTACCAAGGTTGAGAAAGGTATTAAAAGACCTGAAGAGACAGCTTTGCCTGACGGTCGCCATCGTTACCGCTACTACGAGTCCGACCGTATACTGGGTCGTTTGTATCGAGCTGTGAACGAAGATACCTTCTTCGAGGACCTCGAGGACGATGCTTCGTCGCTCTTCAGCAAGGCGGCTACCAATGTGCTGGGAGACATCCGCGATTGGGTGGTGACACATATCAGCTCCACGCGTGTTCAAGCTTTTCTCACGAGGGCGAGGGAAGTCAGAGACTAGTAAGTTCCGTGGTGACGACGCTGATGTGAGCTAACATGCACAGTTATGAATCGAGTCTGCTGGAGATAATGTCTCTTTACGCAGTTCGCCGGACGGAGCAACTCACTGAGAAGGAGGTGTTCATCGGCATGATCTTGGGTCGTTCCGGCGCAGGAAACAAACATCAACGAGAACAATCAGACTATATGAAGTCCCAGTTCAACCATGAACTTCGAGAAATCAAATCACGGATGAGATCTTTGACGGAGGATGACGACGACTCTGGGTTTGTTTGCCTCGCTGCTGCTTGTCTCGATGTGGCTGTGCGTGAGCCCAGCAATTTCAATGTCAAACTGAGCAGCTTCGGATGGTTTGCCGCAGGCTTATGTGTCCCTGATATCGTGCAAGAACAAGAAGGAAGCGTCTTCAGTGCATGAGAGATGTGTTATCGATCGTCCACGTCTGATGAATTGTGAGCATGAATGAAAAGATGCGGCTAAGAAGCGGGAGTGAGACTAATGAGTGTTTACTGCGTTAGCGAGAAGAGCCACCAGGACTTTATCTACGCTCACTCTGAGTGTGGAAGGCGTGGAATCATGTCTGGCTTGCGTTCTTGCTCGTGTGGCCAAATTTCGGTTCTATTAGTGATCATGATGGCAATGTACGGTCGAGTCGAAGGACGACCTGATGAATGATTGTTTTTGAAGCATCACACCATTGAACGTGAAGAAAGCCGGCCTTGCATCAACACAGGTTTAAGGGGTAATGTTCTAATCCTTGGGAAGTGAACCCTTAGATCCGGCAGCCTTGTCAAGCCATTCGAACAACCATTGACTCGTGGGGTGCGTCGTAAAGCAGGGTGTTGACCTCCGTCTCCTTCCTCGCCCCCGTTGAACGCAAGCTTCTGCACAAACGCCATTGGAATACATTCTTCTCTACCACAGTGGAGCGTCCGGCAGGCCGAGTTTTCGTTGCAAATTCTCCCAGGCCGAGGGATCAGCGCCGAGTGCAAGGCAACCGAGAAGCGTATGGGAGATACCCTATGAATGGCAAAGGCGTGCTCACCACTTTACTCCCGGTCTCAAGCTTAATATTTCCTATTCGGAACCACGATCCTCCTTAACCATAGCGGCCCCTTTCTCCCCGATGGCATACACCGTGGCCATGGTATTGGCACTGACCTCCATAGGCAAGACACTGGCATCAACGACCCTCAATCCCCTGACACCAACCACGCGCAGCCTCTCGTCGACTACTTTGCCCAGCGCACAGGTTCCCAGCGGATGGTTGATCAGCGTGACCGCCTCAGACACGGTGTCCCGTGCCGTGGCCGGATCCTGCACGTCGACCGCCTCGGCCGGGTAGACGCGCCGTTTGACGCGGGGTCTGATGTGCGGCGAGCGGAAGACGCGGTCGACAAATGCAAGGCCCGCGGCGAGGACGTCGACGTCGGCGGGGTGCGCAAGCAGGCCGTAGTCGATCCGCGGCTCGGCGAAGGGGTCGGCGCAGGCGACGTGGACCGACCCCCGCGAGGCCGGGTACATCAGGACGGCCTGCAGGGAGACGCAGGGGTTGGAAGCCGGAGGCGGGCCCGGCATGAACTTGGACATGTCGGCGTGCGTGTTGCGCGTGTCGCAGTACGCCGGGATGACGACGTACTGGATCGCCGAGGCGCACGGGGAGGCCAGCCGCGAGGCCAGGATGCTGGCTTGCTGGGCATCGAGGGGAGGTGGTGCTCCCGCCGCCGCCGCCGCCGCCGTGGTCGAGGTCGAGGTGAGAGTCGAGACGGTCCGTTCGAGTGTGCTCGCGCTCACCAGGGAGGCGTAGGATGTGAAACCGTTCAAGCCTGGAGCGTTGGCCAGGATGCCTTCTCGCGACTCGGCGTACAGTGCTTGCTGGGCCGGGAGGAATGCTGGGTCCAGGTATATGCTGTCCAGGCTGGTCTCCCCGTCCGCGAGTTCGTAGCTCACGTTGGTCATGATCTGCTCCTGTGCGTTGGCGCCGACGTGCGGGTTTTCAACCAGAGCACGAATCCCCGCGGCATGCAGGACCGAGGGGTCCCCTATACCCGAGAGCTCCAGCAGTTGCGGTGTCTGGATCGAGCCCGCGCTGAGGACGACTTCAGCTTTGGCCCGGACGGTATGGAGCTGGTCTCGGTCTCGGCCACCGTGGGCGAAAACCACGCCGCGAGCGGTTCGAGAGTCGTCCAGGATGACCTTGGTGGCGGTGGCTTCGGTCAGGATCTTGAGGTTGGGCCGGTCCAGGATCGGGGCAATGTACCCGGTCGCCGCGTAGCTGCGGGTGCCCCTGTTGACGCTGCGGTCGATCGTGCTCAACGACCCATACCAGCCCAGGTGGTCGCCCGAGTACGGCTCCTTGACCAGCGGAAGGCCGGACGTCTCCTTCAGAGCCTCGAGAAGGGCGTCTTCGGCGGCGTTCCTGGTGCTCGCCGACGAGGTGTGGATCGGGCCCTCCTGGCCATGCGTCGCCGCGTCGATCGGGTAGAAGTCTGGCTCGGGCGTTGTGGGAGGATCGTAGTGCTCGACCCGGTGGAAGTACGGCGCCATCTCGTCCCACGACCAGCCCGATATGCCCAGCTTTTTCAATTCGTCGAAATCGCGAGCCGACGGGTAGCAGTAGGCCATGAAGTTGATTGCGCTTGACCCCCCCAGGACTTTGCCGCGAGTGACATGGTGGGCTTTGTTGTTGTTGGCTTTCTAGATCGAGCCGTACCGGGCTGTGTCAGCCTTTTCGGTCATAGCAGGTTGAATCAGGTGTCCTCGGAGCAATACTCGGAGACACACGTACCTGAGGAACCGTGGTGAAATCCCAGGCGTAGTCGGGGTTCCGCAGCAGAAACGCTAGCGTCCCCGGAGTCTCGACCAGAGGGTCTCCGAGACGGTTCTGGCCGGCTTCAACGACTCCTACGCGCACACTGGCATCCTCGCTCAAGCGGGCTGCCACCACCGCGCCGGCGGTTCCGCCGCCCACGACGACATAGTCGAAGGTGTCTGCGAGAAAGGCGTCGAGAGAGCAGAATACGCCAGAGGCGGGAGGGTGTTCAGATTCCATGGGTGGCTGCTCATTCGTCTCCCATGGTTGAGACGGCGTAACTCGGCGAGCAGGCAGGCGTGTGCTGTTATAAAGACACCGCCTCCACCTCGGGACATGATGGCGGGCAGTGCTGTGGAGGTGCCTGACGCCAGCAAGCAGCCTGTTTCAACATGTGTAATACCTTTGTAGAACATGGAAGCGGGTAAGCACATCAACTAAGCATCTCGGCGAGAGATCTTGTGGAGCAACGAAATGGCCTGGTGTCTATCTTGATTGGATGAGCCGCGAGCCGCCTCGTTTAGATTGCAACGTTGTGATGTTGAGGATCTCACCTGTGTCAAAGGGAGGGAGGACAGAAGGGGCTCGTGCTCGTGCTGACTACAACGGGCTCGGGGAGGAGCCTTTCCCTTTCTTCGTCGTGAAGCACGTGAAGAAGACTCGTGCTATGCCAAACAACCGCGGCATGGATAGAAGGCTGACCATCGCTCGCATCCTCGACCATGTCACTTGTTGTCTGGTCCCTTCGGCCCGTCCCATTGAAGTCGTGGTGGCGTCTCTGCTCGCCAGGCCTCCCAGTCCGGTGCCACTCGCTGAGCAGGATGTCCCTCGAACAATGAATGCAAGGACCAAGACCAGCGATTCCGAGCCTAGAGAGTGCAATCAGACGTGCAAGGAGACGAGGCTTCTGGATCTGGTTCGTCCACTTTCCTTTTCGAATGCTTCCATGGCCACCGCTGGATCCACACGGTAAGCCGTAGATCCGATTTTCCCATCAATCCATCCTAACCGTGTATAGATGGATGGGCTGGAGACCCGCTTCTGGGGAGTCTGGGACCTGCATGGTCCTCTGATCTAGCCTAAGCGTCTACAGTGCACGGACGTGTCTCGATGCAAGACACAGCTCGGAATCTCACGTGTTTTTAGACGGCTCAACAGGTAAAGGCCGAGGGGCACAAAAACCAGTTTCTGTACTTCTGCAATTTCCTGGATTAACAATCGTGGAAACGAACATTGCCCCTCTCTCGACAACAGCCAGCAGACTCGTGCTGGGGCAAGTGTGGCCTACGGTAGCGGTGCAGAAGACGTCGACCTCTCGCCCCTCCCCCCCTCTTTCAAGGCTTGAGAGCGATGCCCTCGCCCATTTCCGTCGCCTGCTTCAGCCCCTTCTCGGCGGCCTCGGCGAAATCCTTCAAAAAGAGCCACCGCGCCTTCTCGTCCAGCCGCCTCGCCTTCCAGTCGTTCAGCGTGCCGTGCGGGAAGAACTCGACCTCGGCCTCCTTGTGGAGCAGGAACGTGTCGTGGGCGATGATGACGAAGACGTTGTCCGCGGCGTCGAATTCCTCGAGGTACTTGATCGTCAGGTTCGCGCGGTCCGTGTCGTGGGAGAAGTTCTTGGTGAGCACGTAGACCTCCTGGTCGGGCCGGTGGTGGTGGAAGACGTCGCAGAACGCGGCGCCGCTGCCGGGGCAGAAGCTCCGCGCCCGGATCGTGCTCGGGCTCGGGCCCGTGCTCGAGCTCATATCGAGGTCGATCTTCTTGGGCAGCGGCAGGTACTCGGTCGGCCGGTACTCGCCGCCGTGGTGGCAGGCGTCGCCGCCCATGAAGACGAAGCTGTCGGGCGTCACGCGCGCGAGGCCGCACACGTGGCCGACCGCGTGGCCGGGGGCGTCGACGATGTAGAACGACCCGTCGCCGAAGTAGTCCAGGGCCCGGAAGCCGCCCACGGTCAGGTCCCCGGCGGCGGCGAAGTCGACCTCGACCAGCTCCCGGCCCTGCCAGTCCGTCTCGAGTACCTGGCTGTTGGGGTTCACGGGGTACCCCGGGGTGAGGGCGTCGCGGAACCCGGGGCCGACGATCAGCTTCGTCGACGGCGGGAACGTGCTCGGGTCTCCCGTGTGGTCGTAGTGCCAGTGGCTCCAGATGATGGCCTCGATGCTCGTGAGGTCCATCCCGGCCCCCTGGCTCAGGATCTCCGACACGTTCTTCTCGACCGCCAGGCCCCACTTGTGGTCCTTGATGGTGTTGACGATGCTGGGCGCCAGGTTCTCCCAGTCCTGCCGGGTGCCGAGGTCGAACAGGATCTTGCGGTTCAGAGGGCCGTGCTCGATCAGAAAGCAGAACGACGGGCACGCGAGCTTGTCGTGGCCCGGGATGGAGGGCCCGAAGAAGGACGCCAGCGGCGCCTCGATCCAGGACGTGCTGTCGATGATCTTGACTGACACGGTCGAGTTCGACGGCGGGATGTTGAGCGCCGGCGGGGCCTTGGGCGGCACCATGTACAGACCGGCATCCTGAGCAGAAGACATGTTCGAGTCGCGGGCAATGAAAACAGCTTGCGGGTTCTGGTGGGCGGCACTTGAGTCTGAGTGAAACAGGGCAAAGGCTTTAGACAACTCTACTTGTATGGGAGTACAGTTACTGAGTGCTGGTGAACGGCTTGTTCCAGCATTATAACCATTGTGGCCTTCGGGCACTGTTGCCCGTCGTTTCGGAGAAGTCCAAATCCCCCGCGGCAGTGTCGTTCTCCTTGACAATTTCCCCACTGACAGCCATTTAGTTAACCTGGCCCTTTGCCCCGGGTGTCAATTCAACACGATAAAGCAATAAGAGCAGCGGGTCGAGGAATTTGGTGAAGTGGCTAGCGAGCCATATCAATAGTATGTGCCAGCTGTGTAGCCGCCAGAAAAAAGGTGCAACGTGCTGACGATTGTGCGAGAGAACGCCGCAGACAATACTTTTTACAAGGGACAACACAGCCATCACTAAATAATGCCCTGAGAAAGACAAGGCCAGCTGTGCCCGCCTCAGGTACTATAGCTTTCCCCCTGCTTTCATAGAAAGTGGTGACGGCCATTGCCCGTTCCGACTACTGGGCTTGTCCCGCAAAGAGCGGTTTGAGCCGCTTGATCATGCCGTCAAGGTTGTTTGATAATACATTACAAGTTGCTGGGACGAGGATTAGCAGGGATACGATTTCAACGCGTTGCATTGATCCAGAGGATGGATTATCACGCCGGAGCACGTACCAGGCCAGACCCATCGCTCCCTGATCATGTCCCGGTAGATCATGATCGGCAGCAGCTCTCTCTGGGTGGGCTTTTCGTATTTGTATTCGCTCTCCGCGACGATCTCGTCCATCATGGCGGTGATGACGAGTTCCTCCGGCCCAGGAATCTCCGAGAGGTGCCGGCCGAGAAGGTACCAGCACATCAACAGACCTGAATTCACGTCAATATACCTCGCACTACGCAGCAGTCCAACATATTCGCCGAGACTTACTGCCTTCGTAGGCGGCCAGAGGAGCATAGCACGGATAGTTCAAGCACGAGGTCTTCAACAAGTATCCCAGCCCCAGTCGCACGCGGACCAGCAGACACCGACAGGCTCGGACGATCGCTTTCATCAAGTCCGGGGGATTGTCGAGACGGTAGAGCTTCCCGATCCGACTCCGAGAGACCTCGTCGACGGGCAGGAGGGCGAGAGCCTTCATTTCGTTCAGCTGCACATTCGCATACAGGCGATAGTACGCGGCGTTGAGGACGACCAGCGCGTCAGCCATCAAGGGGCCTTGAGGCGCATCCGGAACGGTGGTGGCGTACGGATGCGTCCTCCACGCCTCTTCCCACGTATGGAGTGCAAGGCGGAGAGACTCCTCGTCCGGAGGCGGCGTCGCGACGGTTCCCATGTTGTTCCCAAGGCGCAGGGTACAGATGTGCGAGAGAATGACGCTGATCAGGGTCAACAGGCCGAATGGACTGATCGTGTCGTCGAGGGGGGCGCCCGAAAGAAGCTGCCGGAAACAGACCACAGAGGAAGTCGTGATATGGGGTGAATTCTGCCAGCTGATGCCGCCGGCCGACCACAGCTCTTCCGCACAGGGCAGCGTCCCGTCAAACTCGGTGTTGGAGCTCCTCAGCACCGCGTTGTCTTCGTTACAGAGCAACACTGCTCTGAGGACCGTGGTCCAGGCCACGCATCTGGCCGAGTCAGCAACGGAGCGGAGACGAGGGCACTAATCCTCGAACCACTCACCTGATCATGCTTTCGCGAAAGACCCAGCCTGTCCAGTCATTCGCGGAGGCCTTGGTCGCTTCCACGGAGGCTTCCCGACAGAGCTAGTGTGGATTAGCCGGTGCATCACCTGCAGATCTAGACCAAACGGCCGATACTGAAGACACATACCACGTGCAGTCTTGTGAAGGACAGTCTGGCCTGTCGTTGAATTCGATTGTCGCCTCCGTAGAGTCCGTACTGGCAGGTAAGGAGCCTCGTTTGCAACTCCCAGAGCTGGAATCCCGAGTCTCTTTGTCCTGAAATCACTAGATCTTCGCTCTGTGACGCAGCCCGGGGTTAGACTTCGATCACAATGGTTTTGAAGTCGAAAGCCAGGGTCGATTCCTCACATACCTCGCTCAGCAGCTTCAACACCGCGTGGTATAACCTGATGCTAACCTCTTGCTCGTTCAAGTAGACAGCTCCGCACGCCATGACCGCAAGCAGAAGAGGCGCTATGTGCAGGCATAGTTAGTGCTGGGGATAGTGTCACACAATCGGATCAGACAGGTGCTTTCCCACCTTGGATGGTGCCGATCGAGAAGGTCTGCGGATGGATGATGGGACAATGCGGTGCAAAGTGCTTGAAGAACCCTCTCACCAGCCTAATCACCATGTAGTTTGTGGGGAACACGAAATCGCTGAGTCGATTCTCGACGTCGAAGAGCTGCAGATTGATTTTCGCCTGTTCAATCTCGGATGGAATCAATCCCAGAAACAAACCGGACGATTGGTATTCTCCATTGTCGGGGTCAGCATGCCTTGCTGTCATGCTCTTGGCTGCATCTTCCGACCAGGGAAGGGCGTAAAATGGCTCCTCCCATGGCCATTGCACAAACGCGTCGTCCAGAAGCTGGAAGTCCATCTGAGGTCGCGTTGAGACCTCTGTACTTGCAGCAGGGGCTTGTACACGGTCCGAGATCGGGACTTTCCATCCTCGATCCAGACCCAGCTCGAAGGCGTTGGCGTTGGCGCCGACCCCGGCACACTGTGCGTTCAGAAGGGTGGACAACGATGGGAGGAGATGTGGGATGACCTGCACATTCGCTAAAGCACTTGCGTCCCCGCCATGAGTGGTGTCTGGCTGACGTTCGTGCACGATCTGGCCGTTGAGATCGAAGCTGGAGTCGTCGGATGCCGTGTCTGGGTTAATGCAAGAGATTGGTCCTTCCTGCGCGTCGGCTGACTTCCCGGCTCCTCGATGGAGGACTCGCATATGTCGCGAGATAACATCCTTGCGCGCGGACGTGAGACCACATATTGGACAAGCATGTGGTCTCTGCCAGCGATCTGCTTGTATTCCGCGCAATTGGTCAGCTCGGCAACTTCCCAACACTGACATCTTTGCAAGGGGAGCATTTCAACGAGTTACTCACGACCCAGTTCATGGCGCCGACAATGTTCCTTGCGCGTAAATGATTCGCCACAGACGCCGCAGAGATAACGACGTTCTTTCTGGCTCCGCGTCACGCCGTTCCTGCGCGGCTTGAAAAACCTCAGTTCCTCGGTCAGTGGGGCCCAAGCAGTGGGAAAGGGCGACACAGTTCCCGTGGCCATGATGGCTGATTTTCTAGGTAGCTCGACTTGAGTGGGAGAGAGACACTGGGGAAATCACAACATCAAAATGCTCTGAGCGGAGGAGGAGAACAAGCAGCTTGCCTCGGGTTTCAAGGGGAGCAGTATTGCAGGGACGCCCATTTCCCCCCGAGAAGGGCTAGAACTGAGGAATCGAGCAACGACCAGGCTGGGCAAGGTCCTGTGACTTGTACTCCATACTGAGTAAGGAGCAACTGACCTAGTCTTTGCTGGGCACTGGGGTAGCTAGTAGCCTCCTCTCCGTACGGAGGTAGATGGTGTGACCCCCCTTTTTGCGGGGGAAACTCGAACCCTGGAGTTTGCCGAGTGGGGATTTAATTGCATGGATGCCCGACGTTGGTCTTTGCGAAACTTACCTAGTCGTGAGTCGTACCGAAATCGAGTAGATCGCCAATCCCGGCCAGCTGCTTAAGCTCTGGGAGAAACTCGCTGGTGCTCAATGCATCCCCCACCAAGAGCCATGGGGTCGAGGGGCATACCGAGTAACTGTCGGCTAACACGAAGAGGGGTCGCGTTGTTGATGGAAGACCCGACCATATTATGAGGAGACTTTCCCTGAGAGAGCCCAGACGTTCATAAGTTCACAGGCTTGACCCTACGGTGCGTATTTGCGAGAGACTTCGTCCAGTGCTCAATACATCTCCTCTAAATCAGTTTACGGTGCTTTTTTCCTTAGCAAAGATGCCTGGCCGACTTGAGGGTAAAGTGGCGATTGTCACTGGCGGTGGAAGCGGGTTCGGAAAGGCCATTTCGACCAAATTCATCCAGGAAGGCGCCAAAGTCCTCATCGCCGAAATGAATGCGGAGAGTGGCCAGGCGGTCGCGAAGGAGCTTGGGTGCGCCGCAGTCAAAGCCGACGTAACCAAGCGCGAAGATTGGAAGACGGTCTTGCAGAAGTCCATTGAGTTGTACGGTGGCCCAGATATTGTCGTTAACAATGCTGGCACATGCTACTCGAACCAGGTAGGCACTCCAGCGACGGCCAGCCGGGCTGGTGGCCATGCCATGCTGACCATGAGCTGTTGTAGCCGTCCGAGGGCGTCCCCGACGAGGAATTCGATCTCACCTGTGCCGTCAATTTCAAGTCGATTTACCTGTCCGTGGCTGTCATCATACCGTGGATGAAGGAGCACAAGAGCGGCGGTTCATTCATCAATATCGCGTCCACGGGGGCCACCCGACCGAAACCACGGCTCACATGGTACAACGGAACCAAGGCTGCCGTTTGTTGTGCCTCGAGGTCGCTGGCACAGGAGTATGCCCCTAACAACATCCGATTCAACTCGATATGCCCGCAGTTCGCCAGCACTGGACTGTAAGACCCGTGATATTCCAAGCGTTGTTGAACAATGGCTAATATACCCTCGACGCGCAGGTCCCATAAGTTCCTCGGCAAGGAGAATACCCCAGAGAATCGCGCCTACTTCGTGTCCTTGATTCCCTTGGGACGATTGACCGACGTTACGGACATTGCTAATGGTTGCTGCTATCTGGCAAGTGATGAGGCGAGCTACATCACCGGCACGGAGTTGATTATTGACGGCGGTCGAAGCGCCTAGAGACGCTGGGCTTCAGCCAATATAACACGAGATATTGTTGAGATAAGATATGCCTTCAACAGATTGCCGAATGGACATGTCTCCTTGACCGCATGAATACACTGCCGTAATGCTCTAAGTACCAGCTAAATGGTCACTGAAAGGCTCACCGCTCAAGACCAAGACTGCCGAGCGACTAATGGGCACCGACGATCTGCGCACATGGGCAGCTTGATCCACGACCGTCTCTCCATGGTGCACGACTGGTCCCTGAGCACTTCCCAAACGGCCAAGCTGGCACATGCTCTGAAGGCCTTGCTCTGTATTCGACCAGGATCCGGCGAATCTCCGCTCCGCCCCCCCTATTTTCCCCACTCAAACTACTCCGTATCACCTAGCGGTATGGGGTGACCAGGGCCGTCGTGGACGGTGTGCCTCTGGTGCAGATACGGAGCGCGGAGTGGCCACCACGCGGTGGCTGAAAGCTTGGTTCTGGCCACGAGGCGGTCCTTTCGCAAGGCCGATGCTCGGGGGTGCTGGGTTGATACCACGGATCCGATAGCAGCAGGTGAGCTGGTGGGCTGATGGGCTGGTGGGCAGAATAGAAATATGTCTGGCCAGCAGCCTTGTGGGCTCATTCCTATCTCTCCTCCACGTTGCTGGCTTGTCAGCGTCATATGTGGGCTTGCACAAATACCTTCCCGATCCATATGATCGCTCCTACCTGGTAGTGCCATCTCGCTGCTAGGTAGCAACCTCGTACACTCTCACACT
Organism: Cladophialophora immunda; assembly: GCF_000835495.1. Classification (NCBI taxonomy): domain Eukaryota; kingdom Fungi; phylum Ascomycota; class Eurotiomycetes; order Chaetothyriales; family Herpotrichiellaceae; genus Cladophialophora; species Cladophialophora immunda. Next base: position 623,168 of record NW_015622542.1, read on the forward strand.
CAATCGACGCCGTCCACCGATCTTCGTTTCAGACAAAATGGCAGCCGAACAGCACAAAGGCTGGTTCAAGGACCAGATTAGACTGGTGACTATTCTGGTGAGTGGAAAAAGACCCAACCCTGGGTTCAAGCACCCATCTCGGACATTCGTCAATTGAATGCCACATCTCAAATAAGCAGATGGCTTCAGTGGTTTAACTGTGCGTTCCGACAGATCACCATCTTCATCTCTCTGGGGTCCTTCACCTATGGCTACTGCAGCTCCATCATCGCCACCACTCTGGGCCAGCCGGATTTCTTCAAATACCTGAACCTCGCCACCGAAGGTCCTGGCTTATCCCATACAAATGCCATCACCGGTGCCATGAACGGCCTTTTCCAGGCCGGTGGCTTCATTGGGGCGCTCTCGATCGGCCCTCTCTGCGACAAGTTCTCACGACGAGGCGGCATTGGAATTGCCGCTGCTACCTGTTTGGTTGGCGGCGCTCTGCAGTGCGGATCCGTCGATGTCGGCATGTTCTTGTTCGCGAGAGCACTGACAGGTATGGCCACTCCGACATCCACGCGGACTGGAGAGGACCAGAGAGCTAACTCCTGTAGGCATCGGAACTGGCATGATCGTGTGTGGAGTGCCGCTCTACCAAAGCGAGGTCTCGCCACCTCATACTCGTGGTGTCATCGTGGGAGTTCACGGAGCCTTGCTCTGCACCGGTTATTCGGTGGCTGGCTGGGTCGGCTACGGCTGCTTCAGCTACACCGGGCAGTTCCAGTGGCGTTTCCCCCTTGCTGTACAATGCTTCGCGCCCATAATGGTGCTTCTTGGACTCTTCTTCATTCCCGAGAGCCCTCGTTGGCGTAAGTAGTTTTCTCACAGTTGGCTTGGAACGCGATGGGCTAACTAATGCGTCACAGTGGTCCTGCACGACAAACACGATCAGGCCTACAAGGTGATGGAGTACCTCCACCGTGACCCCAAGGACCCCGAAGGCATCCTCATCAAAGAGGAATTCTATGCCCTTCTGAAGCAACTGGAACTCGAAAAGCTTCGTGGCGGTGGAGGATACAGGGAGCTCTTTACCGGCTGGCCGAACCGAAAGCGTCTGCTCTTGGGCTTCTTCACTGTTTTTGGGGGTCAATGCACCGCCACCATTGTCATCAACAATTACGGTGTTATTCTATACACTGCCCTAGGATACGTGGCCCCGACTACACTTGCCTTCACGGCCGGATGGGTGACAGTTGGGGTGGGTGGAAACGCGCTGTCCGCGCTGATCGTTGACCGGGTGGGACGCGTGAGGCTAATGAGTGAGTCTTGGTGTCGAATGGTGTGTTTTTGCTCTGCTAACCGGTGACAACCACAGTAATCGGATTCTCCGGGTGCCTCATGGCCCTCATAGTCGAGATGGCGCTGTTGGCGACCTACAAGGGAACCACCAACAAGGCCGGGCTCGCGGCGGCCGTGTCCTTCCTCTTCATCCACGTCGGCTTCTACAGCTCGTGCATCGACGCCGTGACCTACATCTACTGCACCGAGATCTTCCCCAACCACCTGCGCGCCCGGGGCTCCTCGATCTCCGTGTCGGGCCTCTTCTTCGCTACCGTCATCTACACCTGTGCCGCGCCGACCGCCTTCGCCAACATCGGGTGGCGCTACTACATCGTGTTCGCCGTCACGACCGCCATGATCGTTGTTTCGGTGTTTCTCTGGTGGCCTGAGACCAAGGGGTTGTCGCTCGAGGAGATCAACGCCCTCTTTGGCGACGAGGTCGCCGTGGACGTCGGACACATGACCAAGGAGCAGAGGGAGGCGCTCGACGAAAAGATCTTCGCGCAGCAGATCGAGGGCGTCAACGAGCCTGAGCACGAGAAGGCTTGACAAGTCGTTTCTGCCAGCTTGCCAAGGTCCGGAATGTTATATCCCGACCACCAGGAGGAGTTCGTGATGGAAATGAGATCGACAAGAGAGGGAAAACTGCAAAAAGGACTGATGGGTTCGATAGGAAATTGTAATTAGGGAGGTTCATCCTCGCTCGAGTGTCATCCCCAAACAAGGCAAAGCCCAGGTTTCCATCATTTTCGTTTCCAGGAGCTCTTAGTCTCGGTCTCTCTTTGTTCTTTGTTGGTACTTCTACAGCACGGAACAAGACAGGTGGGACAACCATTCACATCAGCCTCGTATCTCTCTTGACCTCTCATCCCGACGTTTCCACGGCATCCCTGGGAACTCACGTGCAACATTGACTTTCTAGTCGTCCGTGTCTGCTTTCAACGCCGGGACCTCAATGTCCAGCAACGGCGCATGCTGCTGGGTCCCGAACGTGTCTCGCTCGCCAACACTGCCCTGCAACTGGGTCAGGGGTCGTTTGAACGTACACTTCCACCCGAGCGCGGGCTCGAAAAACATGCACGTTAGGATATCATCGTCGGTCAAGCGGTAGAGCGTCTTCATCGCGTCCCGGGTGAGCACGTCGCTGTCGCGGACGTGCCTCCAGATCGCGGCGTCGTCGAAGAGAACGTCGAGCGTGATCTCGTACGGGCCCGAGTTCTTGGACCGGATCACGGCGGCGAGGTCGACCATCCTGGGGCGCGGGCTCGCAATCTTGGGTCTTGGAGCTGTGGAATGCGCATGACGGCTGTTAGCTTCGAGTTCACTCCCCATATAGCACGGTTCGGCGGCCGGGAAATACCTCCCCTTCTTTGAACTTACCTTTGGGATATGCGAGGGCCAGATCCTCTGCGCGGCGGACCGGTCGCTTTGTGGGGTCAGGCTTCGTCTTCACGGCATCCGCGCGGCCGACGAAGAGAGTCTCGATCGGGAAGAAGCGGAGCGGATCGTCGACGTCCATGAGATGGTAGACGCTGAACTTGTACACCGGCCCCACGGACTGCTCCAGCGGCGTCAACGGAGAGGCGAAGTTGCCCGCGGTGGCCAGTTGTCCTGGATACTCCGCGTGGAGCACCATGACTCTCGCCAGGCCGGCGATGGCGTCGGCCTCGTCTTGGGTCGCGGCAACCACTTCCCCCAGGACCCCGATTTCGTGACTGACCGTGGTGGCCGTTTCTAGCGGGCCCATCACAGCATTCTTTCCATAGACGTGAAATATCAGCGAGGGGCCGCCCGCCTCGCCCAGGGTGGGAAAGGCTGCCTTTGTCCTCGGCCGGACGGTCTGTTCGAGGAATTGGTCGATACACGATATAAGAATGGGATCTCGAATCCCTCCGATGAAGGCCGAGCGGAAGCCAATCTGCGCGGCGCCTTCGAGCTTGATCTGGTATGTTGGGGTCGGGACAAAGGTCGCCCCGTGGATGAGGATGGATCGGTTGTCGGCCTGCTGCTTGAACTGGACGTTGTCCAGATGCAAGACTCCCCCCGGTCCGGGAAGGCGATCAGGACGAGTCTTCTCGTACATGGTGTGCGCGGCCACGGACCGCGGGATGCACCGCTGGCCTGGGGTGACGGGCGTGAGCACGAAACTGTCCTCCTCCATGAACGCTAGGATGGAGCGGCCCTTGGGCACCGCACACTGCCCGCCGCACTCGACAATCTTGCCCATATGCCACGCCGGGTCGCGATGGACCCCGCGGTGCATGCTGTATGCTGCAAAAGGTGCGGGATCGTACGACCGTCCGGCGATGATGATGTCCACTTCGGGGTCCTCCAATGCTTTCATAAAGGGCTCAGCACCCATCTGTGCGACAATGGCGACGGCGTCGGTCACATCTTCCTCTTTCAATGCTGGGCCCGGTCCGCAGGGCGTGACGGCGCCCGCCTGCAACTGCTTCAAAATCGTCTGTCGATCGTTCGCGAACTTGATCGTCGAGACCTTGAACCTGTAGCCTTTTGCCTCGCTGATCTCGCGCACCACGTTGACGAGGAAGTCGACTTGCTCGTTGGTCCCCGCGCCGCCGGCGGAGCTGATGAGCAGTTTGATGCCAAAGTCGGCGCAGGCCTCGAGGACTGGCGTGAGATCGTGCGCAAAGGCTTGCTTGCTGACAATGGTCCGGCCGGAGCCGAGCATATACGGGCCCGGGTCGGTGGAGCCGCTGTCCATGATGATGGCGTCTGGACGGGTGCTTTCGTCCATGACGGTTGTCCAGAAGTCGACCATGTCATAGCCATAGCCCAGCATGGGCGCCGGCGCAAAGATTTTGATGGGATAGGTTTTGGCGATCATTCTGGCGGTCTGCTTGCTCGAGTCAGCCTCTCTATTGACCAAGGAGACACAACGGTATTCACCTTGTTCCTTCTTTCAAGCGTTGTAGCTCTTGAGTTATGAGATGGATTGCTTCAATGAGTTGGGCTCATCTGTCGCGCTGTCGGATCGATCGCTTCTCCGCTGTCGGAGAGACTGCGAAGCCTGACTGGTGAGCGTCGATGGAGGTGTCAGTTCGAGATCGGACAGCCGCAGCCTTGCGTTTCCCGACACCGGTCCAGGCTGAGCCGTCAACGACGATGTTGTTCATTGCAGTCGGGACAGCTTCGGAGGCCGCCCCCCACTACGAGGTGCTGCTTGCTTCTCTCCCATGTTTCTTGCCTCTCGCGCTGTCTACCGAGTATTCTCCCTTCATTCCCCACTCCAATTTCCCACTCAAAAGCAAAAGCTTGTGCCGACCCCAGAATTCTTACCCCGGATTCGATATTCCGGTCACCAGCTTGTGCCGGGCCACTGTCAACATGTGACATGTTCCCTTGCGTTCCACTGCTGGAGTGGATTGGTTGGAGAATCCCTTCACGTCGATTCCCGTGCAAGTTTCGGGCAACCTCGATAGGTCGCTGCAATCGGCCGGCCTACGATACCGGTGGGGGTTTTGGGTACCACGGCTCAGCATGTTCTGGTCCCGGTAGCCATGACTGCCACCCTGTCCGGGTCTCTGCTTTACACAAATATCAATCCCCGTGGTCGATGATTTTTCGTCTCTCATTGATCTCGCCTTCCAATATTCAAGATCAAGTCGAGTTTATCAGCAATTTCGTTCATCATGGGGTCTCTCGGCTCCTTCCAACAGACCAAGTCTCTCGCCGATGTCAAAAACAAGAAGCTGCTGCATTATAAGGGCTTTATTGACGGACAATGGGCCGATGCGGTTTCTGGCAAAACGTTCGAATTGATCGATCCAGGGACAGGTAATATCAACGGCGCCCGTTCACCCAGCGGTAGGCCATGCAGATCTGACGAGCTGAATCTGCAGGTGAAAGCATTGCCACATTCCCCGAGATGGGAGCGGCAGATACAGCCCGGGCCATTGAGAGTGCTTCCAAGGAATTTGCAACATGGAAGAATACCTCAGGCCGGGACCGCGCCAGGATGCTGAGGAAGTGGAATGATTTGTGCTTAGAAAACACCGAGGACTTTGCCTTGATCATCACCTTGGAAACAGGCAAGCCGCTGTACGAGGCGAGGGCCGAAGTAATCTACGCCTGTAGCTTTCTTGAATGGTTTGCCGGCGAGGCTGAAAGGTGATATATCCTCTGTTTTTGTTCGCCACCAAGCTCATGAACGCTGCCTCCTGCTGACAATTCGGATCAAACTTAGGACTCACGGTGAAAATATTCTTACCGCCAACAGAAAGCAGAGACTCGTCACCATGAAGCAGCCGATCGGGGTGGTTGGATGTCTGATGCCTTGGAACTACCCGATGGCTATGATTACTCGTAAGGCTAGTGCTGCCATCGCTGCCGGATGCACCACCATCTGGAAGCCGGCTGGCGAGACGCCTCTGTCCGCTGGTGCCATGGCTGTTCTTGCCATTGAGGCGGGCATTCCCGCTGGGGTGATTCAAATCATCACCAGCTTGACAACCGTGGCAGAGGTAGGCAAGGAAATCTGCACCAACAAGTTGGTGAAGAAAGTCAGCTTTACGGGCAGCACGAGGGTCGGCAGGCTGTTGATGGAACAATGTGCACCGACAGTGAAGAAACTTAGCCTGGAACTCGGAGGAAACAGTCCCTTTATTGTCTTTGACGACGCGGATGTTGACGTCGCCGTCGAGGCGGCCGTTATGGGTGAGTAGTGTTGCCAGAGGAGATCCTTCAAAGGGCACGAGCCATTGAGTTGCTGACGGAAGCGATAGCCAAGTTCAGAAACACCGGTCAGACGTGCGTGGCCGCCAACCGTATCTTCGTCCAAGATGGAATCTATGATAAGTTTGCCAAAGCTTTGTCCAACACGATTTCGACGTTCAAGATCGGTCCAGGAACTCAGGTACCGCACACTCTGTGACACTTCGGGTACAGTGAATGCATGTGCTGATCAGGACTACAGGACGGCGTCTTCGTTGGACCTTTGACCCATGAAAACGTCCTATCGAAAGTACTGACTCACATTGAAGGTCTGATTTCATTTCCCTCGGCATGATAATTACCCAATGCTGATACAGATCGCAGAGGCCAAGAGCAACGGAGGCAAGATTATCTTAGGCGGCAACCGAGTTGATGGCACCAAAGGCTATTATGTCCAGCCGACCATTATTGCAGGTCAGTTTTGCTCTCGAACCGCAGACCTTACTCCCGTTCGACCTGCAAGCTGCTAACGAAACCAACACTATGAACAGATATGCCGCGTGGCACTATCACCGAGCGAGACGAAGTCTTCGGTCCTGTTATCCCCCTGTATAGGTTTCATACAGAGGAGGAAGTCATCGAGCTCGCGAACAATGTCGACGTTGGGCTGGGTGCCTTTGTCATGACGTCCAGCATGCCCAGACAGTGGCGTGTAACAGAAGCCCTGGAGGTAAATTTCCCCATTAGACCGAGCTCGTCCAGTGGATAATTTCCTGACACCGAGTGACTTAGGTTGGTGTTGTCGGCGTGAACATTGGGCTTCTTTCCGCCGCAGAAAATCCCTTCGGTGGCGTGAAGCAGTCCGGCTTCGGCAGGGAAGGTGGACGTCAAGGCATCGACGAGTACCTTGTTCTCAAGAGCATGTTCTTAAATGTTGCAAGTGGTTGATTGAGAGAGGAAGATGGCAGGTGGCAGACGGGAACTTCTCTTGAGACGAATGACAGAACACATAAGAACCCAACAACCGTAGCTCCCTGCACCTGTTTCGGATCTATAGTGCAGTAAGAAAGCACTCAGAATGACTCTTTGAAAGATTGCTGCCTTTCGAGGAACTGCCATCCTGCCGTGGCGGTGCACGACCAGACAGAGGATATAAATGTCGCTGTGATCTACCACTCTAGGTCCAACGAATCTGAATTGGGATAATATGTACTTCCGCATCCGATCAATCCTGGTCAAAACCCGCCTTTAAGAGTCACTCCCCCCGCAGCGGCATCAAACTCTGCGCATTCATTGATCCCAACAACGTTAAAGACATCATAAATGCCCCCAGCCTTGTCCTCTCGCTCGGTCACTATCCCAGTGTCGCGAAGCTCCTTCATCGCGCGACGGGTCGAGTTATAGACCTCGGCCAACGACAAGATAGACCAAATGACAATCTTGAACCCCATTTCTTTTGCCTCCTCGGCACTGATGACCGGGGTGACCCCGCCGTGGACAATGTTCAGTAGACACGGGATGGGAGCCAGAGCTTTGACCGCCGCGCGGGCCTGCTCTTTGGACACGAGGCCCTCGAAGAAGGCGACGTCGGCACCAGCCTCGTGGGCGGCCTTTAACCGTCGGATGGCCTCGTCGAATCCCAGGGACTGGAGAGAGTCGGTCCGTGCGATGATAACCAGGTCACGGCCCGATGCCTCCCTCGCCATGCTCGCCGCGCGGATACGCGTCAAGTATGTCTCCAACGACACGAGCTCTTTGTTGCGCAGGTGACCGCAGCGCTTGACGAACGCCTGGTCCTCAATGTGCAACGCAGCCACGTTACCTTCGATGTACGTTTTCGCCGTCCGGGCCGCCGACAGGGACGAGCCAAAGCCCGTGTCAGCGTCCGCGATCACTGGCACGGACCAGTCCAACCCGGCGATCATGCTGGCGTTGGCGGCCATTTCGGTCATGTTGATGATCCCAAGGTCCGGCGCTCCTATTCGCGAGGCTGCTGTCCCTGCGCCCGTCATATAGAGCGCATCGAAGCCGATGCTCAGGGCTATTCGGGCTGTGTATCCATCGAACACCCCAGGACACACCACGATCTTCTCAGGGTCGTTGATCATGTCGCGGAGGATGGATGCGGCTTGTCGCCATTGTTTCTTGCCCTCGCCGTTCTGCTGGGCCGCGTGAGTGCTTCTTGTGGTCATCTTTCCTGAGAGAATGGAGCTAGAATGGAAAAGTTCTGCGTGCACATTCACACTATTCCGCACCACTGCCTCGGGTCGTCTATCGAAGCCTGTTTAAATTTATATTGGAGTCTCAGAGGACGTTTTCGTAGGCAAAGGTACGGACTACTTAGGGCTGCAAGACGCGATACATGCATACGAGTACCTCGTGTCAAGTCACCTGTGTGTACCAGAGAACCACTGTGCGGGATTGTATTTATGCAACTGCACCAATAATATTGCTGGAATCGTGGACGACCAAAGAGGCAAGCTTTAACCCCACTGAGTGGGGAGCTGTGGAGTTAAGTGGGGTTTTTCGAGCAACTACCAGCAGAACCACCAAGGCTCGCTACAAGTGAGTACCTAGCGATAGTCGGCGCCGGACTGTGCCCCCAGGAATTCGAACCCCGGCCGGCCGGGACCCATCTTTAGCTTCGGTGGAAATTGACGAACAAGCGATCGGAGGTTGCGAGTCCGGATGTCCACCTGCGAGTTCGGGTTTGCCATGTCCGGTGCGCATGTGTACGGCCGATCGGAGGTTGGCACTTTGTAGGAGATGGGCTGGCTGGACGCTGCTGGTGCTGGCCAGTGGCTTCTCACACCCCTCGTGGTGAAGAGCAAGATCGATGGTGAAAAGCCGTCACCCTTAGAGCTGGGATGCGGATCATCGAGAAGCTTGACGCTGCGAGGTCCACGGATTTCAAGGCATTCGGGAATGTTTGGCGTTTCAAAGCCCGGTGGACAAATGCACAGGGGCACATCACTCATGATATACTCGTCTCCAAGACCAACCAGAGCTTCGACTCCGTGCCTTTCGCCTGATTTTCGGCAACACAGTTGTGCTGCTGTCGACTCTATCTGACTAATGGTGCTCCGCTGCTAGCATCAATCACATTGAGCCATGCTGAGACGGAAACGTGCTCGCCACGTCCCGCAGACCACCGCCGTCCGTATCGGGAGCGTTTCTCTGGGTGTTGACAATTGTCCACGGTGTTGTCGGGAGAGCTTCTTCGTGACTTGAAGTGTGCTTGCAGTTACATCTCCAACTGCCCTCCTGATCGCCTGTCCCATTCGAAAGCATCCCGAAACAATGAGCACCTGAATCCAGCCGAGTACCATCAGTCCCGTGAGATGCTGCACCGAGACATGCGAACCACAAGCTCAGAAATTAACTGTCCTGCCTGATCTGCCGTCATATTGTTCTGGAAGGCGACCTGCTCGAGACTTGCCCCCTTAGCGACGCGCTCCGCCATCGAGTGCCCGAGCTTGGTACGAGCCGAAAGGTCTTTGTTGTCGAGCAGGCCTCCTTTGTCGCCTGACTTGCTGTTGTCCGTTGAGTTGGCGCTCTTTGTGACACCGCAAGCGTCAGTGATCTGTACACACAAGGATGGGGGAAACTCTTTTTGCTTACATCTTCAGTGGTGGACGAAACCTTGTTTGAATCCATCTTGGCATCAACAACAGAGATTGTTGGCACTGAGGTTATGTCGTGGAACCAGGTGTGTGCAGATCTTGTTGAGATCAGACTGAGTCAAGAGGTTCAGAGATACCTTTTTAAAGGCAGTGGACTGGATCAACACTTCGGCGCGTACCTCCCACTTCTTCACCAGATATGCCTCATTCACCAACGTTGTTGCGGTCTGTTTTATTCATTCTGCCTACTTCCGCGGCAGCGACTCCGTGTGCTATGTCAAGAGATGGGAACCCTCTGCTCGCGTAATGTATATTCACTTCACTCAAGGCATCTCATTCAACCAGTCTCACAGCGTATTGTGGGAGGCGCGCTTTTGGAACACCGCGCCCGCGCTTCTGCAAAACAATTGCCGTCCCTGAATGTGGCTGACTCCTAATGATTGACTGCCCTCAGGGCATGCAAATCGTTTGCTTTGTCTATTATTCCTCATGTTCTTTGTTCTTTCTTGTGGCTTTTGTGCTCACAGGGAGGCACGCGGTGGCGCGAAGGCAATGTCATTTCGATGAGAAAGGAGGCTGCATCAGAAGAGTGGCTTGCAACATGAAAGTCTGACAAAACCTCCTTCTCGAACCTTCTCTCCTACTACAAGACAAGAGCAGGGCAGGGCAGGTCGATTTTATGGCTGACACAATCATAGGCAACAAACTCGGTGTATACCGGGACCGCTGTCGTGCGCTAGAGGAGACTCTCTTATGAGTTCTCTTGTGGTGCGGAATCTTTCCACCAAGGACCATTCTCTTAATAAATCACAGCATCAAAAGCCTGATGATGATACCAGCTGCTATTCCCATCCAAGATCCCAGTGGTTGCTCAAATCCCAACTGCCCCAACCGGATAAAGGATGAGGTGACTGCCTAGATGTGAGGCAGTACGCATACACTGCGTCTCCCGATCTCGTCTCGACGGCTTTTATAACTTCGCCAGCTTTTCGTCTCTGCTTTCACACGAAAAGATATTTTTCACCTCAGCAAAAATCACTACCTTCAATTACACCATCTCTATCTCAATAACTTGGCGCAAACCCACATCCCACGGATACACCCTGACATCGCTTTCGACCTCAGTGGTTGGAATTGCGGCCCAAAGAACAGGTCTGTTTCAAAGCCATGGAGATTGGAGCTCACTTGTATGAACAGATACCCTCACCGGCGAAAACCTCGTTTGGAATCAACGTGCCATTCCTTGTAGGTGAAGAGCATCGAGCATCGCCGTCAGACCGGAATTGTCAAAAGCCAGTCTTGACCGAAGATTCGGCTGCAGAACAAATACATGCGGACCCGTCAGCCGGATGTTCTCCTTCAAAACCTTCTCGACGTAACAGCTTCACATCTGTCTGCAGGCAAGTGAGCATCGCTCCGAGCCGGTTCGCCAAGTTGTTGACAGCGAAAGAACTATATGACCTTGCTCCGGACCCATCACTTGTCCCGAGACCACTCACCATCCGGAAGCAGACTAGAAATGTATCAGCTTCTGCTCCGCTTGAGAGTGGTGCCATTGATACCCACGAAGCCCAGAGTTGCCGCGAGAAGCGAACTGGAGGCAGACATCTCGTTTGTCACATCCGCGACCGACTCCGATCACACCAGCATGCAATCATAGATACCATCGCCAGGATAGTCAGCAACGAAGTGGGCGTGTCCGATATTGCAAATGACATGGTCCTGGAATCGAACGAGTTGACTCTATACATGGCGAACTTCGGTGCAGCAGCGAGAGATGGCCCCTGCGTTCTAGATGAAGCGGTCCAGTTGCTCTACTCTTCCGTTCCTGCAACACCCTTCACTGGAGACAAGCTCTGCAATGCTCTACTGAGTCATGGTGAGATACACAAGTCCAGTGTCTTGATTGATTCGGCCAACGACAAAGTGGAAACCGAGGCGCATGAGGGGAAAGAAATCCATCACACTCGAGTTGCCTCTGAAGGAACTTTGTCGTGGGCTGAGGAAGAAGATGACGTCTTCCCGGACGGTCATCGTGAATGGTTCATCCCCCAAATAAGCGGTCCAGATGTCGAGAACGAGGAGGTATTTCACGACGCCCAGGAGAGCCAAGACGAGACTCTGAGTGGAGAATCGAGGATGCAACTACCGGACAGCAACAACTCCACCTATCCCACAACAGATCAGGCAATTCAAGGATGGCCACACTCCTCTGTTGTCGGGTTTCTATTCCTCCGACCACCAGACGTCGCCACCGAGAGAAGAAATACATATCTGGGAGTGCCAAAGGCGCAGGTCGCAGAATTCAAGAGCATGTGCACCGCAATCCCGAGTATGGTGTTGATAATCCTTGCTATCATGGTTGGGCGACTTCTGGGCATTCTTCTGTCAGAATTACAAGGGTTTGCGTTGGACCATTAAACCTCAAAAGACAGGAGATTCAGCTCCGTGCCAACAGGAACAAGGTGAGTGGGCTACAAGGCCAGGTGCACCGGCAGGGCCGGAGTGGAAAGGGGCGAGGCTGAGCCACTCTCGAATTGCGGTGACTCGTAGAGTTGTCAAGATTCCGGCATCCATGTAAGAGGTTACTGCAACTCCCTGCACATCTAGATTGATCAAGCGCGTAGGAGGAGCTATACCTACGCCTAGCACGACTACCAAGCCACGGTTAACTTAGGGATAGCAGAGAATGTCTTCTTATGAGTGTCTGAGGGAGGAATTCAGACTGTCGTATAACTATGTAAGAAAGAAAAGACGCAAGAGGAAGAGATCGCAACGGAATGCAGCTTTGTATCAGTGTTCCTACGCCGCCTGCTCCATCTACTTATCTCTCTACGTATCTCCACAAGTGGACGCCGCAAGATGAGGTTCTCACTAGCTCGTCGTTTCGCAGGGTATCATTATACATACATGAGTGGAGGCGCGGGACTAGTCGGAGTAAGGACTGATTCACTTTCTTGATCCGGAATAGCATCTGACGGGATGCAGATGGAGTATATCTTGCATCAATGTGTCTAAATTCATTAGCGGTGGTAGACGGGTCTCTTCCATTTATTTAGCAACGTAAAAAGGAGCAACAGAAGAAAGGCAAGCTGGGAAACTGTTCCCCAGCGATCGGGATGGTTGTCCTCCCTTGTCACTACCGCAAGTCCCTGTACTTACGGCGCCACCCGGTACCTTGCGTCTCGGTCTGACGTTGAACTTGCGCTTCCCCCTAGTCCCCTGGCCTTGCGCGAGACCCAACAGCAGCCACTATTCACAAGCCTGGAGGGGACAGACAGCCAGTAATGCACCTGGATGACAATGTACATTAAAGTCCGATTACCATCCCAATAAAGTCCGACAGCGTATGCTGATACTCCTTCGACGGAATCCCTGGACTGGGTGGTGCCACGGTTGCTGCGCGCGGTGACCATGATTTGGAATCGTCATACCCTAATCAACAATCTGACTCAGAAAACTCGCCTGCACGCCTATCCCATCTTCCAATATCTCGGCGATCAGGCTATCAAGTCACTTTGCGTCTCGGGCGCCCTTGGTTACAGGCAGACGTTCAATCCTTCTCGTGCCTGATTATGTATCTGTGGATCAGTCCACACCACTATGGCACGAGGGCGAAGATGTTGGCAATAGAACGCCTCCTCGGCCTGCACATGGGCTTAGCCAGGTGCGTCGTCTTAATATCGCTGAGCTCTGCCAGTCTCTTCATGGAGGGCCTGTGCCGTCTCCGAAACTCTGATCGCAACCATGTCCTCTCAAACTGTCGCAGACAACTTTGACTACATTGTCATCGGCGGAGGCACTGCAGGGCTGGTTGTGGCTTCGCGCCTGTCCGAAGACCCCGACGTCCGCGTTCTCGTGGTCGAGGCTGGAGCAGACCGGAGCGATGACCCGTTGGTAACCACGCCAGGTCTCGCTGGTGGCATGTATGGCAAAGATGAGTACGATTGGACTTTCAAGTCGCTGCCGCAAGTGAGTACCTTCGTGGTTCCGGCTCACGCGGCTCATCCCGATAGCTAACTGACTGGTGTGATCCAGCCGGGCCTGGGCGGACGCTCGCTGGTCGAGTCCAGAGGCCGCATGCTCGGTGGCAGCTCAGCGATGAACCTCACCGCCATGGTCTATCCCAGCCGTGCAAGCCTCGATGCATGGGGCCAACTGGGCAACGAGGGCTGGTCATTCGACACAATGACCCCGTATTTCCACAAATCTACCACCACACATGATCCCTCCGCCGCCGTGAGCGAGGCATACGGCATGAGCTCTTACTACGACAGCAGCTTGTCCGGGAAAACATCTGGCGGCCCAGTCCAGGTGATGTTCACCGAAGGCCCAGACGCGGAATTCCACCCCTGGGCGGAGTCACTCCGCAAGGTGTTGGGCACGGAGATGCACAACGACCCTCGCACCGGAGCAACGATAGGCTCCTTCAGGACAGCAGGCTCCATTGACCCTACAACCAGGACAAGATCATTCGCCGTGCCGGCGTATCTCGGCGACACAGCACGGCAGCGCAAAAACCTTGTCGTTCTGACCGAAACGAGAGTTAGTCGCATTGTCCTCGAGACGTCAAATGCCGACGGCACGGTCTCGGCCACAGGGGCTGAGTTGTTACTGCGTGGTGGCGCTCAGAAGATCGTCTCTGCGAACAACGAGGTGATTCTGGCAGCCGGAGCATTGCAGTCGCCACAGCTGCTTGAGCTATCCGGAGTTGGAGGAAGAGATATATTGGAGCGAAACGGCATCTCCGTGGTGGTCGACAATCCAAATGTTGGTGAACATTTCTCTGATCACCCCTGCATTTGGGCTGGCTTCGAGGTGGCCTCTGGAGTGGCGGCCGATGTGCTTCGTGACCCTGCCGCCATCGGCCATGCTCTGGCAGAGTATCAAGCAACCCGAAGTGGGATTTTAAGTCAGAACCAAGGAATCATGGCGTACCTACCTTTGGTAGATGGTTCCGGACCGATGTCGTCTGAAGTACGTGACGAGCTTTTACAAAAGCACCTTGCGCCACCGACGCAGGCCGAGCCCGCCTCGCTTTCGACGGATGCTCCTCGCAGAAGAGTGCTGAGATGGCTGCTGGAGCAACCGGCTGAGCCTGCACTGCAGCTCGCTTTGGTGACGGGGCAAATGTCAATGCCAGAGGATCCGAAGGCGCTGATAGACCATTTCACCCCCAGAGCGCCCGAGAACTATTTCAGCATCATGGTGTTCCTCTCATACCCGGTCTCCACAGGAAGCTGCCACATCACCTCGCCCAGTATCAGCGACAAGCCTGCTTGGGATCCACGCTCCCTTACCGAAGAGATCGATCTGGAGTTGTATGTGCGTGCCATGCAGTTCTTGAACGAATTTGTTGCGACGGAACCCTTTCGCAGCCGTCTGAAGCCGGGTGGGAAACAAATCCCGTTGCCCCTGTCACGGGACCCTGATGCCATCAAGGAGCACGTCAGGCACAGTCTTCTGAGCGCTCAACATGTGCACGGAGGATGTGCCATGATGCCCAGGCAAAAGGGCGGGGTCGTGAATTCGAAGTTGAAAGTGTACGGTGTGAACCACCTCAGGGTTGTAGACGCGAGCGTGTTTCCTTTGCCCGTGGTAGGGAATATCCAAAGTGTCGTCTATGCTGTCGCCGAGAGAGCGGCTAACCTTATCAAGGCGGACAGGAGGTAAGCATGTGGGATTTGGATGGCAAGGCTGACAGGGCTGACAAGGCTGAAGTGGGGGAATTCGGGAGCAGTGAGAGGATAGAGGATTTGGAATTTCCAGAACCATAACCCACGTCCCGAAGTTCATGAAACACTGCCAAGCCACCCGGTTATATGAAACAAAGGCCAGGTAACCTCATAATTTCATGGCACGGATTCTCAGCCCGCATCCCAAAATGATATACGGACGGGCTCAGGACGCTCTATGAGAGTCACCGTAACGGGCCTTCCGCCTTGTACCAAAATTACAAATCTCTGCTTCCTCCGAGTGTTGAATGCTTCTCGCACGACGCGTCTCCCTGGTTGAACAATACCCTGCACATGGTGGGCCACACACTTGGAATAGGCCATCTGAGCCCTCAACTTGAACGATAACCATGTGAACTTACATAGGGCTAGCTTTGAACCGATTCCCGCGACGAAGCCTTCACGCCGCAGAACATCAGGTCCGCTTGATGCAAGGCGGGTCTCTCCCCGTTCAATCCAGGTCGTGTGCTCAATATATCCACGAAGCACCAGCTGAGGAAACCAGTCCTCCGACACGCATAGTGAACATAGAGGTTCCATCGCCACATGGCCTGCTAACCACCCTTACCACTTCGCAGGGTATAACATTGCTAAGCAAGAAATTGGAACAGGATATCAATGATCTTGACGGCCCTGTCAAACGACGATTCGCCAAGTTCCACCATGTAGTTCAAAAGTCGCGTGCAGACTGTACGCTCCTGCGGGGGGGAGAACAAGAACTTGTTCGAGCAAAACAATGAAAAAAAAAAGATGCGAGCATCGGCCCGTTCAACGGTGATCGGAAGGGCCAAAATTATGACGTACGATGACATTGTGGCAGCCCCGAAACGAACGTGCAGCGCAGGAATCTGGCATTGCCGGCCGAGCCAGAAAAGCCTGCAACCGTCAGAAAAAGGAGGCCAAGCCCTTGTCAGGTGCTTCATCACAGGCCAAGGAAGTCGGGAAAGACGTGTGCGGGATTGAATCCATGGATCTAGGAAGTTACCGTTCTGTTTTGCGATTCTGATTGACTATTCAAATTCTCACTAAGATTTTTTTTATCAGCCACTGAGTGTCGCACGAGAGTTCTTGGCCACAACAAGGCCTGGTTCGCCCTTCTTTCGTGAACGGTTTCAGAAGATCTCATTGCGGTTAAGGTGGATGGCGAAAGATGAATTGTCTTCGGCGATCGACTTTTCCATGTCGCTAATCGTGATAAGCAAAAAGCCAAGCACTAGGGTTTGCGGACGAGAGGTAGAAATCGATTTGGAGGCGCCTGAATAAAATGTCCTCTGCCAGCTCACAGCACTGGTGAAGCGCTACGAAGTGCAGAAACAGCCTCTCGTTGTCCATGATCGAATGTCCGTTGCAGTTGTCGCGAGCGACGGGAACATATTTCCCGCCCTTTATTCCTTCAATGCCAAGAATTTAATAGTCGCGCTTTTCCTAAAACTGTCATAGCTTAGGTTATCCCACTCTCCCGCTATTGACCACTCTCTTATCGAATGGCCATGTTGCTCAGCCCGCTTAGAATCACGTGCCGAAAATCCATAGTTGTCTCTTTAACAATAAAAGTAACATAAAACAGACAGGTAAATACCATAGAAATGCAAGCCTATGCGTATTTGCCGTACTCTTGATCTTGCGCCTCAGAGTCCGCCTCGGCATCCAGCAGCATCTGCACCACCGCCCCCGAGCCTCGATATGATGTCGCCTGTAGCGCAGTACCGTGGTCTCCCCCTTACGCGTTGACGTCTGCCCCCGCGTCCATTAGTATCTACACTATCGCCTCGTGGTCTTGATATGATGCTAACTTTAGCGCAGTGCTGTAGTATTCCTCTTGCGCGTTGACGTCCGCCCCCGCGTCCAGCAGTATCTGCACCACCGCCTCGTGGCCTCCAGCTGATGCCGCCTGTAGCGTAGTGCCGTAGCGTCCCCC